>NC_058145.1:5392226-6041893 GCF_011075055.1 Mangifera indica | reverse complement strand
CCTTAGATTTTGCTTGCTTACATGTAATGCACGTATCATAAACAGATTGCACATCATGCTTCATATTAGGCCAATAAAAATGCTCACGCAATATATCTAGAGTTTTTTGCATACCAAAGTGACCTATCAACCCACCCCTGTGAGTTTCCTTAATAAGCAACTCACAAATAGAATTAATAGGCACACATAATTTATCTCTCCTAAACAAAAATCCTTCATGCCTATAAAAATCACCAAACGCACACTTAGCACATGCATTCCATACTTGGCTAAAATCAAAATCATTAGTATATAAGTCCTTAAGTAATTCAAAACCAAGTAACTTAGTTTGCAAAGAAGTAATGCGTACCTCCTAGACAATGCATCAGCAACAACGTTTTCCTTTTCATGTTTGTACTTGATCACATAAGGAAACATTTCGATGAACTCTAACCACTTAGCATGTATTTTGTTAAGCTTACATTGGGATTTTAAGAACTTTAAGCTTTCATGATCAAAATGAATGATGAATTCCCTTGGCCACAAATAATGTTGCCATGTTTAAAGAGCTCTTACCAATGCATAAAGTTCCTTGTCATAAGTAGGATAATTCAAGGCTGCCCCACTTAGCTTTTCACTAAAGTAAGCAATTGGTTTGAAATTTTACATCAAAACAACCCTTATTCCTATTCCAGATGTGTCACATTCTACCTCAAAAATTTTATCAAAGTTAGGCAAACATAACAAAGGTGCATTAGTAAGCTTTTCTTTCAAGGTATTGAAAGCCCAATCATGCACATCTACCCACTTAAAAACAACATTCTTTTTAACAAGTGCATATAACCCTTGCTGATCGATCTAACAAGAACTATAACAATCTATTGGAATTTGGCCCAAAGATCTATCTAGCATAAACCAAAAGAATTAAAACCCTCTTGTTATCTAACAACAAGGAACTCTAATTATCAAAGAAAGAATTCACAATTTTCTCAAGAAGTGAATTCAAAGAAAACTCTCACAAGAACTTTAGAGAAATTCAAAATTTTGATTAGACTCAAGGCTGCCCAATAATCTTGAGTTAAATACATATATATATGTTGCTTCTAACCCTAAAAAACTAAACAAATCCTTTTAAAAAAAGGAAAATAACAACTCATGACAACTAAGTACTCTCCTAATTAAACTAGGATAACAATTAAATAATAATTAAGCAATCTTTCCTAATTAAACTAGGATAACAATTAGATAATAACTAAACAAGCTTTCCTGATTAAACTAGGATAACAACTAGATAATAATTAATCACAAAAGGACTAGCCGAATTGATGTGACTTGGGCTTCCATATGCATATTTGACTAAGTACGAAATTTGGCCTTGGGAATAATGCCCAACACGTGCTCTTTGCTGCCTTTAGACCAATTCATGTGTTTAGACTCCTTGTGTTAAAGTAAGCTCTTTTAATTCTTTAAACTGAATTAAATGCACAAGTCTTGAGCTGAACTCCATGCTTGTCATGTCGTTGACCATGAGTTGACCTTTGACTTCGCTTGGACTCTTCCCCATAAGCCCCAAATGACTTTGAACGAGCCCAATGATTGTCGCTTTCATCTTCTTGGCTCTTGCTCATGTAATTGGGCCTCCGTCATAGCTCAATAGATCCAAATTTTTCGTGTTTGTTGAAGTAGAATTCGAACCTCCATCGTTATACTTCTACATGTGCAAATTTGGTGAAGTTATCCCTTGATCATTCACATCAGAAGTCAAGTAAATAGGAGTGTTCTTTCTACCTTTTCGGATTGTTCATAGATGATATACTAGTCATTTTCCAAAACGAATGATTTCTAAAAATTTGAAACCATATTGTTTTCCTAAGGATTTTCAAGAAACTCAAGAACAAGTTATGGATAGATTGTGATTGTGAGTTTTTTTTTTCATTGTGTGGGAATGTTGTGATTCCTCTAATTAATCCTAGGATATTAAACTCACTGAATTTAGAAGAAAATTTTGTAAAGAATAGTCGTAATTCGTTCTAGGACATCATGTACGATTGGGATAAGTAAAGTCATAGGGCATATATGCACTAGAAAAATAAAAATATTGAAAGATGTATGCCCGTACATGTTCGCATGTAAGCTTGTAAGCCTATGCATGAAAATAAGATTTCATCGATAGACGATCATGCAATTGATGTGTTCATATTTTATACATAAGTGCTTTAGAACCAATCGCATTTGACATTTGTAAAAGTAATTTTATATTATTTATTAATAAAAATGATTAATTATTATTCAATTAATCTGTATCTCAATTATATGATTACAAGAATAATATGTCCTTAGGATGGTAGAATTGTGAAAAAGCGATCAGATGACTAATCATCGGAATCTTATGCACACATTAAGTAGTCATTCTAGGAATGTTTGTGTAATACCCTCAGGTACGTTTCCAAGGCATTTATGTTTTTTGACCCTGTTTTGAAATATTTCCAATTTTAAATATATATATATATATTCACATGTATGTGTGTTTTGTTTTCTATATATATATATATATATATATATATATATATATATATATATATATATATATATATATATATATACACAAAATATGGACAAAACAAAAAAAATAAAGTTGTATATACATATATATGGATATATATCCATATCTCAAGAGAGAAAAGACAAAAAAAAACATTCTTAAGCCTTATTTTCCATCTTTTCCCGTCTCTTCCAGAAGAAGGCAAATTTCTTCTTGCTTTTGTTGTGTTTTTGAAGAAAAGTGGGTGATTTTGAAGGGTTTTGGAAGATAAATAAGGAAGAAAAATAAGAGGAAGCACTTTGGAAGCCTTGGTAACCAAAAGATCTCTTCCTTTTCCCTTTACCTAAGTATATATATATATATATTTGATGCATGTTATATGAATATGTTAGTATGGTTTGGTGTTGATTTAAGGTGATTTTGGTGATAAAGGAAGCAAAACAAGGAGGAGGAAGCCAACTTGCAAAGATTGGCTTGAAACAAGATAAGAAGTATTATCCTTGATATATTTCATGTTTTACTCTTTTGGTTCATTGGATATATGTTATAAATGATGATTTTGAAGTTGAGGAACATTGTTTTGCCATTTGGGGTACCTATGTGTGTGATTTTGTTCATAGTAGAGAGTTGGGTAATATTTACCATTTTGCCACTGATTTCGTCCCACCTTTTGACTGTCTTATCTAATGAATTATAAGTGATATTATATCTTGTTGGAAAGATATTTGAATTCTCTTTTTCGTGATATATAGCTTATATGAATTAAAGACCGTGTGGACTATTAAATGGCATGAACAAAAAAACTGTCTTACCAAATAAACAGTTAAGACAGTTTTTTGCCATTGACTTCATCTCATGTTTTGGCTACCTTATCTGATGAATCATGCGTTCTATTATAGCTTTTTTGAAATCTGTTTGAATCCTCTTTCCAATGATATATAGCTTGTATGAATTAGAGATCATTTGGACTGTGAAATATTGTATGAACCGAAAGGACTACTTTACCAAATAAATAGAAAAGACAGTTTTTTGTCACTGATTTCATCTCACGTTTTGACTGTCTTATCTAATGAATTAGGAGTGCTATTATAGCTTTTTGGAAAGCGCTTTGAATCCTCTTTTCAACGATATATAGCTTGTATGAATTCAAAACCGTTTGGACTGTTAAATTGTATGAAAAAGAAGATTGCCCTGTCTAATGAACAGTATTTCACAGTTTTGGAAAGAAAGAAAGAAATAAAAGGAGGAGAAAAAGAAAAGAAGAAGAAAAGAAAGAAAAGCAAGAAAAGGAATTTGGGGCTCAAGATTCAGGGGTCGTTCCAAGAGTATAGTCTGGTGAGTTATGAATAGATTTAGATGGAAGCAAGACTAGTAAGATATAAGGCACGCATGCATGCTATGAACTATGAGGGGGCACTTTACACTACACCGTCTACAGTAGGGCATGTCCGTAGTAGGACATTGACCCCTAGTAGGGTCCGCTCGCAGTAGAGCATACTCGTAGTAGAGCTCAATTCAGATTAAAAAATGGTGTAGTGAGAGAAAGGAAGAGAGCTCGAGCTTAGAAAAGTGCTAAATCCCTATAGTTAGCTTTCAAAATGTATCAAATAGACACCAGATGGGACAAAGTATGACCCAAACAGTAAAGAATGAACTAGATTATCCCTTTGATTTCTTATAGAGGTTATGAATGAGGTTGAGTCCGGACAGTGAGTTAAAACAAGAAAGGAGATAGTTTACTTAATTTTTTCCCCTTACTGAGTGTTCTTATCTCTTACATCCTTTTCTTTCATGATTGCAAGTATAGGTGATTGAGGTAGCTACGAGGCAGGGTCAGGTCAGCGAAGATAAATCTGGCCAGAACAGGTTATCTCTGGTTTATATTACATGCATACAGTCACATGTTCCTGTTGACTTTTGACCTTTTTGAGATGATTGTATAGTTGTATATGATTACTCCATGTTTTCAGATGCTTTCAGATGAGTTTCATATGAGTATATGCATCTTTTGTTTACTTCTAGATTTTCAGTTTTCTTAGAATAAGTTCTAAACACTTTTAGTGATGTGTTCATTTTAAAGTATTTTAAAAGAAAAAAAATATAAACGCTCCGGATATTAATTCGTAACATTTCTCCTTTGGTGGATAGTACTTCTAGGGAGGGATGTTATAATTTGTAATCTCAATATTACTATGACCAAGAGTATTTCTAATTTTATGTAAAGTTAAAATTAAAATTAGTGTATTTTATTTGTTTTTCTTAGAAAATATCTAACTAGGAAATGAAGCCATGTACTTTTGAAGAATGAAGATGAAAGAGTAATCTTGGAGATCCCTAAGAGTAGGACCTAGATTAACTCGAAAGGTTTAACATTAGAATAAAGTTGTATACCGGCACATTATTATTTTACATTGTAGAATGCATTCTAGGTTTAATTTCTCAATAACACCTCACATGCGGACTAAAACTAGTGAGACATTAAATAAATCCCTCAATTAAAATATTAAGTCTAAGATAATATTAGTGTCTTCCAATATGACACCCTAAACCTTGTTTGCCAAAGTGAACGATACACTTCTTCCAGACAGAAAATCGAGTGTTAGTCATATTGGATCTAATTTAACTAATATATTTTGCTTCTTCATCAAGTGAAGGTAAAATGTGTTAAAGGCAAAGTAAGAAATGCATTTGTCGATGTAAGGATATATTTAACATCCACCCTACTGATATTGGGAGTCATAATTAAGGTCACATAAGTTGTTAGAGAAACACTTAACTCGATATTATAGGCTTTTGTGATTAATTTGAATATTTACCTAATCAGTTAATTTGAACTTGTTCACCAAAGCAAAAGGGAGAATTAACATGATGGGATCTCAATCCATTGGGACTTTTCAATTCCAACATTAAAGGTTACTAACTTGAGGAAAATAATTGAGGCATTTAATTTAAAAACTATTATTAAGCGAATAAATAAATTAATCAAATTACTTATGCTCTTTAATTTACATTTTTAGACAAAACAAACCACCATGGCAACGACATATCAATAAATTCTCGAGAAAGAAAATAGGCTCACTAGTAGCAATTTCATTAACTAGTATTGAAATCTTTGAATTGTACTTCAATAAGAGAAAAGGTTGCATATCTTAGAGGGGTTATTGTCTCATGAGCCTAGTCTCGATGCCACCTAAGAGCAAAAATATATCTTTAACATTTGGATAACTTCGTGGAAGTCCAATGTCTCATGTTAGCCTCTATGACACCTAAGTTGAAGAAGTAACATAAGCAGATGGATGTGCCATCCATTCTTGCTTACTTTCATGAGCTACACAACACTTGTGTGAGGGTCAAACATTATGAGGTGTGAAAAACATTGTATCATTGCAAACTCTTTTAATGAAACCAAGTTGACCCTTATATGGTCAAGATGATTGGCTACATCGATTGATTGACAAGCTTGGGTTTTATTATGGACAATAAGCTTGTTATTGACCTAGTGTTAAAATATCCTCCTGAACTTTGACTGCTACCACATAAGTTGTTTTGTATTGGGCCTCAAATGCCCTTCTAAAGTCCTACCAAGTCATCAAATCCACATTTCTAGTTTCTTTAACTAGGTCCCACCATACGCGGACCTCTCCCTTCATCAAGAAACTGGCGTACCAAATTTTTTCTCTATTAATCATAGGAAACAAATCCATGGTACTTTCCACCTGTTTGATCCACTCATCAGCCACCAAAGGATCTTTAGTACCTTTAAATTCAAGAGGGGTATGCTGACTAGGTAAGGAATAAATAGGCTCAAGCCGCCTTTGAGCTGCAACTTCTCTTCTCCCTTCATTTCTCATTTTATTTCTGATTTCTTCTATGACCTCCTCACGAATCTCATTTCTAATCTCATCTCGGATGGCATCTCTGGCTATATTTTCAGGTATGGGTCTATCTTGACTCTCGGTCAACACCTGACGGACTATATCTCTAATTTCTGCTAGCCCAAATCCTGAACCACCTAACGAGGTAGGGTTAGACGGTTCTCCCGTCTCTCTCTGAATACCCCTTCCACGACCCCGTCCTCATCGTGTGGTCCTCCTCATCTAATAACTGCATAAGTGTAACTATATAAGGATTTTATCATTCTATTATTTGAATACAGGTAAAGAAAACAACTTACTGCAGTCGATTCTCGGGAGCTAATCTGTGAGACATGAAGGGTACCTGTGCAATATTAGAATGCAAAACTATAGATATATTATATTATATTATATTACCACATATTCTATTATATCAATCTTTAAGCGCCCAAAATCGTGCTCTGATACCAAAAATGTAACCTCTCCTAGCTAATAGGTGTGTTATATAAAAATGGCAAGACTTCCCTTATTTAGAGGGCCCGACAAATTTTTTTTTTTCAAATATTTTCATTGACCTGTCTAGACTACATATGATAGTACTTGCAGTCACCATACAAGGTATAATTTTCTCTTACACGTATATTTCACTATTTTTTTTCTTTGCTGTCCATATAGTACAATTAATATTTTTATTTGTTGTCCACACAGTACAGCTAGTTGTCCACACAGTACAACCAATATCTTTTTTTATTTTTTGTTGTCCACACAGTACAACTTGCGTGTAAGGATTTTAAGCATGATTTTTGCTTTCCTGTATCATATGAATCATTATAAAACCAAAAATACTTGTTTTCCATTTTCTGAAAACATACATAACTTAGAAAATGTTTTTCCTCTTTCTTTATTTTTTCTGAAATCATGCATATGTTATAATTCCTCATGTATACATGTATAACCATAATATGAAATATGTCCATTCATTATTTTCCCTTATTTCTTTCACTCCTTATCAAACATCATATTATTTCCTCGTGCATTTACATATATCTCATGCATCAAATTAATTTCAAAATATATAATATGGACTTAATATAAGGGTTATTCACATATCATGCACATAATTAAGCAAAAATTAACCTTATGGATAAAATTACATGCTTACCCTTAATGCAAATTCTCTCATCAATTCATCATTTCTCATATATTCAACACACAAAATCCACGAAGCTAACCCTAAAAATATGAAATGTCTAAAATACCCTTATGGCAAAAATTTGCATCATAAGTCCTAATGAATTTCTTTATTCTTTTAAGCATAAATCACCTTAATTCTAATACCTTACACGCTTATATAAGTAAAAGTTATGTAACATCTCCTAACCAATAGGTGTGTTACAGAAAAACGACAAGAGTTTCCCTATTTAAGAGGGCCCGGAGAATATTTTCCCTTTTTTAATTATGCCCTGTAACACTCCCAATTAATAATTCTCATAAACCAGTCCTACCAATCGACTGAATTTTCATCACCTAATCCTAATAAATAAAATAAGTACATAATAATAACCATCATAAAAATTATCACCCACAGAAACTTTATAACCAATTTTCAAAACTAGTCATATATATATATATATATATTACATATACATCATAACATTTAAATCAACAAAATTATGGTGTCTTCTTCTCTTAGCCTCATGTCTCACTAGTGCTCCCCGGGAACCTTTGTTGTAACTCTTTACTTGTAAAATATTAAATTAAACGGAGTAAGCAACTATGACTCAGTAAGAAAATCATACTCAACACTTAAAGCATTTTATACCAGTACTAATTTTTTCTAATCTTTTCCATACTTAGCGTGTTTGAACTATTTACAACAAAATAATTTACACAAAACACGCATTTAACACGTATCATAATTCTTTTCTTTCACACATTTATTCATTTCCTTACTATACAGATATGATTCACTCGTTATGATTTATGCATGTATAAGTGCCATGATATTTCTATTTTCTGATCGTACATCCTTCTCAACTCTTTATCAGCCACACAGGGTTGTATGCATAATTCTAATGTAAATGACTTTCATAAAATATTTACTAATTTTTTTTTCTCTCTTTCTCATTGATTGGTCTAGACTACATATGACAGTACTTGCAGTCACCATACAAAGTACAATTCTCTCTTACATGCATATTTTTTTTTTGTTGTCCACACAGTACAACTAATATTTTTCTTTGTTGTCCACACAGTACAACTGATTATTTTCTTTGCTTTCCACACAGTACAGCTCGCGTGTAAGGATTTTAAGTATGTTTTCTGCTTTCCTGTATCATATGAGTCATTATAAAACCAAAAATACTTGTTTTCTATTTTCTGAAAGCATGCATGACTTAGAAAATATTTTTCCTCTTTCTTTATTTTTTTCTAAATCATGCATATGTTATGATTCCTCATGTATGCATATATAACTATAATATGAAATATGCCTATTCATTATTTTTCCTTATTCTTTTTACTCTTTATCAAACATCATATTATTTCCTCATGCATTGAATTAATTTCAAAATATACAATGTAGGCTTAATATAAGGGTTATTTCACATATCATACACATAATTGAGCAAAATTAACCTATATCGCATAAAATGACATTTTTGCCCTTATGGCCAAAAATTACATCATGAATCCTAATGAATTTCTTTATCCTTTTAAGCATCAATCACCTTAATTCTAATACTTTACACACTTATATAAGTAAAAGTTATTAAATAACCTAACTCAAATTTACTTCAAGTATGTAAAGTACGAAATTCTTACCTTTTATTTGCTAAATAGATGATTTAAGTTTATTCACCTTCTTTTCTTCTTTCTGGCAACTGTAATCAACCAAAAATATAATCATCCATCAAAACTCTAAATTTCACATTGCTTAAAAATTAAATTTCTTACTTTAGAACTGATCAGAATTGATAGATCTACACTTTTTATAACTGAAGGCACTGGAAATTAGGTGGTTTAGCTAGGTTTTTGGATGAATTTTGCTTAAGGAAAGCTTTAGCTAAAAAATAATGGAGGTTCTCGGCAAACGATGAAGAAGATGAATAGATTATAGGTTTTATAAGCCTTTTGGACCATTTTACCCTTAATCTTTTCCATAAATGACTATTTTATCCTTAGCCAATTGCCAAAAACCCTTAGCACCACCATATAATTTCAAGTGTGCCATTCAATTTTAATTCCCACTTTGTCCCTTGAATCTTTATAAAATGACCATTTTACCCCCTTTGAAAATTATTGCTCATTTAGTAGATTTCTATAAATGTTTTGCAATTTCTTTTTACAACAAGTTATAAAATCAACTCTAGGGGTAATTTTGGAAGTGAAGTTTACTAACACACCTGAATCTGGATGACACAGGTTAGTTAAATAACCTAACTCAAATTACTTCAAGTATGTAAAGTATGAATTTCTTACTTTTTCTTTGCTAATTAGGTGATTGAAGCTTACCCTCCTTCTTTTCTTCTTCCTATCAACCTTAATCAACCAATAATATAATCATTTATCAAAACCCTAAACTTGACATCTCTTAAAAATTAAATTTTTAACTTTAGAACTTATCAGAATTGATAGATCTACACTTTTTATAACTGGAGGCTTTGGAAATTAGGTGGTTTAGCTAGATTTTTTAATGAATTTTGTTTGAAGGAAAGTTTTAGCTAAAAATTATGGAGACTCTCAGCAAAGGAAGAAGAAAATGAATAGTTTATGGGTTTTATAAGCCTTTTGGACCAATTTGCCCTTAACCTTTTCCATAAATGACTATTTTATCCTTAGCAATTACCACCATATAATTTCAAGTGTGCCATTCAATTTTCATTCCCACTTTGTCTCTTAAATCCTTCTAAAATGACCATTTTATCCCATTTGAAAATTATTGCTCATTTAGTAGTTTTATATAATTCTTTTACAATTTCTTTAAACAACAAGTTATAAAATCAACTCTAGGTGTAATTTTGGAAGTAAAGTTCACTGGCATACCTGAATTCGGGTGTTACAAGAACAATGTAATGGTGTGATAAATTTATTGAGTGATTATTCCTAAAATTTTCTTGAGTTTAATTGTTGATGTAAGACTAAATTCAAGGTTGATAGTCGGCTTGTCATATGAGTATGGTTTACACACGATTGTTGCTCACATGATGATCAGCTTGCTTTTGCACAATGGCTCCTAGATTTTCGATCACTAAAAAGTATAGAAATTGAGGTTGGAAACATCACCCTACATGGTTAGAACGAAAACTAAAAAGAATGGTGTTGTACATAGTAAGGTCGTTCTATGTCGTGACTTGCACCTGGATAGAATTTATTTTGTAGGTCAACGAGGGTGGCGACTGGAGCTTTGGCCATTTAGACATGGTAAGGTAGCCTCTGCCCTATCCCGTTCTTAAGGTATGGGTTGGTATGTCACCGGACAGAAACTATCTAGGTAGTTTTGTCTAGGCTATGCACTACCATTGGTGCACTCGTTACATCTTGAATTTGCATATGGTTGGATAGTTTTTCTGCCTAAGCCATAATTGGTTTTGGTGCAAACCGTGTATGATGGTCCTTTGTTATGCCCTTCAAGATTGGGAATTAGATTTAGGTTCGAGTTTCATTAAATTGGAACCAAAAATAAATTTCCTTGAGTTTTAGGGTTGAACAATTATTTTACAAAGTTTCAGGGATAAAAATGTAATTTAACACTTAGCTAATTAATAATTTTAATTGGATATGTGTGTATGGATGTATGTATACATGGTGGCCAGTATACAACTGATGACCAATGTGAATGTTTTTATTTTATTTATTTTCTTTGGGTTGTAATTCTTAAATAGGATCTACGTACCCTACCTTAATTCCTTTTCTTCTTTAGTTTAGGTTGATATTTTATTTTCTTATAATAATGTAACTAGGAAATAAAACCATGTAATTATTGAAAACTGAAAGCGATAAGGGCAAGCGTGAAAACGAAGACTGGAAGATAAAATATTCACCTAAGTTGACCAGTTAGACCTCTTTTGGCTCGAGAGGTTTGATATTAGTTATAGATGTTATATTTTCCAAATATCACCTAACATGTGGTATAAAATCTGATTAGACCAATTAATTAAAAACTCTCAATTTAAATATTACGTCTAAGATTAAATTAGTGCATTCTAATATGATGTCTTAATTAAGCCTTTGTTCGTTGGAACATTGTTCACCAAAGTGAAGGGTACACTTCTAGCAGGTGGAAAATATGGACATGTTCATATTGAGTTCGACTTAGCTAGTGCACTTTACTTGTTCTCCAAAGTGGAAGTGAAGCATATTAAAGGCATGAGTAGGGAATGCATTTGTTGATGCAAAGTGATATGTGATATCCACCCTACTGATACCGAGAGTCACATTTGAGGCTATATGATTTGCTGGGCCAAAACCTAACTTAAGATCATGGGCTTTTGGTGATTAATTTGAAATATACCTATTCGATTATTCGAAGTATTGACTCAATGAGTCATTATGCTCTTGTTTTGATGATAACAAACTAATATGTGCCTAAGCGTATTGACTAATGACTTTACTTTAGTATGAGTTTAGATTGCAAGAATTTACCTAATGTACTTGAAGGAGTTTTAAGATGAAAATGAAAGACAAGACTCAAGTGAAGAATTTTTGAAGATTTGAAGAAAAACTTAAGTTTATGTAGATATATTTGTAATTTTGAAGCATTCATTCTGATTAGAATATTTATTTGCATATGATAGCTCACTTAAAAAAACTTATTCTCATATCTCTCACATTTTGGGTTAAAATGTTGTTTTTTCAAACTTATTGGGTTAAGCTAATTTTTTATCAAAGTTTATTAACTTGTCTAAAATGATGGTGTTTTATGAACTATATTTTCATATATAAAAGTTGGTTTTAAAATAATTTTCCAATATGGGTTAAATTGTCACTTTTCAAAGGTTTAGGGGGTAAGGAAAGTTTTAAAATTTTGGGGGGTAAAATGTAATTAAATTTGATTGACCGAATTTGACCAATCAAATTCTTCGATGACAGCTTTTGAATTATCCAGAGGCTATGCATTTTGGCTTTCAAAAATTCAGTTGATCGCATTAAATCCGGTCGACCTAATTTTGCTTTAAATTTTCTAATGACTAGTGCCACATAGACACCATAAAAGTGTCATGTCACATCCAGTCGATTGAATTTTACTTTTTATCGAAAACTAAACAACTAGTTTTTGTGTACAACTGTAAATTTCTTCATTTTCCCCTATATAAACTCAATCAAATTCATGTAAAATGGACTTTTTCCATCAAGAACTTTCATATATTTAAGAATAAATTAATTTTGAGCGATTCACTTACAAATTCTCTTCTCTATTCAAAACTTTTGCTCATACACTTTATAATTTCATTTGCATTGGGTTATACTAAGCTTAAACTTTTATATACACTTATTAAGAGAGATTATATTTCGAATTCATACTCAAATTCGCACTATAAAAGAGTAAGGTTCACTCTTGAAAAGATTAAAAATTTTTTTAGTGAGAAATTGAGTTCTAACATTTGTAAAGGTTAATAGCACTTTGAAAGCTATTTTGTTGTGAAGAAAAACTTGGTTGAGATTTTGTTAACCAAGGATTAGTAGATGTAGATCAGGTTATGGCGAACCACTATATATCATATGTTTGATTTTCTCATCCCTTAAACTTATATTTTGTGTTATGTTCTTTTGATTGTATTGATTATTTGAAATATTCTTGTCATTATCATAAATTACATTAAAAATAGGTAACATTCATTAATTTAAATAAATTGATTTAATTTTTTAATTTGGTAAATATTGTTTTAGATTTGCCTAATTCACACCCCCCACCCCCCTTTTTAGGCCATTCGATCCTTTAATTGGTATCATAGTGAGGTTACTCATTTTTGTAAACTTAACCATTTAGAGTAATGACCATGAACCTAGGAAAATACCATACTGTTAGTAAAGGGTTTGCCCCCAATAGACCATCATTGTTTGATGGCACCAGGTATGTCTATTGAAAAAATTGTATGTCGATTTTTCTTCAAAGTGATTATAAATTATGGGATGTAGTACAAGACGAATCTTTTGTTCCTATGAAAGAAGTAGATAGAATACAAATGCCCAAAACTAGGGAAGAAATGACCCTTTAAGATAAGAAAAATATTTTCATTAACACTAGAGCTATACATGTGTTATATTATGCATTAAATAAATATAACTTTAACAAGGTACAAGTTTGTACCTCGGCTAAAGAAATTTGGGAATTATTGATAGTGTCAAATAAGGGAACTTCACAAGTTAAAGAGACTAAAATTAGCATACTCACACACTCATATGAGTTGTTCAAAATGAATGAAGATGAGATTATTAGTGACATGTTTGATAGATTCATTACTATTGTGAATGAATTAAAAAATCTTGGTAAAGTTTATACTAACCAAGAAAATGTCAAAAAACTTCTTAGGTGTTTGCCTCCTTCTTAGGATCTTAAAGTGACAATAATCAAAGAACCAAAAGATATCAAGACTTTATCTCTTGAAGAGCTTTTAGGATCACTTTTCACTCATGAGTTCACTATGAAGCAACAACAAATTGAAGAAGTGGAGAAAAAGAAAAAGGGCATCGCCTTCAAATAATCCATCAAAGAGAATGAAAAGTTCCTAGAAGAAAATAAGGAGATGTCAAATGATGAAGATGAAGACATTGAACTCTTGACTAAGAAGACTAGAAAGATTCTAAGAAATAGAAAACTAAGAAAAAAATGAAAACTTTACCAAAAAATAGGCTACTAAAGGTAAAAGAGGAGAAAGACAAAGTGTAACCTGTAACCTCTCCTAACCAATAGGTGTGTTACAGAAAAACAGCATGAGTTCCCTTATTTTAGAGGGCCCGGGAAATTTTTTTCTCTTTTTTATTATGCCCTGTAACACTCCCAATTAACAATTCACAAAAACCAGTCCTATCAACCGACTAGATTTTCATCAACTTAATCACAATTAATAAAATAAGTACATAATAATAACCATTATAAAAATTATCACCCGCAGAACTAAATTATCACCCGCAGAACTTTATAATCAATTTTCATAACTAGCCATATATATATATACATATATAGATATAGCTATACAAAATCATATATATATATATATATAGATATAGGAAACAAAATATATACATATCCATTAATATCTACATCAAGTATATATATATATATATATATATATGCATATATTCACATATACATCAAAACATATAAATCAACAACAATATGGTGCCTTCATCCCTCAGCCTCATGTCTCATTAGTGCTCCCCAGGAACCTTTGCTGCATTTCTTTACCTGTAAAATATTAAATTAAACGGAGTGAGCGACTATGACTCAGTAAGAAAATCATACTCAACACTTAAAGCATTTTATACCAGTACTAATCTTTTCTAACCTTTTCCATACTCAGCGCGTCTGAACTATTTACAACAAAATAATTGACACAGAACACGTATTTAACACGTATCATAATTCTTTTCTTTCACACATTTATTCATTTCCTTACTATACAGATATGATTCACTCGTTATGATTTATGCATGTATGAGTGTCATGACATTTCTATTTTCTGATCGTATATCTTTTTCAACTCTTTATCAGCCACACAAGCTTGTATGCATAATTCTAATGCAAATGACTTTCATAAAATATTTACTAAATTTTTTCTCTCTTTTTCTCATTGACCGGTCTAGACTACATACGACAGTACTTGCAGTCACCATACAAAGTACAATTTTCTCTTACACGCATATTTTTTTCTTTGCTGTCCACACAATACAACTAATATTTTTCTTTGTTGTCCACACAGTACAACTAATATTTTTCTTTAGCTATCCACACAGTACAGCTGATATTTTTTTCTTTGCTGTCCACACAGTACAGTTGGTTGTCCACACAGTACAACCGATTATTTTCTTTGCTGTCCACACAGTACAGCTCGCGTGTAAGGATTTTAAGTATGTTTTCTGCTTTCCTGTATCATATGAGTCATTATAAAACCAAAAATACTTGTTTTTTTTCATTTTCTAAAAACATGCATAACTTAGAAAATGTTTTTCCTCTTTCTTTATTTTTTTCTGAATCATGCATATGTTATGATTCCTCATGTATGCATGTATAACCATAATATGAAATATGCTCATTCGTTATTTTTCCTTATTCTTTTCATTCCTTCTCAAACATCATATTATTTTCTCATGCATTTATATATGTATATATCATGCCTCAAATTAATTTCAATTATGCAATATAGACTTAATATAAGGGTTATTTCACATATCATACACATAATTAAGCAAAATTAACCATATCACATAAAATGACATTTTTGGCCTTATGGCCAAAACTTGCATCATGAATCCTAATGAATTTCTTTATCCTTTTAAGCATAAATCACCTTAATTCTAATACCTTATACACTTATATAAGTAAATTTTATTTAAAAAACCTAACTCAAATTTACTTCAAGTATGTAAAGTATGAAATTCTTACCTTTTATTTGCTAAATAGATGATTTAAGCTTATTCACCTTCTTTTCTTCTTTCTGGCAACCTTAATCAACCAAAAATATGATCATCCATCAAAACTCTAAACTGGACATATCTTAAAAATTAAATTTCTTACCTTAGAACTGACCAGAATTGACAGATCTACACTTTTTATAACTGAAGCCTCTGGAAATTAGGTGGTTTAGCTTGGTTTTTTGGTGAATTTTGGTTAAGGGAAAAAGCTTAGCTAAAATCATAGAGTTCTCGGCTAAAATGAAGAAGGAAATGAATAGGCATAAGTTTATAAGCCTTTTGGCCTATTTGCCCTTAACCTTTTCCATAAATTACTATTTTATCCTTAGTCAATTACCAAAAACCCTTAGCATCACCATATAATTTCAAGTGTGCTATTCAATTTTAATTCCCACTTTGTCCCTTGAATCTTTATAAAATGACCATTTTACCCCCTTTGAAAAATATTGCTCATTTAGTAGTTTTCTATAATTCTTTTGCAATTTCTTTACACAACAAGTTATAAAATCAACTTAGGGGTAATTTTGGAAGTGGAGTTTACTGACACACCTAAATTCGGATGTTACATTTCTTCCCCCCTTAAAAGAATTTCGTCCTCGAAATTTAAACAAATAAGTTGGAAAATCTCTCTCTCATTTGTTGCTCAACCTCCCATATGACTTCTTCCACCTTATGATTCTTCCATAATTTTTTCACTAATGGAATTGTCTTATTTCGGAGCTCTTTTATTTTTCTGTCTAGTATCTGCACCGGTTGCTCCTCATAAGCTAAATCTTCTTTTAATTCCACATCATCTGATTTTAAGACATGTGAAGGATTGCTAATGTACTTTCTCAATAAAGAAATATGAAATACATTATGAACTCGATCCATACTAGGTGGAAGTGCAAGTCTATAAGCCACCTTGCCCACTCTTTCTAGAATTTCAAATGGGCCAATAGATCTTGGAGTGAGTTTCCCTTTTCTTCCAAATCTCATCACATGCTTGTAAGGGGCTATTTTCACAAAAACTTTGTCACCCGGTTGAAACTCTACTTCTTTCCTTTTCAAATCTGCATAGCTCTTTTGTCTGTCTTGAGCTTGTTTCATTCTAGTCTTGATAGTCTTTATATTTTCCACCATCCTCTGGGTTAACTCAGGCCCAAGAACTTGACTCAAATCATCTCGCTCTCCTATGTCATCCCAATGTAATGGGGATCTACACTTTCTTCCATAACGAGCCTCATATGGTGTCATTTTAATGGTGGACTGGTAACTATTATTATATACAAATTCTATCAATGGAATTATTTCATGCCAAGTCATTTTGTAATCTAAGCAACAGCCCTCAACATATCCTTTAGTATTTGGTTTACCCTTTCTGTTTGGCCATTTGTTTGAGGATGATATGCTGTGCTAAATGCCAGTCTAGTACCCAATGCTCTTTGTAAGCTACCCCAAAAAGCTAAAACAAATCTAGGGTCTCTATCCGACACAATAGTTTTGGGTACGCCATGTAATTTCATAATCTCTCGTACATAAATCTGGGCCAATTGATCTGAAGTAAAACTATCTTTCACTGGAATAAAATGGGCCGATTTAGTTAATCTATCTACAATCACCCATAGTGCATTATAGCCTTTTTGTACTCGAGGTAGGCCAATGATAAAATCCATTGAAATATCTTCCCACTTCCATTCAGGAATACTAAGTGGGTGGAGCAAACCTAAAGGTCTCTGATGCTCGGCCTTGACCTGTTGACATACCAAGCATTTAGCTACATAGTCTCCAATATCTTTCTTCATACCTATCCACCAATAAGTTTTCTTTAAATCCTGGTACATCTTTACTCCCCTAGGGTGGGCAGTGTAAAGTGTATCATGTGCTTCACTCAAGATTTTCTTTTTTAATTCCAGATCTTGGGGAATACATACCCTGTTTTTGAACTTGAACACTTCATCAATCATTTAAAACTCAATTGTTTTCCTTTCACATATCTGTTGACTCATTTTCTGGCACCACAAATCTTCTACTTGCTTCTCTTTTATTTCATTGAAGAGATTAGATTGAATTTCCAATCTGGCCACTTGACTTCTTATCACCTCAATCTGTTCCCTCTAAAACTCTTTCTGTAACTCTATCTAAATGGTGAGATGAGCTATGACAATCTTTCTACTCAAGGCATCGGCTACCATATTTGCTTTACCTGGCTGATATTTAATATCATATTCATAATCTTTGACTAGCTCCAACCATATTCTTTGTCTCATATTCAAGTCTTTCTGAGTGAAGAAATATTTTAGACTTTTATGGTCGATATAGATATTACATTTAACTCCATATAAATAATGCCTCCAAATTTTTAAAACAAAAACCACTACTGCTAACTCTAAATCATAGGTAGGGTAACGTGTTTCATAATCTTTTAACTACCGAGAGGCATACGCTATCACCTTACCCCTTTGCATCAGCACGACTCCCAAGCCATTATGCGAGGCATCACAATAAATATCATAATCTACACCTTCCTCTGGTAATACTAAAATAGGAGCTGTAGTCAACCGTCTTTTTAGCTCTTGGAAACACTTCTCACAAGCTTCAGTCCATAGAAAAGGAGTTCCTTGTCTGGTAAGAGCTGTAAGTGGCTTGGCCAACCGGGCAAAACCCTGTACATATCTCCTGTAATAGCTGGCTAGCCCTAAAAAACTTCTGATCTCTTTCACAGTCTTCGGCCTCGCCCATTCAAGTATTGTTTCCACTTTACTATGGTCTACAATTATACCTTCCTTAGTAACCACGTGTCCCAAAAATACTACTCGATCCAACCAGAATTCACACTTAGAGAATTTGGCATACAATTTCTTTTCTCTCAATCTTTGTAGCACAAATCTCAAGTGTTCGGCATGTTCTTCTTCTGATCTGGAGTATATCAAGATATCATCAATAAATACCACCAGAAATTTGTCAAGGCAATCATGAAATAATCGATTCATTAAATCCATAAAGATTGCTGGAGCATTAGTCAATCCAAAGGGTATTACCACAAACTCGTAGTGCCTGTAGCGAGTCCGAAAAGCTGTCTTTGGAATATCTTGCTCTGTAATCCTCACCTGGTGATAACCCGACCTTAAATCAATTTTAGAGAACACAAAAGCTCATTTCAATTGATCAAATAAATCATCAATTCAAGGCAACGGGTGTTTATTCTTTACTGTCAATTTATTCAACTCTCTGTAATTTATGCACATACGAAGCGACCCATCTTTCTTTTTGACAAATAGTATGGGTGCTCTCCAAGGAGAGTGGCTAGGTCTAATAAAACCCTTATCTAAAAGTTCTTGCAACTGTTTCTTTAATTCTTGTAATTCAGCTGGAGCCATCCGGTAAGGGGCCTTTGAAATTGGGGCTGAGCCAGGTTCTAACTCGATACTAAACTTCAATTCTCTCTCTGGAGGTAAACCTAGCAGCTCATCAAGAAAAATATCTGAGAAATCTCGTACTATTGGGACATCCTGAACATCTAATCTTTGAATATCATGCTCATGTACCACATGAGCTAAATATCCCGTACACCCTTTTCTCAATAATTTTTGCGCCTTTACATTACTGATCCTCATACTAGGCTGATGACCCTTTCCAAAATTAAAGTAATCCCCATTGTCAAGTTGGAATCGAGCCTTTTTCTTTCTACAGTCAATCTCAACTCCATATCTTTCTAAGAAATTCATGCCCAGGATAACATCAAAATTAGGCATATCAAAGACAATCAAGTCCACCTTTAACTCTCTCCTATGCATCACTACCCTCTGGTCTTTTAACATCTTATCAGTAATCACACTCCCACCATCTGGCATCTCAACTCTAATGGAATGGGTAGATCTAATAGGTAATAAACCTACCCTTTCAATAACCCCTAGTGCAATAAAGGAGTGTGTAGATCCTGAATCAATCAATGCATATAAAGAAACAAAGTGGAAAAAGAGCTGACCAGTAACTGTAGATGGACTAGCCTCCGCCTGACTATGGGTAGCTGTATAGACCCGTGCATTAGTACCTCTCCCTGGTTGCACTGGCGAAATTAGGCTTTGTTGTGATTGTATCTGAACTGGCACTTCGGTACTCTAGCAATCCTTTGCTATATGCCCTGGCTATCGGCATCTATAACAAATCACCTGTTTCTACTAGTACCACCATTCCCCACTATGACGTTTCCCACAAATCTAACATTAGGGAATATTTTCTTTTCTAGGCTTCTTGTCACTCTTCCAGCCTTTTCTACTTACTTTTGACTGGAATTTTCTTTTTCCCCTGTTGTTTCTAGAACTGGAGCCAATTGAACTACCCCTTGATGTTGTAACTGGTGCTGAAATAGTCAATGAAGCAGGTAAAGCTGACCGACTTGGCATCACTGTTTGGGGTACTGTCAATGATGGAGGTGTTGACATGGAGGGTGCATTCTTGGGTAGCTTATTAATATATACCTCCAACCTCAATGTTCTTTCCAATGCCTCTTCATAAGTTTAAGGAGGTTAGGGTCCAGCTAGCACATGCAAGGCTATCTCCAGTCTAAGGCCTTGAAGAAATCTGTCCAACCGAAGACTAGGTGTACTCACCATACCTGGAGCAAAACTAGATAAGACATCAAAACGGGTAGAATAATCCTTTACTGAACCTTCCCTCTGCTGCAAAGCAATGAACTCTTGAACTTTGACTGCTACCACATCAGCTGTTCTGTATTGGGCCTCAAATACCCTTCTAAAGTCTTTCCAGGTCATCAGATCCACATTTCTGGTCTCTTTAACTAGGTCCCACCATACGCGGGCCTCTCCCCTCATCAAGAAACTGGCATACCGAACTTTTTCTCTATCAGTCATAGGAAATAAATCCATAGTACTTTCCACCTGCTTGATCCATTCATCAGCCACTAAAGGATCTTTAGTACCTTTAAATTCAGGAGGGGTATGCTGATTAGGTAAGGAATAAATAGGCTCAAGTCGCCTTTGAGCTCTAATTTCTCCTCTCCCTTCATTCGTCATTTCATTTCTGATTTCTTCTATGACTTCCTCACGAATCTCACTTCTAATCTCATCTTGGATGGCATCTCCGGCTATATTTTCAGGTGTAGGTCTATCTTGACTCTCAGTCAACACCTGACGGACTATATCTCTTATTTCTGCTAGCCTAAATCCTGAACCAACTGACGGGGCAGGGTTAGACGATTCTCCCGTCTCTCTCTGAATACCCCTTCCACGACCCGGTCCTCGTCCTCGTCTTGTGGTACTCCTCATCTAATAACTGCATAAGTGTAATTACATAATATTCTATTATTTGAATACAGGTAAAAAAAATAACTTACTGCAGTCAATTCTCGAGAGCTGATCTGTGAGACATGAGGGGCACATGTGCAATACTATAATGCAAAACTATATATAAATATTATATTATATTACAACACATTATATTATATATTCCTTTAAGCGTCCAAAATCACGCTCTGATACCAAAAATGTAACCTCTCCTAACCAATAGGTGTGTTACAGAAAAACGGCATGAGTTCCCTTATTTTAGAGGGCCCGGGAAATTTTTTTCTCTTTTTTATTATGCCCTGTAACACTCCCAATTAACAATTCACAAAAACCAGTCCTACCAACCGATTGAATTTTCATCAACTTAATCACAATTAATAAAATAAGTACATAATAATAACCATTATAAAAATTATCACCCACAGAACTTTATAATCAATTTTCATAACTAGCTATATATATACATATATAGATATAACTATACAAAATCATATATATATATAGATATAGGAAACAAAATATATACATATCCATTAATATCTACATCAAGTATATATATATATGCATATATTCATATATACATCAAAACATATAAATCAACAACAATATGGTGCCTTCATCCCTTAGCCTCATGTCTCATTAGTGCTCCCCGGGAACCTTTGCTGCATTTCTTTACCTGTAAAATATTAAATTAAACGGAGTGAGCGACTATGGCTCAGTAAGAAAATCATACTCAACACTTAAAACATTTTATACCAGTACTAATCTTTTCTAATCTTTTCCATATTTAGCGTGTCTGAACTATTTACAATAAAATAATTGACACAGAACACGCATTTAACACATATCATAATTCTTTTCTTTCGCACATTTATTCATTTCCTTACTATACAGATATGATTCACTCGTTATGATTTATGCATGTATGAGTGTCATGACATTTCTATTTTCTGATCGTATATTTTTCTCAACTCTTTATCAGCCACACAGGCTTGTATGCATAATTCTAATGCAAATGACTTTCATAAAATATTTACTAAATTTTTTCTCTCTTTTTCTCATTGACCAGTCTAGACTACATATGACAGTACTTGTAGTCACCATACAAAGTACAATTTTCTCTTACACGCATATTTTTTTCTTTGCTGTCCACACAGTACAGCTAATATTTTTCTTTGTTGTCCACACTGTACAGCTAATATTTTTCTTTGGCTGTCCACACAGTACAACTGATATTTTTTTCTTTGTTGTCCACACAGTACAGCTGGTTGTCCACACAGTACAACCGATTATTTTCTTTGCTATCCATACAGCATAGCTCGCGTGTAAGGATTTTAAGTATGTTTTCTGCTTTCCTGTATCATATGAGTCATTATAAACCAAAAATACTTGTTTTTTTTCATTTTCTAAAAACATGCATAACTTAAAAAATGTTTTTCCTTTTTCTTTATTTTTTTCTGAATCATGCATATGCTATGATTCCTCATGTATGCATGTATAACCATAATATGAAATATGCGCATTCGTTATTTTTCCTTATTCTTTTCATTCCTTCTCAAACATCATATTATTTTCTCATGCATTTATATATATATATATATATATATATATATATATATATATATATCATGCCTCAAATTAATTTCAATTATACAATATAGGCTTAATATAAGGGTTATTTCACATATCATACACATAATTAAGCAAAATTAACCTATATCACATAAAATGACATTTTTGCCCTTATGGCCAAAACTTGCATCATGAATCCTAATGAATTTCTTTATCCTTTTAAACATAAATCACCTTAATTCTAATACCTTACACACTTATATAAGTAAAGGTTATTTAAATAACCTAACTCAAATTTACTTCAAGTATGTAAAGTATGAAATTCTTACCTTTTATTTGCTAAATAGATGATTTAAGCTTATTCACCTTATTTTCTTCTTTCTGGCAACCTTAATCAATCAAAAATATGATCATCCATCAAAACCCTAAACTTGACATATCTTAAAAATTAAATTTCTTACCTTAGAACTGACCAGAATTGACAGATCTACACTTTTTATAACTGGAGCCTCTGGAAATTATGTGGTTTAGCTAGGTTTTTTGGTGAATTTTGGTTAAGGGAAAAAGCTTAGCTAAAATCATGGAGTTCTCGGCTAAAATGAAGAAGGAAATGAATACGCATAAGTTTATAAGCCTTTTGGACCATTTTGCCCTTAACCTTTTCCATAAATTACTATTTTATCCTTAGCCAATTACCAAAAACCCTTAGCACCACCATATAATTTCAAGTGTGTCATTCAATTTTAATTCCCACTTTGTCCATTGAATCTGTATAAAATGACCATTTTACCCCATTTGAAAAATATTGTTCATTTAGTAGTTTTCTATAATTCTTTTGCAATTTCTTTACACAACAAGTTATAAAATCAACTCTAAGGGTAATTTTGAAAGTGGAGTTTACTGACACACCTGAATTTGGATGTTACATAACCTCTCCTAGCTAATAGGTGTGTTACAGAAAAACGGCAAGAGTTCCCCTATTTTAGAAGGCCCGGGGAATTTTTTTCTTTTTAATTATACCTTGTAACACTCCCAATTAGCAATTCACATAAACTAGTCCTACCAATCAACTGGATTTTCATCAACTTAATCCCAATTAATAAAATAAGTACATAATAATAACCATCATAAAAATTATCATCTACAGAAACTTTACAACCAATTTTCATAACTAGCCATATATATATATATAGATATAGCTATACACAATCACATATATACATATAGGAAACAAAATATATACATATCCATCAATATCTACATCAAGTATATATATATGTGTATATATATGCATATATTCACATATACATCAAAACATATAAATCAACAAAACTATGGTGCCTTCCTCCCTCAGCCTCATGTCTCACTAGTGCTTCCCGAGAACCTTTGTTGTAACTCTTTACCTATACAATATTAAATTAAACGAAGTGAGTGACCATGGCTCAGTAAGAAGATCATACTCAATACTCAAAGTATTTCATACCAGTACTAATCTCTTCCATACTTAGCGTGTTTGGGCTATTTACAACAAAATAATTGACACGAAACACGCATTAAACACATATCATAATTCTTTTTTTTCACCTATTTATTCATTTCCTTACTATACAGATATGATTCACTCATTATGATTTATGCATGTATGAGTGTCATGACTTTTCTATTTTCTGATCATACATCTTTCTCAACTCTTTATCAGCCACATAGGCTTGCATGCATGATTCTAATGCAAATGACTTTCATAAAATATTTGCTAATTCTTTCTCTTTTTTTTTTCCAATATTTTCATTGACTGGTCTAAACTACATATGACAGTACTTGCAGTCACCATACAAGGTACAATTCTCTCTTACACGCATATTTCACTATTTTTTCTTTGCTGTCCACACAGTACAATCGATATCTTTCTTTGCTGTCCACACAATACAGCTCGCGTGTAAGAATTTTAAGCATGCTTTCTACTTTCCTATATCATATGAGTTATTATAAAACCAAAAACATTTGTTTTCTATTTTCTGAAAACATGCATAACTTAGAAAATGTTTTTCCTCTTTCTTTATTTTTCTGAAATCATGCATATACTATGATTCCTCATGTATGCATTTATAACCATAATATGAAATATGCCCATTCATTGTTTTTCCTTATTCTTTTCATTCCTTATCAAACATCGTATTATTTTCTCATGCATTTATATATATCTTATGCATCAAATTAATTTCAAAATATATAATATAGACTTAATATAAGCGCTATTCCACATATTATGCACATAATTAAGTAAATATTAACTTTATAGATAAAATTACATGCTTACCTTTAATGCATATTCTTTCATCAATTCATCATTTCTCATATATTCAACACACAAAATCCACAAAGCTAACCCTAGGAATATGAAATGTCTAAAATACCCTTATGGAAAAAATTTACATAATAAGTCCTAATGAATTTCTTTATTCTTTTAAGCATAAATCATCTTAATTATAATACCTTACACACTTATATAAGTAAAGGTTATTTAAATAACCTAACTCAAATTACTTCAAGTATGTAAAGTATGAAATTCTTACATTTTCTTTGTTAATTAGGTGATTTTAGCTTATCCTCCTTCTTTTCTTCTTCCTCGCAACCTTAATCAACCAAAAATATAATCATCCATCAAAACCCTAAACTTGACATCTCTTAAAAATTAAAGTTTTTACCTTAAAACTTACCAGAATTGATAGATCTATACTTTTTATAACTGGAGGCTCTAGAAATTAGGTGGTTTAGCTAGGTTTTTTGATGAATTTTGCTTAAAGGAAAAATTTTAGCTAAATTATGGAGACTCTCAGCTAAGGAAGAAGAAAATAAATAGTTTATGGGTTTTATAAGCCTTTTGGATCAATTTGCCCTTAACGTTTTTCATAAATAACTATTTTATCCTTAGCCAATTACCAAAAACCCTTAGCACCATCATATAATTTCAAGTGTGTCATTCAATTTTCATTCACACTTTGTCTCTTAAATCCTTCTAAAATGACCATTTTACCCCCTTTGAAAATTATTACTCATTTAGTAGTTTTCTATCATTCTTTTGCAATTTCTTTAAACAATAAGTTATAAAATCAACTCTAGAGGTAATTTTGGAAGTGGAGTTTACTAACATACCTGAATCCAGGTGTTACACAAAGGAAAGAATAAGTTGTGTGTTATGAATGCAAGAAGTTGGGACATATCAAATATGATTGTCCTCTCCTCAAAATTGGTAAATCGAAAAAAAAGTAATGAAGGCTACATGGGACGATAGCGACGAAAGTGAATTTGAAAAAGATGATAATGAAGTAGCTAACATGTGTCTTATGGTAATTACAAATAATAAGGTAATTCACTCTAGCTCATTTAATACTTGTGATGATTTGGATATATAAATGATGAGATAAATGAAAAGTTATATGATACACTTGAAGAGATGAATGAAAAACTTGCTCTTTATATGTCTAAAATACAACTCTTTGAAAGAAAAATTCAAACTTGGAAAAAGAAAATGAATTTCTTGACCAAAAAACTTTTAAGCTTAAGGGAAAAGAAAATGAAGGAAATAAGTGTTCTATTTTTGAAAAAGGAAAACAAAAGTTTGAAAATAATCTTTGCATAGCTAAAAAGAAAAAAGAAACTATAGAAAGTGAAATTGAAGCTTTAAAAAGGGGTGCAAAAGATTTAAGTGAAATAGTTTTAAAATTCAAAAATGGAAAGGTCATTTTTGATAAAATGCTTGGTGTACAAAGGGGAGCTTTAAACAAAAAAAAGACTTGGTTATAAACCTTTTATCAAAGCAAAACATTTAAAAAATTATTTTGTTAAAGCCTCAGCTTCAAGTGAATCAAATATAACTTGCAATTATTATGGAAATAAAGGTCACATCTTATTATCTTGCACAATTAAAAAAAAACATCACATAGGTACTAAGAAAGTGTGGGTTCCTAAGGGAACAAAAACTAACCACCAAGGACCCAACATGATTTGGGTACCTAAGACAAATTCTTGAATATCTCTTTATGTTTAGGAACCGAAAAACAAAAAGAAGAAAAGCAAATGGTTCCTCGATAACCCTTGCTCAAGACACATGATCGGAGATATTTCACAATTCTCAACAATAAGCAAGAAAGATAGAGGATATGCCACCTTTAGAGACAACGCAAAGGGTAAAATTATTGGCATTGGAGATATTGATAACAACTCTCACATTATCATTGAAAATGTTCTTTTGGTGGATAGTCTTAAACATAATCTTCTTAGCATTGGTCAACTATATGATAAAAGATTTAAAATTATTTTTTAACCAAATAATTGTATTATAGAAAATATGAAGGATAGAAAACCAATTTGTGTAGGAAATAGAGATAGAAATGTTTACACTATAGATATAAAAAATGCATTTCATGAAAATCTATGTTTCTTCGCGTTGCATGAAAATAGTTGGTTATGGTATAGAAGATCAGGCCATGTTAACATGGACTTGATTTCAAAAATTTCCAAGAAAGAGCTTGCCAAAAGTCTTCCAAAAATAGATTTTATTAAAGATAAAATTTGTGATGCTTGCCAATTTGGCAAACAAACAAAAAGTTCCTTTAAAAGAAAAACTTATATTTCCACATCTAGACCTTTATAACTTCTTTATATTGATCTTTATGGTTCTTCAAGAACCGCAAGCCTAAGTGGAAAACATTATACTTTTGTTATTGTTGATGATTTTTTAAGATTCACTTAGGTAATTGTTTTTGCATGAAAAGATGAATCCCTCTATGAATTTTCAAAATTTGTCAAGGAAATACAAAAAGAAAAAGAAATACATATTTCTTGCATTAGGAATGATCATGGAGGAGAATTTGAAAATCATTTATTTGAAAACTTTTGTGATGAGCATGACATTGAACATCAATTCTCTTGTCCTAAAACTCCTCAACAAAATAGTGTTGTTGAAAGAAAGAATAGGACAATTCAAGAGATGACTATAACCATCCTAAATGAAAATGCTTTACCTTAATATTTTTGGGCGAAAGTCAAAAACATTACATGTTATGTTTTAAATTGTGTTTTAATAAGACCATTATTAGATAAAACTCCACGTGAACTTTAGAAAAACAAAAAACCAAATATTGGTTATTTTAAAGTTTTTGGATGCAAATGCTTTATTTTGAACATAAGAAAATTTAGGAAATTTTGATTCAAAATCAAAAGTTGGCATCTTTCTTGGATATTCGTCATCTAGCAAAGCATATAGAGTGTTTAACAAAAGGACACTAGTAGTCGAGAAATCCATATATGTCATTTTTGATAAATTTAATTCTTTAACTGGTGTGTAAGTTGATATTGATGATGATCTAGTTAAGAATGGAGACCAAACAGAAATTTATGATTCACCAAATGATGTTAAGGATGAGACAAAACAAGAGCCAAAACATAAAGGAGATAAAGGTCTCTCTAAGGCTTGAAGGTATGCAAATGTTCATCCTAAAGAATTAATTATTGGTAAGAAGAATCAAGGTGTTAAAACTAGATCATCCTTCAATCTTTGTAATAATTTTGCATTTTTCTCACAATTTGAACCAAAAATATTTCATGATGCATTAAATGATAAGTTTTAGATTTTAGCCAAGCAAGAGGAACTAAATCAATTTGAAAGAAATAATGTTTGGGAACTAGTCTCTTGTTCGAATCACCAATCTGTTATTAGCACAAAATGGGTTTTTAGAAACAAAATGGATGAATCTAGAGTGTTTGATAGAAATAAAGCTAGATTAGCGGTTCAAGGCTACAACCAAGAAGAGAGAATAGATTTTGAATAAACTACTAATAGCTAGACTACAATCCATTATGATGCTTTTGACATTTGCATATTCTAAAATTTTTATTTTATATCAAATGGATGCCAAAAGTGCTTTCTTAAATGAATTTATCATAGAGGAAGTTATCTTTTAACTTGGTTGCTGTACCATAGTGGGCAAGCGGCCACCTTTATCTCATTTGTGATCCCGAGTTTGAATCCCACGATCTAAACTTTATCAAAATTTTTGAAGCAAAGAGTCAATCTTCCGGCACAACCTCCAGCCCGGAGACCCCTTGGTCACCGGTTTTCCTCCTTTCATGGCAGTCCTCTCCTTGCTTCCACCCTCTCGGTTTTTGTTTTCCTAATCTAGTTTGTAGTCTCTTCTGTTTTGTGTCCTTGCATTTAGTTTTCAGTTTCGGTCCAGCTTGTTCTTATCATTTCTATACTTTTTGCATCTTCTGGTTGTTTATCTTGGTCCTCCGGAAATTTCTTTGTTCATCCTCTTGGCGGTTTACTCATTTTCAGTGTTCAAATTCAAAATTTCAGCTTTCTCTTTCCTCTGTGGTGTTTCTTTCCTTTTTGGTGTTTACAGCAGTCTTTCTTTCTTGTTTCAGAGTGGTCTTTGCCATTTTTGGTGAATTTAGACTGCTGTGCTTTCTTCTTGTCTCCCATTGGCTATCAAAGTTATGTCTAAAAAGGAAAGCTCCTTACCCTCTCACGTTTCCTCTTGCTTGAACCATCATGAGAGCCTTTCTCACATGTCTAGTAATGCTTCTGAAAATTCCTCTTTTCCCTCCTTAAAAGAGTCTTGCGTTAAAGGTTCTGCTCCTGTGCTCACCGAAAATTCCTCTATTCCGGCATCCACCTCCCCAGCTCCGGTGAATGATGGTAAACGCCCTTGGAATGTTCTATTCAAGGCGAAACAAAATTCCAACCTTAAGCTTGAATACTTTCCTCCCTCGGATAGCATGGATGGAGGGAAATACTCCATTTCTCCTCCCCCTGAAGTTGCGGATGATGGTGCAAAGAGATGGGAGAGGTGTGCTATTGGTTTTTTCATTGGAAGAAGAATGCCGTTCCTCCTTGTGAAAAGGTATGCTTTCCGTCATTGGTCCAACTTTGGGCTTATTGACTTTATATCTACTGGAATGGGAGTTTATCTCCTGAAATTCAAGGATGAGGAAGGTATGTTGAAAGTTCTGGAAGAGGAATCATGGATGATAGGTGGGCAGCCCCTTTTTGTAAGAAGATGGGAAAAGAACCTCTCAATGGTGGCGGAAAACATAAAAAAGATTGCGGTATGGATAAAATTTTATGGTGTTCCCCTGGAATATTGGAGCTTAAAGGGTTTTAGCCATATTGCAAGTGTCCTAGGCCGACCCCTCTATGTCGATTCTGTCACGGAGGAAGGTAGTAGATTGGAGTATGCCCGTATTTGTGTGGAGATCAATGTAAACCATGATTTCCCGGAGAAGTTGGAGCTTGTGCTTCCATCAAAAGAAAGAGTTGAAATTCGGCTGGAGTATGCATGGAAACCTGTCAAATGCAGCTTGTGTAATATATTTGGCCATGGAAATGAAGAGTGTAAAAGGAGAAGTGAAAGAGGAGAAGCTGGAAGAGGAAAACATGTTTCACATAAAGGAAAAAAGGTGAATAACATGGAGGAGGCTTCGGATACAAAAGTGGGGATGGTTACTTCTGAAATTCAGCATACGGCTAGGAACAGCAAGGGAAATGGGCGACTAAACTCAATGTTCCCTAGTAATGTGAAGGAGGGGAAGGAAACTCTTGTCAATAGTATGGGGATTATGAATAAAAACAAGTTTGCTGCCTTAGCAAGCAATGAAAACATTGTGACTAATGAAACTCAAACCGAAGGGGAGAATACATTGGTAGATAAAACATATGAGGAGTTAGGCCCTTCAAATAGAGTGGAATCTGTTAGTGGTGCCTCTTCTAGCACTATGACACCAATTGTGGCCGAACCTTCAAAGGTGGAAAAGGTGGGGGGAATTCTCTCTAAAGAGGGTAATTCAGACCTGGAACATTGTGAATCTCCAGCAATTAGTCACTTTGGAGGCAAAATTATGGTTGATGAGGTGGATTTCATAAGGGAGAAAGGTGACACTCTTAGCAAAACTCAACGGAGGAGATTAATGAAGCAAAAGCGAAGTGCTTCCCCCATCAATTCCATCAAATGACCAATATAGCCTGCTGGAATATTAGGGGCCTTAATGCTCCTATTAAGCAAAAGGAGGTTAGTAGATTTATTTTGCAAAATAAGATTGATGTTATGTCCATCCTTGAAACAAAAGTTCGAAGTACTAATATCAATAGAGTGTGTTCTAGCATTTGGGAAGGTTGGGAGCATTGTAGTAATGTGAATAATGGTTCTATAGGCAGAATTTTGATTGGTTGGAATAAAGCTACTATTAGACTTAATGTTATTGCGGAAGATAGCCAATATATGCATTGTGATGTAAAGCTTGTAAAGGAGAACTCTAGCATTGGCTTGACAATAGTCTATGGCAGCAATAATCCTATGGAGAGGAAGGTTCTTTGGTGTAATCTCATAAATCTAGCCCATATGATGCAAAATTCACCTTGGATCATAATGGGAGATTTCAACACCATCAAACACCCACTAGAAAAGATTGGGGGGGCTGCTTGGGGAAATTCCTACTGTGAGGACCTTAGTAATTGTATGAGAGATGCTGAATTGGATGATCTAAGGTACATGGGTCATCTCCTAACTTGGAGCAATTGTAGTGAAGGAGGGAGAAGGATTGCATGCAAACTTGATAGGGCTCTTATCAATGATTCTTGGAAAGATATATTCCCTAATGCCATGGCTCAATTCTTCAACCCCTCCATTTCCGATCATTCTCCATGTTTGGTGAGAATTGGTGCCATTGAGGATAGTAGGAAAGTTCCATTCAAATTCTACAATATGTGGACTCACCATGAAAACTTTCTCAATGTTGTTGCTGAAGTTTGGAACCAAGAAGCACAAGGCAGCCCCATGTTCAATGTAACAAGCAAACTTAAAAAACTGAAAATTGAATTAAGGAAGTTCAATAAGGAGCATTTTGGTCACATATCCGAAAGAGTTTTAGAAGTTAGAAAGCAACTTGAAAATGTCCAAGAGCTTCTCCGGAGAAACCCCTTGGATGAGGATCTTGCTAGGGAGGAAAAAATAAGTCTAGAATGCTATAGATCCATCTCTTTAGCTGAGGAATCTTTGGCTAGACAAAAATCAAGAGTCCATTGGCTTAAGGAAGGTGATCAAAACACTAAATATTTCTTCAAAAGCATTAAAGGCAGAAGAAATAGAAACTCTATATATGGGATCCAAAGGGAGAATGGCACCTTTGTTTATGGCATGGAGGAGGTGAAGGCGGAATTTGTAGATCACTTCAAATCTTTCCTAAATGTAAAGGAGCATTCAAATGTGAACCTTGAGCAGCTCAAAAAGGTAGTCAAATTCCGGCTTGGTGATGAGGAAAAAGGAATGCTTATCAAAGAAGTTTCAGCGGAGGAAATCAAAGAAACCATCTTTGCCATGGATAATAACAAGGCTCCGGGTCCGGATGGATATGGTGCATGTTTTTTCAAGTCAGCATGGAACATCATTGGTGATGATATTATAAGGGCCATCAAACACTTCTTCAAAACAGGCCACCTTTTAAAAGAGGTAAATTGCACTATTCTTGCTCTTGTTCCTAAAGTTGCTAACCCTACTTTTTGCAAGGATTTCAGACCTATTGCTTGCTGCAATACAATGTACAAATGCATCACTAAAATCATGGCAAACCGCCTCAAGGTCCTTCTTCCGCAGTTCATAAACAAAGCTCAAGGAGCCTTTGTGGGAGGCCGTAGCATTGGTGAAAACATCCTTCTATGCCAAGAGCTTATGCAAGGATACCATAAGGACACTCTTGAAAAGAAATGTGCCATAAAGATTGATATTATGAAAGCTTATGACTCTTTGAATTGGGATTTCTTATTTGCTGCTCTTAATACCATTGACATACCGCAAACTTTCATAACTTGGATAAGGAGTTGCATCACTAGTCCTAAGTTTTCAGTGGGCATAAATGGTGAACTTGTGGGCTTCTTCAAAAGTACTAGGGGGCTAAGGCAAGGGGATCCGCTCTCTCCTCACCTTTTTGTCATTGCTATGGAGGTGCTCTCTTGCATGCTTAGTGACCTAAAGGAGAATGCTCAGTTTAGCCATCATTGGAAGTGCAAAAAGAATAATATCACCCACTTATGTTTTGCGGATGATCTCATGATTTTTTGTAGGGCGGATGTCTATTCCATATCCCTTATAAAAGAGGTATTAGATTGCTTCCACTCTTGGTCCGGGCTAAAATCAAATCTGTCCAAGAGCAATATTTACCTTTCGGGAGTCAATAATGCTGAAGCGGAACACCTAAAATCAATCCTTGGCATTGATTTTGGCTCTCTCCCTTTTAAATACCTTGGTGTCCCTATGATCTCTTCAAAACTAAGGATTGATGATTGCAAACCCCTTATTGATAAGATTGTGGCAAGGATCTCTTCTTGGAAAAGCAAGTTCCTTTCTTATGCTGGAAGACTTATCCTTATCAAGGCTATCCTCTTTAGCATCCAAGTATATTGGTCTTCTACTTTTATCCTCCCTGCAAAGGTGCATAAGGTAATTGATAGCTACCTTAGAAATTTCCTTTGGAGTGGAGACATATCCTGTAGCAAGAAGGCAAAAGTTGCTTGGGATGACATTTGTCTCCCAAAGGAGGAAGGAGGATTGGGCATTATGAAAAGCAAATCTTGGAACAAGGCTGCCATGATGAAGCATATATGGAAGCTCCTTCAAAATGCTGGAACTTCCTTATGGGCCGATTGGATCCATGACAATCACTTGAGAAATAAAAGCTTTTGGGGGATTAATTCAAGTAGCAATTGTTCTTGGGTTTGGAGAAAATTGCTTTCTCTAAGAGAAAGCATCAAGGGAAAAATCAAAAGAATTGTAGGTAATGGGCAGAATACTCACCTTTGGTATGACAATTGGCACCCTCTAGGCCCTCTCATAGACAAATATGGCCATAGAGTCGTTTATGATTCAAGACTTCCGTTGTATTGTAAAGTAAAGGAGGTGATTGAAGAAGAAGCATGGAAATGGCCTTTGACAAATTCCACAGCTCTTTTGGAACTAAAAAATACCATTATTCCTCCTCCTTCTCATGGTGATGATATCCTTTGGTGGAAACCAAGCTCCAATGGTTTATTCTCCATCAAATCGGCTTGGAATAGCATTAGAGGATCCAAAGCCAAAGTGCCATGGTATAGTATCATTTGGTTCAAAAGACATTTCCCAAGGCACTCATTCATCGCATGGATGGGGATCAAGGGTGGTATGAAGACCAAAGATAAGCTTTATGACCTCGGCATCATTCCAAGCAATATGTGTGGTCTTTGCAATGGGGATCCGGAAAGCATGGATCATCTCTTTTTCAAATGCCCTTATTCTGCCGCCATTTGGAGTCATTTTGCTAATCTTTGCTGGTTTGATATTCCCCCCCTTCCTTGGGGCACTCTTGTTCTCTACTATGCCGACAAATGGAAGGGAGATAAACTTCTACACATCATTTGTAAGCTTTGCTTTGGTGCCACTTTATACTACATATGGGTTGAACGCAACAATGTATACTTTGGTAGGAACAATTCTCCGCAAGAAAGGATCATTGCCGCCATCAAGGATTGTGTGAAAGCTAGAACATTGTCCTTATCAAACATTCAAAGATCTTCCGTAAATGACTCCATTGCATTGATATGGGACTTGCCGAGATCCATATTTTGTTAACTTGCTGATTTCCGGATATTGGAATTGTAATGTCTTGTTTTCTTATAGCTAGTTTTATGCTTATGTGATTTCGTATGGCTTGTAGTTTTGGTTGTTTGCTTTCCTTATCCGTAGCTTTGAGTTTTTGGTTGTACTTAGCTTGAGCCTATTTGCTTCTTGTTTGTACTCTTGTGTTACATGCATGATTGTTGGCATAACCTAGGGGCATGTCCTAGGTATGCTTGTGTTAGGTTTAATCTAGGGACATTGTCCTAGATAAACTAATATGTACATTTTGTCTTTGGTATAAAAATCATTAATTACTTACCAAAAAAAAAAAGTTATGTTGAACAACCTTCTGGGTTTGAAAGTCATGATTTTTCAAACCATGTTTTTAAACTTTAAAAAGCTCTTTATAGTTTAAAACAAGCACCTCAAGCATGGTATGAATGTTTGAGTAAATTCTTGCTTGAAAAAGGCTTTTGCATTGGAAAAATAGATATTACAGTGTTTATTAAGCGAAAAGAAAATGATATACTTTTGGTTCAAATTTATGTTGATAATATCATTTTTGGCTTTACTAATGTCTCCTTGTGTGAAGAATTTTCTAATCTTATGAGCAAAGAATTTGAAATGAGCATGATGGGAGAACTCAAGTATTTTCTCATACTTAACATCAAACAGAGCAAAGAGGACATTTTCATCAACTAATCTTCATACATCAAGGACTTATTAAAGAAGTTTAGCATGGAAGGATTAAAAGCCTTAAGTACACCAATGAGTTCAACTATCAGACTCACCAAAGATAAAAGTGGGTCAAACGTTGATATCAAAATATATGGAGGTATGATTGGCTCTCTTTTATATTTAATTGCTAGTAGACTTGATATTATGTTTAGTGTATACTTATGTACTCGATTCCATCATGTACCAAGGAATCTCATTTAAAAGCCTTCAAAAGAATTTTTAAATATTTGCATGACATTAGATTTTTAAGCTTATGGTATCTTAGAGAAACTTCTTTTAACCTAGTGAGCTATTCGGATGCTAACTTTGTCGGGAGCCAAGTTGATAGAAAAAATACTAGTGGTACTTGTCATTTACTAGGTCATGCATTAGTTTCATGGTTTTTAAGAAAACAAAACTCCATAGCTTTATCTACCATAGAAACAAAATATATTGTTGCCAGTGGTTGTTGTGCCCAAGCCTTGTGGATGCAACAAACCCTTAAGGATTATAGAGTTAGCCTATCCAAAACTCCAATCTTATGTGACAACACAAATGCTATTAGCTTATCCAAAAATCCCATACAACACTCTTGAACCAAACATATAGAAATTATATATCATTTTATTCGAGACCATGTTCAAAAGAGTGATATTTGTCTTAACTTTATATCCGTCGAAAATCAACTTGCGGATATTTTTACAAAACCTCTTAGGGAAGAACATTTTTGCAAAATTAGATGTGAGCTTGGGATAATGGAATCACCACATTAGCATTTTCACTTAAATATCATTGTGGCTGTGGTATTTTGGTTGAATTGAAAGTGTCAATATATGTTTTATGCATAATTTCATATTTGACCATATTTGATAGTTTTCTTATACCAATCATTCTTGCATTGATTTTTAATGTGTTTGATTTAACTTTCATCATATTTAGCATCAAATTTCATTGTACTTATGCTACTGAGTCAAAATTGCATAGTTGGATCATTCTAGCTTATTTATACTCCAAATGGGATAACCAAATGCATAAAATATACACCAGAATTCTGCGAAATTCGGCTGACAAATTGAACAATTTGATTAACCTAATTTTTCAAAATCAGACTATTTTCTTCACATTCTGCAATGTATAAGGGCAAGTGTTTCTTCACTTTTTTTTAATCAAATTGCTTCTGGTGCATTTCCATCAAGACAATACAACAACACACAAACTTAAATCTGGAAATTATTGTTCATATGGCACAGCAGCGCTTTTTCTTTCAATTTTAACCAATCAAACAACCTCCAAATCATACAAATTATAGATCATTAGAAAGGGCATTCAAAGAGCTTTCTAATGGTATATGATAGCAATTACAACTCAATCAACAAAGCATCAAAACTGGTCTCAAAGTTTGCTGGCAAAATCATACACTGTGAACAGTATCCAAGGCATACAACACACATTCACACTTTGGATTTCAAGGGTAACAAGAAAGTTAACCAAGGCATAAAGGAAAATTCCACCAACCTTGGGATCTTCCACCACCAATTCTTCCTGCAAGATGAATTGGATAAAGGAACAAGCAAAATAAAGAAAGCTACAAAGCTTTGCTTGAGAATTTCATTATCAAAGAAGTCTAACTTTTTACAAGTGAAAATCCGTTTCATATACAAGAGCAAGTGGCGGCAAAAATTGGGCATTAATTTGACATGGAAGCTTTGCCCTTCATTTAAGCTTAGCCATTCATTTAAACTAAGGTCATACCACATTAATGAAGAAACTAACAAAAGGGAACAACTTTTCCTTAAAAGGTGGAACTATGTCCACCAACTAAAGTTACTTGCTTCCTTTTTAGTTGCAATTCAGCTAAATGGGCTTTATGGCATCTTGGGCTCCAATTTAAGTGATGGATGGCTGCCTCATCTAGTTGGGCTTCAAAGTGGGCTTGTAATTGGCTTCTTGGACTCATTTAAGCTTCCATCTCATTAAGGCCTTGGATGCAAGTAATGAGAGTGCACCCAAAAGTAAAGTTGGGCCAAATTGGAGATGGCAAAGGTTCTTTGGACTTGCATGGAGCTTTTCCCTCATTCTTAATATGGCTGGAGCCAAATGAAGATTTGATAGAAACTTGGAAGCTAAAGTTGCAGAAGTGGCCGAAAATACATCAGCTTCCCAACATATTTTCTGCAATTTATAACCAAATTTTCTTTTCAAAAACATCATAGTTCACCTAAAATTTCAACAAAATCTTTAAAAACTCTAAACCCTAAAAATTTGATTTTTGCTCAAATTCATCCAAATTTTTGTTATTTTCTATAAAATTAACACATATTTATACCTTCTAGCATCATTCTAACATTTCCTAACTACCAATTTGTGAAATTAAGTCTTAAATCGAAAATCCCTAGTTTTATCATCCTAAATTTAATGTTTGTCTTAAAATACTTCTTTTGGTCATCCTTTCTGGATTTCAACCATATTATTAGATTCCTCTCACCATTTTTAGCTTAGGTATGTATTTGGATTTCAAATATGTGAATGTTCATATAGATTTACGTTTTTACCCTTGTACATCATTCGAAGTCGTGTTGCATTTCCTCACATCTCATTGCACTTAATATAGCATTTATACTTCTTCTTCTCTATTTTCCATTTCAAAACTTACTTTTGTGCATAGTTAAGCTTTTATTAGTTTATGTGATACACTGTGCATTTTACATGAATTTACATTTTATGTTGTTTAAGCATTAGTACTCTTACTTTGATGATTATGATTGTTTGGACTTTTTGTCATTGGTTTAGCCTTGATAATCATATCTTTTATGCATGTGTTAAGGTATTTTATTCTTTCTTTGCCTTGTTGGATATATACCTTGCTTATTTCTTTTTCTTAATGACAAAGAGGAAGAAGCTATACATGTTATATTTTATATTTGGTTATGGATATATTTGATTATGATTATGGATGTAATATTTAATTTATATGGATTTTACACATTCTTTGATGTTTTATCTTGTTTGGATTGTTAATGCTTTCATTTTGATGCTCATATTTATTTGGACATTGTTTTCATGATTATATTTGGTCATTTTAGTGATCATTTCTATACATTGTTCATACATGTTAGTCTTCTTTTGTCTTATTGATTATATCGTTTGCCTCATTCTTTTTTATAATGACAAAGGGAGAGAAAAGTTTAATTAATGTTATGGATATTTTAATGAGGATATATTTGATTATGATTATAAATGTGATATTTGATTGATGTTGTGGACATTTTGATGAGGTTAATGTTAGATAGATGATATTGATATGAACTATATTATTATTTCCATATATTCAGGGCGAGTAAACTTGATTTTTTAAGGCAACCTCTTGCAAAATTTTCTTAAAATTCATGTGTTTCTTAACTTCAAGAAAATACATTCATTGATATATTTTATAAAATTTCTTGAAATGCATATGTGTTTGTCATCATAAAAAAGCGGGAGATTATTGACTCAAGGAGTCATTATGCTCTTATTTTGATGATAATAAACTAATATGTTCTTAAGCATATTAACTAATGACTTTACTTGAGTATGAGTTTAAATTGCAAGAATTTACCTAATGTTCTTGAAGAAGTTTCAAGATGAAAAAGAAAGACAAGACTCAAGTGAAGATTTCTTGAAGATTTGAAGAAAAACTCAAGCTTAGATAGATATGTTGGTGCATATTCATCCAAACATGCAAAACATGCAACAAGAAATCAAAAATCAAAAATTGTTTTCACTGTTCATGTGGTTTGAGCTTGTTCTTGCAGTTTAACCAACCAAATCAACTCCAAATCCAACCGAATTGATTTCATCATAATCATAACACAATGAACTTTCTTTCAAGCTATGCACGTACACAATTAGTGTAGAGTAAGGTAATCAAGTTACAAGTAGAATGCAGTGGCATAAATGGTAATTATACTGCAACTCTATGCCATAATCAAAATTTTTTTTTGGTAAGTAATAATTTTATACCAAGAGAAAAGGATTTACAATGGCTTATCTAGGACAAAGCCCCTAGATTTAGCCTAATCATGCAATCCTAGGACAAACCCCTAGGTATTGCAAATAACACAAGAACAAAAGAACAAAAGCATTACATATAAACTCCAAATATCACCATTCATCTAAACAAAATCAGTCTACATGGACTACATGAAAATCGAAGGGGAGAAACCCCATTTGCTTGCAATGTACTCTAATTTGGATTTCTAAGGAAACATAAAATGTAACCAAGACATAAAGGAAAGTTCCACCAACCTTGGGGCCTTCCACCACCAATCTTCCACCAAGAATGATTGGATAAAGGAAATAAGAAAAAGAGCCAACAAAGCTTCTTCAAATTTTCATTCAAAAGAAAAAAAAAAACCCCTTTTACAAAGCATGGCCACTTTATATAGGAAGTAAGTGGCTGCAAAATATATGTGTACACAGGTTTTTAATAAAATAATTCACTTTAGCCCTTAATTCACTCTAAACCACACAAAATAAGTCATGCCATACTCTAAATAAATGCAATAAGACAAAATGTCACTATTATTCTATAAAAAGTGGGCTCTTGTCTCTACCAAAGCTTTCTTTCTATCTAATTTTATCCAACTCTCCCAATTGGGCTTTGAGCACCTTTTTGGGCTTCAAAATGGAGTGATGGATGGTTGTAACTTCACTTAGGCTTCAAAGGAGGACTTCTTGGATCTTTAAGACCTATTAGATCATGAGAGTTTTGGATCGAAGTAATAGCATTGCACCCATAAGCAAAGGTGGGCCAAGGTGGAAAAGGCAATGAATCTTTGGGCTTGCATGAAGCTAATTCTTTATTCTCAATGGTGGCTTGAGCCAAATGGAGATTTGATAGACTTGGAAGCTAGAGTTGGAGAAGTGGCCGAAAATATATCATATATTTGTAATTTTGAAGCATTTGTTTTGATTAAAATATTTATTTGCATGTGATAGCTCATTTAAAAAACTTATTCTCATATCTCTCACATTTTTTGTTAAAATGTTTTTTTTCAAACTTATTAAATTAAGCCAATTTTTTATCAAAGTTTATTAACTCATCTCAAATGATGAAGTTTTGTGAACTACATTTATATATCTCAAAGTTGGTTTTGAAAGAATTTTCAAGTATGGGTTAAATTGTCACTTTTCAAAGGTTTAGGGGTAAATAAATTTTCAAAAATTTAGGGGGTAAAATGTAATAAAATTTGATTAACCGAATTTGACCAGCTGAAGTCTTCGATGGCAGCTTCTGAATTATCAAGAAGCCATGCATTTTGGCTTTCAGAAATTTGGTTGATCGAATTAAATTTGATCGATCAAATTTTGTTTTGAATTTTCTAACGGCTAGTGTCATGTAACACTACGAAAGTGTCATGTCATATCTGGTTGATCAAATTACATCTGATCAACCGAATTTTACTTTTTTGGGAAAATTAAAATGGCTAGTTTTTGTCCACAACGGTAACTTTCCTCATTTTTCCCTATATAAACTCAATCAAATTCATTTGAAAAAGCTTTTGCCACTAAAAACTTTCATATATTTGAAAGCAAATTAATTTTGATCTATTCACTTGGAAATTCTTTTCTCTATTCAAAACTATTGCTCATATACTTTGTAATTTTATTTGCATTGAGTTGTACTAAGCTTAAACTTTTATATACACTCATTGAGAGAGATTATATTTTGAATTCATACTAAAATTCACACTATAAAAGAGTGAGGTTCATAGCACCATGGAAGCTATTTTTTATGTGAAGAAAAACTTGGTTGAGATTTTGTCAATCAAGGATTAATGGAATACTCCAAGAGAGATAGCTTGGAGGAGTGGATGTAGGCTAGATTGTGTCGAACCACTATATATCGCGTATTTGATTTTCTCATCCCTTAAACTTATATTTTGTGTTATGTTCTTTTGATTGTATTGATTATTTGAAATATTCTTGTCATTCTCATAAATTGCATTAAAAATAGGCAATATTCATTAATTTAAATAAATTGGTTTAATTTTTTAATTTAGTAAAGATTGTTTTAGATTGTCTAATTCACTCCCCTTTTAAGCCATTCGATCATTTACAAACTTGTTCGCCAAAGCATAGGAGAAAATTAATGCGATGGGGTCTCAGTTCAATAAAAAGTTCATCTAGATGACCTAATTTGGATCTCTACACTTGATCTCAATTATTCACAGGCTTTCTAATTAATGTCAGGTAAGAACACATAACCATGGCATAAATATAATTCAATTAATGCATCACAAATCGCTCAATCCCATATTTTAATCAATTTATCCAAATTGGGTTATATTTATCAATTTCTTTAGCAATTGCACATGCACACGTCTTCCCATGGTAGTTCTTTCATATCTAATCACATCCTCATGATTGAAACATGCATAACATACCCTAATCTTACAAATAACAGAACTAACATCATAACCTCAATTCATTATATATGAATATCAAACAATTACTACCTATTTTAGATTTATAATCATCACAACCTCCACATGATTTCGTATTTGTATGTATTGGAATTTGAAAAAGGACAAAATGAATTAACATTTTTGCCTTGATCCTTTAAAGAATAAGCACATGAGCAAACCTCATTCTCTTTTGAATATTTCTCTCCACTCTACCAAAGATTAGTCATTGAAACTGCCACACTGAAGTTGAAATGTCAAACAATCTCCCATACTCAATTTTTAGGGTTTTTGAGTGACTAGGGATTATGAAACATGGTCCCAAAATTTCAACGATGTGTTATATATAAATTGATTATGTGCCCCAGACATATGACGTGTGCCACTTAAATTTTGAATTTCATGTGCAATTAACTTATCTGACTAATGTGTCAATGACACATAACTATGGCCTCCGCACACATGACTGTGTGCCTCCCCAAAATTCACACTTTGACTTTGAATCATACCAGCTCATGTACAAAGACTATTTTAATCTTGAGATATACCTATGGGTGTTAAAATTCCTTCCTCTAATTAGAATTCTGACCCTGAAATTTGCTAAAAATAGCTCAAGATATTTCTCTCTCATAGATTGCTCAATCTCCCAGGTAGCCTTCTTAACTTTGTGATTCCTTTACAACACCTTGATCAAGAGGATTTGCTAGTTTTTTTACTACTTGAACCTCATATCAAGAATCTAAACTAGTCTCTCCTTGTAGCTCAAGTCCTCAGATAACTGTACCTCTTTGATCCTTAATACATGAGAAGGGTTACCAATATACTTGTGTAACAATGAGACATGGAATACATCATGAAATTGTTCCATGCTGGCCAATAATGCAAGCTTATAAGTCATCTTACCAACCCTCTCTATTATCTCATATGGGCCAATATGCTTGAGAGCCAATTTACCTTGTTCTTTTGAATCTCATCATATGCTTAGATGAGGTTACTCAAATGAAAACTCTATCACCTATGCTTAACTCCAAATTTTAACATCTTTAGTTAGCATAACTTTTTTGATGATTCTAGGCTTGTTTCATCCTTTGTCTAATCAATTGCAAATTCTCAATCTTTTTCTGAGCCAACTCCAACTTAAAGGATTGTACTAAGACATCTTTCTCACCCAACTCATCCTAGTATAGAGGGGAATGACATCTCCTACCATAGAATACTTTATAAGGCACCATTTGAATTGTCCTCTAATAACTATTATTATAGGTGAACTCTACTAATGGTAGCATTTCAACCTAACTCACCCTATGATTTAAATAGCAGGCCTTTAACATATCCTCTGACACTTGGTTGTTCTTTCTACCTAACCATTTGTTTACAGGTGATAAGTCATGTTGAAAGTTATACTAGTACCCAATGATCTATGCAAACTCTTCCAAAAGGCTAACACAAACCTCATGTGCCTATATAATACAATCGTCTTGGGCATTCTATGTAGTCAAACAATCTCCTTGACATACAGCTTCTCTAACTAATTTATAGGCATGGTGTTTTTAATAGGCAAAAAATATGTTGTCTTAGTCGATTTGTTTACTATCACCACCTAAAGTCCATTATAACCCGTTTGAGCTATCAAGAGGCCAACTATGAAATCCATGGAAATGTGCTCCTACTTCCACTTGGGTACACTTAGAGGCTGAACCAATTTTGATAGTCTCTAATGCTCGACCTTAATCTACTAGCATGTGAGGCACTTAGCAACATATAACTTACGTATCTTTTTATGCCAGACCATTAGAAACTCATTCTCAAGGTCTGATACATCTTCACACCCCTAGGGTAAATAGTGTAAAGAGTACTGTGAATCTCTACTAAAATCCTCTATCTAAGTTTATCTACTAAAGGAACGTATATTCTGTTTCTAAACTTGAGGACCCCCTCAATCACCTGAAACTCTAACTCAAGACCATTTAGAATTCTCTAAACCCTTTGTCTATACCAATCATCCTAATCCTGAGTTTCTTTTATCTCCTCTACTAATGTGGACTTGATCTCTAATCTAACTAGAGCTCCAATCACTAACTCAATTTGCTCTTGGTCCATATCTGCCTAGATCTCTTTTTAAACCATCAATTGTGATAAGAACACTTTTTTACTAAGGGCACCTGTTACCAGATTAACCTTACCCAGATGATACTTGATATCATAGTCATAATTCTTTACTAGCTCGGGTCATCTCTTCATATCATGTTAAGCTATTTTTAAGTGAAAAAGTACAAGAGGCTCTTATAAACAATGTATATATTACATCTCACCCTATATAAGTAGTGTCTCTAAATCTTTAAGGCAAAAATTACAATTGCTAACTCTAAATCATAAGTGTTGTATTTGGTCTCAAAATCTTTTAACTGTTTCTAGGCATATACTATCACCTTGCATCTCTATAAAACCACCATAAGATGTATCAGTGTAAAGGTCATAATCAACTTCATCCTCTAGGAAGGCTAATACTAGAGTAAAAGTTAATTTCTTTTTTAACTTATAAAAACTTTCCTTGCATGAGTCTGACCATTGAAACTGGGTTTTTTTCTTTTTGAGAGTTGTGAAAGGTCTCGTTAACTTGGCAAACCCCTCTATAAACCGTTTATAGTATCTTACTAAACCTGGAAAACTATGGACCTTCTTGACTATCTTTAGCTCTCTTAATCTATCATTGCCTCAATCTTACTCGGGTCTATTGATATCCCCTCTGTTGTTATTACATGCCCTAAGAAGGTCACTCTATCAAGGCAAAATTCACATTTTGTGAACTTAGCATATAATCGTTTTTCTCTTAATCTCTACAAAGTAAATCTTAGATGTTGCTTATGTTCCTCATGACTCTTAGAGTACACCAGAATATCATTAATGAAAACCATTATAAACTTATCTAAGCAGTCATAGAACACCGTGTTCATTAAATCCATAAACATTGTTTGAGTATTGGTTACTCTAAATCACATCACCACAAATTCAAATGCCCATACATCATCTTGAAGGCTATCTTAGGTATATCCTACTCTCACCTGATAATAGTCAAACCTCATATCTATCTTAGAAAAAACCACTAAACCCCTCAGTTGGTTAAACGAATAGTTAATTCTAGGTAATGGGCACTTATTATTTATGTTCACCTTATTCAACTGTCGATAGTCAATACACATCCTCATGGACTTTTCTTTATTTTTGACAAATAAGATAGGAGCTCCCTGGAGAGAGTGACTCAGTCAAATAACCCATTTTTGAATAGTTCATGGAATTGCTTCTTTAATTCTTGTAGCATAATTGGGGCTATTCTATAGGGTGCCTTCGAGATAGATGTAATGCGCAATGCTACTTTAATACTGAACTTTACCTTTCATTCAAGAGTTAAACTCGATAACTCCTTCAAGAAGATATCTGAAAACTCTTGAACTATCGATGTCTGATCTATGCTCAGACTTGACTTAACCTTACTGACTTCATAAGTTAGGAAATCTATACACCTCTTACTCAACACGTTCTTTGCCTTTATGGCATTGATCAACATGTTTTTAACATGCCTTCACTAAACTCAAACCAATCTTCATTTTCAAGGTTGAACTAAACCTTCTTACATTAGTAGTTAATCTCAACTCTATTCCTCCTCAGAAAGTCCAATTCTAAGTGTAAATATTGGGTGAAAGAATAGATGTAAAACAAACATATATGTCAAGAGAGAAAGAATCAAATCATGTATTTGCAAAAGAGAGAAAGGATAAAGATTTTACCTACCTTCTTACCTCCTACATAGATATAAGATGATGGAATGAGTCTCCCACTTGTAAGACCTCCAAAGAAAGTCCACCACCAAGCTAAAAAACAACCCTTGTTATGAGGTAAAGAGAAGAGAGAAAGTTTTACAGTTTTATAGAGAGAATTTTTAGTTTAAAATGGACTAACTCATTTTGAATGAATTAACTTCATTCTTTTATAATAATGGTTAGTTGTGGTTTATAAAATTCTACTTTTGGCCTACCAAAATGTTTATTTGAAAATTTGTCATGCATATATATATATCTAATATATTTTAGCCACATTAATTATATCTCACTAACCTCTTAGCTTTTAAATATGTTATCTTTGTATCCATATAACATTTTATATGATTTTTATTATCCTTCGGAAGGTGCTAACCAACCCTAGATAATTAATGCTCACTTTTGTAAGCTTGGTTTATTAATATGACACTTTAGGTTCATTGTGGCATAGTCATGAGTTCCTTTTCAGATGATTCGAAAGTGTATTCAAAAACTCAACGACTATGCTAAACATCTACCAATGTGCTATAGCCGCTAAACCACGATGAATAAATACTTTATCAAACCTAAAATCTCCAATTGTACGTCTTATGTAGGTAATATCCTTCTATTGTCTAATCAAGATTAATTTCAAACTCATGGATTGTCAAAATCTTAATTTGGATTCTTTACGAAACATTTATTTAAATGTTCAAAACATGTCATAATGAACATCCTTTGTATGACTTACATTATACTTTGGCCAAAGACTTTATTTCCAATATTTATTGATGTTTGCTTCAAAACTCATGTTCGGGTTAGATCAACAGATATTTAGAACCCAATACTTTCCAAGTCAACGAATCTTATCTTGACCATCATTCTTTTCCATATACAAATAACACATGACTAATATGGTTTGTTTTAAGAGATGTGATAAATCTCGTATATATTCACCACTTGAATCACACGTATCCATATCAGATTTGACCATGACGTTTCATGTCAAAGGATTATTTCGTATGATAAGTCATTGGCTACGATTTAATACCCATGTGATTTATCATTATTGGTCATGTTTGGAAAACGGTTCTCTAACTATTAATCTATACTACTACCCTAATGGTATACATGGGTAGTAAGGAACAATTTAATGATTACTATGTCATCTCATAACATTCAAAGGAAATATTTAGTATGTTTACTATGTGATATAATTATCCAAGTTATATCATGTCATAGGGAACAATTTAATGATTTAGTTTGTATTAAGTGAGTTATTTAGACAATTCATACACATACTTTATATTATCACAAAATAAAGAAAATAACTTATGCATATGAACAAAAGAACTATTTCTTTATTAATAAATTATTTAAAAGATTATATACAAGATGAAATGTTGTAAAATCGACAACACAAATGGCTCATAGGGTATACATTAACAAAACTCCCATTTGCACTAGAGTCAGTCACCGTTGTATTGCATACCTACCTTCGCAAGATGATGGTCCAACTACTTCGTGTTATCACCTTAGTCAGTTGGGTTAGCAATGTTATTTGTTGATGGTGTTTTTTGAATTATGATTTCTCTAGTTCTAATGAATTCTCTTAAAATGTGATATTTTTGCTAAATATGTTTGGAATTTTCATGTGCTCTTGGTTTCTTTGCCTATGCATTAGCACCAATAATGTCACAGAAAATGGTTATCGGATAAGTCATGTTTAGAACCACACCAAGTTCAAATACAAACTTGCTCATCCATACAACCTCTTTTACATCTTCTAAAGTAGCAATATATTTAGTTTCTATAGTAAAGTTAGCTATGGTTAATTGTTTGGAACTCTTTTAACTTTTTTTTTGGTAAATAATATAGTATTAGACCAAAAAGAGCCCTTACTATGGGACAAGACCCCAGGTTAAGGAAAAAGCCTTGCCTCAGACAAGACTTGGGCTAAGGCAAGTAGATTATCCAATGAAAAGCATTACAAGTTGAAACAAGTCACCATACATAGAAACCTTACAAGCATTTACTAGATACAAGAATCACATATGACAAAGGTCACAATAGTACATCACATACAAAATTCGACAATTTTGAAGAGCTAATGGAAGATTGTTCTTGGCAGGTCCCAACTCGAAGCAATAATGTCATTTATGTGTGAGCTCGGAATGTTTGATAAGGGAGAGATTATAGCCCTCACACAATCCTTTATAGTGGCTATGACCTTTTCTCGTGAAGATTTATTTCTTCCAAAGAGAATATTGTTTCATTTACACCAAATGTGGTATATAGTGGCCCCAAAACTTAGTTTGCAAATGATGTGGAGTAGAGTATCCCCTTTCTATTTGTTTGCATAATAAGGTATAAGAGAGCCCCATTGTTGTTGTGGATTATCCAAAATGCATAGATCGACAATATAATTCCAAATGAAGGCAGAATAGGAGCATTGAAAGAATATGTGGTCCATGCTTTCTAGAGCCAAATTGCAAAGACCACACACATTGTTTGGAATGATGTCGAGGTTATGAAGCTTATCCTTTATTTTCATACCACCCTTAATATCTGTCCATGCAATGAAGGAGTGCCTAGGGTAGTGTCTTTTGAACCAAATGATATTGTACCACAGAACTTTTGCTTTAGTCTCTCTTATTTCCAAGTCGACTTGATAGAGAATTGACTATTGGCACTTGGTTTCCACCATAGGATATCTTCACCATTTAAAGGGGTTGGAATTATGGTATTTTTGATTTCCATAAGGGCTATAGAATTCGCCAATGACCATTTCCATGCACCTTCCACAATCACCTCCTTTACCTTGGAATACAACGGTAGCCTCGAGTCATATACCACCTTAGGACCATATTTGTCAATAAGGGGTCCTAAAGGATGCCAATTGTCATGCCAAAGATGAGTATTCTGCCCATTTCCCATAATTTTTTGGATTTTATCTTTTATGCTTCCCCTAAGCAAAAGCAATTTCTTCCATACCTAAGAACTATTGCTATTTGGCTTAACCTCCCAAAAACTTTTGTTTCTAAGTCGATTATCATTGATCCAATCAGCCGATAAAGAGGTACCAACTTTTTGAAGGAGTTTCCATATATGCTTCATCATAGTAGCCTTGTTCTAAGATTTGCTTTTCATAATACCTAATCCCTCTTCCTCTTTCGGAAAACAAATTCCATCCCAAGTAACCTTTGCCTTCTTACTACATGTTATGTCTCCACTCCAAAGGAAATTCCTAAGGTAGCCATCAATTACCTTGTGTACTTTTACGGGGAGAATAAAGGTTAAAGACCAATATACTTGGATGCTAAAAAGAATAGCCTTGATGAGAACAAGTCTTCCAGCATAAGAAAGGAATTTACTTTCCCAAGATGAGATTCTAGCCACAATCTTGTCAATGAGGGGTTTGCAATCATCAACTTTTAGTTTGGAGGATATCATAGGTACATCAAGGTACTTAAAAGGAAGTGTGCCAAAATCAATGTCGAGTATTGATTTCAGGTGTTCTGCTTCAGAATTATTGACCCCCGAAAGATAAAGGTTGCTTTTGGTCAGATTTGTTCTAAGTCCAGGCCATGAATGGAAGCAATCTAATGTCTCCTTCATTAGAGATATGGAATCTGGATCCGCCCTTCAAAACATCATGAGGTCATTGGCAAAATATAAGTCTGTAATGTTATTTTTCTTACACTTCCAATGATGGCTAAAACGAGCATTCTCCTTTAGTTCACTAAGCATGCAAGAAAGCACCTTTATGCCAATAACAAAAAGGTGAGGGGAGAGTGGATCCCCTTGCCTCAGCCCCTTATTACTTTTGAAGAAGCCAACAAGTTCACCATTTAGGCCCACCGAGAACATAGGACTTGTGATGCAAGTCTTTATCCAACTAATGAACTTTTGCGGCATATTAATGGTATCAAGGACAGCAAGCAAGAAGTCCCAATTTAAGGAGTCATATGCTTTTATGATATTTATCTTTATGGAAAATTTCTTGTCTTGAGTGTCCTTTTGGTAGCTATGCATAAGTTCTTGGCATAAAAGAATATTTTCACCAATGCAATGGCCTCCCACAAAGACACCTTAAGCTTTGTTGATGAACTGCAGAAGAATGGCTTTGAGGCGGTTTGCCATGATTTTGGTGATGCATTTGTACAAAGTATTGCAACAAGCTATAAGTCTAAAATCCTTACAAAGAAAAGGGTTAGTAATTTTAGGAACAAAAGCAAGAATAGTGCAATTAACCTCTTTTAAGAGATGGCCCGTTTTGAAGAAATGTTTGATGGCCTTTATAACATCATCACCAATTATGTTCCAACCTGCCTTGAAGAAGCATGCACCATATCCATCCAGACCCGGAGCCTTGTTATTGTCCATGGCAAAAATGGTTTCTTTAATCTCTTCCACTGAATTTTCTTTTATAAGTATATCATTTTCCTCACTACCAAGCCAGAATTTGACTAGCTTTTTGAGCTTGTTAAGATTCACATTTGAATACTCATCTCCATTGAGGACAGATTTGAAACGTTCCATAAACTCCTCCTTGACCTCCTCCATGTTGTGAACAAAAGATCCATCCTCCCTTTGGATCCTATAGATAGAGTTCCTATTTCTTCTACCTTTGATACTTTTGAAGAAGAACTTTGTATTTTGATCACCTTTCTTTAGCCAATAAACTTTAGATTTTTGTCTAGCCAAAGATTCTTCAACTAAAGAAAGGGATCTATAGGTTTCCAAATTGATTTTCTCCTTACGAGCAAGTTCCTCATCCAAGGGGTTTATCCAGAGAAGCTCTTAGATGTTTTCAAGTTGCCTCCTAGCTTCTAAAACTCTTTCAAAAATGTGGCCAAAAGACTCTTTATTTAACTTCTTTAACTCACCTTTTAGCTTTTTAAGTTTGCTTATCACATTGAACATGGGGTTGCCTTGAACTTCATGGCTCCAAACTTCAGCAACAATGCTGAGGAAGTTTTCATGGTGTGTCCACAAATTAAAGAATTTAAAAGGTATTTTCCTACAATCTTCTATGGTTCCCATTCTTACCATGCAAAGAGAGTGATCAGATATAGAAGGGTTGAGGAAATAAGTCATAGCATTAAGGAATGCATCCTTCCAAGAATCATTAATAAGTGCCCTATCTAGTTTACATGTTATCCTCCTTTTGCCTTCACTATAATTGCTCCACATTAGGAGATGACCCATGAACCTTAAGTCATCCAATTCAGCCTCCCTAATACAATTTCTAAGGTCTTCGCAGTAGTAATTACCCCAAGTTGCGCCACCAACCTTTTCTTGAGGATCTCTAATAGTATTAAAATCTCCCAATATAATCCATGGGAAGTTTTGCATCATATGGGATTTATTTATGAGGTTACGCCAAAGAAACTTCCTCTCCATGGGATTATTGCTGCCATAGACTATTGTCAAGCCAATACTAGTATTTTCCTTTACAAGCCTCACTTCACAATGCATGTATTAGGCATCATCCGTAATAATATTGAGTCTAATAGTAGCTTTATTCCATCTAATCCATATTCTACCTATAGAGCCATCCCTCACATTACTAAAATGTTCCCAACCTTCCCAAATACTAGAGCATACTCTATTAACATTAGTACTACACACTTTTGTTTCAAGAATAGCCATAACATCAATCTTATTTTGCAAAATGAACTTACTAACCTCCTTTTGCTTGATAGGAATGTTTAGGCCCTTAATGTTCCAACATGCTAAATTGGTCATTTTGGAGAATCAATGGGGGGATGAGTTCCGCCTTTGTTTCACCAACCTCCTCCTCTGAGATTTGTTTAGAATGTTGCCCTTCTCCCTTTTGAAATCCACCTCATCAACCTTGATTTTGCCTTCAAAATGGTTAATTTTTTTAGATTCACAATGGTCATGATCTGAATCTTCATCATTTGTAAGATTTTTCTCCACTTGCTCCAAATTTGTAGTTTCAACCACATTTGAATCATGGTGCTAGATAAAGCTGCACCATGAGTAGAGTCTAGGATATTAGATGGGACTAATTTCTCATAAGTCTCATCTAATGTGGTAACCTTCCCTTCATTATGAACAACCTTTATTCCACTAGTTTCATTGGTCGCTCAGGCTGCAAATTTGTTATTTTTCAAACCCCCCATACTAGTGTCATAGTTCTCCTTTTCGATCACTAGCTTTCTCATAGCGTTCTCTGATTTTGCTCTACCATTTCCATTGTTATTCTCTATAGTTTTGTGAATTCCATAATTTGTCATCCCTCCCTTTATGCCAGTGGCTTCCTCCTTACTAGTCTTCTTCTTTCCTTTGTACAAGCTAAATCTCCCTTTTTCAGCCCCTCATTTTTCCCTTCTCCTTTTACACTCTTCATTTTCGTGACCAAACATATTACACAAGTTACATTTTAATGGTTTCCATGCATACTCCAATCGAATTGTAACCTTTTTTTTAGTTGGTAGTACAAGCTCTAGTATATCCGGGAAATCATGGTTTTTTTTTTGGTAAGTAATAATAATTTTATACCAAAGAAGGAATGTACAAATGCCTATCTAGGACAAAACCCCTAGATTAAGCTTAAACACTAGCATACCTAGGACAAGCCCCTAGGTTATGTCAAAACAACATGAAGCTCAAAACATTCAAACAATGGAACAAAGAGATCCAAAGATACATCACAAACACAAGTACTAAAGGGAGCAAACTGTCCTAAAGCTACACAACCAAACAAAATACTCAAGAAATCTAGATACAAGAAACACAAGGCATAACTCTTTACAATATTCGGAACTCAAAGAGTTAATGGAATATTGAGTTTGGCAAGTCCCAAATCAATGCAATGGAGTCATTTATGCGTGAGCTTGGAATGTGATGTATTTTCGGCTATCTCTCCAACCCTAGCTTCCAATTCTCTATCAAGTCTCCATTTGGCTCAAGCCACCATTGAGAATGAAGAATTAGCTCCATGCAAGCCCGAAGATTCATTGCTTTTTCCACATTGGCCCAACTTTACTTTTGGGTGCAATTTCATTACTTGCATCTAAGGCCTTAATGAAATGGAAACTTAAATGAGTCCAAGAAGCCAACTCCAAGCCCACTTGAAGCCCAAGATGCCATGAAGCCCATTTAGTTGGATTGCAACTAAATGGGAAGCAAGTAACTTTAGTTGGTGGACATAGTTCCACCTTTTAGGGAAAAGTTGTCCCTTTTTGTTGTTTTCTTGAATTAATATAGTATGGCCTTAGTATTGAATGAATGGTTAAGCTTAAATGAAGGGAAAAGCTTCCATGTCAAAATTAATGCTCCATTTTGCCGCCACTTGCTCTTGTATATATGAAAGTGGATTTTCATTTGTAAGCTAGACTTCTTTGCTAATGAAAAATTCAAGTAAAGCTTTGTAGCTTTTCTTTAGTTGCTCTTTCCTTTATCCAATTCATCTTGGAGGAAGAATTGGTGGTGGAAGACCCCAAGGTTGGTGGAAATTTCCTTTATGCCTTGGTTAACTTACTTGTTACCCCTTGAAATCCAAAGTGTGAATGTGTGTTATATGCCCGGGTACTGTTCACAGTATGTAATTTTGCCATTTTCAGATTTTGCCATCCAACTTTGAAACTAGTTTTGAATGCCTTGTTGATTGAGTTGTGATTGCTATCATATATCATTAGAAAGCTCTTTGAATGCCCTTTCCAATGAACCATAATTTGTATGTTTTGGAAGTCATTTGATTGGTCAAATTGGAAGACAAAGCGCTGCTGGGTTATGAACAATAATTTCCAGATTTTGAGTTTGTGATTTGTTGCATTGCCTTGATGGATATGCACCATTTGGTATCAGAGCATAGGTTATTTGTGTGATTTGTTGACTGATTTTCATCTTCGGAGCTACTGTTCACCTCCCGGAAATTTACTGTTCACTCAAAATTACTGTTCACAGAACCTTAATTTGCCTTAAACACAAACCTTCCTTAACCTAAACACTTACCAATACTCACCCCAACCCTTACACACTTATAACCATTAACCATTACCACAAATGTCCCACAAAAGAACTTCATCCTCATCCTCCTCACCTCCTCATCCTTGGGAATTTGCCCACATGGCATTAAAAGAAGAAGTTAAAGGAGAACTTAAGGCCATTAAGGACCAAATGAATCAAATGATGCAAATGATGAGAGACTTGACCCTCACTCAAAGTAGGGCACCCTTATCACAGCCCCAAACTTCAACACAAAGCCAAATACCCCCTCCTCCACCTCACCCAACCCAACTACATCAACCAAGAAGACATATTAGACCTTCCCCTCCTCCTCCTAGACATCATAGGGAGGAATTGATGCTTCATGATTATTCAAGTGAGGAAGAACAAGAGAGGCCACCTAGGAGAGAAAAGGATGATGATAGGGGTTTAAGAATTGAAATTCCGGAATTCGAAGGGAGCATGAGTCCGGATGATTTTGTTGATTGGTTACATGCCATAGAGAGAGTTTTTGAATATAAGGGCTATTCGGATGAGAAGAAATGTAAACTTGCCATCTTGAAATTCAAGGATTATGCAACCTTGTGGTGGGAAAATCTTAAGAAGCAAAGGGAAAGGGATGGTAAAGAGAGAGTGAGATCTTGGGAGAAACTAAAGAAGCTTATGAAGAGAAGATTCCTTCCGGACAACCATAAACAAGATCTTTACCTCAAGCTACACACCCTTAAGCAAGGAAGTGATGGAGTAGAGCATTACATAAGGGAGTTTGAGAAGCTATTAATGAGAAGTGAGCTGCCGGAAGTGAAAGAGCAAACCATTGCAAGATTCATTGGTGGTTTAAACCAAGACATTGCTCATATGGTAGAATTGCAACCATATTGCACATTTGAAGATGTTTGTAAGTTAGCTATTAAGGTGGAGAAGCAAAAGAAGGCCATGAAGTCTACGGTTGCCAAGCCATTCACCAAGGGGACTTCATTCTACAAAAGCCCTCCTTTCCACAAGGGAACCACCTTTCAAAAGGGTTCCCCATCCAACTATAAGGCTGCCGAAATCACTTCCAAGGAGAAAGGAAAAGAAAAGGTGGTAGAACCTAGCAAGAACAAACCAATTATGGGAAAACTTGATCTATCCAATAAAAAGTGCTTCAAATGTCAAGGCTATGGACACTTCCAAGCCGAATGCCCAAATAGAAGAACTTTGTCATTGATGGAGATTCAAGCTATTGAAGAGTCTCTTCAAGAAGACGAAGAAAATGTAGATTATGGCCATGAAGATGGAGCTGCCGAAGAAGAAGAAGAGGAGGTCATGCAAAGGGCTGATGAAGGAGAGATGTTAGTGATTAGAAGAGCATTGCATTCCAAGTCCTTCCCACATGAGGAACAAAGGCTCCAAATTTTCCAATCAAGATGCACCATTGGAGGCAAGGTGTGTTCTTTGATTATAGATAGTGGAAGTTGTGCAAATGTGGCTTCATCTACATTAGTGGAGAAACTTGGATTATCTACCATACCTCATCCTCAACCATATAAGCTCCAATGGTTGAGCAATGGGACCAGCCTCCAAGTAGCCAAACAAGTACTTGTTTCCTTTTCCATTGGCAAGCATTACCAAGATGAGATTGTGTGTGATGTAGTTCCCATGGATGCATGCCATTTGTTGCTAGGGAGACCTTGGCAATTTGATAGAGAAGTAACTCATAATGGTAAAAAGAACACTTATTCCTTCAAATTCAAGGGGAAGACCATTACTTTGCTACCTCTTAGTCCCCAAGAAGCTAACAAGGCTATCAAAGGGAAAGAAGCTAAAAGGGAGAGTATGTATATGAATGGGCAGCAAGTAGAAAGGGCTCTTTTGAGTTTGCAACCTATCTTTGCATTACTTATACTTGAAGGGGAGCTCAAACATGAGAAGAAAGAAGCTCATCCCTTAGTTCAATCTCTCTTGGCTGAATTTGAAGATGTGTTCCCACTAGAGCTTCCATCCGGCCTCCCTCCTATAAGAGGCATTGAGCATCAAATTGACTTGGTTCCGGGTGCACCATTGCCTAATAAGCCAGCCTATAGATGCAATCCCATGGAGACTAAAGAGTTGCAAAGGCAAGTGGAAGAATTGATTGAAAAAGGCTTTGTAAAGCCTAGCATGAGTCCATGTTCCGTTCCAGCCCTACTTGTTCCTAAGAAAGATGGTTCATATAGGATGTGTGTGGATAGTAGAGCCATTAACAATATAACCATCAAGTATAGGTATCCCATCCCTAGACTTGATGACATGCTTGATGAGTTACATGGCGCTTGTGTCTTCTCCAAAATTGATCTAAGGAGTGGCTACCATCAAATAAGGATGAAAGAAGGGGATGAATGGAAGACAGCCTTCAAGACTAAGGGAGGCTTATATGAATGGTTGGTTATGCCCTTTGGCCTTTCAAATGCTCCAAGCACTTTCATGAGGCTTATGAATGAGGTACTCAAACCTTACATTGGTGCATTTGTTGTTGTTTATTTTGATGACATATTAGTATATAGCAAAACTCTTGATGATCATGTCTTGCATTTGAGAAGTGTTTTTGATGTGTTGAGGAAGAATAAGTTATATGCAAAAGAAGAGAAGTGTGAATTCTTTGTAGACCAAGTTGTGTTCCTTGGATATGTAGTTTCTAAGGATGGCATTCAAGTAGATCAATCTAAGGTAGATGCCATTAAAACTTGGCCCCAACCAAAGACTCTCACTGAAGTAAGGAGCTTCCATGGCCTTGCTTCTTTTTATAGGCGTTTTGTGCCTAATTTTAGCACTCTCATGGCTCCCATCACTGAATGTATGAAGAAAAATGGGTTTGAATGGTCCACGGCAGCCTCCAAAGCATTTGAAGAGGTTAAAAAGAAGTTATGTGAAGCCCCCATACTTGCTCTACCTGATTTTGATAAGGTATTTGAAGTGGAATGTGATGCAAGTGGAGTTGGCATTGGGGCAGTCCTAACTCAAGCCAAAAGACCCATTGCTCACTTTAGTGAGAAGCTGAATGAGTCCAAGAGAAGATACTCCACCTATGACAAAGAATTCTATGCAATTGTTAGAGCCCTTGATCATTGGAGTCATTACCTAAGGCCTAAACAATTTGTGCTTCATTCCGATCACCAAGCCTTGAAGTTTCTTAGTAGCCAACATAAGATAAGTTCAAGGCATGCTAAATGGGTGGAATTCCTCCAATCTTTCTCCTTTGTTTCAGCATATAAACAAGGTTCTTCCAATGTAGTTGCAGATGCTCTTTCAAGGAGGCATTACTTGTTATCCATTCTTGATGCAAGAGTTCTAGGTTTCCAGCTTATGAGACAATATTACAATGAAGATGATAAGCTTTGGGAGATCATGAAGAAGTGTTCTAGAGGGGCATATGAAGACTATTCTGTCCATGATGGTTTTCTTTTCAAAGGAGCTAAATTATGCATCCCTAAGAGCTCTTTTAGGGAACTTCTCATTAGGGAGACACATGGTGGTGGATTAGCAGGTCATTTTGGCATAAATAAGACCTTAGACATGCTTAAGGAGCATTTCTATTGGCCTAAGATGGTGAGTGACGTCCAAGCCATTATTGCAAGGTGTGGCACATGTCAAAGGTCCAAGTCTCATTTCAAACCTGGTCCTTACATGCCTTTACCTGTTCCGGAGCAGCCATGGGAGGATCTTAGCATGGATTTTATTGTGGCTCTTCCAAGAACTCAAAGGGGAAAGGATGCTATAATGGTGGTAGTAGATAGATTCTCTAAAATGGCCCACTTCATCCCTTGTTCCAAGACTGAAGATGCTAGCAAGGTGGCTGAATTATTCTTCAAGGAAGTGGTGAAGCTACATGGAATTCCAAGAACCATAGTTTCGGATAGAGACACCAAGTTCTTGAGCCACTTTTGGAGGACATTATGGAGCAAAATGGGAACCAAGCTCATGTTTAGCACCTCTCACCACCCTCAAACCGATGGTCAAACCGAAGTAACTAATAGGACTTTGGGAACAATCTTGAGGACTTTGGTTAACAAGCACTTAAGGGATTGGGACTTGAAGATTGCTCAAGCTGAATTTTCCTACAATAGGAGTTCAAGTGCAACAACCGGACACTCTCCATTTGAGGTAGTCTATGGCCTTAATCCCTTAACTCCTTTGGATCTAACTTCCTTACCTCTTGATGTGCAAGTTCACAAGGATGCCAAGGAGAAAGCTGCTGCCATGAAGAAGCTCCATGAAACCATCAAATTTCAAATCATGAAGGCCAATGAAGCTCATAAGAGGAAGATCAACAAGCATAGGAAGCCATCCATTTTCAAACCGGGTGACTTGGTTTGGGTGCATTTGAGAAAAGAGAGATTTCCAAGCAAAAGGAGGAGTAAGCTAGCTCCAAGGGCTGATGGACCATTTGAAGTGCTTGAGAGGGTAAATGACAATGCATACAAGGTGAATCTTCCGGATAAAATGGGAGGAGTCTCGGCCACCTTCAACATTGGAGATCTTTCACCATACATGGAGGATAGCCACCTTGAGGACTTGAGGGCAAGTCCTTCCCAACCGGGGGGGATGATGTATTTTCGGCTATCTCTCCAACCCTAGCTTCCAATTCTCTATCAAGTCTCCATTTGGCTCAAGCCACCATTGAGAATGAAGAATTAGCTCCATGCAAGCCCGAAGATTCATTGCTTTTTCCACATTGGCCCAACTTTACTTTTGGGTGCAATTTCATTACTTGCATCCAAGGCCTTAATGAAATGGAAACTTAAATGAGTCCAAGAAGCCAACTCCAAGCCCACTTGAAGCCCAAGATGCCATGAAGCCCATTTAGTTGGATTGCAACTAAATGGGAAGCAAGTAACTTTAGTTGGTGGACATAGTTCCACCTTTTAGGGAAAAGTTGTCCCTTTTTGTTGTTTTCTTGAATTAATATAGTATGGCCTTAGTATTGAATGAATGGTTAAGCTTAAATGAAGGGAAAAGCTTCCATGTCAAAATTAATGCTCCATTTTGCCGCCACTTGCTCTTGTATATATGAAAGTGGATTTTCATTTGTAAGCTAGACTTCTTTGCTAATGAAAAATTCAAGTAAAGTTTTGTAGCTTTTCTTTAGTTGCTCTTTCCTTTATCCAATTCATCTTGGAGGAAGAATTGGTGGTGGAAGACCCCAAGGTTGGTGGAAATTTCCTTTATGCCTTGGTTAACTTACTTGTTACCCTTGAAATCCAAAGTGTGAATGTGTGTTATATGCCCGGGTACTGTTCACAGTATGTAATTTTGCCATTTTCAGATTTTGCCATCCAACTTTGAAACTAGTTTTGAATGCCTTGTTGATTGAGTTGTGATTGCTATCATATATCATTAGAAAGCTCTTTGAATGCCCTTTCCAATGAACCATAATTTGTATGTTTTGGAAGTCATTTGATTGGTCAAATTGGAAGACAAAGCGCTGCTGGGTTATGAACAATAATTTCCAGATTTTGAGTTTGTGATTTGTTGCATTGCCTTGATGGATATGCACCAGAATGTTTGATAAAGAATAAGCTCTAGCCTTCAACAATCCTTGATGGCGGCAACGATCTATCTTCGGAGATTTGCTACTACCAAAGAGAACATGGTTGCGTTCACACCAAATGTGTAGATAGTGGCTCCAAAACAAAGCTTACAAATGATGTGGAGAAGAGAGTCGCCCTTCCATTTATTTGCATAATAAGGAACAAGAGTGCTCCATGGTTGGGGGGGATTATCCAAGCGGCAAAGATTAGCAATATGATTCCAATTGTGGCAGAATAGGGGCATGGAAAAAAAGATGATCCATGCTTTCGGAGCCAAATTGCAAAGACCACATACATTGCTAGGGATGATGCCGAGATTATGAAAACTTATCCTTGGTTTTATACCACCCTTGATACCCATCCATACAATGAAAGAGTGCCTTGGAAAATGTCTTTTGAACCAAATAATACTATGCCATGGAACTTTAGATTTTGAAACCCTTATGCTATTCCAAGCTGATTTGATAGTGAATTTACCATTTGTGCTAGGCTTCCACCATAGGATATCATCACCATGAGAGGGAGGAGGAATAATGGTAGTTTTTATTTCCAAGAGGGCTGTAGAATTTGTCAAAGGCCATTTCCATACACCTTCCTCAATCACCTCCTTGACTTTGCAATGCAACGGAAGTCTTGAGTCATAAACCACCCTCGGACCATATTTGTCAATGAGGGGTCCTAAAGGGTGCCAATTGTCATGCCAAGGTGAGTATTCTGCCCATTTCCTACAATTTTTTGGATTTTCCTTTGGTGCTCTCCCTAAGCAAAAGTAATTTCCTCCAAACCAAGAACAATTGCCATTTGGTTTAACCTCCCAAAAGCTTTTGTTTCTAAGGTGATTATCATTGATCCAATCTGCCATAAAGAGCTCCAGACTTTTGAAGGAGTTTCCATACATGCTTCATCATTGCGGCCTTGTTCCAAGATTTGTTTTCATTATGCCAAACCCCCTTCTTTTTTGGAAGGCAAATATCATCCAAGCAACTTTTGCCTTCTTGCTACAGGATATGTCACCACTCCAAAGGAAATTTCTAAGGTAGCCATCAATTACCTTGTGTACTTTTGCGGGAAGGATAAACGTTGAGGGACCAATATACTTGGATGCTAAAGAGGATAGCCTTGATGAGAATAAGTCTTCCAGCATATGAGAGGAACTTACTTTTTCCAAGAGGAGATCCTAGCCACAATCTTGTCAATTAGGGGTTTGCAATCATAACCCTTAGCTTGGAAGAAATCATAGGTACACCAAGGTATTTAAATGGGAGAGTGCCAAACTCAATACCAAGGATTGATTTAAGATGTTCCGCTTCAGCATTATTGACTCCGGAGAGATAGATATTGCTCTTTGTTTGATTAGTTCTAAGTCCGGACAAGAGTGAAAGCACTCTAATACCCCTTTTGTCAGAGATATGGAATGCACATCCGCCCTACAAAAAATCATGAGGTCATCCGCAACATAAGTGAGTGAATTATTTTTCTTACACTTCCAATGATGGCTAAATTGAGCATTCTCCTTAAGTTCACTAAGCATGCAAGATAGCACCTCCATGGCAATGAACAAAAGGTGCGAGAGAGAGAGAATCCCCTGCCGTAATCCTCTAGCACTTTGAAGAAGCCAACAAGTTCACCATTTAGGCCCACCGAATACATAGGACTAGTGATGCACGTCCTAATCCAATTTATGAATGTTTGCGGCATATCAATGGACACAAGGGCAGCAAGCAAGAAATCCAATTTAAAGTGTCATAAGCCTTTCAAATATCAATCTTTATGGTGCATTTCTTTCCATGAGTGTCTTTTGGTAGTTGTGCATAAGCTCTTGGCATAAAAGGATGTTTTCACCAATGCTACGGCCTCCCACAAAGGCACCTTGAGCTTTGTTAATGAATTGCGGCAGAATGGCTTTGAGTCGGTTTGCCATGATTTTAGTGATGCATTTGTACAAAGTATTGCAACAAGCAATAGGCTGAAATCCTTGCAAAAAGAAGGATTAGAAACTTTAGGAACAAGTGCAAGGATAGTACAATTTACTCTTTAAAAGGTGGCTTGTTTGAAGAAGTGCTTAATGGCCTTTATAACATCATCCCCAACAATGTTCCATGCTGCCTTGAAGAAACATGCACCATATCCATCCGGACCCGGGGCCTTGTTATTATCCATGGCAAAAATGGTTTCTTTGATTTCTCCGCTGAAATTTCTTTAATGAGCATATCCTTTTCCCCACTTCCAAGCCGGAATTTGACTATCTTTTTGAGCTGATCAAGGTTTACATTTGAAATGCTCCTTACATTTAGGACAGATTTGAAGTGATCCACAAATTCCTCCTTTACTTCCTCCATGTTTTAACAAAAGTTCCATCCTCCTTTGGATCCCATAGATAGAGTTTCTATTTCTTCTAACCTTTGATGCTCTTGAAGAAGAATTTTGTGTTTTGATCACCTTCCTTAAGCCAATGAACTCTTGATTTTTGTCTAGCCAAAGATTCCTCAGCTAAAGAAAGGGATCTATGGATTCTAAACTCATCTTCTCCTCTTGAGCAAGATCCTCATCCAAGGGGTTTATTCGGAGTAGTTCTTGGACGTTTTCAAGTTGCTCCTAGCTTCTAACACTCTTTCGGAAATGTGGCCAAAGTAGTATTCCTTATTGAATTTTTTTAACTCAACTTTCAGCTTTTAAGTTTGCTTGTCATGTTGAACATGGGCTGCCTTGTGCTTCTGGGTTCCAAACTTCAGCAACAATTATTGAGAAAGTTTTCATGGTGTGTCCAATATTGTAGAATTAAAAGGAACTTTTTACAGTCTTCTATGGTTCCAATTCTCACCAACATGGAGAATGATCGAAAATGGAGGGTTGAGGGAAATGAGCCATGGCATTAGGGACAACTCCTTCCAGAATCATTGATAAGAGCCCTATCCCGTTTACATGCAATTCTTCTTCCTCCTTCACTACGGTTACTCCAAGTTAGGAGATGGCCCCATGAACCTTAGGTCATCCAATTCAGCTTCCCTAAATCATGGTTGACGCTAATCTCTATACAAATATGTACATACTCCAGTTTACTCTCCCTTCCTCCATGACTGAATCCACATAAATGGGGCGGCCTAGAATGATAGCAATATGGCTAAAACCCTTCAAGCTCCAAAATTCCAATAGAATTCCATAGAATTTAACCCACACTACTATTTTCTTTATGTTTTCCGCCACCATTGAAAGATTTTTTTCCCATCTCCTAACAAACAAGGGCTGCCCTCCAATCATCCATGTCTCCTCTTCCAAGACTTTCATCATACCCTCTGCATCCTTGAATTTTAGAAGGTAAACTCCCATTCCGGTGGATATAATATCAGCAAGCCCATAGTTTAACCAATGTCGAACTGCATACTTTTTGACAAGAAGAAAAAACATTCTTCTACCCATGAAAAAACCAATGGCACATTTCTCCCATCTTTTTGCTCCTTCATCTACAACTTTAGAAGGAAGGGAAATGAAGTATTTTCCCCTAGCATGGTTTTCCATGAGGGGAAAGTATTCTAACTTCTGGTTTGTAAATTTTTTCTCCTTAAATAGGTTGTTCCAAAAGCGTTAACCTTCAGCCGTCATGTCCAAGGAGGTGGTCATCAGAGAGGACCCTTCTAGTGTCTTAGATGAGGAGGGGTCTGGAGGTATCCTTCTTTGAATGTCTCCTTTTTGGAAGAGTTGGAAACATTTCCTTCAGCATAACCGGATTTGAGAGAATGGGCATCATGGTGTTTCATGCATGTAGTAATGCAAGTTGGCAAAGATATTTCCTTATTTGACATATCTTTTTCAAAGAGTATAGCCAAAATAAGAAATTCAGCCTATGCAAGGCACAACAGTCTAAGTTTACACAAAAGCAATGCACAGTAGTCTATGTATCACCGAGAATGGAAAGAAGCAGTTCTGAAGATAGAAAAAGAGTCTGCTGCATGCACTAAAAAGGAAAGAACGGGAATAGAAGCAAACTAAAGTAGGAAATTTGAAATTTTGAGAACCGCCAAGAAAAAGGTGGAAAAAGAAGAGTAAAACCTAGGGAAACAAGCTGGTCACCAGAGAAAGGCAGCCTGGAGTTGAGAATCAAGATACTAAGACAAAGACGATAACAAAAAGAAGAGTGAAAACTATAGTAGAGATTACATAAACTGAAAACAAAAACTAAACACTAGTGATATGAAAAGAAGACCAAAAGAGTGAAATCTGAAAAAATGAGAGCAACCATAAGGGGTCCTCTTCGGAGGGGGGAGCCGTGACCAATGGGGTCTCCGAATTGGAGATTGGTGATTGGAAGGGTCACCAACCAATAGAGGTTTATGGATGTTGGAAAAAGCTATAAGGAAAAGGAGAAAGTTTTAGAGAGAAGGGAGAGCATTTTCAAGAGAGAGATTTCAAGTTGTGAACTCTTCTAACTAATTGCACCTCCATTACAAATAAAAATAAACCTTGACATACATTTTCTATCATCAACATCTAACTAGAAATCAGAGTTTGAGTATCCCTGAATGTTTAACTTTGAATACCCATAACTCAGAATAAGATCCTTAGTATTTCTTAAGTATTTAAGGATTGATTTCACAGTAGACCAATATTTCTCTTGGATTAGTCTGATATTTGCTCATAACACTTATAACAAATACTATATCAGACTTTGTACATAGCATTACATACATGAGTTCACCTACAACTGAAGCATAAGATATATTATGCATCCGTTGTCGTTTTTCATTGGTCTTTGAACCGATATCTTTAGAAAGATGAAGACTGTAAATGAAGGACAAAAGTCCTTTTTTTAAGTTTTCCATATTGAACCTTTTCAACAACTTTTCTATATACAATTTTTAGGATAATCCAATTATCCTTTTTTGTTCTATCTCTATAGATATAAATTCCAAGGATGTATGTGGCATCTCCCAAATCATTCATTGAGAAAGTTTTAGATAACCAGATCTTGCCATCATTCATTATGTCAATGTCATTACCCATTAGTAATATATCATCTACATGCGATTTGAGAAATGTAGCGACCTGATCTTAAACCCATTTGTAAACACAGGTGTATTCGTATTCTTTTTGAAACTAAACAATTTGATTATTTTATTGAATCAAATGTTTTAGCTTCTGAAGGTTGTTTCAATCCATAAATAGACCAATGCAACTTGCATACTTTTTTGTTTTTTGGAAACAGATACAAAACCTATAGGTTGTTCCATATATATGTTTTTCTTATTGAATCCATTGAGGAACACAGTTTTGACATCCATTTGTGAAATTTCATAATCATGGTATACTGTTATAGCTAGTATTATTCGGATGGATTTAATCATAGCTACAGGTGAAAAAGTTTCCCCATAATCTAACTCTTGTTTTTTAGTATAACCCTTCGCTACTAGTCATGCCTTATAGGTCTCTACCTGTCCATCCTTATCAATCTTTCTCTTAAAGACCCATTTACAACTAATAGAAACAATTCCTTATGGTAGATCAATAAGTGTCCAAACTTAATTAGTATGCATGGATTCTATTTTAGAATTCATTACTTCTAACTATTTACTTAAATCAATATCCAGTATTGCTTCCTCATAGCTTCTAAGATCATCATTATGATTTATTTCTCCCATTAAGTAAGATTCAATATCTTGTTCATGAAGAAATTCATATCTTTTTTAAGGCTATGATACTCTAGAAGATCTTCTAACTGGAATTGGTACATCAAATTAAAGGTCTTCTGAGAGGACTTTCCTAGCTGAACCTATTCGATGGATTCAATGAGAAAAACATATATATGGAACAACCTCTAGGCTATGATTCTCTAGAAGAATAAACTTATAGGTTGTTCCATCTATACTCTAGAAAATTAAAGGCTCTTTGAAATTTTCTTTAAGCTCTATTATTCTTCCTACTCCTCGTTCTTGCAAGAACTCCTCTAAAAAATACGTATTTCTACTAACCAAAATTCTTTAATCAATTAGGAAGTAGAAGTAATATCCTAAACAATTTTTAGGATATCCTATGAATTAAGCCTTTTTAGACTTTATGTCCACCTTATCAGTTTTAATTAATTTAACATAAGCTAGGCATCTCAAAATTTTAAGATAATTGACACCAAGAAGCTTACCATACCATATCTCACAGAGTGCTTTCTAAATTGATTTAGACAATGCTTTATTTAGAATATGCACAGCAGTAAGCAATGTATATCCCTATAATGATGTCGGTTGGTCCATAAAATTTGTTATGGTACGATTCCTCATTTCTGATACACCAATGTGTTATGGCGTATACAGAGGAGTATCTGGGATATGGTTCTATTTTCCTTTAGGTAATCTCAAAATTTCATACTCAAATATTCACCTTCATAATCTAATCATAGTGTTTTGATATTCGTTCTAGATTATTTTTCTACTTCATTCTTGAATTCCCTAAACATTTTGAAGGATTCAAATTTGTATTTCATTAAATACACATACCCATATCTTAAATAATCGTCAGTAAAAATGATAAAGTATTGAAAACCACCTCTTATCATTTCACCAAATGGTTCGCATACAATAGAATGTATTAGTTTCAATAGTTCTTTGGATCTTTCCCCTTTATTTTTAAAGGGTAATTTGGTCAGTTTTCCTTGAAAACATGATTCACAAGTTGGATAGAGTTTAGAACCCAGTGAATTCCAAATTCCACTTGTTTCCAATCTCAATATCCTGTTGTCTCTTGTGTGACCAAAACAATGATGCCAAAGTAACCTTCGATTAATTTTTTTTGAAGATCTTTTATTAGTGACATAATTTATAATATTTAGATCATTAAGTTCCATAACATATAAACCATTTGTATTTATTGCTCTACCAACTAGAGAATTTTCAAAATGAATCAAGCATTCATTACCATTAAACTACACATTGTAACCATTTTTACATAAGATAAATACAGAAATTATATTTCTAATAGTTTTACCAAAATACAAAACTTTATGCAATCTTAAAAGATGTCTTGATAGAAGTTTTAAAGAACGATCCATTATAGCTTTAGTTGTAACTCTTGCTCCGTTGGCCATCTTTAAAATGATTTCATTCTTGGACAGTGCAAAACTATTATGCAAGTCCTGTAACGACATACATATATAAGATGTAGCTGTTGAATCAAGGAAATATACATGTTTTCTTTTCCTTCAAACTCTAAAGGTATAAAAGATAATTTCTTTTCTAGTGTCTATCCTTGTTACAGTGGAAACACTACCTCTTTGCCTTGGCCTTGTCTATATTAGGTTGGTCCTTTTTAAAGTTCCTTTTCTTTGATCTAACTTTTGGATCTTTTTTAAGTCATTTGTGTTTCTTCTTTGCTCTACTTGTGGCGCCAATGTTAACTTCTTTATGCCCTTTCCCTTGCTTATAAAATTATTAAATATTTGAAACATGTCATAATGAACATTTTTTGTATAACTTACATTATACTCTGGCAAAAGATTTGATTTCCAATATTTATCGATGTTCACTTCAGAATTCAGTTTCAGATTGAATCAATGAATATTTAGATTCCAATACTTTTCTAGTAAACAAATCCCATCTTGATTATTATTCTTCTCCACATACAAATAACACATAACCAGTATAGTTTGTTTTATGAGATATGGTTAACCTAGTACATATTCATCACATGAATTACACATATCTGTATCAAATCTGACCATGACATCTCAAGTCAAAGAATTATTTCATACACTAGTACAATCTTACGATAAGTTATTGAATATGACTTAATGAGCATGTGACTTATTGTTATTGGTCATATTTGAAAAATGGTTTTCTAACTGTTAATCCATACTAATATTCTAATGACATAATCATCATCATCACTCTCACTAATGTATGCCTACTATGTGATATAATTGTCCAAGTTATATCACGTCTATAAAGAACAATTAGATGATTCAATTTATATTAATGAGTCATCTAGATAATTCATATACATACTTTTTATTATCATAAAATAAAGGAAACAGCTTATGCATATGAATAAAAGAACTATTTCTTTATTAATAAATTATTTAAAATATTACATACAAGATGAAATGCCCTGAAACCAACAATACTAATGGTTCTTTGGGCATACACTAACACTAAAATCATATCAAAATCTACCATCTCGAGCACTATTAGCTGTACAAGAATTTGTCTACTCTAAATGCTTATTATTTGTCTTATCATCATCTTGTCACTAACTACTGACCCATCATTTGGTAACTCTGTCTTAACTTTCTATAGCAACCTGACTAGCTATACTCTTAATTTATCTATTAAACTCTAGGCTACAAAGCAATGCATGTCATCATAATCAATTAGTATATAGATATGAGTATCAAAGAAAGAAATCTGACTAGTAACTGTTGTCGAGTTTGTTTTAGCTGGCCCCTAACTGATGGTAAACACTCTAGTAGTAGCTCTTTCAACTAGTTGATTAACTCAAGTTAGGGTCATCAGATATGACTTAACCTTGTATCTTGGCTGATAGCATTGGTAACAAACTACCTGTCCTGTTAAGCACTCCCCTTTGTAGTTTCTACCATACCACTAATGGGCTAGAATCTTTGGAACTCTCTATTTATTGTCCTTCCTCCAACCTTTCTTATTTCTTCTAGGTTGGAAAGGTTTTTTTCCCCTTCTTCTTTGAGGAAAAACCTTGCTGGATAAGGGTGTTACTACTACCTACCTACTGCAATGGCATTAATGTTGGTGCTAGCATTGATAAGGGTGTTATTTGAATGAAAGTCTAGGCATACATCTTCCTCACAAAGACCTTTGCCTTCAATACCTTACTTAAGGCCTCATTGTATGTCTAAGGTGGTTACGCTCTAGTCATGACATCTTGGGCTATAGTTGGATCAAGCTTATAAATGAATTTCTCTGTTTGTCTTTTCTTAATGTTGGTATCTTTGAGGCATCCTCGCTAGATGGTTGAACTTAGTGGATTACTCTTTCACTATGTTTATGCCCTGAGATAAAGTAAGAAACTTTTGGGCTCTGATATAGGTAACATTTGCTTCTTTGTACTTTCTCTCTAATCTCCTCGTAAACTAAACCAAAAGATCTCTAAGATATGGGTCACCCTCTAGCCAAGTTTCGTCAAGTCCTAATACAAGACTTAAAGAAGTAGGTGTCGTATCTAACCCTTTCCTGGTCAGTCATATCAAACAGGGTCATAACACTCTCCACTAACTCTAGCCATTCCTCAATAGTAATTGGATCCTTACCACCATCAAATTTCTAAGGCTGGTGTATGTTGGGTAAGTTGAAGATAAGATGTAGTTGAGTCTTGGTTGATGTTGCCACTGGTGTTAGTATGGGTGTCGATATCACCTCTACTAATCTATGTGCCTGTATTGGTGGTACTAGTGCTAACTCACTGCCTTGAGCTGAAGCACCTTATTGTTCCTTAAACATCTCCATGAAGATTTTATAACATCTTAGACACTCAAAACTGGATAGAAGCTAGGGTACTACCCCCTCACACTAGCTTCTCTAAGGGTTCTCAATTTGTGTATTCTTGGTATTTGCTCTAGTTCTCCTCATTTTCCTGAAAAACTCACACTATCAATCCTTATAATAAACTTAGTAACTATAAATAAATTGTACTCATAGTGAATAGTTCCAAATGTAGTCAGCGTGGCATGAGAGGCTTACATTTCTATTTATTAGGCCATCTAGTTATTTTCAGAAACATCATTTACGTTCCCAAAATCATGCTCTGATACGAACTTGTAACACTTCCTTCAGAAGTACTACCATCCGAAAGAAAGTATCACTAAATCGACTATTTTAAGCATGCATTCAATTCAAAATAAGTAATCAATTTAGTTAAAATTGAATAAAACATCATTTATTGAAAAATTATAAAATTATCAAAATACCCTCAATGAAAAGCTATCTCAGAAGAGTCAAAAGATGTCAATTAAAAACTGAAAACACAAGGCATATAGTTTGATACATTAACTGATAGATAAAACTAAAAAACTAAAAATCTGAGAAAAGCTCTTAAATGCTCTAGAAGCTTACCTTTTGACCCCCACTTGTCCCATAGCTATCATGATCATTTGTACTTATACACACAAAAACAAGAGGAATGAGTGATAAAAACACTTAGTAAGTAGGACACTCAATTAACATACTTATTGATCTCCCTAAAATGCCCTCAATCTCAATTTTCATAACTCGATCATTTAGAGTTGGCATCAAACTCCCCAAAAGATGATTATGGGTCTTGAATACTATCTTTGCGCTCATATTGTACTATAGGAACTAATTAGGCTGAATATTATAATTCTCGAGTCAAACTATATCTTATTTGGTTACTAAGGAACTACTCTCCTAAATTTCTATCTAGCATGACTCTACTAAATTTAGTGGAAGCGTCTAATTCTCATAACTATACTATAACCGTACACTAGGTCAATCAATCTGGATCGAATATAGGGATTTGACACTTTAGTCATATGAGTTATCTCTCACTTCTTAATAGTAACTATATAGTAATTAGGCTCTGCTATGAGCAAGTACCCTACTACGGAATTGTTTTTGCTTCCACCTAAACTATATCTCATGTCACTTTATATCTTAACTTTTTGACATATAAGGTACTACTATGTACCTTAAAGATCTGTACTATCACTCAGAATGACATCTCTTAAGTTTTCTGGCCTAGTCCCTTTATTCTTTTCTTCTTTTTGTTGTATATACATGAATGTGTGGATACTTACACATGGGGTATGTCTAATTATTACTTATACACAACTAACTCCTGTGGCTTCTTCTTGTGAGCTACTATTCACAAACACACAGATGTGTGTCTCCCCTTAACATTGTCCTGTATACTTCAGTTAACTATTCTACTTTTCTTTTCTAAACTCATCTTGATCATGCCTTTTTGCAAAGGTAGTTTGGACAATTCACTTTACATCCGATCATGCTAGGACTACTCACAAGGTGCCTACATATCCTATTTAACAGCTAACTAGTCAACAGTGTTCGAGAAATGCTAAAGCATTAGGAAACTTGATTTCAAATCTACAGCTTGCATACATGGGCATGTATTTTATACCACATGATCGTGTGGCAAATGCAAATAGTATATCAGGATGACAAATTTTGATCATTCCGCTTGATCTCAGTTATTCATAAGCTTTCCACTCAATCTCTTATTACACATAACCATGGCATAAATATAATTCAATCAAACGCATCACAAATCGCTCAATCTCATACTTTAATCAACTTATTCAAGCTGGGTCTTATTCATCAATTTCTTTGGCAACCACACATATACAGGTCTTTCCTCGATAATTCTTTCATATCTAATCACATCCTTATGATTCAAACATCCATAGCATACCCTAATCTTGCTAAGAATGGAACTATCATCATAACAACATTGCTAATGTAACACATGCACATAAATAATGCCATCAGTATCTTATCATAACCCTCAATTCATTATGTATGAATATCAAATGATTACTACCTATTTTAGATTCATAATCATCACAACCTTCACATGATTTCATATTTATATGTATTAGAATTTGAAAAAGGATAGAAAGAACTAGCCCATCTACCTTGATCCTTTAGAGAACAAACATGCAAGTAAGCCTCATTCTCTCTTGAATCTCTCTCCACGTCATCGATGATTGGTCATCAAACTACCACACTAAAGCTAGAATGTCAAACTCTCTCCTTCACTTGATTTTTAGGTTTTTAGGCAATTATAGATTATGAAATCATGGTCCCAAAATCATAACAACGTGCCTTATATAAGCTGATTCTACACTTGAGACACGTAAGCATGTATTAAGGCACACCAATGTGTGTCACTTAAATTTTGAATTTCACATGGAATCAACTTATTTGACTGAGGTGACAATGACACATGGTCGTGACATCTGTACACACGACCTTATGCCACCTAAAATTCACATTTTGACCTTTAAATCAAACCAGCTCATGTAAAAAGACTATTTTAACCCTGAGACATACCTATGGGTTTTTATGTGTTAAAAGGAGTTCCGCATGCTTGAAATTCTTATAACACTCAAACACCTACATATATATATATAAGGCATAATAATTTGCATATACATATTAACAAAAAGAGTGAAACCCTATTCGCTCACTCATTCTTTCTTTCTTTCCCATGAGTATAAGATTGTCCAGATGGAGAGCCCTAACAACCTCTTCACCTGAATTGCCTCTCTCGTGTTCATACTCTGTATGGATACTAAGGCACCACCTCTCAAGGGCTAGATAGCATTTAGTCTCAAGCCACTTAAAGATTTGAAAGAGCCATCAACACGATATAAATTTAAAACACCTTATGTGTGTTTTGTATGTTCATGAATGAATATATTTTTAAAACAGGTATGCTAGTGAAGGTTTTTAGGTTTGTTTGTTTTCAAAATTTTAAATTTTACTATACTACCGATTATCGACACCTTCAAAACCCAACAAAGATCCTATATGGTTATTAAAAAGTACTTGGAGAAAATTTGGTCTAGTTTTAGCTTGTGTAATTTGACCTCTTCAAAACAATGCATGTTCATCATCAAATTAAATTTAAAGTTGAGAAAGGAATAATGAAAATGGTGGAGGATGGACCTTCAACAATATGTGGAATGTCATTTTTAGTTAGGAAATAGGCTTCAAATCTCTCTATGGTGGTCAACAACTTTAAGACAGTTATTATATGGATTAAATTCTTTAAAATTCCTCTTAAATACTAAATTGCTAAAAGGTTGAGCTGCATTGTGAGTGAGATTGGTCAACCTCTTTATGCTGACCCTATCACTGGAAAAGGTATCTAGTTTGAATATGCTAAAATTTGTAGGGAGTTAGCAGTTGATTCCCTATGCCCTAATCCTATGGATTTGCTTATACTAAATGGAGAGAAATTAAGAATACGCTTAGAATATTCTTGGAAGCCTTTTAAGTGTAGCAAATGCAATTGTTTAGATCAAGGATCAAGGGTGTGTGTTCTAGTTTTGAGAGAAAAGTAGGCGAGTAGTGTAGCAGGTAGACTTAAGAAAGAAAATGGGAGGAAAGAAGGGAAAAGTGGTACTCACAAGTGTAAAGGCATTTCAGTCATTTTCTCATTATTCAATATTACGTGTTATTGCTTAAGGGTTAGCTCAATTGTGTGCATGTGCCCGTATTCAAAAATTTTATACACCCAAGTGTGAACTCGAGGAAAATTGTGTAAGCTCAGACATTTGGATAAATATATATATATATATAATTATTTAAAAATTGAAGTGCATTTATTATATATATATATATATATATATATATATATATATATATTCTATTTCCATAAACCTTGTATGGGATTATTATAATTTCCTAATTGGAGTCAAAGCTGCCATGAAAAAGGGTTGACTTCATTTTATACGAAAGGGAGTTGTGTGTAATAAGAAATATGATATTTTTTCTCGAGGGACGACTAAATCTCCACACATTTCTCTTGTTTTACCATGTTTAGGATAAAAACCGACTCATTAATCATCATGGTTGATGAACAATAACTTCCCTAATTTCTTTCATTTTTCAAATTCAAAACGCCTTGTTTCTTCCTTCCTCTCTCATTTTTCATCTTCATCTGATCTATCTCCAATAGCATCAAAGATGTGGATACAATGGTTGCTCACAAGACTCATTAGATGGAGAGTGAAGGACTAAGCCTTATGTTTCACGGCTTGCAATTCCCTCTAGATAACGAAACAGATACGTATGGACTATGTAGCATAGAAACAAAAACACGGAAATGTGGAAACATAGAAACAAAAATGTGAAAATGCATTTTCTAAAAACTATAGAAAACTAAAACGTGAGAAAACTTATAAATATAAAAAATATAAAAGTTTTCTTTTTTTATAAATACTAATTTTTTTATAATAAAAATACATAAACTTTTATAGTATAAAAATAAATAATAAAAAATAATGAAGAGGAAGAATACTATAAAATAGAATCATAAAACCTATTACAAATTGTTCTTATGTAAACACATGTAGATATTTAAGAAAAAAACAACAATACATATTAATCTATATAACATGTTGGAGAGGAGATGAGTAACACATTGGAGAGTGGAGAGGAGATGAATTTAGTATGAGATTTAGAGACACTTGAGGTTTAAAAATACAAAAGATGTGTGTTTAATCAATTTCAAGATTTTTCTTTTAAAAGAAGCACATTTCAAAATTTTTCAAAAATTTCAAAATGCCCCCGAAACATTTCACACAAGTTTTGAAGAGTTTCAGAAATGGAAACATTTCTGAAACATGAAAACACACCCTATTGTGAGTTTTCGTGCTTTTTAGCATATGGATTGTCACTACTATTATAGCTTCTGATGAGGACCATGGTATTTGACATGAAAGATAACGAGATTAAAGTCAAAAAGAATCATTAAAAAGGCAATTAAGAAGATAACGATCATGCAGGAGCAATAACAATAATAATATATGTAGTACAAGAATCAACCTCAGTACATTAACAAAAACGATGAACAATAACAGTCTTGTTTCAAGAGAAATCACTAGTAATAACAATGACTCAAGCTGGCCGCATTTCACTGATGAAGATTATATCATCTTCTCTTTTAAAGAAGATAAAGTGTAGTACTCATGGTGCCTGTTCATAGAGAAAGCGAGAAGGTAGAAGTTGTTGTTCACTGACCAAGGAAGGAATCATCGGGGAGACCATCATGATCGTCGGAAGAGATGTAAGCCATTAACTGCCATTCTCTGCACTATTTTAATATATTATATAAATATATATGTAATTTTAATCGTATTAGGCACTTGTGTATTATGTTGGTGTATGTATATATATTCTGGAAAATGATAAGATTATCTTTGTGGGTTTTTGCTTTTGTGTTGGTTTTTGTTGGGTTTATTGTGGGAATGTAGAAGATGTATAGGTTTGGCCCTTGCAATATTCTGTGAGCCACGACCATAGAAACATGTACATGAGTGGAGATTTCAAGTTTTCGAGTCACAGAAGCAAGTACAGTGATGCTTTTGGGATTTTTAAAGATGGGTTCCCTCGGTTTGTTAAGCTTTTAAATGTGTCTCATGTTGTTTATAGTAATGTTTCCAAGTATGATGGTTGTCAAGTTATTTGAGAAGATTATCTTTTGAAAGAGAATCACTCAGCCACAATGAAGCTAATAGCAAAAGGTGTATGGTAAGATTAAGCTTTGTATTAGCATTTCAGATTAATTGAATGTCTTATTTTCTTTTGGTAAGTAAATGAATTGAATATCAATTAAATTTTCAAGATTTCATTTAGAATGTATATTTTCAGATGCAAATAAATAAAGGAAATTGTAAATGATGTGTCTTTTGGGATTTCATATAGTATGTGCTTGCATTGTAATATTTAACTATTATTTCTCTTTGTTAAGAATTCAGCAAGGTGCCAAGAATTTTAATATATATGTTGTGGCATTTAGTCACCCTAGCTTGATCCAAATGTTGATGTAATGTCCGAATTCAGGTGTGTCAGTAAACTTCACTTCCAAAATTACCCCTAGAGTTGATTTTATAACTTGTTGTATAAAGAAATTGCAAAAAAATTATAGAAAACTACTAAATGCGCAATAATTTTTAAAGAGGGTAAAATGGTCATTTTATAAAGATTCAAGGGACAAAGTGGGAATTAAAATTGAATGGCACACTTGAAATTATATGGTGGTGCTAAGGGTTTTTGGTAATTAGCTAAGGATAAAATAGTGATTTATGGAAAAGATTAAGGGCAAAATGGTCCAAAAGGCTTATAAACTTATGCCTATTCATTTCCTTCTTCATTTTAGCTGAGAACTCCATAATTTTTAGCTAAGCTTTTTCCCTTAACCAAAATTCACCAAAAAACCTAGCTAAACCACCTAATTTCTAGAGGCTCCAATTATAAAAAGTGTAGATCTGTCAATTCTGGTCAGTTCTAAGATAAAAAATTTAATTTTTAAGATATATCAAGTTTAGGGTTTTGATGGATGATTATATTTTTGGTTGATTAAAGTTGCTAGGAAAAAGAAAAGAAGGAGGATAAGCTTAAATCACCAAATTAGCAAAGAAAAAGTAAGAATTTCATACTTTACATACTTGATGTAAATTTGAGTTAGGTTATTTAAATAACTTTTACTTATATAAGTGTGTAAAGTATTAGAATTAAGGTGATTTATGCTTAAAAGGATAAAGAAAATTTATTATGATTCATGATGTAATTTTTGGCCATAAGGGTAAAAAGGTAAATTTTATATGATATAGGTTAATTTTGCTTAATTATGTGCATAATATGTGTAATAACCCTTATATTAAGCCTACATTGTATATTTTGAAATTAATTAAATGTATGAGATATATATAAATGCATGAGAAAAGAATATGATGTTTGATAAGGAATGAAAAGAATAAGGGAAAACAATGAATGGACATATTTCATATTATGATTATATATGCATACATGAGGAATCATAGCATATGCATAATTTAGAAAAAAATAAAGAAAGAGGAAAAATATTTTCTAAGTCACGCATGCTTTCAAAAAATGGAAAACAAGTATTTTTGGTTTTATAATGACTCATATGATACAGGAAAGCAGAAAACATACTTAAAATCCTTACACGCAAGGTGTACTGTGTGGACAGCAAAGAAAATAATCGGTTATACTGTGTGGACAACCAGTTGTATTGTGTGGACAACAAAGAAAAATATCAGATGTACTATATGGACAACCAAAGAAAAATATTAGTTGTACTGTGTGGACAGCAAAGAAAATTATTAGCTGTACTGTGTGGACAGCAAAGAAAAAAAATATGCGTGTAAGAGAGAATTGTACTTTGTATGGTGACTGCAAGTACTGTCATATGTAGTCTAGACCGGTCAATGAGAAAGAGAGAGAAAAAAATTAGTAAATATTTTATGAAAGTCATTTGCATTAGAATTATGCATACAAGCTTGTGTGGCTGATAAAGAGTTGAGAAAGATGTACGATCAGAAAATAGAAATGTCATGGCACTCATATATGCATAAATCATAACGAGTGAATCATATCTATATAGTAAGGAAATAAATAAATGTGTGAAAGAAAAGAATTATGATACATGTTAAATGCGTGTTTTGTGTCAATTATTTTGTTGTAAATAGTTCAGACACGCTGAGTATGGAAAAGATTAGAAAAGATTAGTATTGATATAAAATGCTTTAAGTGTTGAGTATGATTTTCTTACTGACCCATAGTCGCTCACTCCGTTTAATTTAATATTTTACGAGTAAAGAAATGCAGCAAAGGTTCCCGGGGAGCGCTAATGAGACATGAGGTTGAGGGAGGAAGACACCATATTTTTGTTGATGTATATGTGAATTGTAACATCCGAATTCAGGTGTGTCAGTAAACTCCACTTCCAAAATTACCCCTAGAGTTGATTTTATAACTTGTTGTGTAAAGAAATTGTAAAAGAATCATAAAAAACTACTAAATGAGCAATATTTTTCAAAGGGGGTAAAATGGTCATTTTACAAAGATTCAAGAGACAAAGTGGGAATTAAAATTGAAGGGCACACTTGAAATTATATGGTGGTGCTAAGGGTTTTTGGTAATTGACTAAGGATAAAATAGTAATTTATGGAAAAGATTAAGGGCAAAATGGTCCAATAGACTTATAAATTTATTTCTATTCATTTTCTCTTCCATTTTGCCGAGAACCTCCATTGTTTGAGCTAAAAACTTTCCTTAACCAAAATTCGTCCAAAAACCTAGCTAAACCACTTAATTTCCAGAGGCCCCAGTTATAAAAAGTGTAGATCTGTCAATTCTGGTCAGTTCTAAGGTAAGAAATTTAATTTTTAAGATATGTGAAATTTGGGAGTTTGATGGATGATCATATTTTTGGTTGATTAAGGTTGCCAAGAAGAAGAAAAGAAGGTGAATAAGCTTAAATCACCTATTTGGCAAAGAAAAGGTAAGAATTTCATACTTTACATACTTGAAGTAAATTTGAGTTAGGTTATTTAAATAACCTTTACTTATATCAGTATGTAAGGTATTAGAATTAAAGTGATTTATGCTTAAAAGGATAAAGAAATTCATTATGATTCAGGATGTAATTTTTGGCCATAAGGGTAAAAAGGTAATTTTGGCCATAAGGGCAAAAATGTCATTTTATGCGATATAGGTTAATGTTGTTTAATTATGTGCATGTTATGTGAAATAACCCTTATATTAAGCCTATATTGTATAATTGAAATTAATTTGAGACATGATATATATTTATATATAAATGCATGAGAAAATAACATGATGTTTGAGAAGGAATGAAAAGAATAAGGGAAAATAACAAATGCGCATATTTCATAATATGGATATATATGCATAGATGAGGAATCATAACATATGTATGATTTAGAAAAAAAAAATAAAGAAAGAGGAAAAATATTTTCTAAGTCATGCATGCTTTCATAATGACTCATATGATACAGGAAAGCAGAAAAACATACTTAAAACCCTTACACGCCAGCTGTACTGTGTGGACAACAAATAAAATAATCGGTTGTACTGTGTGGACAACCAGCTGTACTGTGTGGACAGCAAATAAAATAATCGGTTGTACTGTGTGGACAACCAGCTGTACTGTGTGGACAGCAAATAAAATAATCGATTGTACTGTGTGGACAACCAGCTGTACTGTGTGGACAGCAAAAGAAAAATATTAGCTGTACTGTGTGAACAGCAAAGAAAAATATTAGCTGTACTGTGTGGACAGCAAATAAAAAAAAAAAGCGTGTAAGAGAGAATTATACTTGGTATGGTGACTGTAAGTACTATCATATGTAGTCTAGATCGATCAATGAGAAAGAGAGAGAAACAAATTAGTAAATATTTTATGAAAGTCATTTGCATTAGAATTATGCATACAAGCCTGTGTGGCCGATAAAGAGTTAAGAAAGATGTACGAACAGAAAATAGAAATGTCATGACACTCATACATGCATAAATCATAATGAGTGATTCATATCTGTATAATAAGGAAATGAATCAATGTGTGAAAGAAAAGAATTATGATATGTGTTAAATGTGTGTTCTGTGTCAATTATTTTATTGTAAATAGTTCAGACACGCTGAGTATGAAAAAAATTATAAAAGATTAATACTGGTATGAAATACTTTAAGTGTTTAGTATGATTTTCTTACTGAGCCATAGTCGCTCACTCCGTTTAATTTAATATTTTACAGGTAAAGAAATGCAGTAAAGGTTCCCGGGGAGCACTAATGAGACATGAGGCTAAGGGAGGAAGACACCATATTTTTATTGACTTAAATGTTATGATGTATATGTAATATATATATATATATATATGACCAGTTTGGAAAATTAGTTATAAAGTTTCTGTGGGTGCTAATTTTTATGATAGTTATTATTATGCACTTATTTTATTTATTATGATTATGTGATAAAAATCCAGTCGATTGGTAGGACTGGTTTGTGTGAATTACAAATTGGGAGTGTTACAGGGCATAATTAATGAAAAAGAGAAAAATATTCCCCGGGCCCTCTAAAATAGGGGAACTCATGCCATTTTTCTGTAACACACCCAATGGTTAGGAGAGGTTACATTTTTGGTATCAGAGCACGATTTTGGGCGCTTAAAGGAAGATATAATATAATGTGTGCTAATATAATACAATATATCTATGGTTTTGCATTCTAATATTGCACAGGTGCCCCTCATGTCTCACAGATTAGCTCCCGAGAATCGACTGCAGTAAGTTGTTTTCTTTACCTGTATTCAAATAATAGAATATTATGTAATTACACTTATGTAGTTATTAGATGATGAGTACCACAAGACGAGGACGAGGGCGGGGTCGTGGAAGAGGTATTCAGAGAGAGACAGGAGAACCATCTAACCCTGCCCTGTCAGTTGGTTCAGGATTTGGGCTAGCAGAAATAAGAGATATAGTCCGTCAGGTGTTGACTGAGAGTCAAGATAGACCCACACCTGAAAATATAGCCAGAGATGCCATCCGAGATGAGATTAGAAGTGAGATTCGTGAGGAAGTCATAGAAGAAATCAGAAATGAAATGAGGAATGAAGGGAGAGGAGAAATTAGAGCTCAAAGGCGACTTGAGCCCATTTATTCCTTACCTAATCAACATACCCCTCCTGAATTTAAAGGTACTAAAGATCCTTTAGTGGCTGATGAATGGATCAAGCAAGTGGAAAGTACTATGGGTTTATTTTCTATGACTGATAGAGAAAAAGTTCGGTATGCCAGTTTCTTAATGAGGGGAGAGGCCCGCGTATGGTGGGACCTAGTTAAAGAAACCAGAAATGTGGATTGGATGACCTGGAAAGACTTTAGAAGGGTATTTGAGGCCCAATACAGAACAGCTGATGTGGTAGCAGTCAAAGTTCAAGAGTTTATTTCTTTACAGCAGGGAGAGGGTTCAGTAAAGGATTACTCTACCCGTTTTGATGTCTTAGCCAGTTTTGCTCCAGGTATGGTGAGTACCCCTAGTCTCCGGCTAGACAGATTTCTTCAAGGCCTTAGACCGGAGATAGCCTTGCATGTGTTAGCTGGACCACAACCTCCTCAAACTTATGAAGAGGCATTGGAGAGAGCATTGAGGTTGGAGGTATATGTTAATAAGCTACCCAGGAATGCACCTTCTATGTCAACACCTCCATCATTGACAGTACCCCAAACAGTGATGCCAAGTCAGTCAGCTTTACCTGCTTCATTGACTATTTCTGCACCAGTTACAACATCAGGGGGTAGTTCAATTGGCTCCAGTTTCAGAAACAATAGGGGAAAAAGAAAATTCCAGTCAAAAGCAAGTAGAAAAGGCTGGAAGAGTGACAAGAAGCCTAGAAAAGAAAATATTCCCCAATGTCAGATTTGTGGGAGACGTCATAGTGGAGAATGTTGGTACCAGTAGAAACCGGTGATTTGTTATAGATGCCGACAACCAGGGCATATAGCAAAAGATTGCCAAAGTACCGAAGTGCCAGTTCAGATACAACCACCACAAAGCCTAATTCCACCAGTGCAACCAGGGAGAGGTACTAATGCACGGGTTTATACAGCTACCCATAGTCAGGCGGAGGCTAGTCCATCTGCAGTTACTGGTCAGCTCTTTTTCCACTCTATTTCTTTATATGCATTGATTGATTCAGGAGCTACACACTCCTTTATTGCACCAGGGGTTATTGAAAAGGTAGGTTTAGTGCCTGTTAGATCTACCCATTCCATTAGAATTGAGATGCCAGATGGAGGGAGTGTGATTACAGATAAAATGCTAAAAGACCAGAAGGTAGTGATACATGGGAGAGAGTTAAAGGTGGACTTGATTGTCTTTGATATGCCCGATTTTGATGTTATCTTAGGCATGGATTTCTTAGAAAGATATGGAGTCGAGATTGACTGTAGAAAGAAACAGGCTCGATTCCAACTCGATAATGGAGATCACTTTAATTTCGGAGAGGGCCATCAGCCTAGTATAATGATCAATAGTGTAAAGGCACAAAAATTATTAAAAAAGGGGTGTACGGGATATTTAGCTCATGTGGTACATGAGCATGATGTTCAAAGATTGGGCGTTCAGGATGTCCCAATAGTACAAGATTTCCCAGATGTCTTTCCTGATGAGCTACCAGGTTTACCTCCAGAGAGAGAGTTGGAGTTTAGTATCGAGTTAGAACCTGGCTCAGCCCCAATTTCAAAAGCCCCTTACCGAATGGCTCCAGCTGAATTACAAGAATTAAAGAAACAGTTGCAAGAACTTTTAGATAAGGGTTTTATTAGACCTAGCCACTCTCCTTGGGGAGCACCCATACTATTTGTCAAAAAGAAAGATGGGTCGCTTCGTATGTGCATTGATTACAGGGAGTTGAATAAACTGACGGTGAAGAATAAATACCCGTTGCCTCGAATTGATGATTTATTTGATCAATTGAAAGGAGCTTCTGTGTTCTCCAAAATTGACTTGAGGTCGGGTTATCACCAGGTGAGGATTGCAGAGCAAGATATTCCAAAAACAGCTTTTCGGACTCGCTACGGGCACTACGAGTTTGTGGTAATGCCCTTTGGATTGACTAATGCTCCAACAATCTTTATGGATTTAATGAATCGAGTATTTCATGATTGCCTTGACAAATTCCTGGTGGTATTTATTGATGATATTTTGATATACTCCAGATCAGAAGAAGAACATGTCGAACACTTGAGATTTGTGCTACAAAGATTGAGAGAAAAGAAATTGTATGCCAAATTCTCTAAGTGTGAATTCTGATTTGATCGAGTAGTATTTTTGGGACATGTGGTTACTAAAGAAGGCATAGCTGTAGACCCCAGTAAAGTAGAAACAATACTTGAATGGGTGAGGCCAAAGACTATGAAAGAGATCAGAAGCTTTTTAGCGCTAGCCGGCTATTACAGAAGATTTGTACAAGGTTTTGCTCGATTGGCTAAACCACTTACAGCTCTTACCAGACAAGGAACTCCTTTTCTATGGACTGAAGCTTGTGAGAAAAGTTTCCAAGAGCTAAAAAGACGGTTGACTACAGCTCCTATTTTAGTATTACCAGAGGAAGGTGTAGATTATGATATTTATTGTGATGCCTCGCATAATGGCTTGGGAGCCGTGCTGATGCAAAAGGGTAAGGTGATAGCGTATGCCTCTCGGCAGTTAAAATATTATGAAACACGCTACCCTACCCATGATTTAGAGTTAGCAGCAGTGGTTTTTGCTTTAAAAATTTGGAGGCATTATTTATATGGAGTTAAATGTAATATCTCCACCGATCATAAAAGTCTAAAATATTTCTTCACTCAGAAAGACTTGAACATGAGACAAAGGAGATGGTTGGAGCTAGTCAAAGATTATGAATGTGATATTAAATATCAACCGGGTAAAGCAAATGTGGTAGCCGATGCTTTGAGTAGAAAGATTGTCATAGCTCATCTCACCATTCAGATAGAGTTACAAAAAGAGTTTCAGAGGGAACAGATTGAGGTGATAAGAAGTCAAATGGCCAGATTGAAAATTCAACCTAATCTCTTCAATGAAATAAAAGAGAAGCAAGTAGAAGATTTATGGTGCCAGAAAATAAGTAAACAGATGTGCGAAGGGAAAACAACTGAGTTTCAAATGATAGATAGAGTGCTCAAGTTCAGAAACAGGGTATGTATTCCCTAAGATCTGGAGTTGAGAAAGAAAATCCTAAGTGAAGCACATGATACACTTTACACTGCTCATCCTGGGGGAGTAAAGATGTATCAGGATTTAAAGAAAACTTATTGGTGGATAGGTATGAAGAAAGATATTGGTGACTATGTAGCTAAGTGCTTGGTATGTCAACAGGTCAAGGCCGAGCATCAGAGACCTTCAGGTTTGCTTCACCCACTTAGTATTCCTGAATGGAAGTGGGAAGATATTTCAATGGATTTCATCATTGGCCTACCTCGAGTACAAAAAGGCTATAATGCATTATGGGTGATTGTAGATAGATTGACTAAATCGGCCCATTTTATTCCAGTGAAAGATAGTTTTGCTTCAGATCAATTGGCCCAGATTTATATACGGGAGATTGTGAGATTACATGGTGTACCCAAAACTATTGTGTCGGATAGAGACCCCAGATTTGTTTCAGCTTTTTGGGGTAGCTTACAAAGAGCATTGGGTACGAGGCTGGCATTTAGCACAGCATATCATCCTCAAACAGATGGCCAAACAGAGAGGGTGAATCAAATACTAGAGGATATGTTGAGGGCCTGTTGTTTAGATTACAAAATGACCTGGCATGAAATGGTTCCATTGATAGAATTTGCATATAATAATAGTTACCAGTCCACCATTAAAATGGCACTATATGAGGCTCTTTATGGACGAAAGTGTAGATCTCCATTACATTGGGATGATATAGGAGAGCGAGATGATTTGAGTCAAGTTCTTGGGCCTGAGTTAACCCAAAGAATGGTGGAAGATATAAAGATTATCAAGACTAGAATGAAGCAAGCTCAGGACAGACAAAAGAGCTATGCAGATTTGAAAAGGAAAGAAGTAGAGTTTCAACCGGGTGATAAAGTTTTTGTGAAAGTAACCCCTTATAAGCACGTGATGAGATTCGGAAGAAAAGAGAAACTTGCTCCAAGATTTATTGGCCCATTTGAAATTTTAGAAAGAGTGGGCAAGGTGGCTTATAGACTTGCACTTCCACCTAGTATGGATCGAGTTCATAATGTATTTCATATTTCTTTATTGAGAAAGTACATTAGCGATCCTACACATGTCTTGAAATCAGATGATGTGGAATTAAAAGAAGATTTAGCTTATGAGGAGCAACCGATGCAGATACTAGACAGAAAAATAAAAGAACTCTGAAATAAAACAATTCCATTAGTGAAAGTATTATGTAGGAATCATAAGGTGGAAGAAGCCACATGGGAGGTTGAGCAACAAATGAGAGAGAGATTTCCCAACTTATTTGTTTAAATTTCGAGGACGAAATTCTTTTAAGGGGGAAGAAATGTAACATCGAATTCAGGTGTGTCAGTAAACTCCACTTCCAAAATTACCCCTAGAGTTGATTTTATAACTTGTTGTGTAAAGAAATTGTAAAAGAATCATAGAAAACTACTAAATGAGCAATATTTTTCAAAGGGGGTAAAATGGTCATTTTACAAAGATTCAAGAGACAAAGTGGGAATTAAAATTGAAGGGCACACTTGAAATTATATGGTGGTGCTAAGGGTTTTTGATAATTGACTAAGGATAAAATAGTAATTTATGGAAAAGATTAAGGGCAAAATGGTCCAATAGGCTTATAAATTTATTTCTATTCATTTTCTCTTCCATTTTGCCGAGAACCTCCATTGTTTGAGCTAAAAACTTTCCTTAACCAAAATTCGTCCAAAAACCTAGCTAAACCACTTAATTTCCAGAGGCCCCAGTTATAAAAAGTGTAGATCTGTCAATTCTGGTCAGTTCTAAGGTAAGAAATTTAATTTTTAAGATATGTGAAATTTGGGAGTTTGATGGATGATCATATTTTTGGTTGATTAAGGTTGCCAAGAAGAAGAAAAGAAGGTGAATAAGCTTAAATCACCTATTTGGCAAAGAAAAGGTAAGAATTTCATACTTTACATACTTGAAGTAAATTTGAGTTAGGTTATTTAAATAACCTTTACTTATATCAGTATGTAAGGTATTAGAATTAAAGTGATTTATGCTTAAAAGGATAAAGAAATTCATTATGATTCAGGATGTAATTTTTGGCCATAAGGGTAAAAAGGTAATTTTGGCCATAAGGGCAAAAATGTCATTTTATGCAATATAGGTTAATGTTGTTTAATTATGTGCATGTTATGTGAAATAACCCTTATATTAAGCCTATATTGTATAATTGAAATTAATTTGAGACATGATATATATTTATATATAAATGCATGAGAAAATAACATGATGTTTGAGAAGGAATGAAAAGAATAAGGGAAAATAACAAATGCGCATATTTCATAATATGGATATATATGCATAGATGAGGAATCATAACATATGTATGATTTAGAAAAAAAAAATAAAGAAAGAGGAAAAATATTTTCTAAGTCATGCATGCTTTCATAATGACTCATATGATACAGGAAAGTAGAAAAACATACTTAAAACCCTTACACGCCAGCTGTACTGTGTGGACAGCAAATAAAATAATCGGTTGTACTGTGTGGACAACCAGCTGTACTGTGTGGACAACAAATAAAATAATCGGTTGTACTGTGTGGACAACCAGCTGTACTGTGTGGACAACAAATAAAATAATCGGTTGTACTGTGTGGACAACCAGCTGTACTGTGTGGACAGCAAAAGAAAAATATTAGCTGTACTGTGTGGACAGCAAAGAAAAATATTAGCTGTACTGTGTGGACAGCAAAGAAAAAAAAAATGCGTGTAAGAGAGAATTATACTTGGTATGGTGACTGCAAGTACTATCATATGTAGTCTAGATCGATCAATGAGAGAGAGAGAAACAAATTAGTAAATATTTTATGAAAGTCATTTGCATTAGAATTATGCATACAAGCCTGTGTGGCCGATAAAGAGTTCAGAAAGATGTACGAACAGAAAATAGAAATGTCATGACACTCATACATGCATAAATCATAATGAGTGATTCATATCTGTATAATAAGGAAATGAATCAATGTGTGAAAGAAAAGAATTATGATATGTGTTAAATGTGTGTTCTGTGTCAATTATTTTGTTGTAAATAGTTCAGACACGCTGAGTATGAAAAAAATTATAAAAGATTAATACTGGTATGAAATACTTTAAGTGTTTAGTATGATTTTCTTACTGAGCCATAGTCGCTCACTCCGTTTAATTTAATATTTTACAGGTAAAGAAATGCAGTAAAGGTTCCCGGGGAGCACTAATGAGACATGAGGCTAAGGGAGGAAGGCACCATATTTTTGTTGACTTAAATGTTATGATGTATATGTAATATATATATATATATATATATATATATGACCAGTTTGGAAAATTAGTTATAAAGTTTTTGTGGGTGCTAATTTTTATGATAGTTATTATTATGCACTTATTTTATTTATTATGATTATGTGATGAAAATCCAGTCGATTGGTAGGACTGGTTTGTGTGAATTACAAATTGGGAGTGTTACAGGGCATAATTAATGAAAAAGAGAAAAATATTCCCCGGGCCCTCTAAAATAGGGGAACTCATGCCATTTTTCTGTAACACACCCAATGGTTAGGAGAGGTTACATGAATATATGCATATATATATATACACTTGATGTAGATATTGGTGGATATGTATATATATGATTTTGTATAGCTATATCTATATATGTATATATATATGGCTAGTTATGAAAATTGATTATAAAGTTTCTGTAGGTGATAATTTTTATAATTGTTATTATTATGTACTTATTTTATTAATTGTGATTAAGTTGATGAAAATCCAGTCGGTTGGTAGGACTGGTTTATGTGAATTGCTAATTGGGAGTGTTACAGGGTATAATGAAAAAAGAGAAAAAAAAAATTCCTTGGGCCCTATAAAATAGGGGAATTCTTGTCATTTTTCTGTAACACACCTATTGGTTAGGAGATGTTACAGTTGAGGCACAGTTTATTAATCATTTTTTGTTATATTTAGTAGAAATTATAATTATGATCTTTAGAAGTAATCAAATTAAGGTGGAGAAATTTATATGTTTGGGCCTTAAGAATGCTTAAACCGATTGATGAAATGTCTCAGTTTTGAATAAGGGAAAAATGGAATTAATTTGATGTGTGATGATGATATGAGTGACACTTGAGACGGGGTGTTCGAATATGATGAATATAGACATAAGAGGTATCTAAGATAGATGTCTTGTCTAATACAAAAGCATAGGAGGCACCTAAGATGGGTGTCCAGCTAGGTGTGTTAGAGACGTATGAGACGATGAGACTCTGTCGAGGATATTCATATAGGAATTGTAAGGGGTTGGGTCCAAAAACGTGGTATAATTGTATATAACTATGGGTAAATCACGTTGAAGGCTAGTTAATGAAACGTCCTAGTATTATGAACACATTGGCAGATTAATGAGATGTATCGAGCCTTGAAAGTGGAATGAGAATAATTCATTAATTAAGGGGAGGTACGTGACACATGAGATAGGTATCTATCCTAGTCATGGTTATGGGAGGTACCTAAGATAGGTGATGAATTCGGTATGCATCTGAGACAGATGCCCATAAGAGGCATTTGAAACAAGTGTCCAACTGTTGTGCTCGAGGCATGTTTGACAATGAGACTTTGTTAGGGAATGATTGATATGGAATGTTATCGAAATCATGAGTACCTACTGAGTATTTATCGTGTTTTTTCTTAAGTATTTGTAGGAAAGAGAGACGGCGAGGCAGGCTATGAGGCAAGTGGATCAACACATTGAGCTACATTTTTTTTTACAATTATTTTATCGTTGTAGATAATATTTTTATGAAATTATGCACTTTGGGAATGATAATTTTATTTGTAATTGTTAAACTCATTTTTGAGATACCTTTTGACATGTTGATTTAATTTCAATAAATATGTGGTATTACTTATTCACATACATTAAATGGGTGTTTTTTCATTTGAATATTTATTCACATGTGGCACGTCACTTCGGGATAATTAGCGCTAGGAATATGCTTCTAAGGAGGGTTGTTACAGGAAGTCTTCAAAGTCAATTAGTAATTAAAGTGATTCAAGTTAGCATGGATCAAGGATAATTCCTTTTAGAGTTATCAAAGGAAAAAATGTAGTTGGCAACAAAGAAGACAAATCGGAGACAGTAATAGATTTCAAGTGCTGGAAAATTTGAAGGAGATGGAAAATCAAAAGAAGATTACGCTATCTACTCTTAAGAGAATTAAAAAGGAAAACAAAAATAGGGACAATGAAAATCCTGAGCCTAAACTAAGAAAATTGGAATTGAATAATTCTTGCACAACATTGAATGACCTATGTTCATCCTCGGTTATGGAGAAAGGAAAGAAACATATGGAAGATAATTCAGTAATGAACTTGAATTCAAATCAAATCTTCTCTTGGAAGTTATAGCATTTGGGCATAACTTAAAAGTTGATGAGAACGATTTGAGAAATGGAGTGATGAAGACTCTTTCAAAGAGTCAGAGGAAGAAATTGGCAAAAAGTAGGAGTTTATCAACTCTTTTGAATATGATAGTTGCAACTTGGAATATAAGAGGTCTCAATTCCCCTTTGAAGCAGAAGAAGATCAAATATTTGATTAAGCCAAATAAAATCTCAATTATTGGAATTCTTGAAACTAAGTGAAGGAGAATAATGCTAGGAAAATTAAAGATGTCATCTTTGAAGATTAGGAGGTCATTTTCAACTATGGGCACTGTCCTAAAGGGAAATTTGGTTAGGATGGAACAAAGAGTTGACAAGGTCCAAGACATTCAGGATTTTGACACAAGGCATTCATGTTGAAGTCTCCAATTACAAAAGTGAGTTCCTCTTCTTTTTTATCTGTGATTTATGGCTTAAACTCTCCTATGAATAAGAAATCTTTTTAGAAATAAATTAATGACTTATCTAGCACATTTGGGGAAAATCTTGGGGTGGTAATGGGTGATTTTAATGCGATTAAAAATCATAATGAGCAAAATAGAGAAACTATATGTAAATATGCCTATTTTGAAGATCTTAACGTGTGTTGCAAAAAAGCCGAGGTTGAAGAGCTAAGATATATGGGAAGATTCTTAACATTGAGTGATTCTAGAGAAAGAGATGAGTTCATTGCTTGTAAGCTAGATAGAGCATTTATAAAGTATGGGTGCAAGCTTAAATTCCTTTATTCTACCGTTACCTTTTTTAACCATTCCCTCTCTAATCACTCCTCTTGTTTGGCGAATTGTGGTTTGAGAAAAGAAAGTAAAAAGATCTCTTTCAAATTCTTTAATATGTGGGTACAACATGAAAGATTCTTGGAGATTGTTAAGGTACAGTCAAAGGAGAATGTTGTGGGCAACTTTATTTTTAAGCTTGTAACCAAGCTTAAAAAGGCTACAAAGTATATTAAAGGAGCTAAATAAGAAATAGTTTTAGAATATTTTCGAAAAGAGTTAAAGAACAAGAAAGATGCTTGATAAGGTGCAAAGTAGATTCCAAGGCAATCCTATGGATAGAGATTTGATGAGAGAGGAAAGGGAGAAAGGGAGAAAGTGAGAAACTTGAGTTATCTTATTTGTGCGGAGGAATCCTTTACAAGACAAAATCCAAGGTCCATTAGCTAAAGGAAAGGGATCAATGCACAAGATTCTTTTTCAAGAAATTGAATAGCTGGAGAAACCATAATTCTATTCAAGTCATTCAACTTGAAGATAGCTCATTCCTTTTTGAAAAGGAAAGAATTAAAGTGGAGTTTGTAAATCACTTATTTAAGCTCCTATCATCCTTAGAGCAAGCTTATTTGGATTAAGGGTCCTTATGATAGCTTACTCAATTTTGTATGCCTTATAAAAGTACTCTTAATATGGTAAAGTCAATTTCAAATTTGGAAATAAAAATACCATGTTTTTTATGAACACTAACAGAGTCTTAAGTCAAAACAAGTATGGTGCATATTTCTTTAAGCAAGCTTGAGAAGTGGTAGGTAATGATGTCATACAAGCTATTAAGCATTTCTTTGATACAAACCATCTTCTCAAGGAGGTAAGTAGCATTATCCTTACCCTTATGCCTAAGGTTTCTAACTTATCTACTTGTCATGATTTCAAGCTTATTGGTTGTTGCAATACAATCTATAAGCGCATTTAAAAAATTATTGCTAATAGGCTTAAAGGTATTCTTCCCAATTTCATCAATAAAAGCCTAAGCAACTTCTGTTGGTGATAGGCATTTAGAGACAACATCATTCTTTGTTAAGATCTTTTGCATAACTACCATAAGAAATCTAATGACAAAAAGTATGTAGTCAAAGTAGATATAATGAAAGCATATGATTCGGTGAATTGGAGCTTTATCCTCTCTATTAATTGCATTGAGTTACATCCCAAGTTTATTTTCTGGATAGAAACGTGTATAACTATCCATTCCTTCTTGGTGTGCACAAATGAAGAATTGGTTTCACAAATGGAGATCCTCTATCTACATTGCTCTTTGTTATGTCCATGAAAATTCTTTCATGCATGCTCAACAAGCTTAAGAATGATTCTTCCTTTGGTCATCATTGGAAATGTAAGGCAATTACCTTTGTTTTGTAGATGACCTTATGTTGTTTTGTAGGGCGAACATCCAATTAGTTTAATGGTTCAAAATGACCCTTAATATCTTTAAAAAATGGTCGGGTTTACGTCCATGTCATTCTAAGAGTAGTATGTTCTCAAAGGTCTTGGATGATGAAAAAGAACGTATTTTACAAGAGTTAAACTTTGAAGAAAGAGCCCAACCTTTCAAGTATCTTGAGATGCCCATAAACTCATCTAGACCTTTAGTAGAAACCTTTTTTTCCCTTATTGATAAAATTATGGGAAAAATCACTTCTTGGACAAATGGATTCCTATCATATGTGGAGAGATTGTTGTTAACATGCCTGATATGCTTCCACACCATGTTTGTGTAAGACACTGTTTGAGTTTTTATATCTTCGTCAGTTATGACTTTATTATAACCTGATTTATAACTTCTAAAATCTTTTGCTTATTTAGGATATAATACATCTTTAATGCCATATCTTGTAATTATCCCTATTCAGGTTCTCATCCTAATTCAAAACAACCATAATGTTATAGGATATCATGGTTAATTAGATCACAAAAACATATTTGACACAACATTAACTTATATAATTAAATACATATATGTCGTCATAATTACACATTAGAAATTTAAAATATCTCACATAAGGCACAAAATCGAAAGTTCACTATGTTCCCAATCATTTTCCATGACTCAAATATTTAACGTCTTAAAATTCAATCCAGTTGCACTTATATTGATTCTGGATTAGAATTTCATTAAATTCTACCAATTTGAGAATTTCCACATTTAAGAATTATAAAATGTGATACAACAAATGCATCACAATTGTGACTAAGACCATTTCATCATCCTGTGCAATTTTTTCCAGTCACTTTATCCATGATAAAGTCTCTATGAGTATGTTCTCAATCATTTTCCATGACTCAAATATTTAACATCTTAAAATTCAATCCAGTTGCACTTATATTGATTCTGGATTAGAATTTCATTAAATTCTACCGATTTGAGAATTTCCACATTTGAGAATTAGAAAATGTGATACAACAAATGCATCACTATTATGACTAAGACTATTTCATCATCCTGTGCAATTTTTCAAGTCACTTTATCCATGATAAAGTCTCTATGTAATTTGTGATAGGCCAAATGTCTCGCATTCCTTTAATTTGAGCATAATGATAAAACAATGGAATTTCTTAAATTCATTACTATGCATCACTCTTTAACAGGTCGTAATGTATCCACATTATCCCAAAAGTTTTCTTTGTCCTAAACAAAATCATTCACTATGGGAGTCTAATGGTCATGCATATATATGATTAGAGTATATATCATCTTTTTCCAATTAAGAGAGTATGACTTATCTTTTATTGATATATTTAGTCCCAACAAGCACTATTAGGTCATTAGATGCTCATGTCTTATACTTAGTGCAACAGTCCTTAGTCAACAAGCTTGCATGAATTAGAAACATGTGATTTGAAATATCGATGCATGTTTTCATAAGCCGGAATAAGGTATTACATGCCTTTACATGTCATAGGACCTATAGAATTTATTCCACGCATCAATCTGAGTATCAAGTATCTACCAAGCATAAGAAGAGACCATACACACAATCTAACTCGCTGGAAACAGTGATCCATGTGCTTTTATGCGCTAAAACATGGCTATACATGCCTTCACACGTTGAAACAGTGCATGCATGCACTGAAGGTGAATCACACACACCATCATACACCAGGAGAAGTCTCTCACATGCCTCGATGCACCCTCAAGCATCGGTGAACCTATTGTTGATCGGTCAAACATTGATCGTTAACCAATCAACTAACCTAGGTGGGTGTTAACTAGTTTAGATTACCCAACTGACTTCGTGTGTTGACTTATTAACCAATAGGTTAGGGTAAGTCACAGACCAAACAAGTTAGATAATCAAGTTTGCTCAATCTGATTGCAACCTGATAATGCCATAAAAAACCCTAATGTTCTCACTGTGAATTAACCATTTCTAGCCACCGATCGATGATAAAACCATAAGACTTTTAAAACTCCTTTGCCGCTGGTTCTACTCTTACCATTTTCCAACATTTTTGTCATCGAAATTTGGCAAAACAATAACATGAATATCATGGCTTTAGGCAATTTACAATAATGGTTTTTTTACGATTCCTACTAGATTTTGATGCGATTTCATAACCAAATCATGCAACACATGTCCAGATTATATTCTAACATGTTTCCAAGCATTAATTTCATACAATTTAGTCGAGTTTAATTCACGCCCAAAAAATTAAATTTTAATCAATTTTTCAATAAAATCCACATAATTCAGATTATTAAAAACTATAGAACAATTGGCATTGAACAACCAAGACTCTAGTACCAATGTTGCAACATTTAAAACAAATATACCAATATTTTGTATACTCTAAAATTTTGTAAAAACTGTAACACCAAGATTTAGGTATGCCAGTGAACTATACTTCCAAAATTACCCCTAGAGTTAATTTTATAACTTGTTGTTTAAAAAAATTGTAAAAGAATTATAGAAAACTACTAAATGAGCAATAATTTTCAAAGGAGGTAAAATGGTCATTTTAGAAGGATTTAAGAGACAAAGTGGGAATGTAAATTAAACGGCACACTTGAAATTATATAATGGTGCTAAGGGTTTTTGGTAATTGGCTAAGGATAAAATAGTCATTTTTGGAAAAGGTTAAGGGTAAATTAGTCCAAAAAGCTTATAAAACCAACCAACTATTCATTTTCTTCTTCCTTAGCCGAGAATCACCATAATTTTAACTAAAGTTTTTCCTTCAAGCAAAATTCATCAAAAAACCTAGCTAAACCATCTAATTTCTAGACCTTTCAGTTATAAAAAGTGTAGATCTATCAATTCTGGTAAATTCTAAGATAAAAAGTTAAATTTTTGGCCATAAAGGTATTTTAGACATTTCATATTCCTAGGGTTAGCTTTGTGGATTTTGTGTGTTGAATATATGAGAAATGATGAATTGATGAAAGAATTTGCATTAAGGGTAAGCATGTAATTTTATCTAAAAGGTTAATTTTTGCTTAATTATATGCATGATATATGGAATAACCCTTATATCCGTAAGGGCAAAAATGTCATTTTATGTGATGTAGGTTAATTTTGCTTAATTATGTGCATGATACGTGTAAAAACCATTATAATAAATATGTATATTCATATGGAATGCATGAGATATATGTAAATGCATAAGAAAATAATCTGATGCTCGATGAGGCTTAAAAAGAATAAGGAAAAACAATGAATGGGCATATTTAATAATTTGGTTATACATGTATACATGAGGAATCATAACATATGCATGATTTCAGAAAAATAAAGATGGAGGAAAAACATTTTCTAAGTTATGCATATTTTCAGAAAATGGAAAACAAGTGTTTTTAGTTTTATAATAACTCATATGATACAGGAAAGCAGAAAGCATGCTTAAAATCCTTACACGCGAGTTGTACTGTATGGACAACAAAAAAAGATATTAGTTGTACTGTGTGCACAGCAAAGAAAAATGTTAACTGTACTATATCGATAACAAAGAAAACAAAAATAAAAGAGAAATATGCGAGTACTATCCTATGTAGTCTGGACCGGTCAATAAAAATATTTGACAAACAAAAAAAAAAAGAGAAAGAATTAACAAATATTTTATGAAAGTCATTTGCATTAGAATCATGCATGCAAGCCTATGTGGCTGATAAAGAGTTGAGAAAGATGTATGATCAGAAAATAGAAAAGTCATGGCACTCATACATGTATAAATCATAACGAGTGAATCATATTTGTATAGTAAGGAAATGAATAAATAGGTGAAAGAAGAGAATTATGATATGTGTTTAATGCGTGTTCCATGTCAATTATTTTGTTTGTAAATAGCCCAGACACGCTGAGTATGGAAGAGATTAGTACTGGTATGAAATGCTTTAAGTATTGAGTATGATCGTCTTACTGAGCCATGGTCACTCACTCCATTTAATTTAATATTTTACAGGTAAAAAGTTGTAGCAAAGGTTCCCGGGAACACTAGTGAGACATGAGGTTAAAGGAGAAAGGCACCATATTTTTGTTGATTTATATGTCTTGATGCATATGTGATTATATGCATAAATATAACTTAATATAAATATTGGTAGATATGTATATATTTTATTTCCAATATGTATATATGTAATTGTGTATATATATATATATATCTATATATGTGTATATATATGGCTAGTCATGAAAATTGGTTATAAAATTTCTGTGGGTGGTAATTTTGATAATGGTTATTATTATGTACTTATTTTGTTAATTGTGATTAAGTTGATGAAAATCTAGTCGGTTGGTAGAACTGGTTTGTATGAATTGCTAATTAGGAGTGTTATAGGGCATAGTTAAAAAAAAAAATTCCTCGGGCTCTCAAAAATAGGGGAACTCTTGCCCTTTTTTTGTAACACACCTATTGGTTATGAGAGATTACATTTTTGGTATCAGAGTGCGATTTTGGGCGCTTAAAGGTGGATATAATAAAATATGTTGTAATATAATATAATATAATATTTATATATAGTTTTGTATTCTGGTATTGCATAGGTGCCCCTCATGTCTCATAGATTAGCTCTCGAGAATCGACTATAGTAAGTTGTTTTCTTTGCCTTTATTCAAATAATAGAATGATAAAATCCTTATATAGTTACACTTATGCAGTTATTAGATGAGGAGTACCACAAGATAAGGACGGGGTCGTGAAAGGGGTATTTAGAGAGAGACGGGAGGGCCATTTAACCCTACGCCGTCAGGTGGTTTAGGATTCGGGCTAGTAGAAATCAGAGATATAGTTATTCCTTATCTAGTCAACATACCCCTCCTGAATTTAAAGGTACTAAAGATCCTTTAGTGGCTGATGAGTGGATCAAACAGATGGAAAATACCATGATTTGTTTCCTATGATCGATAGAGAAAAAGTTTGGTATGCCAGTTTCTTGATGAGGGGAGAGGCCCGCGTATGGTGGGACCTAGTTACAGAAACCAAAAATATGGATCTGATGACCTGGCAAGACTTTAGAAGGGCATTTAAGGCCCAATACAGAACAACTGATGTGGTAGTAGTCAAAGTTCAAGAGTTCATTTCTTTGTAGTGGGGGGAGGGTTCAATAAAGGATTATTCTACCCGTTTTGAGGTTCTATCTAGTTTTGCTCCAAGTATGGTGAGTACACCTAGTCTCCGACTGGACAGATTTCTTCAGGGCTTTAGACCAGAGATAGCCTTGCATGTGCTAGCTGGACCACAACCTCTTCAAACTTATGAAGAGGCATTGGAGAGAGTATTGAGGTTGGAGGTATATGTTAATAAGCTACCCAGGAATGCACCATCTATGGCAACACCTTCATCATTAATAGCACCCTAGACAATGATGTCAAGTCGATCAACTCTACCTATTTCGTTGACTATTTCAATACCTATTATAGCATCAGGGGGTAGTTCAATTGGCTCCAGTTTCATAAACAATGAGGGAAAAAGAAAATTTCAGTCAAAAGCAAGTAGAAAAGGTGGGAAGAGTGACAAAAAGCCTAGAAAAGAAAATATTCCCCAGTGTCAAATTTGTGGGAGACGTCATAGTAGGGAATATTGGTACCGGTAGAAACAAGTAATTTGTTATAGATACCGACAGCTAGGGCATATAGCAAAGGATTGCTAAAGTACCGAGGTGCTAGTCCCGATACAACCATTGTAAATCCTGATTTCGCCAGTGCAACCAGAGAGAGGTACTAATGCATGGGTCTATATAGCTACCCATAGTCAGGCGGAGGCTAGTCCATCTGCTGTTACTGGTCAGCTCTTATTCCACTCTGTTTCCTTGTATGCATTGATTGATTCAGGAGCTACACACTCATTTACTGCACTAGGGGTTATTAAAATGGTAGGTTTAGTGCCTGTTAGATCTACCCATTCAATTAGAGTTGAGATGTCGGAGGTGGGAGTGTGATTACTGATAAGATGTTAAGGGACCAAAGGGTAGTAATACATGGGAGAGAGTTAAAGGTGGATTTGATTGTCTTTGATATGCCCAATTTTGATGTTATCCTAGGCATGGATTTCTTAGAAAGATATGGAGTTGAGATTGACTGTAGAAAGAAAAAGGCTCGATTCCAACTCAACAATAGGGATCACTTCAGTTTCGGAGAAGGCCATCAACCTAGTATGATGATCAGCAGTGTAAAGGCACAAAAATTGTTGAAAAATGGGTGTGCGGGATATTTAGCTCATGTGGTTCATAAGCGTGATATTCAAAGATTGGGTGTTCAGGATGTCCCAATAGTATGAGATTTTCCTGATGAGCTACCAGGTTTACCTCTAGAGAGAAAGTTGGAGTTTAGTATAGAGTTAGAACTTGGCTCAGCCCCAATTTCAAAGGCCCCTTACCGGATTGATCTAGCTGAAACAATTGCAAGAACTTTTAGATAAGGGTTTTATTAGACCCAGTCACTCTCCTTGGGAGTGCCCATACTATTTGTCAAAAAGAAAGATAGGTCGCTTCATATGTGCATAGATTATAGGGAGTTGAATAAACTGACGGTGAAGAATAAATACCCATTGCCTCGAATTGATGATTTATTTGATCAATTGAAGAGAGCTTCTGTGTTCTCCAAATTTGACTTGAGGTCAGGTTATCACCAGGTGAGATTACAGAGCAAGATATTCCAAAGATAACTTTTCGGACCCGCTACGGGCACTGTAATGCCCTTTGGATTGACTAATGCTCCAACAATCTTTATGGATTTAATGAATCGAGTATTTAATGATTGCCTTGACAAATTCTTGGTGATATTTATTGATGATATCTTGATATACTCTAGATCAGAAGAAGAACATACCGAACACCTGAGATTTATGTTACAAAGATTAAGAGAAAATAAATTGTATGCCAAATTCTCTACGTGTGAATTTTGGTTGCGTCAAGTAGTATTTTTGGGACATGTGGTTACTAAGAGAGGTATAATTGTAGACCCTAGTAAAGTGGAAATAATACTTGAATAGGCGAGGTTGAAAACGGTGGAAGAGATTAGAAGCTTTTTAGGGCTAGTTAGCTATTACAGGAGATTCGTACAAGGTTTTTCTCGGTTGGCCAAGCCACTTACAGCTCTTACTAGATAAGGAACTCCTTTTCTATGGACTAATGCTTGTGAAAAGAGTTTCTAAGAACTAAAATGGCGGTTGACTACAGCTCCTATTTTAGTATTACCAAAGGAGGGTGTAGACTATGATATTTATTGCGATGCCTTGCATAATGGCTTGGGAGCCGTGCTGATGCAGAGGGGTAAGGTGATAGCGTACACCTCTCAGTAGTTAAAAGATTATGAAACACGCTACCTTACCCATGATTTAGAGTTAGCGGCAGTGGTTTTTGCTTTAAAAATTTAGAGGCATTATTTATATTGAGTTAAATATAATATCTACACCAACCATAAAAGTCTAAAATATTTTTTTCATTCAGATAGACTTGAATATGTGACAAAAAAGATGGTTGGAGCTAGTCAAAAATTATGAATGTGATATTAAATATCAGTCGGGTAAAGCAAATGTGGTACTTGATGCCTTGAGTAGAAAGATTGGCATAAAAAAAGATCTATGGTGCCAGAAAATGAGTCAACAGATATGTGAGGGGAAAACAACTGAGTTTCAAATGATTGATGGCGTGCTCAAGTTCAGAAACAGGGTATGTATTCCCCAAAATTTGGGACTGAGAAAGAAAATCATGAGTGGAGCACTTAATACACTTTACACTACCCATCTTGGAGGAGTAAAGATGTATCAAGATTTAAAGAAAACTTATTGGTGGGTAGGTATGGAGAAAGATATTAGTGACTATGTAGCTAAATGTTTGGTATGTCAACAAGTTAAGGCCGAACATAAAAAACCCTCGAGTTTGCTTCACCCATTCAGTATTCTTGAATGGAAGTGGGAAGATATTTCAATGGATTTCATCATTGGCCTACCTCAAGTACAAAAAGTCTATAATGCACTATGAAAGTTTGTAGATAGATTGACTAAATCGGCATATTTTATTCCTGTGAAAGATAGTTTTGCTTTAGATCAATTGGCCCAGATTTATGTATGGGAGATTATAAGATTACATGGTATACCCAAAACTATTGTGTCGGATAAAGACCCCAAATTTGTTTCAACTTTTTGGGGTAGCTTACAGAGAGCATTGGGTACTAGGCTAGCATTTAGCATAACATATCATCCTCAAACAAATGGTCAGACAGAAATGGTGAATCAAATACTAGAGGATATGTTGAGGGTCTGTTGTTTAGATTACAAAATGACCTGGCATGAAATGGTTCCATTGATAGAATTTGCATATAATAATAGTTACCAGTCTACTATTAAAATAGCACCATATGAGGCTCTTTATGGAAGAAAGTGTAGATCCCCATTACATTGGAATGACATAGGAGAGCAAGATGATTTGAGTCAAGTTCTTGGGCCTGAGTTAACCTAGAGGATGGTGGAAGATATAAAGACTATCAAGACTAGATTGAAGCAAGCTCAGAACAGACAAAGGAACTATGCAGATTTGAAAAGGAAATAAGTAAAGTTTCAACTGGGTGACAAAGTTTTTGTAAAAGTAGCCTCTTACAAGCACGTGATGAGATTTGGAAGAAAAGGGAAACTTGCTCCAAGATTTATTGGCCCATTTGAAATTTTAGAAAGAATGGGCAAGGTGGCTTATAGACTTGCACTTCCATCTAGTATGGATCGAATTCATAATGTATTTCATATTTCTTTATTGAGAAAGTACATTAGCGATCCTTCACATATATTGAAATCAGATTATGTGGAATTAAAAGAAGATTTAGCTTATGATGAGCAACTGGTACAGATACTAGACAGAAAAATAAAAGAGCTCCGAAATAAGACAATTCCATTAGTGAAAGTATTATGGAAGAATCATAAGGTGGAAGAAGCCACATGAGAGATTAAGCAACAAATGAGAGAGAAATTTCCCAACCTATTTGTTTAAATTTCAAGGACAAAATTCTTTTAAGGGGGAAGAAATGTAACACCCAGATTCAGGTATGCCAGTGAACTCTACTTCCAAAATTACCCCTAGAGTTGATTTTATAACTTGTTGTTTAAAGAAATTGTAAAATAATTATAGAAAACTACTAAATAAGCAACAATTTTCAAAGGGGGTAAAATTATCATTTTAGAAGGATTTAAGAGACAAAGTGGAATGTAAATTGAATGGCACACTTGAAATTATATAATGGTGCTAAGGGTTTTTGGTAATTGGCTAAGGATAAAATAGTCATTTTTGAAAAAGGTTAAGGGTAAATTAGTCCAAAAAGCTTATAAAACCAACCAACTATTCATTTTCTTCTTCCTTAGCCGAGAATCTCCATAATTTTAACTAAAGTTTTTCCTTCAAGCAAAATTCATCAAAAAACCTAGCTAAACCACCTAATTTCCAGAGCCTCCAGTTATAAAAAGTGTAGATCTATCAATTCTAGTAAGTTCTAAGGTAAAAAGTTTAATTTTTAAGAGATGTCAAGTTTAGAGTTTTGATGGATGATTATGTTTTTGGTTGATTAAGGTTGTTAGAAAGAATAAAAGAAGGAGGATAGACTTAAATCACCTAATTAGCAAAGAAAAGGTAAGAATTTCATACTTTACATACTTGAAGTAATTTGAGTTAGGTTATTTAAATAACCTTTACTTATATAAGTGTCTAAGGTATTAGAATTAAGGTTATTTATGCTTAAAAGGATAAAGAAATTCGTTATGATTCATGATGTAATTTTTTGCCATAAGGATATTTTAGACATTTCATAGTCCTAGGGTTAGCTTTGTGGATTTTGTGTGTTGAATATATGAGAAATGATGAATTGATGAAAAAATTTGCATTAAGGGTAAGCATGTAATTTTATCTATAAGGTTAATTTTTGCTTAATTATATGCATGATATATGGAATAACCCTTATATCCATAAGGGCAAAAATGTCATTTTATGTGATGTAGGTTAATTTTGCTTAATTATGTGCATGATATGTGTAAAAACCATTATAATAAATATGTATATTCATATGGAATGCATGAGATATATGTAAATGCATAAGAAAATAATATGATGCTCAATGAAGCTTGAAAAGAATAAGGAAAAACAATGAATGGGCATATTTAATATTATGGTTATACATGTATACATGAGGAATCATAACATATGCATGATTTCAGAAAAATAAAGATTGAGGAAAAACATTTTCTAAGTTATGCATGTTTTCAAAAAATGGAAAACAAGTATTTTTGGTTTTATAATGACTTATATGATACAGGAAAACAGAAAACATGCTTAAAATCCTTACCCACGAGTTATACTGTGTGGATAACAAAGAAAGATATTAGTTGTATTTGTGATAAAAAAAAAATATTAGTTGTATTGTGTGGATAGCAAAGAAAAATGTCAACTATACTGTGTGGACAGCAAAAAAAACAAAAATAAAAGAGAAATATGCATGTAAGAGAAATAGGCTAGTACTGTCCTATGTAGTCTAGACCGGTCAATGAAAATATTTGACAAAAAAAAAAAAAAAAAAAGAATTAGCAAATATTTCATTAAAATCATTTTCATTAGAATCATGCATGCAAGCCTATGTGGCTGATAAAGAGTTGAAAAAGATGTATGATCAGAAAATAGAAAAGTCATGACACTCATACATGCATAAATCATAACGAGTGAATCATATTTGTATAGTAAGGAAATGAATAAATGGGTGAAAGAAGAGAATTATGATATGTGTTTAATGTGTGTTTCGTGTCAATTATTTTGTTTATGAATACCCCAGACACACTGAGTATGGAAAATATTAGTACTAGTATGAAATGTTTTGAGTATTGAGTATGATCTTCTTACTGAGCCATGGTTGCTCATTCCATTTAATTTAATATTTTACAGGTAAAGAGTTGCAACAAAGGTTCCCAGGGAGCACTAGTGAGACATGAGGCTAAAGGAGAAATGCACCATATTTTTGTTGATTTATATGTCTTGATGTATATGTGAATATATGCATAAATATATACTTGATATAAATATTGGTAGATATGTATATATTTTATTTCCAATATGTATATATGTGATTGTGTATATATATATATCTATATATGTGTATATATATGGCTAGTCATGAAAATTGGTTATAAAGTTTTTGTGGGTGGTAATTTTGATAATGGTTGTTATTATGTACTTATTTTGTTAATTGTGATTATGTTGATGAAAATCCAATCAGTTGGTAGGACTGATTTGTATGAATTGCTAATTAGGAGTGTTACAGGGCATAGTTAAAAAAAAAATTCCCTGGGCCTTCAAAAATAGGGAAACTTTTGCTGTTTTTCTGTAGCACACTTATTGGTTATAAGAGGTTACAAAAACCAATTGCATACTCAGTTTTGAATTTGAGACGAAAGCACTCCAAATAAGGCACGAGGTGTTGATGTTAGTCATTTCCATAACACAGTTTGCTCACTTCCATTTCAGATTCCATCCTTTTGGGAGACATGGTTTCTATGTTCTATATTGGTAGGGAAAAGAAGAAGCTTTTTGAAAATACGTGTTAACCTTTTGGGGAGGTAGTTTTTAGCCATATAAATAGGTGTTCAACTACCAACAATAACTTACCCTCAACTATCCTTTGGTAGTTTAATATATTTGGGTCGGGTCACCCGTCATAGGTGGATCCAGACCCAATATATTAAAATATTAAATAATTATATTTTCAAATCATCACAAAATTTTAATATTAAACATGTTGAGTTCTAACAAATTTAACATCAAATTTTAATTCATGTGTTAATCTCATTTGTTTAAGATTGTTGTAAATGTAAAAGAGATGAAAAAATACGATCAATTGTATGTCTAATTGTTCTTATTTATTCATGTTCTAAACTTATTTCATTTTGTTCAATTAAATTCATTATATGACAAATACATCTAACATGAAATAATTTAATATTGAAAGGTAGATTTAAATATCGCAATATTAATTCAATAACTTTATCATTTGATTTGACATTTATCAAATATGATTAAAAAAATTAATTTTATTTATTTTATATGTTGTGAAAATGTTCGCTAATGCTCTGTAAATTGTTATGACAGTATGCATATATTATAAAACTCAACATATAATAATTTTTATTTATAATTATCAATCTGAATTAATATAATGAATTATTATCCAAATATATCATAACTCTTTGTTACTAAATATTTATAAACCAGAACACTTTGAAATAACTTCATTATATTGACTAATTTTTATTTATAACTTTTAATTATTAGTTGACCAAAGGACATATTCCCCCCTAAAGTATGGGGTTTTCCTAAGTTTTCCCCTTTAACTTTAAAAATTTCAAATATCTACCTATGATTGGTTAAAATTAACGGTAGTAAGAGTAAAATCATCATTTTATCTATAATACTAAAAATAAGATAAAATATAATCTCTTTTTCCTCCTCTAAAATTTAAAAACTAAAAGTTTTCCCCGAACTAAAGTTTTAAAAAATGATAGTTTCCCTTTGGGGTTTAGTTTCTAAATCTCTGGTGCTATTGTCGGCAGCCTCTCCCTCCCGAAGCTTCCTTTCTCTCTAGTAGTCTTTCTCCATCTATTTGGACACCCAGTCGACATTGAATAAAGCTTGAAAGACGAAGAGCTTAGGCTTGGAAGATGAAGCTTTTCATCTTCCTAGACGAAGACGAAACTGTTGTCTTGGTTTAAGAAGACGATTGTCTTCCCAAAAGAAGACGTCTGGGAAGACGATCATCTTCCCAAAAGAAGACAACATCTTTATCTTCGTCTGGGAAGACGAAAAGCTTCGTTTTCCCCAACGAAGCTTTCGTCTCTCACAACGAAGCTCTTCATCTCCCATCGTCTCCTAAGTCTCATTCGACATCGACTGAGAGTCTAAATGGGTGGAGAGAGACCATCGAAGGGAAAGGTCACCGACAATGACATCAGAGATAGTACTGAAGATCTAGAAACTAAACTCTAGAGGGAAACTGTCATTTTTTAAAACTTAGGTTGGGAAAAACTTTTAGGGGGCGTTTGGTTGGGGGATTTTAAGATTACTTTAGTAATCTATCTTTTATTCCTTTGTTTGGTTTATCAGTAATAAAATATTACAGTAATCTTCTATTACCAATGCTGACATGGTAGGTAATATAGATGGTAATCTGATTACCACCTTCACCTTAGGTATTTAAAGATTACTGAGGTAATCTTGAGTTTATTATAATTATATTATTATTTATTAATTTTTTTAGATAAAAATAAATTTATTTTTAATTAATATGACAAATAATATAAAAAATATTTAAAAATAATTATATTTAAGGGTATTTAAGTAAAATAATTTACTAGTAATATTTTATTACCTTTAACTAAATACAATAATTATTTATACATATCAAATTTTATCAAATATAGTAATCATTTATACCCAGTAATCTATCTTCGAGGTAATCTTTCTATTTTGGTAATAAAACATTACCCAAACCAAACGCCCCCTTAGTTTTTAAAGTTTAGGGGGGGGGGAGGGAGAGATAAAATTTTAAGGGGTTAGAGTTCTATTAATTTTAATTATTCATGAGTGGATATTTAGGATTTTCAAAGTTAAAAGGGGAAAACTTGAGAAAATAGCATACTTTGGGTGGTAAATAGTCCATTGGCCTTATTAGTTTATAATTTCTAACAATCTCATATCTTAATATATTTCCAGGAGCTTTTGAAAATAAAAGTCATATACTATTTTACATAAATCATTTTGAAATACTATTATCATTAAATGAAAAATATTGATCAATTGCAATAATGCACCAAATTATATAACCTCTTGTGTTTTGTTGATTATATGTAAAATTAGACATGTCCCCATTAAATAAATAGATGGACTTGTACAAAAGGAATCATAAACTAATATTGATCTTGTAAATGAATTTTTTATTTTTATAAATGGAACAAACGAAATTTGTTTATGCACTTTTAAGTGTAGTAATTCTTTTTTTAATTTTTTTGAAGTGCTTATTGATATGCCTATGGAGACCTTAGGTGTCACTTGAATTCGCATATGTTAAATTAGAACTGTAATATTTACACAATACATTTTAAACCCTTTTATTACTAATTTTTTTTTTTTGTTTGATTATAATGCTCCCACGATCTTAACTATTGCTTTGTTTTTTTTTTAGGGAAATTATAATAAATGGCCAAAATTAAGGGGGTCTAAGCGAAATTGCCCAAAATAATCAGGTTAAAGCAAAAGTACCCAACTTTTGTAAAATGACCAAACTACCCCTATATATAAACAAAGAAAATTTTTTTCTTTCCCACGGTAATCTTCCATGTTTTTCACTGTGTAAATTCAAAGAAAATTTGCGCTCCACGGTAATCCCACGGTCGAAGAGATTTTTGACAATTTTCGTGCTTTTTGACTACCGAAAATGGCAAAGAAGGTTAGTATATCTTCCATAATCTTGTTTGAATTAAGTTATTGTTCATATTATTGAGATTTGAGTGAGATTTTACGGTTTGAAACTTTAGGGTTTTGATTTTGAATAATGTTTAAAATGTTTTAATTCTTGGTTGTTTTCGTTGAATTTGTTGAGGGCTTTTGTGTTATAGTCTATGTAGATTTGATTTATGTTGAAATTGAAGGCTGAAACGATGAATTTTTGGTCGAAAAATGCATTCGAAGTGAGCGGCAGTCTGACCGTGGGAACAATGTATCCCACGATCAGGACGAATTCTCCCACGGTCAGAAGAGATTAACCATGGGTTAGGGGTTTAAGTAGCGTTTTCAAAATATTAGGGAGTTGGCCGAGACTAGTTAGTCCACGGCGGGTGTTTCTAAAATTTGTCATGTGACAGTGGGCTGGCGTTGTGAATACCGTGGGTTGGAGGAAAAATTTACTTTGTTGAAACTACAGGGGTGCTAAAGATTAGAAAATTACTGAGGGGGCAATGGATAAATATTGGACCTGTTTGTAGTAGAAATTTTCTCAAGGGGTAAATTGATATTTTTCATATCTAAGGTTTTTCGACGTATAGTTTTCGAATTTTATATCTGTTTTAGGGTTTTTCAATATATAGTTTTCGAATTTGAGATTCGGTTTTTCAATTTTTGTGTTTTTTGACACATTTTACGATGTAATAACGTAATTTCAGCTTAATATTTCAGTTTTTTCGTTTATAAGATATATCGATTCGTATTTTTGAATTTCAGTTTCGTTTTTCTGAATTTCGCTGTTTTATGATATATCAACTCATATTTTCTATATTTTCGAATGATTTTTCTATTAGTGATATTCTTACGTATTTCAACTGAGAGTTCGAATTTCAATTCCGTTTTTTCGATTTTTGTTGTTTTAGGATAAATCGATCTTTTTTTCAGATTTTCTAACAAATTTTCGATTGTTCATATTCTAGCGTATTTCAACGTTTAGAATTCGAAATTCAGTTTCATTTTTTTGAATTTCATCGTTTTAAGATATATCGACTCGTATTTTGAAGATTTCCAAACGATTTTTTGATTATTGACATTTTATGGTATTTCAAAGTATAGATTTCGAATTTCAATTCTGTTTTTTGGAATTTTATCATTTCAGGATATATCGATTTGTATTTTCAGATTTTCGACTGATTTTTTAATTGTTAACAATCTAGGATATTTCAACGTATAGAATTCAAATTTCATTTTGGTTTTTTAGAATTTCACCGTTTTAGGATATATCGACTCATTCTTTCCAGATTTTTGAATGATTTTTTTATTGTTGACATTCTAGGCTATTTCAACATTTCAGAATTCGAATTTCAGTTTTATTTTTTTAAATTTCACCAATTTAGGATATATCGACTCTTATTTTGAAGATTTCCGAACAATTTTTTTATTATTGACATTTTATGGTATTTCAAAGTATAGAATTTGAATTTCAGTTTCGTTTTTTCGATTTTCATCCTTTTAGGATATGTCGATTCGTATTTTCAGATTTTCAACTGATTTTTTTATTGTTAACATTCTAGGATTTCAACATATCGAATTCGAATTTTATTTCTGTTTTTTTGAATTTCACTGTTTTAAGATATATCGATTCGTATTTTGAGGATTTTCGAACGATTTTTTGATTGTTGACATTCTAGGGTATTTTAACGTTTAGAATTCAAATTTCAGTTTTTTTTTTTGAATTTCACCGCTTTAGGATATATCGACTCGTATTTTGAAAATTTTCGAATGATTTTTCGATTATTGACCGTTTAGGGTATTTCAACATTTAGAATTCGAATTTCAATTTCATTTTTTTAAATTTCAACAGTTTAGGATATATCGACTCATATTTTGAAGATTTTCAAACGATTTTTCAATTGTTAACATTCTAGGATATTTCAATATTTACAATTCAAATTTCAGTTTCATTTTTTCGAATTTTACGGTTTTAAGATATATCGATTCGTATTTTGAGGATTTCCAAACGATTTTTTGATTATTAACATTTTAAGGAATTTCAACATATAGAATTTGAATTTCAGTTTTATTTTTTTGATTTTCATAGTTTTATAATATATCACTCGTACTTTTTCAGATTTCTGAATGATTTTTTTATTGTTGATATTCTAGGGTATTTCAACTTATAGAATTCAAATTTCAGTTCCGTTTTTTTATTTTCGCCTTTTTAAGATAATGAAATCTTATTTTTTAAATTTTGTCATTTCTTTTTTGATTGTTTTCTATTTTTCATCTTTCTATTTTTTTCATTAGTACATTTGTTTACATATTTGTTTTTTATTAATGTCTTACGATTTTGTAAAATTTTTACAAGATATTTCTCGTAAAGAAAACGTGTTAAAGGCAAGCTGCGAATCTCCGATGAATCTAGACACTTCAGGGCAGATGTGATATGTTGTGCACAACGTACCGCATTATCCAAGATTACTTCTATACTGACCCCAGATCAGCTTCGACTATTTAAGAGGACATGTTTTGGGCATCTCCTTCGTTTGTCCTAAACCAAATTCTCCGGGATATTGGTTCATGCATTTCTACTACGACAGCTACATCGGCCTTCCGTCAGAGATGAGTTATGGTTTAGGGTTAGTGGGGTTTATATAAGATTTAGCCCGTTTGAGTTTGCTTTGATGACGGGCCTTTCATTTAGCCGACACATTGTTATTTCTTCATATATTTCTCACTCCTTCAGACATAGGATCACAGATACATACTTTCGGGATTGTCCGAAAGTGCAGATGACATAGAACGTGTTTTCTTGGCCAGTCCATGGGGGGATGACAATATTGACGCTGTCAAGATGGCCTTGTTGTATATTCTTCATATGGTGTTGTTAGGAAATGATCGGCAAAAGAAGGTATATGTGGAATACTTACAGTTTGTTGATCATCTAGCGTTGTCGTGCAACAAATAACGTACAAGTCTATGTCATAAGTGAGTGACAGAGTGTGCTCCGAACGGATGTCTGAAATGCATAAATACGACCTCTATGAATTTCCTTTTGCATTTTAGGTAAGTTTTAATTTATTGATTATATATATTAATTGACAAAAATATGGATTGATTTATTTAAATCGTTAATGGTTATATTGCAGTATTGGATATATGAGACGCTAGACACCTTATACGATTGGGTTGACATGATTGATATCTATGTGTCCCCACGAATGTCTAGGTGGCATACGTGGGACATCCCTAGTTGGACTCATATTTTCACTGGTGATCCGATATGTAATCGTTAATTAATAAGTCGATTAATTAATTGAATATTGCAATTATTTTTACTTATATATCTTTATGATTAGGCTGATGTCACATTCCCCTTCATCCATCAACGATGAATGAGGGTTTACCATGGTATGCTGACATTTACGAGTACACCGGTTTGCCAGATATTGATTCCTCCTCATTATCTTCGGTTCCTCTCGCGATAAGAGACAAGGCTTCTATAGTCTCAAGACATTCAGATATACCCATCGAGACTTCTGAGACACCTGAGGAGTTTATTTAGCCTCTTATTATGGAGCAGTCTATCTGTCCCCCTAGAGTTCAAAGCCCACTGACCACAGACCTTCCTAGAGTTGAGGACCGTACTAACTATCCTATCACCAAGGAGTATCCCCCATCAGTATTAGCCATTATTTCCACATTAAATGCTGCATTGACACACTAGGGTGCTACGATTTTGCTTGAGATTTCGAGTTTTCCTGACAATATGTCTTCATAGATGACTCAATTAGAGGATCGTATGACTCGTTTGGAGGACATCATCATGCGTACATATCCAACCCCCGTCGATTAGGTTGTAAAACCACGTCTAATTTATTACTTATAAAAATTGTATTTCATTATTATTCTGACAACTATATTATCTTCATACAGGATAGGCACGACAGTATCAGGACGACCTCTCCCATTGACAGGGCATTACCATCCCATTAGCCACATGAAGTCTGTATTTAATTTCAAAAATATATTTAATATTAAATGTTGTTATTAAATTATAATATTGTTATATATAAAATGTCACTGATTAAGTTATTATTACTATTACCCTAGGGTAGTCGCCACAATGAGGCACCGGTTGGCCCTTTTGTTGGATCACCTGTTCGATCTGAGGTATGTCACTTATTGATGGAGTTCTATTTTTATAACTGTTTTGTTATCGATTAATTCATTTTATATATTCATATAGGGTTTTCCTCATGAAGGTCTTTCGGTCGAATGTCCGATTGCTTCAGATCCTCTACTTAAGGTATGAAAATTATTGTAGATATTATATTTTATATGAAATATCATTTACCATTTTGTTCTTTTCATGCATATAGGGGACCCGCATTGAGATATTATCGATCAAGGGTTCTCCTCGAACACTTTCCCCAAAAGTTAAGGTTATGTTTTTTTAAGAAATGTCATTGATCGATTTGTTTTTCCAGTTATAATATTTATTTAACAATGTTTTGTCTCATTTTCAGGATGAGCGATTATGATTACTTGCTGATATCCCGAGCTCCAGCAAAAAGATAGTGGATATTAGTTCACAAGAGGAGGACTTCCAGGAGGAAGTTTTCGAGGCCATCCATATTGAGGTATATTAATTATAATTGGTATATAAATATTCATATATATTGTTCATTGAGATTTTCAAAATTACAATTTTGCGATCCGTTGAGGGGGCATGCACGGTGGACTTGACCATGATTCAAGATTCTCCAACCAAACCTCCTCTCGCATACATGGAGAAGGTAACATTAATCGATTAATGCATAATTGTTGCATAGGATGAAATAATGAATTAATAGGTGTATGTACTTGCAGTTGATTCGTATGGCACACAATCAGATCGTTTGGAAGGGTTTGCTCGTTCACACCTCGTATACAAATACAATCAAAGGGAGGGCAAAATGATAACTCAGGACCATTCCATCCTCTACCTCAGAGCGTGAGGAATCTTTCCTCACGTGGTACACCAAAGCTGCAGCTTTCGACTCGCATGATGTTTACTTCATCTGATCGAAGTCGAAGGACAGTTTTTGGTGCCTTGTGGTAGAGTTGCGCGAGTGACTGACCGACGATGTAAGTTGTCTATACTATATAATTTGGTTAAAAGTTTGATATATTCGTCAATAACTAACACATTTGAAGTTGTTTATACCATTTCAGCATTTGGATTCCTTTTTGGCTATATTATGTCAGCACTAGGACGATTATCGTTCGATTGTTTCACAACGCTGGACGACTGCCTACACATTCTTCGTAGGACATATTAGATGGCCTACAAGAGTTGGTAGACCACACAAGATGAGGAGTTTCAGTTTTCGAGATTCTTCACAAGGATAATTGAGGCAACTTATACCCCTGGGTTGTTTTACAAACCATGAGAAATGGTCGATAAGGTATAGTATAATAGTATTTTCATTATATTTTACGTTGAATTAGTTTATAATCAACTTTAATTTGTCACTGTTTATAGGTTTATATTCCTATAAATTTCGACTGCACACATTGGGTGGTCAGAGTTATAGATTTTTGTGAGTGGTCGATTATGGTGTATGATTCGGATGTATCATACTTAGGGAATATGGGGTCTTTCGAGTGGCGGATGCGACTGTACACGACATTCATACTTGCATTAATAGAGGTGATGAGTTTCTGGACCACTTCTGGGTAGACTCCATGACGTGATCCCCTTGTGTTACATTGAGTGACGGATGTCCCTCAGTAGGGGGGAGGCTCTAGTGACTGTGAAATATTTATGTTACATTTTTTTGAGTGTTTGACATTGTCATGGACTGTCGATTTTCCCCAAGAGTCGTCTACCTCCATGAGTCGACATTTAGTGTTGCAGTTGTTTTTTCACTGTATCAAGTAAATCACGGGTGTATATTTAGTTAACTCATTGTTTATTTATCATTCTTCATATATTCTTATGTATATATTTATTGTATGTGCATATGTGTATGATGTACGATGTACTTTATCTATCATTATATATGAATATCCTTTTGATTTTATTTTTTAAATAATCTTGTCACGGAAATAATGATATGTGATTTGAGTGATGTTACTATCAAACATGAGATGAAATAAAAAAAAATACTCAAACAACTCATTCTAACAAATATGAAATGAAGAAATTATTCACACTAAAGTTATTACATCAAAAAACCCCTTATATTTTTTAATATTTAATTTAACCCCTATAATTATTTAACAATTTATGTAATACCCTCGTATGTTATCTTGTATCAAAATGCATTTATTTGTTATTAACATTCCATTTAAAACATTTTTACAATATTTAATATCAAAATACCCCATATATTTTTTTAATATTTCATTTAACCCCCTAAATTATCTAATAATTTATTTAACAACCTTCTCTGTTACTTTGTATCAAAATGTATTTATCTATTCTTAACATTTCATTTAAACTTTCTTACTATGTTTAATCTCAAATTACCCCCTATATTTTGTAATATCTTTTTAACCCCTCGTACTTATCTAATATTTCATTTAATACCTTCGTATGTTTCCTATTATCAAAATACATCTATTCATTCTTAACATGTTTCTAAATCTTTCATATATTATGAAATATCAAAATACCCCCATGTTTTTCTTAACATTTTATTTAATCCCCTATAATTATCTAACATTTCATTTAACACCATTTTATGATCTCTTATATCAAAAAACATCTATCTATTTTTAAACTATTATTTAAATCCTTCATGTATTATGTAATTTCAAAATACCTCATATATTTTTTTGATATTATTTTTGCCCCCTATAATTACCTAACATTGCATTTACCACCCTTGTATGTTGTCTCATATCAAAATACATCTTCCTAAAATTTCATTTATAATGCTCTTACAATGTTTAATATCAAAATACCCCCATATTTTTATAACATTTCATTTGACCCTCCATAATTATCTAACATTACATTTAATACATTTATATGTTGTCTTGTATCAAAATATACCTATATTCATAACATGTTATTTAAATCCTTTATATATTGTATAATATCAAAATACCCCCCCCCCATATTTATCTAACATTCATTTAATCCCTATATTATTATCTAATATTCAAGTACCTCTTTACATGACATATAAACTAGATTTAACAAATAAAATTAAGTTTTTAGGTTAAGATTCGTATAAATACTTTTTTTCACGAATAACTTTTTTTCGATTCAAATTTAGAAATACGAACTTCTTCCATTCAAATGAACCCATATTAATTGATATTAGGTAAAAATGAGAGTGAGAGTGAGATGAGAAGTATGTGTAATAAAAGTGAGAGAGAGAGTTTATATAGATGTGGTAAAGGGTAATTTTGGTATTTTAAAAAAAATTTAGGGCATTTTTGCTTAGGAATAGAGAAATTGGGCATTTTTGCTTATGAATAGGGAAATTGAACATTTTTGCTTAATGTATGGGTAATTTGGCCAAAATTAATAATTCACTTTTTTTTTAGTGATGATGCTTTCATTGTAACTTCTTTATTAAAATATTGATTTTTTTATTAACAAAATAATTAAAATAATTAAATTTATTTGAATTATAATATATTTTAATAAGAAATTAAGTGAAGAAATACGATTAATTAAATATTAAAATAAAACAACAACAAAATTATTAGAGAAATTGAGAAATAAACATTAAGAGAGTTTGTCTTAAAAGTTAATAGATTGAGAGATTTGATAGTTGAGTGGTTACACCGGGATTAAATAAATTTAAGGTGATATTTATAGATAATTTTAAAAAACAAAAATATGGGCGAGTAGTGGTAAGAAACCAACGACTTTCTGACCATTGGAGTAGTCGTTGCACAACAATTACTCCAATAGTTTGGAAACAGATTTTAATAATTTTTTTAATAGTTTAAAATAGCAAATCTTTCCTACAAGCTCAACATGACCGATTTTAAAGGTAGTGATTTGGATACCATCCATAATTTTGTTAACTATGCCTTTTTATGTTTGGATCATGTCGATCCACTACATCTTACTATTTGAAATACTTGCTAATTGATTAAAAAAATAACTATTTTAATTTTTATTTAAAATATTATAATTTTAATATATTCATTCATTCAATGCACCTAAAGTAGGGTATGAATTAAGCAGAATTGGAGTACTTTTTACTAGAGTCAAACTGAAGTGAATTTAAACTAAAAATTGAATTAAATTAATAATAAAATTATATGTATTTATTTTTTATACATAATTTATGTACACAGATGAGATGTCATCATGTGATTGAATATTTCTTCATCATATGGTAACACATATTTTAAAATTACTTAATTACATGATGACACATCATTATATATATAAATTATATACTAAAAATAGGAATACATAGCATTGCTCTTAAATTAAACTAATTTTCAATCCCACACCAGCTCAACTTTGATCAGCCCTAACACGACCAATCGTGTAACTTGAAAGTCTATTAAACTCCTCAAAATACGATATATATTTTAACACACCCCCTTTTTAACGGGTTAAGTTTGATCATTCTAGTGGATTAACCCTCGACCAGAAGGCTCTAAAACCCTAGTGGGCGTCACCTGGACTCGAATCGCCACACTTCAAGCCATGGCGTGCAATTCCTCAGGCTGTCAGTCCGGTTGTTACAAAAACGAATTTGAACAAGAACAACAAAACTCCAACTCTAACTCCAAGCCTTCGACAACAAGAAGTGGCTATAATATATGCGTAAAGTGCAAGTCCAATGAAGCCCTGACCGGCAGTGGCACCGGTGATGATGGAAGGTTCTGTGGGGATTGCTTTAGGAGTAATCTGTACGGCAAATTCAGGCTTGCTGTTTCTACACATGCTTTGATTACCCCTGCTGATAAAGTTCTTGTCGCCTTCTCCGGTGGCCCTGCTTCCAGGTAATTGGTTTTTTTTAGCTCCGTTTTTCATGTAAATATTTTAAGGTTACGGAGCTGTTTTAATTAACGCATCGAGAATGATAACATTTACAAGTCAAGTGTTTGTTACTAAACCCTTTTATCCTAGTATTACTACTATATACGTAATTACTAAATATAAGGGGAATTTGGTTTATTTCATTTGGTGGGATGATTTTCGTATACGTTAAAGCATGTTTTCACTGGAAATTTTGAGAAATGAAACACAAGTTTTAATTTAGATGTTGAATTAAAAGGGTATAAACAAAAATTTTTTAGCATGTCTAAAGTGGAAGCAAAATCAAATAGGTGTACATTATGTTGTTTCAGGGTAAAGTAAAATGTTGTTTAACTTGTAAGTCTATAAGTCCCATTTACTGTGTTGGAATTACATTTTGAAGATGAATATAATTTTGTTCAGAGTGGCCCTTCAGTTTGTACATGAGAAGCAGCAGATGGCACAGAAGAATTATGATGCTAGTAGAGATGGATCCTTACCTGTATTTGGTGTAGGAGTTGCATTCATTGATGAAAGTGCATATTGTGCAATATCGTCTGATGAAGTTGATGAAACCATCCAAAAAATTAGATCAATTGTTTCGCATCTTGCACCACCAGCAAAAGATTTGCATGTTGTTTCAATAGAAAGTACATTCTCTTTGGATGCACTTGATGCAAGGGAGAAATTCAAAAAGTTACTAGATTCTGTTGGTGATGCCACTGGGAAAGAAGATCTTCTGATGCATCTAAGGATGTTGACTCTGCAAAAGGTTTGGATTTAGATATGACTTTTGATGTATTAATTTGTACAAGAGCATCTGTCGTTGTGTTCTCTATTACAAGATCTTCTTAGACTTTTTAATCTTCTCTTACAGATTGCTTCTGAAAATGGATATAATAGAGTGGTGCTAGGATTATGTACATCGAGGATTGCTTGCCATGTTATTTCTGCCACTGTGAAGGTGTTTCATCATTACTATCTGTTGATTGGCATTTATTTCTGAATTTTAAGCATTATTTTTCTGGATAACAGGTTATACTTTGTTAGTGAAATTTGATTCATATTTTTGAAATAGACACACTTAACCTGGTAAGATTTAGCACATGGTGAATAGTGGAAAAAGTATATGCTTTATGCAGGAGATAAATTTTAGCTTGCAGCTTTTCTCAATTTTAATTACTTCACAGGGTTTTGAACTGTTGATTGTCAAAGCTATCTATCTACAAAAATAAATTGTGTTATCATAGCCTACGGTGGGACTGTAAATATCAACATTCATTAAACCCTAGAAGAATGTATTTTGAGCTCAATGCAATTGGCAGCACAGTTTGTAGACTTGAAATTAAACTAAAATGGCTACTTGCTCATTTCAATTGGCAGTGCAGTTTGTTGACTTGAGATTAAACTAAAATGGCTATTCGGTTGGACTTATTTATTGGCAAAAAGAGCTCTCAATATTAAAATTTATCTTCAAACAATTTGTTATCTTTTGGGTTGCAACTTAAAATGTGCTTATGGGTGATTCAGTAAGCTTTTTGATTTCCTTTAGGAAAGAAACCCAAGATTGGGGCTTCTTCTAAGAGTTTTTTTGAGCTTATTTAACATGCAGTGTTTTTATGTTCAGTTATCCTTTCTTTGACAATTTTGTTAATTTATTGTTGTAGAGCTTTTTTTCTGTTTTATCTAACAAAATAAGTGAAAATTTTTAAATGCTTTATGTTTAATAGGATCTACTTTTATAAACTCTATTTTCATTAGCTATACCTGAAAAAGTCGTACTAAAAAGACCCAAAATAGTGGCATTTTAATTGTGCTTAATATTTGAGCAAAGTAATGGGCAAGACGAATGTGATGTGGGTTACTCATTTTTCAATTTTTTTTTTTAAACTGGGGATGTAAATTGTTGATATCCTGTTTGAAGTTTTGTCTCGTATCAATTCCATGTACTCTAATATAATATTTGTGATCAACCAATCATTTTTATTTGTGCTTCAACAGGGTCAAGGCTATTCTTTACCAGCTGATATACAGTATGTTGATGCCAGGTGGGAGATTCCAGTTGTGCTTCCACTTCGTGGCTGTATAGCCCAAGAGCTCAACATGCTTTGCCACCTTGATGGGTATGTTACTTCCCTAAGTTTCTATTTATTAGGGTTAAATTCGAGCCGAACTTGTTTGAGCTCAAGTTCCATTCAAATGAGCCCGATTGAAACAACCTCAGCCCAAGTGAGCTCAATTTTGAGAATTCGATATTTTCGAGCTCGAGCTTTAACTTTAAGACTGTTTGGCTCGTCAAGCTCGTGAGCCTGAAAAATTCAATATAAAACGATGCTGTTTTAATCAATATATATTAAAACGACATCATTTTAGTATTGAGCCAAACTTAAACTTCGATTCAATTCGAGCTCAAGTTTGAGCACCTTTAAAATGAGTTCGAACTCAAACTTGAGCTTGACTCCATGCAAAACGAGGCGAGTTCAAGTTCGGTTTGGTTCAAATCGAGCTTTACTATTTATCTTTGTATAAAACTCTCTTTTGTGCCTAAGAAGTTTTGTGATAACTGTAAATTAATCAGCATTTTCACCGCTCTATTTTAAACATTTAGCAGTATTTTATTTTCAGGAAATACTATTATGATAAATAAGGCATGGTTTGTTACTGAATGATGAGTCTGATCTCTTGGCAGGGCAGCCTAGAGACTCTGGAATTGCTTAATGGTCCCTCTACTGGTATCAATGGTTTGGTCTCATCATTTCTCAAACTATTGCAGGTAGAAACTGCGTTTGGATCAGATTTCCTTTGAGCTCCATGTTTATGTGTCTTTATTTCATAAAAAGTAGAAATATGCTCTGTACCATGTTCAAAATATTGATGTGGTCAGCAGTTTATTGTCATCTCCAATTGGTATCTGGTTTAGGAGTTGTAACAGAAAATTCTTTTTCAGGAAGAGAATCCTTCTCGAGAGTGCACAATTGTGCGGACAGCTGGAAAGCTAACTCCATTTCATTTCAACAGGATTCCAGAATTAAATGACTCTAATGTTCCTTTAGCATCACAAAGGCGTCAAAAGAGATTCAATCTCAAGTGTAATGAAACCATTTCCTCAGAGTCGTTCTGTCCTTTATGCTATAGTCCACTCAACCCATCAGACTTAAATAGTTTAAGTAATTATAAGAGTAGCCAGAGTTCTGATGCTTTTGGTGCAGCCTGTTGTTCAAGTTGCCGGTTTCAGATATTTCCCAAAGATCCCTCATTAGTTGAGCAGTTTTATTCTCTTCTACCTGAGCCAATGGTTTCCAGAGCAAATTATGGTAGTAACGGCCATTTCAGTGCATTGAGGTGAGAATTTACGTTGATAACCAGCACTACACCTTAACCATGATGTGTTTATTGCTTCAAACCCCTAAAGACACCGTGATCTTATATTTATAGCATTCGTTCGCTTGAAAAATCATTGATATCCTAGTATAGATTGTACTTATCTTATTGCCTCCCAAAATTTATAGAGCAGTACTGTGTACCTGAATAGGTACATAAATATATATATATATATATATATATATAGATTCATACGTGTCATTATATGATTGAGTATTGTTTTATTTTTAATTCACAATAATCCAATCATGTAATGATATATATGTGTGTATATGTTTGCGTACCCAAAGTGGATACACATAATTTTATTAAAATTTATAACCCTTTATTTTTTTCTGCTTTCAGGAAGCGAGTACAAGATTGCTTGCTGTCAGATAATGAAGATGAAACTTGATTTGTCTTGTCTGTTCATCTGGTCCTCTTTGGCTTTTGAGTGCCATCATGTTTTGCCCTAATAAACGAAATGTGAAATATCAGCGTCCCACAAAAAGCACGATGTAGATTTATATGGCCGAGTTTGCCAGAGATATTCTTCTATATTTTGGGAGCAGTGGTCCTGGTTGCTTCGGTAACAATGGATGTATTCACTTATTATTACAGAGATAGTCCCTACTCATTTATGAATTGTATTCGAATGCTAAATCGTCATGTTTCCTTTTGATCAAGTGGTCTTTTTCTTTACCTGATGATGTAATAGCTTTCCACAACTCTCAAAAATGTTGGTTGTCATGCTGAACTTTCTAAGAGTTTTGGTGAATTGTCCAAAATAAATTATTAAACTAAAGTCATTTTGATTAGGGAAACGATACAAAGGAAAGAGTAGTCAGAATTCAAGAAAACATGCTTTGCAAAGTGTATGAGATGAAGCCATATCAAACACCACCTAAAACACAACTAAATGGTGCCAATGTAGCATTTTACAAAACTTATCTAGCTAGACTAGACCATGATTTCTGACAGAACACGTTTACTGATGTTCCCTAGTTACAGCCAAGAAGCCAAACTAAAGGAAAACATCTATTGGAGCACACGTTTTTCACAAATTTCCATCCTCCAAGTGAACTTTTTCCTCAGAAACAGGTTTCTTTGAAAAAAGGTTCACTGATTGATGGAGTGATGCAGCTTGTACTCTGGTTCATACATCCATAACTCACTCAATGTTATTTGCAAGCAACAAAGATACTAGTTCTAACGGATCCGGTGTAATGGTTGTAGATCCAATAACTATACCTCAAGGTTTACCGGTCCAATAAGGCAGGACAGGTTCTCTAATTACCAAATAAAAAGAAAAAAAAGACACAAGTCCTCAAGAAACTTGGGAAAAGAACTCCTCCAGTTGTTTTTCGCCAATCACCACACCAAGTTTCTCAGTAAAAACAGCATTAATAAGATCAACTCCAACATCTGTTGCCACATCAGCAGATCGCATTTCAATGTACTCACTTAAGTTGTGCACAGTGTTATCTGAACAAGCAGACCAAAGAAACAACTTTTACAATGCAACTGCTTCTATGTATCATCATGAGCCTGTTAGCTATAATAAAAGAGACAGACTACAACAGAAAAACATTACCATATCCTAAAACCTGTAGGCAAGATCTTATACACGATCATTGTCATTACCTTCAGCAACTATAGGTTCATATTTAGGTGGTTCAGCAACCCATTTCCCAACAGAATCCTTCATATGCCTTCGATCAGATGCAAAGTAACGAAGGAATATAGGAGCATGGACAATCCGGAAATACCTGATGCCAAGAAGAGAAGTTCTTATAGCAAAATCATTTAATATTAGGATTTGGAATATACTTTAATCAAGCAACAATGAAACATTAATTGCTTTATGAAGTTAAAACAGACAAATTAAATCAGTGATAAAGGCAGGTCTGTCTGATAGCTTTAGTATCTTAAGAAAAAGATAGTAATATAAATAGAGTTTAAAATAAACATTACAAATTCATGACAATCATTATAGCATTGATCCCTCTTCAAATAAGTTTGGACAATGATATTAACTAGGCTAACAAAGCCCACTTCATGAGAAATTTGAAAATGCAACTAGAATCCAAACAGAAATATTGACTGCAATAATAAATATAATAAAAAGAAATTATAAACTATATTATTTATCAGAGAAAAAAGGTGTAGTAGAAAGCCCAACATGATTAAATCAGGAAAAATTGTTAAACAATTATCCCAGTAATCTAACGGACCAAGTATAACTAGCAAACAAAAAGCAATATAGAGTATCCTATGCAAGCCGGCTACACTGTTGCAGTAAAACAGTCTGGTTCAATGATCAATCAAAAGCTGAAGAATAACATCATTATTTCTCAAAATATTTCTCAGATCTTTATTCTCTAAGTGAACCTTTCAGCAGAAAAATTTACTTCTTTTTCTTTGGATAAGGACTTCACTTAAAGTTCTTCATGAATTGTTACACCGTAGTATACAATATTAAACAATTGAAGATATTTTGAAAAAACATTTTGCAACATCCATTTCCTAAACCATACATAGGAAAAAATTACCATCAATAAATAATTTTTAAAAGTGAAGCAAAGGAACAAGGGAGGAGAGTATCATTCCAATCTTTTTTTATTTGCAGCAATGGAGTAAAACAAGAAATAAAGCAAAAAACAAAAAGGCAAAAGAACCCAAAGAAATTCTATGGTGTGGAACAAGTTTGGTTTCCAGTAAAAGAATAGCATATAGCAGTAGCAAAAGTTTTCTTAAAAGTTTCAGATATGTTTAACTTTTTCACATATGGAGACTATGGTATGCTTCATAATTAGGCCATGTGAGTAACTGATGCAGGTGTTCTTATTTCCTTCAAAATTAAAAACAATGGCCGCTTAAGTGAAATTATACTACATCTTAAGTTACCAATTCCACTAAATTTCTCATAAATGCATTCATATAAACTGACAAACAGTATGTAATCTCATCGAAATCCATTAAGGAAATCACAGCTTACCTATGAAACTCAGAGAAGAGCTGAAAAGAAGGACGGATGGTCTCTGACAAATAGGGAGTCAAAGGAGAAGGAAATGGAAGACTGGAATCCAAGTCCCACACTAAACAAGGAAAAGCACCATCATTTTTCCTCTGCTTATACCAAAGGCAACAAAAGAAACAAAAAGTAACCATTAGTGACCAAAAACATATCCTTACAACCTACTTTATCAATCCATAACAACTAAATTCATGGTAAGGTTTAGCTGTCACCTGAATGCAAATGACATGGTAATCCCACAGAATAATTCCATCTACTCTCTTACTAGCCTTCTGATTCCACAGGGGAATCTACAATACAATCATGAAACAATAAAACTAAAAGATAAAATTTTCAAACTCATACTAAAGTCTAGATACTATGACTCGCAATTAACTCGAGCATTCCAACCATAAAATCGATCCAAAACCACAACTATATAATCCACTACTTCTCTATCGAAATTAGTTATGTGTACATTGAGGAAGCAAGAGATACCCATTTTCCCAAAAGTACACCAAAATTTACCAAAAACAAAGATTCTAAAACAACATTTAATGAGTCAACCATGGAACTTCTAAAGAACCGACTAAAAATTACATATTGTATCATCGCGAAGTAGCCCATCAATCTATCTACTCCATTTGCCGAATCTCTGCCACTGAACTCATTACTTCGAATTAAAAAAAAATTGAGAACAAGTTCAACTAATTGAAGAAAAAAGAAATAAAGGTCAAATCGACAACACACATGCCTGTTTTTTCTCGTTAGAGATGAAAACTACAAAAAGATCTGATCCGTCCGCATCAGCTGTTCCACTGCCGCACAATTTCTTGCAAAGCAAGTAAACATTCTCTTCACTGAATTTATGAAACAAACAAATGATTACCCTAATCTTCATCAAGAAACCAAATTAAACCCTAAAAAAAGGAAATGAAGTTACCAGTAAAAAGGAGTGTGATCGAATTCAGAGAACTTCATGGCCATGCTGCTGGATTCCAGTTTTTGGTATGCCGATAAATTTAATGAGATAGAGAAACAAAAACGGTGTCGGTTAGGTTGCCATTATTCCGGTGCAGTTTTAACCAACCCAGCTGACACTAAGAGAAATAAATTAAAATAAGGAAAATCAAACTAAATATCCATTTTGCCCTCAATTAAGCAAAAATCCCCTATTTTTCAATTCCTCAAAAATGTCCCATTTTTAAAGTTCCAAACAAAAATACCCCAAAAATTTTAAAATATCAAAACTATCCTTTACCATTTTTATAAAAACCCTCACTCTCATTCATTTCTCACATCATTAAAACACTCGCTTTCACTTTCATTTTTATTCAATATTTAATATTGCGAGTTCATTCAAAAAGAAAAATTTTGTACTTCTAAATTCAAATTAAAACAAATCAATTTGTGAGAAAAAGTATTTATATGAATTTTCACTCAAAATCTAATTTTATTTGTTAAATCAAGTTCGTATGTTATATATAAAAAGGGTATTTGGATGTTTAATAATATTTTAGAGGGTTAAAAAAATATTAAAAAATATGGGAGGAATTTTGATGTTAAATAATGTATGAAGATTTTAAATGAAATATTAAAAAAATATAAAAGCATTTTGATACAAGACAACATATGATGGTGTTAAATGAAATGTTACATAAATATAAGGAGTTAAATGAAATGTTGAAAAAATATGAGAGACATTTTGATATTAACTAATGTAATAAAGTTTTAACTTAAATGTTAGAACAATATAGGGGTATTTCGATATAAAACAATATATGAAGGTGTTAAAAATGTTAGATAAATATATGGAGTTAAATGAAATGTTGAAAAAATATGAGAGATATTTTGATAATAAACAATGTGTAAAGGTTTTCAATGAAATTTTAGAAAAATATAAGTATAAGGGTATTTTGATACAAGACAATATTTAAGAGTGTTAAATGATAAGTTAGATAAATATAGGGGGTTAAAAAAGTTGAAAAAATATAGGGACACCTTAATATTCAACAATGTATGAAGATTTTAAATGAAATGTTGAAATGTTAGAAAAATATATGAGCATTTTGACAAGACAACATATGGGGATGTTAAAAAATGTTAAATAAATATAGGAGTTAAATGAAATGTTAGAAAAAGATGGGAGCATTTTGATATTAAACAATGTAAAAAGGTTTTAAATAAAATGTTAGGAATATATAGATGCATTTCGATAACAAACAACATATAAGGGTATTAAATAAAATGTTAGATAAATACAGAGATTAAATTAAATGTTAAAAAATATGAGAGTATTTTGATATTAAACAATGTAAGAAGGTTTTAAATAAAATATTAGAAATATATAAAGACTTTGATAAAATATAAGGCATATCAATACAATACAATTGAGGTGGTTAAAGAAAATTTTAAATAAATGTAAGGGGTATTATGAAATTAGACAAAATATAAGGGTACTTAAAAATATGTAGACAATGAGAGGGCATTTATGGTATTATAAGAAAGCAAGTTCATATATGTTATTAAAAAATGTGAATTTCAATATTCTATAATATATTAGGGAGTAAAAAAGTATTAAAAAATATATGGGTCATTTGGTTATTAACTAATATATGAAATTAACATTTGGATATTATAAAAGTATGAATTTTTTAATATGCTTTTCTAACACCTTATCAATCGCTTTTGGCTCCTTATATAGTAAAAAATATTATTTGAAACAGAATAGAGTCGTTATCTTGAAAAATTTTCCCATTTGGAAATGAAGAAAAGAGGATTTTCTCTAAAAAACAGTACATGAACGAGATGGACACCTTTTAAGGGGGGGGAGGGGTCGGTACCAATAATTTCAGCATAAGGTCAATCTTGGTCAAAGTTTCCAGTGGTCAACAATAAATGCTTTTGCCAATAGGTATTGATCGGTACATTTGAATGTATTGATCGTTCATGGCCTTGATGACTCATTCTTCAAAATTCCAGAAATGGTAACGAGGAGGGGAATGATTGAATGAGAGACTAATGTCCCGAGCAATTTTTATGTTGTGAACTAGCTAGATGCCTTCATGAATAGTCTGGACTTTTTCTTTGACTTTAACTGTGTTGACTCTAAGGGAACGTCATAGTAACAAGTTGACATAATATTATGTGCCTAAAATTGATGTATCTTCGACCACTTCAACATTTTCGACCCCCAAGTTCTTAGCCATGCACCATTCGACCTAAGCTAATGAAGGGAATGAGGGAAAAGCTCCATGCAAGCCTAAAGAAACTTTGCCATCTCCAATTTGACCCAACTTTACTTTTGGATGCACTCTCATTACTTGCATCCAAGGCCTTAATGAAATGGAAGCTTAAATGAGTCCAAGAAACCAACTACAAGCCCACTTTGAAGCCCAAGTAGATAAGGCAGCCATCCATCACTTAAATTGGAGCCCAAGATGCCATGAAGCCCATTTAGTTTGAATTGCAATTAAAAAGGAATCAAGTAACTTTAGTTGGTGGACATAGTTCCACTTTTTAGGGAAAAGTTGTTCCCTATGCATGCTCATTTTGCCGCCACTTCCTCTTATATATAAGCGTGGCTTTTTCACTTGTAAACTTTAGACTTCTTTGATGGTGAAATTTTCAAGCAAAGCTTTGGAGTTTTTCTTTGTTTGTTCCTTTATCCAATTCATCTTGGAGGAAGAATTGGTGATGAAAGATCCTAAGGTTGGTGGAACTTTCCTTTATGCCTTGGTTAATTTTCTTGTTACCCTTGAAATCTAAAGTGTGAAGATGTGAACGTGTATTGTATGCCTCGGATACTGTTCACAGTGTATGATTTTGCAATTTCCAGTTTTTGCCAGCAAACTTTGAAGCTAGTTTTGAATGTTTTGTTGATTGAGCTATGGTTGATATTATATACCATTGGAAAGCTTTTTGAATGCCTTTTCCAATGATATATAATTTGCATGATTTGGAGGTCATTTGATGGTTAAAATTGAAAGACAAATTGCTACTATACCAAATAAATAGTAATTTCCAGAATTGAGTTTGTGTGTTGTTGCATTGTCTTGATGGAAATGCACCATTTAGTGTCAGAGCCTAGGGTGTTTGTGTAATTTGTTGACTGATTTTTGCCTCTCGGAGCTATTGTTCACCTTCGAAATTTACTGTTCACTATAAAATTACTGTTCACAGAACCTTAATTTCCCTTAAACACTTACCAATACTCTCCCCCAACCTTTAAACACTTATAACCATTAGTCTTTACCCACTAGCTATCACCAAAAATGTTCCATAAAAGAACTTCATCTTTATCCTACTCACTTCCTCATCCTTGGGAATTCGCCCACATGTCATTAAAAGAAGAGGTCAAAGGAGAATTTAAGGCCATTAGGGACCAAATGAATCAAATGATGCAAATGATGAGAGACTTGACCCTCACTCAAAACTGGGCACCCTTATCACAACCTCAAACTTCAACACAAAGCCAAATACCCTCTTCTCCACCTCACCCAACCCAACTACATCACCCAAGAAGACATATTAGACCTTCGCCTCCTCCTCCTAAACATACTAGAGAGGAATTGATAATTCATGATGACTCAAGTGAGGAAGAATAAGAGAGACCACCTAGGAGAGAAAAGGATGATGATAGGGGTTTAAAGATTGAAATTTTAGAATTCGAAGGGAGCATGAGTTCGGATAATTTTGTTGATTGGTTACATGCTATTGAAAGAGTTTTTCAATATAAGGGTTATTCGAATGAGAAGAAATATAAGCTTGCTATCTTGAAATTCAAGGATTATGCATCCTTATGGTGGGAAAATCTTAAGAAGCAAAGGGAAATGGATAGTAGAGAAAGAGTGAGATCTTGGGAGAAACTAAAGAAGCTTATGAAGAGAAGATTCCTCTCGGAAAACCATAAACAAGATCTTTACATCAAGCTATACACCATTAAGCAAGGAAGTGATGAAGTAGAGCATTACATAAGGGAGTTGAGAAGCTATTAATGAGGAGTAAGCTTTTGGAAGTGAAAAAGCAAACCATTGTAAGATTGATTAGTGGCTTAAACCAAGACATTGCTTATATGGTGGAGTTGCAACCATATTTCACTTTTGAAGATGTTTGTATGTTGGCTATTAAAGTGGAGAAGCAAAAGAAGGCCATGAAGTCCATGGTTGCCAAGCCATTTACCAAAGGGACTTCATTTTCCAAAAGTCCTCCTTTCAACAAGGGACCCACCTTTCAAAAGGGTTCCCTATCCAACTATAAGGTTGTCGAAACCACTTCCAAGGAGAAAGGGAAAGAAAAGGTGGTAAAACCTAGCAAGAACAAACCAAACAAGGGAAAACTTGATCTCTCCAATAAAAAGTGCTTTAAATGCCAAGGCTATAGACACTTCCAAGTCGAATGCCCAAATAGAAGAGCTTTGTCATTGATGGAGATTCAAGCTATTGAAGAATCTCTTCAAGTAGATGAAGAAAATAAAGATTATGGCCATGAAGATGAAGCTGTCAAAGAAGAAAACGAGGAGGTCATGCAAAAGGCTGATGAGGGAGAGATGTTAGTGATTAGAAGAGCATTGCATTCAAAGTCCTTTCCACATGAGGAACAAAGGCTCCAAATTTTCCAATCAAGATACACCATTGGAGGCAAGGTGTGTTCTTTGATTATAGATAGTGGAAGTTGTGCAAATGTGGCTTCATCTACATTAGTAGAGAAACTTGGATTGTCTACCATACCTCATCCTCAACCATATAAGCTCCAATGGTTGAGCAATGGGACCAGCCTTCAAGTAGCCAAATAAATACTTGTTTCCTTTTCCATTAGCTAACATTACCAAGATGAGACTGTGTGTGATGTAGTTCCCATGGATGCATGCAATTTGTTGCTAGGGAGAGCTTGGCAAATTGATAGAGAAGTGACTTATAATGGTAAAAAGAACACTTATTCCTTCAAATTCAAAGGAAAGACCATTACTTTGTGACCTTTTAGTCCCCAAGAAGCTAATAAGGCTATCAAAGGGAAACAAACTAGAAGGGAGAGTATGTATATGAATAGGCAACAAGTAGAAAAGGCTCTCTTGAGTTTGCAACCTATCTTTGCATTACTTATACTTGAAGGGGAGATCAAACACGAGAAGAAAGAAGCTCATCCCTTAGTTTAACCTCTATTAGCTGAATTCGAAGATGTGTTCCCACTAGAGCTTCCATCCGGCCTCCCTCCTATAAAAGGCATTGAACATCAAATTAACTTGGTTCCAGGTGCACCATTGCCTAATAAACCAGCCTATAGATGCAATCCCATGGAGACTAAAGAGTTGCAAAGGCAAGTGGAAGAATTTATTGAAAAAGGCTTTATAAGGCCTAACATGAGTCTATGTTTCGTTCCAGCCCTACTTGTTCCCAAGAAAGATGGCTCATACAGGATGTGTGTGGATGGTAGAGCCATTAATAATATAACCATCAAGTATAGGTATCCCATCCCTAGACTTGATGACATGTTTGATGAGTTACATGGTGCTTGTGTCTTCTCCAAAATTGATCTAAGGAGTGGCTACCATCAAATAAGGATGAAAGAAGGAGATGAATGGAAGACAACTTTCAAGACTAAAGGAGACTTATATGAATGGTTGGTTATGCCCTTTGGCCTTTCAAATGTTCCAAGGACTTTCTTGAGGCTTATGAATGAGGTACTCAAACCTTTCATTGGCTTTTTTGTTGTTGTGTATTTTGATGACATATTAGCGTATAGCAAAACTTGTGATGTTCATGTCTTGCATTTGAGGAGTGTCTTTGATGTGTTGAGAAAGAATAAGTCATATGCAAAGGAAGAGAAGTGTGAATTCTTTGTAGACCAAGTTGTGTTCCTTGGATATTTAGTTTCCAAAGATGGCATCTAAGTAGATTAATCCAAGGTAGAAGCCATTAAAACTTGGCCCCAACCGATGACTCTTACTGAAGTAAAGAGCTTCCATGGCCTTGCTTCTTTCTATAGATGTTTTGTGCATAATTTTAGCACTCTCATGGCTCCCATTACTGAATGCATGAAGAAGAATGGGTTTGAATGGTCCACGACAGCCTCCAAAGCATTTGAGGAGATTAAAAAGAGGTTATGTGAAGCCCTCATCTTAGCCTTACCTGACTTTGATAAAATATTTGAAGTGGAGTATGATGCTAGTGGAGTTGGCATTGGGGCAGTCCTAACTCAAGCTAAAAGACTTATAACTTATTTTAGTGAGAAGCTTAATTATACAAAGAGGAGATAGTCTACCTATGATAAAGAATTTTATGCTATTGTTAGGGCCTTAGATCAGTGGAGTCATTACTTAAGGCCTAAGCAATTTGTTCTCCATTCAAATCATCAAGCTTTGAAGTTTCTTAGTAGCGAACAAAAGATAAGTGCAAAGCATGCTAAATGGGTAGAATTCCTTCAATCTTTCTCTTTTGTTTCTTCCTATAAGCAAGAAGCTTCTAATGTAGTTGTTGATGCACTCTCAAAGAGACATTATCTATTATCCATACTTGATGCACAAGTCCTTGGGTTTTAGCTCATGAAAGATTATTATCATGAAGATGAAGAGCTTGGAGAGATCTTGAAGAAGTGTTCAATGGGTGCCTATGAAGACTACATTATCCAAGATGGTTTCCTTTTCACAGGAACCAAATTATGCATCCCTAAGGGTGCTTTTAGAGAGCTTTTTATTAGGGAGACAGATGGTGGTAGGTTGGCAGGTCATTTTGGCATAAATAAAACCTTGGATATGCTTAAAGAACATTTCTATTGGCCTAAGATGGTTGGTGATGTCCAAGCCATTGTAACAAGGTGTGGCACTTATGAAAGGTCCAAATCTCATTTCAAAGCTGGTCCTTACATGCCTTTGCCGGTTTCGGAGCAACCTTGGGAAGATCTTAGCATAGATTTTGTGATAGTTCTTCCTATAACTCAAAGAGGGAAAGATGCAATAATGGTGGTGGTTGATAGGTTTTCCAAAATGGCTCACTTCTTACCATGCACCAAGACTAAAGATGCAAGCAAAGTGGCTGACTTATTCTTCAAAAAAGTGGTAAGACTTCATGGAATCCCTAGAACCATAGTTTCGGATAAGGATACCAAATTCTTAAGCCATTTTTGGAGGACTTTGTGGAGTAAATTAGGCACTAAACTTATGTTTAGCACCTTCTATCACCTACAAATGGATGGCCAAACTGAAGCAACCAATAAAACCTTGGGAGCCATTTTGAGAACCATGGTCAGCAAACACTTGAGAGATTGGGATTTGAAGCTTGCACAAGCTAAATTTGTGTACAATAGGAGTCTAAGCACTACAACCGGACACTCTCCATTTGAGGTAGTGTATGGTCTCAATCCTTTAGCTCCTTTGGATCTAACTTCTTTACCTCTTGATGTGCAAGTTCATAAGGAAGCCAAGGAAAAAGCTGTTGCCATGAAGAAACTCCATAAATCCATCAAATTTCAGATCAGGAAGACCAATAAAGCTCACAAGAAAAAGGTCAATAAGCATAAAAAGCCATCAATTTTCAAACCTGGTGACTTGGTTTGGTTGCATTTGAGAAAAGAGAGATTTCCAAGCAAGAGGAGGACTAAGCTAGCTCCAAGGGCTGATGAACCATTTGAAGTGCTTGAGAAGGTGAATGACAATGCATACAAGGTGAATCTTCCGGATGAAATGGGAGGAGTCTTGACCACCTTCAATGTTGGAGATCTTTCATCATACATGGAGGATAGTCACCTTGAAGACTTGAGGGCAAGTCCTTCCCAACCCAGGGGGGATGATGTATCTCCGACCACTTCAACATTTTCGGCCCCCAAGTTCTTAGTCATGCACTATTCGACCCAAGCTAATGAAGGGAATGAGGGAAAAGCTTTATGCAAGCCCAAAAAACCTTTGTCATCTCTAATTTGGCCTAACTTTACTTTTGGATGCACTCTCATTACTTGCATCCAAGGCCTTAATGAAATAAAAGCTTAAATGAGTTCAAGAAGCCAACTACAAGCCCACTTTGAAGCCCAAGTAGATGAGGCAGCCATCCATCACTTAAATTGGAGCCCAAGATGCCATGAAGCCCATTTAGTTGAATTGAAACTAAAGAGGAAGCAAGTAACTTTAGTTGGTGGACATAGTTCCACTTTTTAGGGAACGTTGTTCCTTTGTTGTCATTTTCTTCATTAATATGGTATGGCATTAGTTTATTTGATTAGCTAAGCTTAAATAAAGGTCATAGCTTACTTGTCTAATTAATGGCCTATGCATGCTCATTTTGCCGCCACTTCCTCATGTATATAAGTGTGGCTTTTTCACTTGTAAACTTTAGACTCCTTTGATAGTGAAAATTTCAAGCAAAGCTTTGGAGCTTTTCTTTGTTTGTTCCTTTATCCAATTCATCTTGGAGGAAGAATTCGTGGTGGAAGATCCCAAGGTTGGTGGAATTTTCCTTTATGCCTTGGTTAATTTTCTTGTTACCTTTGAAATCTAAAGTGTGAAGATGTGAATGTGTGTTGTATGCTTCAGATACTGTTTACAGTGTATGATTTTGCAATTTCCAGTTTTTGCTAGCAAACTTTGAAGCTAGTTTTGAATGCCTTGTTAATTGAGTTGTGGTTGATATTATATACCATTACAAAGCTCTTTGAATGCCTTTTCCAATGATATATAATTTGCATGACTGTGCCAAATGAACAGTAATTTTCAGAATTAAGTTTGTGTGTTATTGCATTGTCTTGATGGAAATGCACCAAAAATACACCTTGAATAGTCTATACTTTTTATGGAATGGCTGGTACAAGCCAAATGAAAATTTTTAGAATTTCATAAATGTGAATAGCTAATGCACAATTGGCTAACGAGAAGAATTTTATGATGTATACGCTGCTCCATTGTCATTTTTGTGTTCCAAGCCATCCTCAAGTCTCCATGCAACCTTTGAAGCCAAGAAGAATGAAGTTCTAGCAAATCCCAAGCCAAAGGAGCATTGCACCTTCAATTTTGGCCTAAAACCACTTTTGGGTATAGTCTTATTACATCCACCCAAGGTCCAAATGAATGGCTTGCTCAAATTGATCCAAAAGTGCAACTTTTGAAGTCCATCAATTGCCCAAACATCCAAGCATCATTTTGAGAAGCCCAAAATTGGGTTTTAGTTACATTGAAACTAAGTTAGAATTTAGTTGTTTTAGTTAGGAAACATAATTCCTAAAGTTAAGGAAAAAGCAAATCACTTTTGCCTTTAGTTAATTACTATGTATGGGCTTGTTTTAGAATGCATGACTTAGCTTAATTCAAGGGATTTTTGCATAAAACAATTAATAGATTTTGTATTGGAAAGTCCATTTTGCCACCACTTATTCCCTATATAAAAGGTGGTCATACTTTGTAAAATGGTTGGTTAGCATTTTAAATGAAAATTTGAAGAAAAGCTTTGTTGGCTTTTATCGCATTTCCTTTATCCAATCATTCTTGGTGGAAGACCTCAAGGTTGGTGGAACTTTCCTTTATGTCTTGGTTACATTTTATGTTTCCCTTGAAATCCAAAGTGTGAAGACTTGAATGCATGTTGTGTGCCTCGGATTACTGTTCACAGTGTGTGCTTTTGCAATTTCCAGTTTTTGCCAGCAAACTTTGAATCTAGTTTTGAATGCTTTGTTGATTGAGTTGTGGTTGACATTATATACTGTTAGAAATCTCTTTGAATGCTTTTTCCAATGATATATAATTTGCAAGATTTGGAGGTCCTTTGGTTGGTTAAAATTGAGAGACAAATTGCTGCTATGCCAAATGAATAGTAATTTCCAGAATTGAGTTTGTGTGTTGTTGCATTGTCTTGATGGAAATACACCATTTGGTATCAAAGCTTAGGGTATTTGTGTGATTTGTTGACTGATTTCTGTCTCCCGAAACTATTGTTTACCGTCAGAATTTACTGTTCACTATCACAAAACCTTAATTTGCCTAAAACACAAACCTTCCTTAACCTAAACACTTACCAATACTCCCCCCAACCCTTAAACACTTATAGCCATTAGCCTTTACCCACTAGCCATTGCCAAAAATGTCTCATAAAACAACTTCATCCTCATCTTCCTCACTTCCTCATCCTTGGGAATTTGCCCACATGACACTAAAAGAAAAGGTCAAAGGAGAACTTAAGGCAATTAAGGACCAAATGAATCAAATGATGCAAATGATGAGAGACTTGACCCTTACTCAAAGTCGGGCACCCTTATCACAACCCCAAACTTCAACACAAAGCCAAATACCCCCTCCTCCACCTCACCCAACCCAACTACATCACCCAAGAAGACATATTAGACCTTCCCCTCTTCCTCCTAGACATCATAGGGAGGAATTGATGCTTCATGATGATTCAAGTGAAGAAGAACAAGAGAAAGCACTAGGAGAAATAGGGACGATGATAGGAGATTGAAAATTGAAATTCCAGAATTTGAGGGTAGTATGGATCCAGATGATTTTGTTAATTAGTTACATGTTATAGAGAGAGTTTTTGAAGATAAGGGTTTTCGGATAAGAAGAAATGTAAGCTTGCCATCTTGAAATTCAAGGATTATGCATCCTTGTGGTGGGAAAATCTCAAGAAGCAAAGGGAAGGGATGACAAAGAGAGTGTGAGATCTTAGGAGAAACTAAATAAGCTTATGAAGAGAAGATTCCTCTCTGACAACCATAAACAAGATCTTTATCTCAAGCTACACACCCTTAAGCAAGGAAGTGATGGAGTAGAGCATTATATAAGGGAGTTTGAGAAGCTATTAATGAGGAGTGAGCTACCGGAAATAAGGGAGCAAACCATTGCAAGATTTATTGAAGGATTGAATCAAGACATTGCTCATATGGTGGAGTTGCAACCATATTGCACTTTTGAAGATGTGTGTAAGTTGACTATTAAAGTGAAGAAGCAAAAGAAGGCTATGAAGCCCATGGTTTCCAAGTCTTTCTCCAAAGGGACATTATTTAACAAAAGCACATTTTTTACCAAGGGAACTACCTTCCATAAAGGTTCCTCATCCTACACAAATGCTACTAATTCTTTTTCCAAGGAGAAAGGTAAGGAAAAAGTGGTGGAACCAACTAAGGACAAGCCTAATATGGTGAAGACCAACCTCTCCAACAAAATGTGCTTTAAATGTCAAGGCTATGGACACTTTCAAGCTGAATGCCCTAATAGGAAAGTTTTATCCTTAATAGAGATACAAACAATTGAGGAGTCCCCTCAAGAAGAAGAAGAAAGTGAAGTTTCCAGCCATGAAAGTGATGAAGCCAATAAGAAAGAAGAAGAAATTGTACAAGGAGCTGATGAAGGAGAGTTGCTAGTTATTAGGAAAGCTTTGCATGCCAAGCGGCTTCCTCATGAAAAGCAAAGACTTCACATTTTTCAATCAAGGTGCACTATTGGAGGTAAAGTGTGTTCCTTAATTATTGACAGTGGGAGTTGTGCAAATGCGGTCTCATTCACCTTAGTAGACAAACTTGGGTTATCGACCATGCCACACCCTCAACCATACAAACTACAATGGTTGAGTAATTGGACCAGCCTCCAAGTAGCCAAACAAGTGTTTGTTTCCTTCTCCATTGGTAAGCATTATAATGATGAGATTTTGTGTGATGTGATTCCTATGGATGCTTGTCACTTGTTATTAGGAAGACCTTGGCAATTTGATAGGGAAGTGAAGCATGATGGCAAGAAGAATACTTACTCCTTTGAATCCAATGGTAAGACTATCACTTTAACTTTTCTTAGTCCACAACAGGTTCATAAAGCTATTAAAGGAAAAGAAGTCAAGAAAGAGAGCTTGTTTATGAATGGTCAGCAAGTGAAGGATAACCATCGTGAGGATTTGAGGGCAAATCCTTCTCAACCCAGGGAGGATGATGTATACGCAGCTCCATTGCCATTTTTGGGTTCCAAGCCATCCTCAAGTCTCCATGCAACCTTTGAAGCCAAGAAGAATGAAGTTCTAGCAAATCCCAAGCCAAAGGAAGCATTGTTGATGTATTTTCGGCTACCTCTCCAACCCTAGCTTCCAAGTCTCTATCAAATCTCCATTTGGCTCAAGCCACCATTGAGAATGAAGAATTAGCTCTATGCAAGCCCAAAGATTCATTGCTTTTTCCACCTTGGCCCAACTTTACTTTTGGGTGCAATCTCATTACTTGCATCCAAGGCCTTAATGAAATGGAAGCTTAAATGAGTCCAAGAAGCCAACTACAAGCCCACTTGAAGCCCAAGTAGATGAGGCAGCCCTCCATCACTTAACTGGAGCCCAAGATGCCATGAAGCCCATTTAGTTGGATTGTAACTAAAAGGGAAGCAAGTAACTTTAGTTGGTGGACATAGTTCCACCTTTTAGGGAAAAGTTGTTCCCTTTTGTTGTTTTCTTCAATTAATATGGTATGGCCTTAGTATTGAATGAATGCCTAAGCTTAAATGAAGGGAAAAGCTTCCATGTCAAATTAATATCTAATTTTTGCCGCCACTTGCTCTTGTATATGAAAGTGGATTTTCACTTGTAAAGGCTAGACTTCTTTGATAATGAAATATTCAAGTAAAGCTTTGTAGCTTTTCTTTAGTTGCTTTTTCCTTTATCCAATTCATCTTGGGGGAAGAATTGGTGGTGGAAGACCCCAAGGTTGGTGGAAATTTCCTTTATGCCTTGGTTAACTTTCTTGTTACCCTTGAAATCCAAAGTGTGAATATGTGTTGTATGTCCGGATACTGTTCACAGTGTGTGATTTTGCCATCAAACTTTGAAACAAGTTTTGAATGCCTTGTTGATTGAGTTGTGATTGCTATAATATACCATTAGAAAGCTCTTTGAGTACCCTTTCCAATGATCTATCCTTTGTATGTTTTGGAGGTCATTTGATTGATTAAATTGGAAGACAATGTGCTGTTGTGCCATATGAACATTAATTTCCAGATTTGAGTTTGTGAATTGTTGCATTGCCTTGATGGATATGCACCAATTGCACCTTCAATTTTGGCCCAAAACCACTTTTGGGCATAGTCTTATTACATCCACCCAAGGTCCAAATGAATGGCTTGCTCCAATTGATTCAAAAGTGCAACTTTTGAAGTCCATCAATGGCCCAAACGTCCAAGCATCATTTTGAGAAGCCCAAAATTGGGTTTTAGTTACATTAGAACTAAGTTAGAATTTAGTTGTTTTAGTTAGAACTAAGTTAGAATTTAGTTGTTTTAGTTAGGAAACATAATTCCTAAAGTTAAGGAAAAAGCAAATCACTCTTGCCTTTAGTTAATTACTATGTATGGGCTTGGTTTAGAATGCATGGCTTAGCTTAATTCAAGGGATTTTTGCATAAAACAATTAATAGATTTTGTATTGGAAAGTCCATTTTGCCACCACTTATTCCCTATATAAAAGGTGGTCATATTTTGTAAAATGGTTGGTTAGCATTTTAAATGAAAATTTGAAGAAAAGCTTTGTTGGCTTTTATCTCATTTCCTTCATCCAATTATTCTTGGTGGAAGACCTTAAGGTTGGTGGAACTTTCCTTTATGCTTTGGTTACATTTTATGTTTCCCTTGAAATCCAAAGTGTGAAGACTTGAATGCATGTTGTGTGCCTCAGATTACTGTTCACAGTGTGTGCTTTTGCAATTTCCAATTTTTGCCAGCAAACTTTGAATCTAGTTTTGAATGCTTTGTTGATTGAGTTGTGGTTGACATTATATACCGTTAGAAAGCTCTTTGAATTCTTTTTCCAATGATATATAAGTTGCAAGATTTGGAGGTCCTTTGGTTGGTTAAAATTGAGAGACAAATTGCTGCTATGCCAAATGAATAGTAATTTCCAGAATTGAGTTTGTGTGTTGTTGCATTGTCTTGATGGAAATGCACCAGAATGACTTTGAGGCCATTTGGAAGGATTTTGGTGATGTACTTATAGATAGTATTACAACAAGTTATAGCCCTGTAATCCTTATAAAAAGAGGGGTTAGCAACTTTAAGAGTAAGGGAAAAGATAGTATAATTTACCTCTTTAAGGAGGTGCCTAGTTAAGAAGAAATGCTTGATGGCCTTCAAAAATTTGCCAACTATACTCCATGCCACCTTGAAAAAATATACTCCATGTCCACCGATCCTAACACTTTGTTATCGCCTATGGAGAAAAGAGTGGACTTTGTTTCATCTTTTTCAATATCTCTAATCATCCGCTCTACGACCTCCAACAAAACTTGGTATTTAATAAGCCTTCTCAACTCCCGTTCATCATTAAAAGTGCCTCTCATATTGCAAAGAACATTTTTGAAATATTTCACAAATTCTTCCTTGACTCTTTTCATATCATAAGAATAAGAACCATCTTCAGGAGTGATTCCCGGAATAGAATTCCTATTTCTTTAATCCTTCACACTATTGAAGAAATATCTAGTGTTTTGATTTCTCTCCCTAAGTTAATGGACCTGGGATTTTGTCATTGTGTTTGTTGATAAACTCAAGTTTTTCTTTTTTCAAACTACAAATTTCTCTTTTAGAATTTTTTTCTTTTGAAAACAATTCTTGCTTCTAACAAAAAACACCAAATTCTCATAAAACCATGTTTCTTGTACAAAAGGAAAAAATAATTAGAAGGTAAAAGAAAATTTTCAGTTAACTAATTCAGTAATTAACCATAGAACATTGAAAAAAAAAATTGCACCCTCTTTAATAACTTTTATGAAAGATAACATTGTATGAGGGATAATCGCATTACTAAAACAAAAAGTTAAAAGTAAATACTTCCCTAAAATTATATATTAGACTAAAAAAAAGTAGACACAACCTGAGAGACCTTAAAATAAGTTTGGAGCAATCACCTGTTATCAAAGAAAAGCACATTTAAAGAGGATTTATTGATTATTAGTTTGATCATTTTTTCATATTGATTGGATCTATAGATAAATAAAAATTTAATGTTATGAAAGAAATTTGATTGGTTGAGTAGATGTAAAACTAGAGTTTAGAAAAAGTATTGCCCTCTAAAAAAAGCTTTCTCTCTCTTAAAATCATGTTCTCCCTTCTCTTTATCCACCTTTTGTTTTCATCAACATTTTTCCTCTAGTAACCCTTTTTCTTAGCCTTGAATACTATCTTTTATAGTATTCTTCCTCTCCCCCCTCCCCCTACACACCCTTCCTCTATCTCTCCTCCCTTTTCCCCTCTATATTTCTTTTCTCCTTTCCCTCTTGCTTATTCCTTTATCGCCTTTCTCCTTTTGTTATGTCTCTTTTGGTTTTGTGTTTCTATTTGGAGGTCTGCTTAGTTCTTATCTAACTCTTTCTAGCTAGTTGTGGTGTCTATGTTTTGGTGTTATTGTTTTGGCTATAGTATTTAGGCATAGTGGTGTTCAAGTGCCTTCCTTTTTCTTATTTGTTTGGTGTTGGTATGGGTTTTTAGTCTTTGTTATTTCTTATGCTACCCTGGTTATTCTCAAGGGTGTGTGCATCATTCCTTCCATTCGATAGCTTGAGATTTATCTTACAATAGCAAAGGTGGTGTGTTTCTCGCCTGGTTGTGATTACATGTCTTATTGTTTGAGTGTTTTGAGCTAGTGTAGTTCTATTGGACTTGGTTATGCTTTTGTGTTTTGTTTTTCCTTTAAATCTCTTCCTAGTTATAGGTTTGCACTATTTTTTAAGGCTATTTTTTTGTTTTGATTTGTGTATGCTCCTTTCTTTGGAGCTCTATATTTTCCATACAATGTGATTTGGAGTGTGTTTGTGTAGCACCCATAGGTAAGCCCAATGGCATTCTAGTCTTTTTTTTTTTTTTTGCTTTCTAAATGAGTTAATTAGTGTTTTTAAGAGTGATACGTGCTATGTGTAAGGGCATACATGGTCGTGTATCATTAGCAAGTTTGAATTTCTCATATAAGATTAGAATCGCAACAAGATTGAGTGTTGCCTTAGTTATATGACATGACACACTTCTGTGTAGGGTCCCTACATGTCTATACGTCACGTCAAAGAGAAAAAAAAAACACATTTAATCTAATCTCTCATATTATTCTTATATCTAATCGCACCCAAAATGGGAGAGTTATGAAAGGAGAGATTCTTAGTCACTAGAGGAAGTTGTCGATTGCTAGAAAACCATCAGCCACACAAAGAATTTGCTTGTACGTTAGAAGCCAAGTAAGTTGGCTCTCCTTTTGGTTATTAAAGGAATGATTCAAAGTGGCTTATGAATTGTGATGTTGATTGGTGGATTCTTGAGGTTTTAAATGAGTTATGATGATTGTTTGTATATTAATAGTGTTTGAGGTTTAATATCTTCAACCCATAAGCCTTGTAAACATGTTATGTAAGATGATATTGTGTTTTAATGGTGGCAGTCACGTGAATTGAAATTATGTCTATCTAGATGAGATTTTAGTTGGGAGAAAAAGGCCTATAATTGCCTCTAAATGTGATTAAATCATGTGCTAACTCTGTAGTATGGAATTTAAGGTTGAACGTATGGGAAAAATGGTTTTGGCAATTGGAGATTAATGTTTGATTTTGTTTATTGTATTTTTGAATTTTAAAAGTTGATCTATAGTGTTTAGAGACATGTTTATATGCTTGTATACATGTTGGATCGCTGAAAGTCAGCCAGAATAGTGTAGGAAAATGGTAGGTTGCGATTTTAGATTGTGACACACGGCCATATATGGCCTCATAAATGCTGGCATGTCTTTAATTTAAAATAGGAAATTTTGCAATTTTTGTATATTCGTTTTAAAGAAAGGAACACACAATCGTGTGGTATAGAATACACACCTATATGTAACTTTCCAAGAGTGAATGCTGCATTTAAAAATAGACACAAGAGGGTGCGTCCTAGGCATACACCCGTGTGGTTAGTGAAAAGACTATTTTACCCTTAGTTCAAACATATTGAAAGGGCAAAAGAAGAAAAAGGAAAAAAATAAGAGACTTTAGTAAGAATGATAAGCCAAATAGAAATAAAAATAGTATCTAAGTAGAATATGACACAAGACCATTTTTACTTCAAATCAGTCAGATAATCTCTCTCTAAAAGAAATGCTCTTCCTTATCTCAAAAACCTCAACCATATTCTTTTAGTTATTTCTACCCTCTGTCATCCCCTGCCTGGTTGGTGGCCTTCAGGTACCAACTTTCTGGTTTGGTGACCCTCTGGTCACCGGCTCCTTCCCTCTTACTTGTTTTTTCTCTTTTCAGGCTCTCGCTCATCTTTCAATGGCCTTAGTTTAGTGTTTTTTGAGCATTTATTTCCTTACCTAGATCCTTCATGGTTCCTTCATACCTACTTTAGCTTTCTTATCCTCCATTTTCATTTCAATGTTCTTTTTCAAATTTGTTTGCATTGCTTCGATGTTCAACTTTTGTTTAGGTTTCTCTTGTTTCTTCATCATTTTCTTGGCGGTTTATTTTGTTGTTTGACGTTTCTTTTTGCTCTCAAATTTCAAATTTCCTGTTGTGCTCTTTTGTTTGGTTTCTTGCATTTTCCCCTTTGGTGTATGCAGCAGTCCATTTTTTCCATGGGCAATGCTTTCTTTCTTTTTTTTGGTGGTGCATAGTCTGTTATGCCCTGGTTTGATCTGCTTTTGCAGGCTGACTTTTCCTCCTTTTTGCTGAGCTTTTGACTAAAGAAAGTTTTTTTTTTAATATTCCCATGCAACATTCCTCACCTATGCTTGAAACTTCTTTACACCAAAATAGTAAAGCTTCTACTGGCATGAGAAAGTCGTTTGAATTTGCTCCCATCTTGTCTGAGTCTACAGAAATTGCTAGAGAGTGGGAAAAGAAGGCTTCTTGGAACTCTCTTTTCACCCTTAAGAAATCAAATGCAAAGCTGGAGTTTTTTGAACTAATAGGGAGAGATGTTATGGGGCGTATATGTGTTCCACCTCCTCAAGAAGTTGCTGATCAATGTGCAATTAAATGGAGAACATGTGCAGTAGGTTTCTTTCTTGGCAAAAGACCGCCATTCTTGACTATTAAGAGATCTTTGGAGAAGATTTGGACTTCCTATGGTCTCACAAATGTTATGACTTACGACCAAGGTGTTTTTATTTTTAAGTTTCAAGACCTTGATGAAGTTACTAGAGCCTTTGAAGAGGGACAATTAACTATTGTAGGACAGTTGTTTCTTGTTAGGAAATGGACCACGAACCTTTCCATGTTGATTAATGATGTCAAGAAGGTGGTTATTTGGGTTAGAATGTATGGCATTCCCCTTGAGTTTTGGACTCCGAAAGGCCTCAGTTACATAGCAAGTGCTATTGGAAATCCTCTTTATGTGGATTCTATCACTAAAGAATGGACAAGATTGGATTATGCAAGAATTTGTATTGAGATCAAGGTGGATGTGAAGTGCCCTGACTCTGTTTGCCTATCTTTGTTGAATGGAGAATGCATGGTAATCAATGTAGAATATAGCTGGAAACCTCTTAGACGCAATGGATGTCAATGTTTTGGACACTCCACTGCCAGTTGTACCTTAACAACTAAGCTAGGTGGCAACTCAATTTCACATAAAATATTAGAGGATAGGGTTGGAACTGTGTTACCTAAGAAACTAAATGGGAAAGACAAAATGATGCAAGACGCTAAAGGCTATGACAAAAAGACCAAGGGTAAATTGGTGGAGATGCAAAAACCTTTAGTAAAGAATATGATAACTTATAAGAGTAACAAATTCTTTGCCTTAGCTATTAAGGAGCCCTATGAGCAAGATAAAGTGAGAATAATGTTGAATGAGGGGGAAAACACCACTAATGTTGCAATAGCGGAAGGAAAAAAGACCGTGAGTGCAGCTAGCACATCGAAGGAGATTTGTCATTCCACGGCAGCAAGTGAAAGGGTTCGTGAGAATGATGAAGCTTCCATAAATACCATAAACAATGCAAGTGGTGAAGAGGATTCGAATCAAGAACCTCTCCAGCAATGGTCCCTTTTGGTGGAAAACTTAAGGTGGATGAGATGGACTTTACGAAGGAGGATGCTGACTTGAAGAGTAGGAATTTGGGAAAGAAATTGGCAAAACAGAAGAAAACAAATTCCCCTCTCCCCTTATCCAAATGACCAAATTTGCATGCTGGAATATTAGGGGCCTTAATGCTCCTATCAAGCAAATGGAGGTTAGACAGTTCATTTTTCATAATAATATTGATTTCATGGCTGTGCTAGAGACTAAAGTAGGGAATAATAATTTAGTTAGAGTGAATCGTAAAATTTGGAAGGATTGGGAGTATGACAATAATAATGTCGTATGCCCCAATGAGAGAATTTAGGTAGGGTGGAATAAAGAAGCTATCAGAATAGACATTAAAGAGAAGACCCCAATTCATTCATGGTGAGGCTTGGTTAGTGAAGGAGAATACTTATATGGCTATATCCATAGTGATGTATTTTCGGCTACCTCTCCAACCCTAGCTTCCAATTCTCTATCAAGTCTCCATTTGGCTCAAGCCACCATTGAGAATGAAGAATTAGCTCCATGCAAGCCCAAAGATTCATTGCTTTTTCCATATTGGCCCAACTTTACTTTTGGGTGCAATTTCATTACTTGCATCCAAGGCCTTAATGAAATGGAAACTTAAATGAGTCCAAGAAGCCAACTCCAAGCCCACTTGAAGCCCAAGATGCCATGAAGCCCATTTAGTTGGATTGCAACTAAATGGGAAGCAAGTAACTTTAGTTGGTGGACATAGTTCCACCTTTTAGGGAAAAGTTGTCCCTTTTTGTTGTTTTCTTGAATTAATATAGTATGGCCTTAGTATTGAATGAATGGTTAAGCTTAAATGAAGGGAAAAGCTTCCATGTCAAAATTAATGCTCCATTTTGCCGCCACTTGCTCTTGTATATATGAAAGTGGATTTTCATTTGTAAGCTAGACTTCTTTGCTAATGAAAAATTCAAGTAAAGCTTTGTAGCTTTTCTTTAGTTGCTCTTTCTTTTATCCAATTCATCTTGGAGGAAGAATTGGTGGTGGAAGACCCCAAGGTTGGTGGAAATTTCCTTTATGCCTTGGTTAACTTTCTTGTTACCCCTTGAAATCCAAAGTGTGAATGTGTGTTATATGCCCGGGTACTGTTCACAGTATGTAATTTTGCCATTTTCAGATTTTGCCATCCAACTTTGAAACTAGTTTTGAATGCCTTGTTGATTGAGTTGTGATTGCTATCATATATTATTAGAAAGCTCTTTGAATGCCCTTTCCAATGAACCATAATTTGTATGTTTTGGAAGTCATTTGATTGGTCAAATTGGAAGACAAAATGCTGCTGTGCCATATGAACAATAAATTCCAGATTTTCAGTTTGTAACTTGTTGCATTGCCTTGATGGATATGCACCATTTGGTATCAGAGCATAGGTTATTTGTGTGATTTGTTGACTGATTTTCATCTCCGGAGCTACTGTTCACCTCCCGGAATTTACTGTTCACTACAAATTACTGTTCACAGAACCTTAATTTGCCTTAAACACAAACCTTCCTTAACCTAAACACTTACCAATACTCACCCCAACCCTTACACACTTATAACCATTAACCATTACCACAAATGTCCCACAAAAGAACTTCATCCTCATCCTCCTCACCTCCTCATCCTTGGGAATTTGCCCACATGGCATTAAATGAAGAAGTTAAAGGAGAACTTAAGGCCATTAAGGACCAAATGAATCAAATGATGCAAATGATGAGAGACTTGACCCTCACTCAAAGTAGGGCACCCTTATCACAGCCCCAAACTTCAACACAAAGCCAAATACCCCCTCCTCCACCTCACCCAACCCAACTACATCAACCAAGAAGACATATTAGACTTTCCCCTCCTCCTCCTAGACATCATAGGGAGGAATTGATGCTTCATGATTATTCAAGTGAGGAAGAACAAGAGAGACCACCTAGGAGAGAAAAGGATGATGATAGGGGTTTAAGAATTGAAATTCCGGAATTCGAAGGGAGCATGAGTCCGGATGATTTTGTTGATTGGTTACATGCCATAGAGAGAGTTTTTGAATATAAGGGCTATTCGGATGAGAAGAAATGTAAACTTGCCATCTTGAAATTCAAGGATTATGCATCCTTGTGGTGGGAAAATCTTAAGAAGCAAAGGGAAAGGGATGGTAAAGAGAGAGTGAGATCTTGGGAGAAACCAAAGAAGCTTATGAAGAGAAGATTCCTTCTGGACAACCATAAACAAGATCTTTACCTCAAGCTACACACCCTTAAGCAAGGAAGTGATGGAGTAGAGCATTACATAAGGGAGTTTGAGAAGCTATTAATGAGAAGTGAGCTGCCGGAAGTGAAAGAACAAACCATTGCAAGATTCATTGGTGGTTTAAACCAAGACATTGCTCATATGGTAGAATTGCAACTATATTGCACATTTGAAGATGTTTGTAAGTTAGCTATTAAGGTGGAGAAGCAAAAGAAGGCCATGAAGTCTACGGTTGCCAAGCCATTCACCAAGGGGACTTCATTCTACAAAAGCCCTCCTTTCCACAAGGGAACCACCTTTCAAAAGGGTTCCCCATCCAACTATAAGGTTGCCGAAATCACTTCCAAGGAGAAAGGAAAAGAAAAGGTGGTAGAACCTAGCAAGAACAAACCAATTATGGGAAGACTTGATCTATCCAATAAAAAGTGCTTCAAATGTCAAGGCTATGGACACTTCCAAGCCGAATGCCCAAATAGAAGAACTTTGTCATTGATGGAGATTCAAGCTATTGAAGAGTCTCTTCAAGAAGATGAAGAAAATGTAGATTATGGCCATGAAGATGGAGCTGCCGAAGAAGAAGAAGAGGAGGTCATGCAAAGGGCTGATGAAGGAGAGATGTTAGTGATTAGAAGAGCATTGCATTCCAAGTCCTTCCCACATGACGAACAAAGGCTCCAAATTTTTCAATCAAGATGCACCATTAGAGGCAAGGTGTGTTCTTTGATTATAGATAGTGGAAGTTGTGCAAATGTGGCTTCATCTACATTAGTGGAGAAACTTGGATTATCTACCATACCTCATCCTCAACCATATAAGCTCCAATGGTTGAGCAATGGGACCAGCCTCCAAGTAGCCAAACAAGTACTTATTTCCTTTTCCATTGGCAAGCATTACCAAGATGAGATTGTGTGTGATGTAGTTCCTATGGATGCATGCCATTTGTTGCTAGGGAGACCTTGGCAATTTGATAGAGAAGTAACTCATAATGGTAAAAAGAACACTTATTCCTTCAAATTCAAGGGGAAGACCATTACTTTGCTACCTCTTAGTCCCCAAGAAGCTAACAAGGCTATCAAAGGGAAAGAAGCTAAAAGGGAGAGTATGTATATGAATGGGCAGCAAGTAGAAAGGGCTCTTTTGAGTTTGCAACCTATCTTTGCATTACTTATACTTGAAGGGGAGCTCAAACATGAGAAGAAAGAAGCTCATCCCTTAGTTCAATCTCTCTTGGCTGAATTTGAAGATGTGTTCCCACTAGAGCTTCCATCCGGCCTCCCTCCTATAAGAGGCATTGAGCATCAAATTGACTTGGTTCCGGGTGCACCATTGCCTAATAAGCCAGCCTATAGATGCAATCCCATGGAGACTAAAGAGTTGCAAAGGCAAGTGGAAGAATTGATTGAAAAAGGCTTTGTAAAGCCTAGCATGAGTCCATGTTCCGTTCCAGCCCTACTTGTTCCTAAGAAAGATGGTTCATATAGGATGTGTGTGGATAGTAGAGCCATTAACAATATAACCATCAAGTATAGGTATCCCATCCCTAGACTTGATGACATGCTTGATGAGTTACATGGTGCTTGTGTCTTCTCCAAAATTGATCTAAGGAGTGGCTACCATCAAATAAGGATGAAAGAAGGGGATGAATGGAAGACAGCCTTCAAGACTAAGGGAGGCTTATATGAATGGTTGGTTATGCCCTTTGGCCTTTCAAATGCTCCAAGCACTTTCATGAGGCTTATGAATGAGGTACTCAAACCTTACATTGGTGCATTTGTTGTTGTTTATTTTGATGACATATTAGTATATAGCAAAACTCTTGATGATCATGTCTTGCATTTGAGAAGTGTTTTTGATGTGTTGAGGAAGAATAAGTTATATGCAAAAGAAGAGAAGTGTGAATTCTTTGTAGACCAAGTTGTGTTCCTTGGATATGTAGTTTCTAAGGATGGCATTCAAGTAGATCAATCTAAGGTAGATGCCATTAAAACCTGGCCCCAACCAAAGACTCTCACTGAAGTAAGGAGCTTCCACGGCCTTGCTTCTTTTTATAGGCATTTTGTGCCTAATTTTAGCACTCTCATGGCTCCCATCACTGAATGTATGAAGAAAAATGGGTTTGAATGGTCCACAGCAGCCTCCAAAGCATTTGAAGAGGTTAAAAAGAAGTTATGTGAAGCCCCCATACTTGCTCTACCTGATTTTGATAAGGTATTTGAAGTGGAATGTGATGCAAGTGGAGTTGGCATTGGGGCAGTCCTAACTCAAGCCAAAAGACCCATTGCTTACTTTAGTGAGAAGCTGAATGAGTCCAAGAGAAGATACTCCACCTATGACAAAGAATTCTATGCAATTGTTAGAGCCCTTGATCATTGGAGTCATTACCTAAGGCCCAAACAATTTGTGCTTCATTCCGATCACCAAGCCTTGAAATTTCTTAGTAGCCAACATAAGATAAGTTCAAGGCATGCTAAATGGGTGGAATTCCTCCAATCTTTCTCCTTTGTTTCAACATATAAACAAGGTTCTTCCAATGTAGTTGCGGATGCTCTTTCAAGGAGGCATTACTTGTTATCCATTCTTGATGCAAGAGTTCTAGGTTTCCAGCTTATGAGACAATATTACAATGAAGATGATAAGCTTTGGGAGATCATGAAGAAGTGTTCTAGAGGGGCATATGAAGACTATTCTGTCCATGATGGTTTTCTTTTCAAAGGAGCTAAATTATGCATCCCTAAGAGCTCTTTTAGGGAACTTCTCATTAGGGAGACACATGGTGGTGGATTAGCAGGTCATTTTGGCATAAATAAGACCTTAGACATGCTTAAGGAGCATTTCTATTGGCCTAAGATGGTGAGTGACGTCCAAGCCATTATTGCAAGGTGTGGCACATGTCAAAGGTCCAAGTCTCATTTCAAACCTGGTCCTTACATGCCTTTACCTATTCCGGAGCAGCCATGGGAGGATCTTAGCATGGATTTTATTGTGGCTCTTTCAAGAACTCAAAGGGGAAAGGATGCTATAATGGTGGTAGTAGATAGATTCTCTAAAATGGCCCACTTCATCCCTTGTTCCAAGACTGAAGATGCTAGCAAGGTGGCTGAATTATTCTTCAAGGAAGTGGTGAAGCTACATGGAATTCCAAGAACCATAGTTTCGGATAGAGACACCAAGTTCTTGAGCCACTTTTGGAGGACATTATGGAGCAAAATGGGAACCAAGCTCATGTTTAGCACCTCTCACCACCCTCAAACCGATGGTCAAACCGAAGTAACTAATAGGACTTTGGGAACAATCTTGAGGACTTTGGTTAACAAGCACTTAAGGGATTGGGACTTGAAGATTGCTCAAGCTGAATTTTCCTACAATAGGAGTCCAAGTGCAACAACCGGACACTCTCCATTTGAGGTAGTCTATGGCCTTAATCCCTTAACTCCTTTGGATCTAACTTCCTTACCTCTTGATGTGCAAGTTCACAAGGATGCCAAGGAGAAAGCTGCTGCCATGAAGAAGCTCCATGAAACCATCAAATTTCAAATCATGAAGGCCAATGAAGCTCATAAGAGGAAGATCAACAAGCATAGGAAGCCATCCATTTTCAAACCGGGTGACTTGGTTTGGGTGCATTTGAGAAAAGAGAGATTTCCAAGCAAAAGGAGGAGTAAGCTAGCTCCAAGGGCTGATGGACCATTTGAAGTGCTTGAGAGGGTAAATGCCAATGCATACAAGGTGAATCTTTCGGATGAAATGGGAGGAGTCTCGGCCACCTTCAACATTGGAGATCTTTCACCATACATGGAGGATAGCCACCTTGAGGACTTGAGGGCAAGTCCTTCCCAACCCGGGGGGGATGATGTATTTTCGGCTACCTCTCCAACCCTAGCTTCCAATTCTCTATCAAGTCTCCATTTGGCTCAATCCACCATTGAGAATGAAGAATTAGCTCCATGCAAGCCCAAAGATTCATTGCTTTTTCCATATTGGCCCAACTTTACTTTTGGGTGCAATTTCATTACTTGCATCCAAGGCCTTAATGAAATGGAAACTTAAATGAGTCCAAGAAGCCAACTCCAAGCCCACTTGAAGCCCAAGATGCCATGAAGCCCATTTAGTTGGATTGCAACTAAATGGGAAGCAAGTAACTTTAGTTGGTGGACATAGTTCCACCTTTTAGGGAAAAGTTGTCCCTTTTTGTTGTTTTCTTGAATTAATATAGTATGGCCTTAGTATTGAATGAATGGTTAAGCTTAAATGAAGGGAAAAGCTTCCATGTCAAAATTAATGCTCCATTTTGCTGCCACTTGCTCTTGTATATATGAAAGTGGATTTTCATTTGTAAGCTAGACTTCTTTGCTAATGAAAAATTCAAGTAAAGCTTTGTAGCTTTTCTTTAGTTGCTCTTTCCTTTATCCAATTCATCTTGGAGGAAGAATTGGTGGTGGAAGACCCCAAGGTTGGTGGAAATTTCCTTTATGCCTTGGTTAACTTTCTTGTTACCCCTTGAAATCCAAAGTGTGAATGTGTGTTATATGCCCGGGTACTGTTCACAGTATGTAATTTTGCCATTTTCAGATTTTGCCATCCAACTTTGAAACTAGTTTTGAATGCCTTGTTGATTGAGTTGTGATTGCTATCATATATCATTAGAAAGCTCTTTGAATGCCCTTTCCAATGAACCATAATTTGTATGTTTTGGAAGTCATTTGATTGGTCAAATTGGAAGACAAAATGCTGCTGTGCCATATGAACAATAAATTCCAGATTTTCAGTTTGTAACTTGTTGCATTGCCTTGATGGATATGCACCACATAGTGTATGGATTCAATCAATCGTTGGATAGGAAAACTCTTTGGAGGGAAATTGTTAAGGATTCAAATTAGATGGGTAGGAAGCCTTGGCTAATTATGGGTGATTTCAATGCGATCAAAGGTCTTCATGGGGAGATACGTATTACGACGATTTAAACAATTGTTGTAGAAAGGCTAGTTTAGATGACCTCCGATAAATGGGGAACCATCTCACTTGGAGCAATTGTAGTGAAGGGCAAAGGAGGATAGCTTGTAAATTGGATAGAGCACTCGTCAATGAATATTGGAGAGATGTCTTTGCGGATTCTTTAGCCATCTTTCTCAGCCCTTCTATCTCAGATCACTCTCCATGTATTGTGACCTGTGGGGGTATTGAAGAGAGGAGGAAGGTCCCTTTTAAATTCTATAACATATGGGCGAAACATGAAAGCTTCCTTAGTATTGTTAGGGAGGCTTGGAAAAAGGATTTCAGTGGTAGCCCTATGTTCAATCTTGTAAACAAACTCAAGAGATTAAAAGGAGGATTAAGGAAGCTAAATAGGGATGGCTTTTGGAAAAATTTAGATAAGGTGATAGAAGCTAAAGATATGGTGGAGGATATTCAAAATAGACTCCAGAACAACCCTTTTGATGAAGACTTAGTTAGGGAAGAAAAGGTTTGGTTGGAAAATTATAATACGCTTAGTTAGGCAAAAGAATCTTTGGCCTGCCAAAAACCAAAGGTCCATTGGCTCAAAGAAGGGGATCAAAACACTAAATACTTCTTCAAATGCATTAAAGCTCACAGGAATAGAAATTCTATTAATGGTGTATGCCTCGAAGATGGAACATTTGTGAGTGCCATGGGAGATGTAATCCTAATATTGAGGGGATTAAAAGGCTGGTTACATTCTGAATAGAGCCTCAAGATACAGAGACCATGATTAAGAATGTGAAGGAGGATGAAATCAAATCCATAATCTTTGCCATGGACAACAATAAAGCTCCCAGTCCAGATGGTTATGGTGCATATTTTTTAAGGCAGCTTGGGAGGTTGTAGGGAGTGATGTGGTTAAAATAATTAAACACTTCTTCTCTTCGGGTCATCTCCTTAAAGAGGTAAATTGTACTATACTTGCTCTTATTCCTAAGATTGCTAACCCTTCTCTTTGCAAGGACTATAGGCCTATAGCATGCTACAATAAAATTTACAAATTCATCTCCAAAATTCTTGTCAACCGCCTCAAAGACATCCTCCTTAATTTCATTGATAAAGCCTAAGGAGCCTTTGTGGGTGGATGGAACATTGGTGAAAACATTATGCTTTGTCAAGACCTTATGCACAACTATCACAAAGTTAGCAAAGATAAGAAGTATGTTATGAAGATAGACCTTATGAAGGCCTATGACTTGGTACATTGGGAGTTTATTCTTGCAATCCTTGATACTATTGGCATTCCGGACAAATTCATAGGCTGGATAAAAAGCTGTATTATGTCCCCTTCTTTCTCCTTGGGGATAAAAAGCTCTCATGGTCTAAGACAAAGGGACCCAATCTCCCCTTATCTCTTTGTCATTGTGATGGAGATTCTTTCCCAATTACTTGGGGAACTCAAGAACAACCCCTCATTTGGCCATCATTGGAAATGTAAGAAGAACAATATAACCCACTTATGTTTTGCCGATGATCTTATCTTGTTTTGTAGGGCGGACAGTGATTCTATTTCCCTCATAAAAACTCTCTTATCCTCTTCCATAAATGGTCCGGGCTTCAAATGAATCTTCCTAAAAGCAACATCTTCCTTTCCAGAGTATCCCAAGAGGAGAAGCTTAATCTCTCGACAACTATCAATATAGAGGTGGGTGAATTTCCATTCAAATATCTAGGTGTACCAATCACTTCCTCAAAACTCAAAAGTAGTGATTGCAAGCTGCTAATTCACAAGATTGTTGGGAGAATTACCACATGGCGTAGCAAGTTCTTATCCTATATGGGTAGACTTATTCTTATAAAGGCCATCCTTTTTAGCATCCAAGTGTATTGGTCTTATATTTTTATTTTCCCATTAGGTGTCCATAAGGAGATTGACAGAATCCTAAGGGCGTTTCTTTGGGGTGGTGCTTCTATAGATGGTAAAAAGGCCAAAGTTGCTTGGGATGAGGTATGTGTACCTAAAGTGAAGGGTGGCTTAGGTATTATGAGGAGTAAATTATGGAATAAAGCTGCCATTATTAAGAATATGTGGAAGATCCTCCTTGACAAGAATAATTCGCTTTGGGTGGAATGGGTTAAAGTCAACAAGCTACGAGGTAAATGTTTTTGGGAAATAAAACCTAATGACGAGAGTTCTTGGGTTTGGAGAAAGATTTTAGGCCTAAGGGAACTTAATGAAGACTAAGTTCAAGAAGATCATCGGCAATGGAGAAAACACTTTTCTTTGGCATGACAATTGGCACCCCTATGGACTGTTGTTGGATAAATATGGACCCCGAGTTATGTACGATTCAGGTATTCCTAAGCATGCATTAGTAAAGGAAGTAGTTGATAGTCACAGGTGGAAATGGTCGGTGGCAACTTCATGTCACCTCTTGGAGATAAAGGAATCACTACCTTGCTGCCCAACGGGAGGAGAGGACTCCCTAATTTGGACCCTTAACTCCAATGGCATCTTTTCTATCAAATAGGCTTGGGAGGTGATTCGCCTGAGGAGAGAAAAGGTTTCTTCGCACAACCTTGTTTGGTTCAAAAGACATTTTCTAAGACATTATTTCATTGTGTGGCTGGGTATAAGAGGCAAACTTATGACAAAGGATAAATTAGTAAGAATCAGCATTGTCTCTCATAATATGTGCCCTTTGTGCAATGAGGAACCAGAAAGCATAGATCACCTTTTCTTCAGCTGCACTTTTAGCTCCCAAATCTAGAATGGGGTTCTTAATCTTTGTCATCCACATCTCAATCCTCAACCTTGGGTCTCTTTGATTGAGGACTTGGCTAGAAATTGGAAGGAAGACAACTTTAAGAACATTGTGTGTAAGTTATGTTTTGGTGCAATAGTCTACTACATTTGGAAGGTTAGGAATGACATTTGCTTTGGACGAGGTGGACTATCCAAGAAGAGAGTAACCATGCTTATAAAAGAATATGTTAGAGAATGGGTGACTTGCTTGGATAACGTAAACAAGTCTAGTGAAAATGAGTCCATTGCCAACAATAAGGGCATCTCTCATTCAATCTTTGTGTAGGCATTTTGTGGTGAGTTCGGTCCCCTTGAGTTTGTATTCCCGTTAGTTGGTTGATAAATAGTTGATCCTTTTAAAGGATGTGGTGTTGTTTTGATTCTCTATATGTCATTGATTGGATGTTTTCTATTAGTTACTTGGTTTCTTTTGGCATAACCTAAGGACTTGTCCTAGGTATGCTTGTCCTAAGCTTAATCTAGGGGTTTTGTCTTGGACAAGCCTTTGTACATTCTTTCTCTTTGGTATAAAATTATTAATTACCAAAAAAAAAAAAGATGACACAAGACCCTGACCAAGTTAGATCCAAGTCAAAAAATCAAAAGAGTTAAAGAAAGTGGTTCATATCTAATCAACCACTAGTTGTTTGCAAAAGTGATAAGACACATGAAAGCAATAGGTTTGGATATCTATGAGATGCATTATGTACTTGGTGCTAAGGCACATAGCCATTTAGTTTAGTTCAGATGTGCATGGTTAGGGATTAAGGCTTTTTAGTTATTCCTCATGTTGTCAACAAGATACATCATATATGTACCTATGGTAAGGGTCATCCTAAGATGGTTTAGGCAACAATTCTGATTAGTTTATGTAATAAGGGAATGAACTACTGCCAGATTTTTCCTTATGTGACTAAAGTGTCCTAGTTAGCTAGCTCAATAGGTTATATGGAATTTGTGCAAGGCACAACATATAGTGACATGTCAGGTGTCTTATGCTTTTAATAGGGTATTAGATATATTGATTTCAACTTAGGTCTTATTAACATATGTGGATGGCCTATGCCTAGCACGAGAGTGTCGAGTTGTGACCACATCTAGATTCACAAATGGAATGCCACATTTATTAGATTTATATGTATTTTGGATGCCAAGAGGTCACCGACTTACTAAGTTTTCTCTCTCTCATTTTTTTTGTTGTTTCGCAAGTAAAGGTGCATATAGGGGAGCTACAAGTCTAGTAAGTAGTTGTGCCAAGTCAAGGGGCATAATTATCATTTTCATATTTTTCTTTCCACTTATGTATTTTTATACATTCCAGTTATAGTTCATGAATTGTTATGCACATTAACTAAGATGATTCTTATTTCAGACATTTCTTTCATTCATAAAGTTTAATAAAATAGGTATTTCTACTAATATTTCATGTTTCACCTATTTGCATGCTTGAGTAGTTATGATCATGGATTAAATTACACAGCTTTGAATTAAAATGTCTAGTCATGCATGTCTCTTCAGGCCACATTCCAGGTAAGGGTATGTATTCAAAACATGATCTTGATATCCATCATGTAGCACTGACTGCCCTTACATGCCTACTACTACAAGTATAATAAACCTGCATTAAGTTAAAGTATTTTGTGTGCCTAAATCATGATCTTATTTTAGGATGAGAAGATTTAAGAGGTTGATCAAGGATGCATCAAATGTCCTTAATTAGTAAAGGAACCAAGCTGAGGCTTAAGAATGATATCTAACACATCAATTACACCATCAGTGGACAGTGAGGTCATCTGATGGATAGTTGAGGATATTCTTAGGCAGAATTGAGAGGCATCCAAGAGCATTGAACACCAAGTTCATGTCCTACCAATGCTAGAGTAACCTCTAGTTATTAAAATAACACCCTGGTAAGATAGAATGGAGATAATGGGTGGTAAAAAAGGTTAGGCTTACCCTATTTATAGTTTCGCAGGTAGACACCAACCCCCTAATTTTAGAGATAATGTAGTTTCAGATGGGTTACCAATTAAAAAGTTGTTGGAAGTAGTAGAAAATGTAATGAGGATTTACACCATGACAAATATAGATAAGATGATGTATTTTCGGCTACCTCTCCAACCCTAGCTTCCAAGTCTCTATCAAATCTCCATTTGGCTCAAGCCACCATTGAGAATGAAGTATTAGCTCCATGCAAGCCCAAAGATTCATTACTTTTTCCATCTTGGCCCAACTTTACTTTTGGGTGCAATCTCATTACTTGCATCCAAGGCCTTAATAAAATGGAAACTTAAATAAGTCCAAGAAGCCAACTACAAGCCCACTTGAAGTCTAAGTAGATGAGGCAACCCTTCATCACTTAAATGGAGCCCAAGATACCATGAAACCCATTTAGTTGGATTGGAACTAAAAGGGAAGCAAGTAACTTTAGTTGGTGGACATAGTTCCACCTTTTAGGGAAAAGTTATTCTCTTTTGTTGTTTTCTTCAATTAATAGTATGGCCTTAGTATTGAATGAATGGTTAAGCTTAAATGAAGGGAAAAGCTTCCATGTCAAATTAATGCCCAATTTTTGCCACCACTTGCTCTTGTATATTAAAGTGGATTTTCACTTGTAAAGGCTAGACTTCTTTGATAATGAAATATTCAAGTAAAGCTTTGTAGCTTTTCTTTAGTTGCTTTTTCCTTTATCCAATTCATCTTGGAGGAAGAATTGGTGGTGGAAGACCCAAAGGTTGGTGGAAATTTCCTTTATGCCTTGGTTAACTTTCTTATTACCCTTGAAATCCAAAGTGTGAATGTGTGTTGTATGTTCGGATACTGTTTACAGTGTGTGATTTTGCCATTTTCAGATTTTGTCATCAAACTTTGAAACAAGTTTTGAATACCTTGTTGGTTGAGTTGTGATTGCTATAATATACCATTAGAAAGCTCTTTGAAAACCCTTTCCAATGATCTATACTTTGTATGTTTTGGAGGTCATTTGATTGGTTAAATTAGAAGACAAAGTGCTGCTGTGCCATATGAACATTAATTTTCAGATTTGAGTTTGTGAATTGTTGCATTGCCTTGATGGATATGCACCATTTGGTATCAGAGCCTAGGTTGTTCGTGTGATTTCTATCTCTCGAAGCTACTGTTCATCTCCCAGAATTTACTGTTCACTACAAAATTACTGTTCACAGAACCTTATTTTGCCTTAAACACAAACCTTCCTTAACCTAAACGCTTACCAATACTCACCCCAACCCTTAAACATTTATAACCATTAACCTTTACCTACTAGCCGCTACCACAAATGTCCCATAAAAGAACTTCATCCTCATCCTCCTCACCTCCTCATCCTTGGGAATTTGCCCACATGACATTAAAAGAAGAGGTCAAAGGAGAACTTAATGCCATTAAGGACCAAATGAATCAAATGATACAAATGATGAGAGACTTGACCCTCACTCAAAGTCGGACACCCTTATCACAGCCCCAAACTTCAACACAAAGCCAAATACCCCCTCCTCCACCTAACCCAACCCAACTACATCAACCAAGAAGACATATTAGACCTTCCTCTCCTCCTCCTAGACATCATAGGGAGGAATTGATGCTTCATGACTATTCAAGTGAGGAAGAACAAGAGAGGCCACTTAGGAGAAAAGGATGATGATAGGGGTTTAAGGATTGAAATTCCGGAATTCGAAGGGAGCATGAGTCCGGATGATTTTGTTGATTGGTTACATGCTATTGAGAGAGTTTTTGAATATAAAGGCTATTCAGATGAGAAGAAATGTAAACTTTTTTTTTTTGGTAAGTAATTAATGATTTTATACCAAAGAAAAGATGTACAAGTGGTTTATCTAGGACAAAGTCCCTAGATTAAACCTAACACAAGCATACCTAGGACAAGCCCCTAGGTTATGCCAAAACATAATGCAATACAAGAAGCACAAATAAAATTACAATAGACTCAAAGCTACAGCTCACATGTAAGTGCACTTAATGGAGCAAATAGTGAAAAGAGCACCAAAGCTACAAAACAAAATGAATTCGGCTAAGGTGAGCAAACAGCCGAAACTACAAGCCATACAAGGAATCACATAAGTATAAAACTAGTTACAAGAAACACAAGACACATCACTTCCAATATCCGAAATTCAACAAGTTAACAATATATAGATCGTGGCAAGTCCCATATCAATGCAATGGAGTCATTTATGCTTGAACTTTGAATGTTTAACAAGGACGAAGCTCTAGCTTTCACACAATCCTTGATGGTGGCAATAATCCTCTCTTTTGGAGATTTGCTCCTACCAAAGAAGACATTGTTGCGTTCACCCCATATGTAGTATAAAGTGGCACCAAAGCAAAGCTTACAAATAATGTGTAATAGATTATCTCCCTTCCATTTATCTGCATAAAAAAGAACAAGAGTGCCCCAAGGATGTGTAAACTTGCCATCTTGAAATTCAAGGATCATGCATCCTTGCGGTGGGAAAATCTTAAGAAGCAAAGGGAAAGGGATGGTAAAGAGAGAGTGAGATCTTGGGAGAAACTAAAGAAGCTTATGAAGAGAAGATTCCTTCCGGACAACCATAAACAAGATCTTTACCTCAAGCTACACACCCATAAGCAAGGAAGTGATGGAGTAGAGCATTACATAAGGGAGTTTGAGAAGCTATTAATGAGAAGTGAGCTGCCGAAAGTGAAAGAGCAAACCATTGCAAGATTCATTGGTGGTTTAAACCAAGACATTGTTCATATGGTAGAATTGCAACCATATTGCATCTTTGAAGATGTTTGTAAGTTGGCTATTAAGGTGGAGAAGCAAAAGAAGGCCATGAAGTCTACGGTTGCCAAGCCATTTACCAAGGGGACTTCATTCTACAAAAGTCCTCCTTTCAACAAGGGAACCACCTTTCAAAAGGGTTCCCCATCCAACTATAAGGCTGTCGAAATCACTTCCAAGGAGAAAGGGAAAGAAAATGTGGTAGAACCTAGTAAGAACAAACCAATTATGGGAAAACTTGATCTCTCCAATAAAAAGTGCTTCAAATGCCAAGGCTATGGACACTTCCAAGCCGAATGCCCAAATAGAAGAACTTTGTCATTGATGGAGATTCAAGCTATTGAAGAATCTCTTTGATGTATATGCGGCTCCATTGACATTTTTGGGTTCCAAGTCATCCTTAAGTCTCCATGCAACCTTTGAAGCCAAGAAGAATGAAGTTCCAGAAAATCCCAAGCCAAAGGAAGCATTGCACCTTCAATTTTGGCCCAAAACCACTTTTGGATATAGTCTTATTACATCCACCCAAGGTCCAAATGAATAGCTTGCTCCAATTGATCCAAAAGTGCAACTTTTGAAGTCCATCAATGGTCCAAACGTCCAAGCATTATTTTGAGAAGCCCAAGTGAAGTTACAACCATCCATCACTCCATTTTGAAGCCCAAAAAGGTGTTCAAAGCCCAATTGGGAGGGTTGGACGAAATTGGATGAAAGGAGAGCTTTGGTGAAGACAAGAGCCCACTTTTTATGGAATAATAGTAACATTTTATCCTATTGCATTTATTTAAAGTATGGCATGACTTATTTTGTGTGGTTTACAGTGAATTAAGGGCTAGGGGTGAACTAATTTATTAAAAGGCTATGTACACATATATCTTGCCGCCATTTATTCCCATATAAAGTGGTTATGCTTTGTAAAATGCAGTTTTTTTTACTTTGGAATGAAAACTTGAAGGAGCTTTGTTGGCTCTCTTTCTTATTTCCTTTATCCAATCATTCTTGGTGGAAGATTGGTGTTGGAAGGCCCCAAGGTTGGTGGAACTTTCCTTTATGCCTTGGTTACACTTTATGTTTCCTTAGAAGTCCAAATTAGAGTGTGTATGTGTGTTAATTTTGATTATGGCAGAAAGTTGTAACATAATTACCATTTCTGCCACTGCATTCTACTTGTAATTTGATTGCCTTAATCTACTCCAATTGTGTACGTCCATAGCTTGAAAAAAAGTTCATTGTGTTGTGATTATGATGTGAATTTGGTTGGATTTGGAGTTGATTTGGTTGGTTAAACTACAAGAACAAAAAAACTGCTCATACCACATGAACAATGAAAACAGTTTTTGATTTTTGGTTTCTTGTTGTATGTTTGGTTGAATATGTACCACTCTTCAAGAAGATGAAGAAAATGTAGATTATGGCCATGAAGATAGAGTTGCTGAAGAAGAAGAAGAGGAGGTCATGCAAAGGGCTGATGAAGGAGAGATGTTAGTGATTAGAAGAGCATTGCATTCCAAGTCCTTTCCACATAAGGAACAAAGGCTCCAAATTTTCCAATCAAGATGCACCATTGGAGGCAAGATGTGTTCTTTGATTATAGATAGTGGAAGTTGTGCAAATGTGGCTTCATCTACATTAGTAGAGAAACTTGGATTGTCTACCATACCTCATCCTCAACCATATAAGCTCCAATGGTTGAGCAATAGGACCAACCTCCAAGTAGCCAAACAAGTACTTGTTTCCTTCTCCATTGGCAAGCATTACCAAGATGAGATTGTGTGTGATGTAGTTCCCATGGATGCATGCCATTTGTTGCTAGGGAGACCTGGCAATTTGATAGAGAAGTAACTCATAATGGTAAAAAGAACACTTATTCCTTCAAATTCAAGGGGAAGACCATTACTTTGCTACCTCTTAGTCCCCAAGAAGCTAACAAGGCTATCAAAGGGAAAGAAGCTAAAAGGGAGAGTATGTATATGAATGGGCAGCAAGTAGAAAGGGCTATTTTGAGTTTGCAACCTGTCTTTGCATTACTTATACTTGAAGGGGAGCAACATGACATCAAAAGTGGCCAATCTTACAAGTGTGGAGCAGGTGGAGGAAATTCCCTCAAAAGAAGGAACTTCGGATCAGGAGCTTTGTGAATCTCTAGCAATTAATCACTTTGGAGGCAAAATTAAGGTTGATAAGGTGGATTTCATAAGGGAGAAAGGTGATGCTCTTAGCAAATCACAACGGAGGAGATTGATGAAGCAAAAACGAAATGCTTCCCCTATCAATTCTATCAAATGACCAATATAGCTTGCTGGAATATTAGGGGCCTTAATGCTCCTATTAAGCAAAAGGAGGTTAGTAGATTCATTTTGCAAAGTAAGATTGATATTATGGCCATTCTTGAAACAAAAGTTTGAAGTACTAATGTCAATAGAGTATGCTCTAGCATTTGGGAAGGTTGGGAACATTGTAGTAATATGAGTGATGGTTCTATAGGAAGAATTTTGATTGGTTGGAATAAAGCTACTATTAGACTCAATGTTATTGCGGATGATAGCCAATATATACATTGTGATGTGAAGCTTGTTAAGGAGAATTCTAGCATTGGCTTGACAATAGTCTATGGCAGCAATAATCCTATGGAGAGAAAGGTTCTTTGGCGTAATCTCACAAATCAAGCCCATATGATGCAAAATACACCTTGGATAATAATGGGAGATTTCAACACCATCAAACACCCCCTAGAAAAGGTTGGTGGGGCTGCTTGGGGAAACTACTACTGTGAAGACCTTTGTAATTGTATGAGAGATGCTGAATTGGATGACCTAAGGTTCATGGGTCGTCTCCTAACTTGGAGTAATTGTAGTGAAGGAGCGAGAAGGATTGCATGCAAACTTGATAGGGCTCTCATAAATGATTCATGGAAGGATCTATTCCCAAATGCCATGGCTCATTTCTTCAACCGCTCCATTTCCGATCATTCTCCATGTTTGGTGAGAGTTGGTACCATAGAAGATTGTAGGAAAGTTCCTTTTAAATTCTACAATATGTGGACACATCATGAAAACTTTCTCAATGTTGTTGCCAAAGTTTGGAACCAAGAAGCACAAGGCAGCCCCATGTTCATTGTGACAAGCAAGCTTAAAAAGTTGAAAGTTGAGTTAAAAAAGTTCAATAAGGAGCATTTTGGCCACATCTCCGAAAGAGTGTTAGAAGCTAGAAGGCAACTTGAAAATGTCCAAGAACTTCTCCGGATAAGCCCCTTGGACGAGGATCTTGCTCGTGAGGAAAAAATAAGTTTAGAATCCTATAGATCCCTTGCTTTAGCTGAGGAATCTTTGGCTAGACAAAAATCAAGAGTTCATTGGCTCAAGGAAGGTGATCAAAACACAAAATTCTTTTTCAAAAGCATCAAAGGCAGAAGAAATAGGAACTCAATCTATGGGATCCAAAGGGAGAATGGAACTTTTGTTTATGGCATGGAGGAGGTAAAGGAGGAATTTGTGGATCATTTCGAATCTGTCCTAAATGTAAGGGAGCATTCAAATGTGAACCTTGAGCAGCTCAAAAAGGTAGTCAAATTCTGGCTTAGAAATGAGGAAAAAGAAATGCTCATAAAAGAAATTTCAGCGGAGGAAATCAAAGAAACCATTTTTGCCATGGATAATAACAAGGCCCCGGGTCCGGATGGATATGGTGCAAGTTTTTTCAAGACAGCATGGAACATTATTGGTGATGATGTTATAAAGGCCATCAAGCACTTCTTCAAAACGAGCCACCTTTTAAAAGAGGTAAATTGTACCATTCTTGCACTTGTTCCTAAAGTTTCTAATCCTACTCTTTGCAAGGATTTCAGGCCTATTGCTTGCTGCAATACTTTGTACAAATGCATCACTAAAATCATGGCAAACCGCCTAAAGGTCATTCTTCCGCAATTCATTAACAAAGCTCAAGGTGCCTTTGTGGGAGGCCGTAGCATTGGTGAAAACATCCTTTTATGCCAAGAGCTTATGCATAGCTACCATAAGGACACTCATGAAAAGAAATGTGCCATTAAGATTGATATTATGAAAGCTTATGACACACTAAATTGGGATTTCTTGCTTGCTGCCCTTGATTCCATTGATATGCCGCAAACATTCATAACTTGGATAAGGATGTGCATCACTAGTCCTATGTTTTCGATGGGCCTAAATGGTGAACTTGTTGGCTTCTTCAAAAGTGCTAGAGGTTTAAGGCAAAGAGATCCTCTCTCTCCTCACCTTTTTGTCATTGCCATGGAGGTGCTCTCTTGCATGCTTAGTGACCTAAAGGAGAATGCTCAATTTAGCCATCATTGGAAGTGCAAGAAGAATAATATCACTCACTTGTGTTTTGCGGATGACCTCATGATTTTTTGTAGGGCGGATGTATATTCCATATCTCTTATAAAAGAGGTATTAGATTGCTTCCATTCTTGGTCCGGGCTTAAATCAAATTTGTCCAAGAGCAATATCTACCTTTCCGAAGTCAATAATGCTGAAGCGGAACACCTTAAATCAATCCTTGGCATTGAGTTTGGCCCTCTTCCTTTTAAATACCTTGGTGTCCCTATGATTTCTTCTAAACTAAGGGTTGATTATTGCAAACCCCTCATTGACAAGATTGTGGCTAGGATCTCATCTTGGAAAAGTAAGTTCCTTTCTTATGTTGGAAGACTTATTCTTATAAAAGCTATTCTCTTTAGCATCCAAGTATATTGGTCTTCAACATTCATCCTTCCCGCAAAAGTTCATAAGGTAATTGATGGCTACCTTAGAAATTTCCTTTGGAGTGGAGACATATCCTGTAGCAAGAAGGCAAAAGTTGCTTGGGATGATATTTGTCTTCCAAAAGAGGAAGGAGGATTGGGCATTATGAAAAGCAAATCTTGGAACAAGGCTGCAATGATGAAGCATATATGGAAACTCTTTCAAAATGCTGGAACATCCTTATGGGCCGATTGGATCAATGATAATCACCTTAGAAACAAAAGCTTTTGGGAGGTTAAACCAAGTGGCAATTGTTCTTGGGTTTGGAGGAAATTGCTTTTGCTTAGGGAAAGCCTTAAAGGAAAAATCCAAATAATTGTAGGAAATGGGCAGAATACTCATCTTTGGCATGACAATTGGCACCCTTTAGGACCCCTCATTGACAAATATGGTCCTAGGGTGGTTTATGACTCAAGGCTTCCGTTGCATTGTAAAGTCAAGGAGGTTATTGAGGAAGAAGCATGGAAATGGCCATTGACAAATTCTACAACTCTTTTGGAAATAAAAAATACCGTTATGCCTCCTCCCTCTTATGGTGATGATATCCTATGGTGGAAACCAAGCACCAATGGTCAATTCTCCATCAAATCGGCTTGGAATAGCATTAGGGAATCCAAATCAAAAGTGTCGTGGTATAGTATCATTTGGTTCAAAAGACATTTCCCTAGGCACTCTTTCATTGCATGGATGGGTATCAAGGGTGGTATGAAGACCAAGGATAAACTACATAACCTCGGCATCATTCCAAACAATGTGTGTGGTCTTTGCAATTTGGCTCCAGAAAGCATGGATCATCTCTTTTTCCTATGCCCCTATTCTGCCGCAATTTGGAATCATTTTGCTAATCTTTGCCGGTTTGATAATCCCCCCTATCCGTGGGGCACTCTTGTTCCTTATTATGCAAATAAATGGAAGGGAGATAATCTACTACACATCATTTGTAAGCTTTGCTTTGGTGCCACTTTATACCACATTTGGGGTGAACGCAACCATGTCTTCTTTGGTAGGAGCAAATCTCCAAAAGAGAGGATCATTGCCGCCATCAAGGATTGTGTGAAGGCTAGAACTTCGTCCTTATCAAAAATTCCAAGTTCATGCATAAATGACTCCATTGCATTGATATGGGACTTGCCAAGATCTATATTTTGTTAACTCTTTGAAGTCCGGATATTGGAAGTGTTGTGTATTGTGTTTCTTGTTTCTAGTTTATACTTGTGTGAATCCTTGTATGGCTTGTAGTTTCGGTTGGTTTGCTCACCTTAGCCGTGCATTTGTCTTCCTTCTTAGTGAATTCGTTTTGTTTTGTAGCTTTGGTGCCATGAACACCATTTGTTCCATAAAGTGCATTTGCACTTGAGTAGTAGCTTTGATTCTCTTTGTAATTTTATTTGTGCTTTCTTGTGTTGCATGTTGTTTCGGCATAACCTAGGGGCTTGTCCTAGGTATGCTTGTTTTAGGCTTAATCTAGGGGCTTTGTCCTAGATAAGCCATTTGTACATTTTTCTCTTTGGTATAAAATCATTAATTACTTACCAAAAAAAAAAAAAAGGGGAGCTCAAACATGAGAAGAAAGAAGCCTATCCCTTAGTTCAATCTCTCTTGGCTGAATTTGAAGATGTGTTCCCATTAGAGCTTTCATCCGGCCTCCCTCCTTTAAGAGGCATTGAGCATCAAATTGACTTGGTTCCAGGTGCACCATTGCCTAATAAGCCAGCCTATAGATGCAATCCCATGGAGACTAAAGAGTTGCAAAGGCAAGTGGAAGAATTGATTGAAAAGGGCTTTGTAAAGCCTAGCATGAGTCCATGTTCCGTTCCAACCCAACTTGTTCCTAAGAAAGATGGCTCATATAGGATGTGTGTGGATAGTAGAGCCATTAACAATATAACCATCAAGTATAGATATCCCATCCCTAGACTTGATGATATGCTTGATGAGTTACATGGTGCTTGTGTCTTCTCCAAAATTGATCTAAGGAGTGGCTACCATCAAATAAGAATGAAAGAAGGAGATGAATGGAAGACAACCTTCAAGACTAAGGGAGGCTTATATGAATGGTTGGTTATGCCCTTTGGCCTTTCAAATGCTCCAAGCACTTTCATGAGGCTTATGAATGAGGTACTCAAACCTTACATTGGTGCATTTGTTGTTTATTTTGATGACATATTAGTATATAGCAAAACTCTTGATGATCATGTCTTGCATTTGAGAAGTGTTTTTGATGTGTTGAGGAAAAATAAGTTATATGCAAAAAGAAGAGAAGTGTGAATTCTTTGTAGACCAAGTTGTGTTCCTTGGATATGTAGTTTCTAAGGATGGCATTCAAGTAGATCAATCCAAGGTAGATGCCATTAAAACTTGGCCCCAACCAAAGACTCTCACTGAAGTTAGGAGCTTCCACGGCCTTGCTTCTTTTTAGAGGCGTTTTGTACCTAATTTTAGCACTCTCATGGCTCCCATCACTGAATGTATGAAGAAAAATGGGTTTGAATGGTCCACGGCAGCCTCCAAAGCATTTGAAGAGGTTAAAAAGAAGTTATGTGAAGCCCCCATACTTGCTCTACCTGATTTTGATAAGGTATTTGAAGTGGAATGCGATGCAAGTGGAGTTGGCATTGGGGCAGTCCTAACTCAAGCCAAAAGGCCCATTGCTTACTTTAGTGAGAAGCTCAATGAGTCCAAGAGAAGATACTCCACCTATGACAAAGAATTCTATGCAATTGTTAGAGCCCTTGATCATTGGAGTCATTACCGAAGGCCTAAACAATTTGTGCTTCATTCCGATCACCAAGCCTTGAAGTTTCTTAGTAGCCAACATAAGATAAGTTCAAGGCATGCTAAATGGGTGGAATTCCTTCAGTCTTTCTCCTTTGTTTCAGCATATAAACAAGGTTCTTCCAATGTAGTTGCCGATGCTCTTTCAAGAAGGCATTACTTGTTGTCCATTCTTAATGCAAGAGTTCTAGGTTTCCAGCTTATGAGACAATATTACAATGAAGATGATAAGCTTTGGGAGATCATGAAGAAGTGTTCTAGAGGGGCATATGAAGACTATTTTGTCCATGATGGTTTTCTTTTCAAATGAGCTAAATTATGCATCCCTAAGAGCTCTTTTAGGGAACTTCTCATTAGGGAGACACATGGTGGTGGATTAGCATGTCATTTTGGCATAAATAAGACCTTAGACATGCTTAAAGAGCATTTCTATTGGCCTAAGATGGTGAGTGACGTCCAAGCCATTATTGCAAGGTGTGGCACATGTCAAAGGTCCAAGTCTCATTTCAAACCTGGTCCTTACATGCCTTTACCTATTCCGGAGCAGCCATGGGAGGATCTTAGCATGGATTTTATTGTGGCTCTTCCAAGAACTCAAAGGGGAAAGGATGCTATAATGGTAGTAGTAGATAGATTCTCTAAATTGGCCCACTTCATCCCTTGTTCCAAGACTGAAGATGCTAGCAAGGTGGCTGAATTGTTCTTCAAGGAAGTGGTGAAGCTACATGGAATTCCAAGAACTATAGTTTCAGATCGAGACACCAAGTTCTTGAGCCACTTTTGGAGGACATTATGGAGCAAAATGGGAACCAAGCTCATGTTTAGCACCTCTCATCACCCTCAAACCGATGGTCAAACCGAAGTAACTAATAGGACTTTGGGAACAATCTTGAGGACTTTGGTTAACAAGCACTTAAGGGATTGGGACTTGAAGATTGCTCAAGCTGAATTTTCCTACAATAGGAGTCTAAGCGCAACAACTGATCACTCTCCGTTTGAGGTAGTCTATGGCCTTAATCCCTTAACTCCTTTGGATCTAACTTCCTTACCTCTTGATGTGCAAGTTCACAAGGATGCCAAGGAGAAAGCTGCTGCCATGAAGAAGCTCCATGAAACCATCAAATGTCAAATCATGAAGGCCAATGAAGCTCACAAGAGGAAGATCAACAAGCATAGGAAGCCATCCATTTTCAAACCGGGTGACTTGGTTTGGGTGCATTTGAGAAAAGAGAGATTTCCAAGCAAAAAGAGGAGTAAGCTAGCTCCAAGGGCTGATGGACCATTTGAAGTGCTTGAGAGGGTGAATGACAATGCATACAAGGTGAATCTTTCGGATGAAATGGGAGGAGTCTTGGCCACCTTCAACATTGGAGATCTTTCGCCATACATAGAGGATAGGCACCTTAAGGACTTGAGGGCAAGTCCTTCCCAACCCGGGGGGGATGATGTATTTTCGGCTACCTCTCCAACCCTAGCTTCCAAGTCTTTATCAAATCTCTATTTGGCTCAAGCCACCATTGAGAATGAAGAATTAGCTCCATGCAAGCCCAAAGATTCATTGTTTTTTCCATCTTGGCCCAACTTTACTTTTAGGTGCAATCTCATTACTTGCATCCAAGGCCTTAATGAAATGGAAACTTAAATGAGTCCAAGAAGCCAACTACAAGCCCACTTGAAGCCCAAGTAGATGAGGCAGCCCTCCATCACTTAAATGGAGCCCAAGATACCATGAAGCCCATTTAGTTGGATTGCAACTAAAAGGGAAGCAAGTAACTTTAGTTGGTGGACATAGTTCCACCTTTTAGGGAAAAGTTGTTCCCTTTTGTTGTTTTCTTCAATTAATATGGTATGACCTTAGTATTGAATGAATGGTTAAGCTTAAATGAAGGGAAAAACTTCCATGTCAAATTAATGCCCAATTTTTGCCACCACTTGCTCTTGTATATGAAAGTGGATTTTCACTTGTAAAGGCTAGACTTCTTTGATAATGAAATATTCAAGTAAAGCTTTGTAGCTTTTCTTTAGTTGCTTTTTCCTTTATCCAATTCATCTTGGAGGAAAAATTGGTGGTGGAAGACCCCAAGGTTGGTGGAAATTTCCTTTATGCCTTGGTTAACTTTCTTGTTACCCTTGAAATCCAAAGTATGAATGTGTGTTGTTTGTCTGGATACTTCACAGTGTGTGATTTTGCCATTTTCAGATTTTGTCATCAAACTTTGAAACAAGTTTTGAATGCCTTGTTGGTTGAGTTGTGATTGCTATAATATACCATTAGAAAGCTCTTTGAAAACCCTTTCCAATGATCTATACTTTGTATGTTTTGGAGGTCATTTGATTGGTTAAATTGGAAGACAAAGTGCTGCTGTGCCATATGAACATTAATTTCCAGATTTGAGTTTGTGAATTGTTGCATTGTCTTGATGGATATGCACCAGATTCAGTATACTAGTCTTCTATTGAAAAATGATTCAAAGGTATGGTAGCAAATGCTATGTGGGACTCACCAAGTGTCAGATGACTTGGATAGATTTCAAATGAGTTTATGAAAGAGAGAACCTATCTACAGACATCCTCTATATGAAGACCCAAAAGTTTCTCCACCTGAGACAAGACAGTGTGACAGTCAAGGAGTTCTCTACTAGGTTCAATTCTTTAGCTAAATATGTTGTAGGAGTAGACAGTTTAGATAGGGGAAAGTTGGAGATTTTCTTAAAAAGATTTAAGTCAGACATCCTTAAAGATGTCTTGATGGGAGATAATCATTCTAGATTTTTATCAGAGACCTTGAGGTAGAGCTTTGAGGTCAGAGGCCATAAGGTAGAGGATGACAAAAAAGAAAAAGATACTAGATTAACCAGTATCAGTAGCCTTATCTTATAGACAAGATGAAATGAGTTTAGGTGATAGTCGAAAAGGTTGCAACTAAGCTGGGGGTAGTAAAGATTCCAAAGGCAAAAAGTACTTCCCACCTAGAAACAAAAAGAACTAGAGGGGTAAGAAACAGAGGAGAAAGGATCAGTTGAGGCGTGATGAACCCCCTATTTGCCACAAATATGGGCAGAGACATGTTAGAGACTACCATATTGGTCAAAAGGCATGTTATAGATGTAAGCAAGCCAACCACTTTGCCTGACATTGCATAACCCCAATAGCACCAACCACGGGCCAGTTAATCTTTCATTCTTATCATTTGTATATATTGATTGACCTTAGTGCTACATATTGTTTTATTGCTAGTTGCATAGTAAAGAGACTAGGGCTAGAGTTGTAAGGGTAGATGCCCTAAAGCCAACTGAATTTGGCATTTGTGGATATAATTTTATATTAATTATTAATAAAATGATCTATTGTTGTTCAATTCATATGTTGTGATTTATATAATCATACAAATAAATACCTTTAAAATGATAGAACTGTGACAAGAGGATTAGATAAGTGATTGTAAGAACCTTATGTATATATTAAATGGTTATTCTAGAAACATCATGCAATAAATAAGGCATGTGCAATGATGATGGCATTATCATAGTGTTGAATGACCCCATCAAAAGTGGTAATAGTTCTCATGTGTCAATATTGTTGTAGATAGTTTAGTGCAACACATGGGTACATATTGTAGACATATTCATCAGATTAACTAAACCAAAGGAAATTTATATGGATGGTTGCTCCAATATCTATAGAATAAATCCATTGAACATTACAGGTACATGTTATCTTTTAACTTAAAGATCGATATGGTTTAACGCCATCTAACATGCCATTGTAATTGGGGTAACTATAAACTAGTAATCAGCCATATCATGAGATACATGGAGGCTATGGTTGATTGATAAAAGATTTGTCACTCTTAAGTATAGGAGAAGATATCTCACATGAGAATACTAAATGACATTTATGACTGCTTGAAGTTGTGGCCATAGTAAGATGAAGTTATAGTCTAATTTGTGTTAGTCATTGATGTGTGTCAGTTCATATCAAGGAACCACTAAGATAGATGCATTTATATATCTCAGCATTGAGAGATATTGGTTGACGAAAAGATTAAATTGTATGTAATTGCGATATTGTAAAAGCTTAAAAGATATATATTGACACTCTGTTGTCCAAGTGGTTATGAGGTTTTGTTAGAGGCTAATCTTGGTTTGTGTCTAGATTCATCTTGAATTCAGACACTACCAGCTCGATAAAGAGAGCTTATGGGTCAAATGCATAAAGGAGTTAAATCAAACTAATAATAGTGGACTGTTTGTTGACAATCATGGTGTTTAGAGTTGAAAGAGAGATCACAAATAGTCAAAGTTTTCCTAATGTATGATTTGTGCTTAAAAAATGCATAAAAAACAAGTTAAATTATTGAATTTCTTAAGCACATGTTAACTTATAAAAACCATGACATTCCTACCCCGAATTTATTAGATTTCAATGATGCTAGGACCAGAAATTGCATCCATTTGATTCGTCATGTCATGTGCTTCAAAAGCCCTATTATATCAACATCATTCATTCGCTGAAAGATAGCTAATTTCTCCGGTAAAATTCTAGGGTTCTTAAATAGTCATAGTTATAATCAAATTAGGAAAACTTGATTATCCAACTCGTTGGTTAATAGGTTAACCCACCTAGTCAATTAGGTGACCCAACCTGGATCTTAACCCATGGGTTAGATAACCCTCAATGGTCAATGTTTAACTGATCAATAGTCAAACTTTTACTAGCATCGGAAAAAGTCAAGCACTAGCACGTGATAGCTGTGAGGATTTTCTCTAGTGCATGAAGACCCTGCTTTGGCACATGACGGCATGTGATGCTATTTTTTAGTGCGTGAGAGCATATGCAAGCTTTCTATAGATGCATGGCAGCTTATATAGGCTCAAATCATTGTGTAGACTTGGATCTTATTGGTCCTATCTCGTGCAAGAGTTGTACAACCTGTTTTTGCATGAATCAAACACTTATAAGGTCAAAACATGGTTTTGAATTGTACATTGCTAAACATGTGAATATATGTTGTTTGTATAGTTATGCATGTATAATTTATTATTATCCATTTGTTGTAAATATATAGGGTCAACATGTTGACTAAGGACCACTATATCAACTATGAGATGAATCCATAGCAGAATTTCTTCAAACACCATAGTGTCATGAATAAGAGATATTATAATTTAAAAGGTAGAGGCATAAAATTAACCAAAATAGAGAGATATATGGACTACTAATGTCATTGCTAGATCATTAGAATACTATAATCCCAAATCTTGTCCAAGACAAGAAATTCAAAAATTATTGGCAATGTGTGGATGAACTACAACTCATTAAAGAATGGAAAATTGTACTGAACATAAGAAAATAAAAAACTCTTTCCATTTTCCTAAATCAATGAAGTGCAAGGCATGTTGGCTATCGCAAACAATGTAAGAACTTTATCATGGATAAAATAACTCCTAATATAGTTAAGGATAAAGAAAATGTCTTCTCTCAATCTGATTAATGGAGATCAACACCTTATAAATGTGAAAAATGGCTAATTGCTAAGATGCCTTGTTTTAAATCATTCAAATTTTAGGCAAAGGATTGTTCAGAAGTTAGTCCTAGTCATTGAAATGTTTTGAATTTCATGTATATATTTTTTCATATTAGTAATATTTTGTATGGAACTTCATTTTGAATTATGAATATATTGAACTATTTGTTGATTCAATATATTATCTTGACTTTTATTGAGAATTTTAAGATTGGTGGAATTTAATAATTCTCATCTAAAATATACCTTGGTGCAATTGAATTAATTTTTAAAATATTGAACATTTGTGTTGGGAACATAGTGAATTTTTTACTCTATGTCTTATGTGAAATATTTTTAATTTTAATGCATATCTCTGTAGTTATACATATGATGACTTCAAAAAATATTATTGCCAATTTGAATAAGGGAGAAAGATTGAATGGGGACAATTATAAGATCTAAAGAATGAGAATACATTATATCCTAAATGAACAAGTTACCTTAGAGGCTATCAATCAAGTCATGGCAGAGCCCCAACTAGTTGAGGGTCAGAATCTTAACAATGTCCAACATAAGCGTGACATGGACACTTACAACACATGGAAAAAGAAAGATTCAACTACTAAAGGAATTCTTATCAAATCAATGAATGATGACAATGCTTATCAATATGAGCAATTTAAAATAGCAAGTGCCATATGGGTGGCATTAGTGGAGAAGTTTGGAGGGACTACCATCTCCAAGTTTAGGTAGTTGATCATCAAGTTTGATACATACAAGAAAGTTCTTAATAAGTTGATGAAGTAACATTTAAGAGAAATATCGAACATGATAACTGAGTTGAAGAAGGCTAGCATGACCTGACTGATGAATAACAAGTTCAGTCTAAGGCCCTGTGCCTATGCATATATTGTTGAGTCCAATTTTAAACAATTTTTTAACTACTAGCGAAAATGGCAAAAGTCTAGAAAAGGAAAAGAGATCGTCCAAGGACTAGTGAATAAAAACAAGTAGTTCAAGTGCAAAAGAGGCAAGCGCACTGGGAAAAGAGCTAAGACCAATCCAACCTATTACAACTATGGAAACAAGGGTCACTTCGCCCGTGAGTGCACAAAACCAAAGAAGGTATTCCCTTATCTTGTCTTAAATTGTGAGATTTATGTTTCTAGTGCCATTTTATTAATTGAATTCTATCTTATGTGGACAATATAGTTATGAGCCACGGACCATGTAGCTCATGATAGAGAAGCTTTCATGGAATTTCGTTGAATATCGAAGGAAACCTGATGAATTTATATGGGTAATAATACGAAAGTAAAAGTAAAAGGGATAGAAACATGTAAATTGGCTTTTCGTGGTGGTCAAACCTTATACCTACATAAAGTCTTGTATGCTCTAGAAATTCGACGAAATTTAGTCTTTATAATTGTTTCATATTAAAGTTAGGATACAGTTTATTTTTCTCTCAAAACTTGGTTAAAATTTATTATGGTACTGTATTTTATAGATTTGGATTTCCGTTTGAAGGTTTGATGGTGCTAGACACTTTATTATGTAATTATAATAATTTTATTAGTTTTTTGTTATTTTCAACTCTTAGTAGTCTAGATGTGGATGCAAATAAATAACATACTAAATTAAGGCACATTGACTAAGATAAAATGAATAAACTGGCCCGTAAAGGCTTATTAAGACTTATCATAAAATGAGATATGTCTATTTGTGAACATTGCTTAGTAGGAAAAACTACAAGAAAGCTTTTTGGCAAAGTTGTTAGAGTTGAGCTTCCTTACAACTTCTACACTCATATATTTGTAGTCCTATTAATGTTGGAGCTAGAAAAGGTGCATTCTATTTCATCACTTTCATAGATGATTATTCACATTTTGGTCATATTTATTTGATCTCCCATAAGTCAGAAACAGTAGATTATTTTAGACATTATTTAAATAAGGTTGAAAATCAGTTAAACAAAGGATTTTTGCGGCAATTGACAATTCCAAGAACTTCCCAACAAAACGTATAGTAGAGAAAAGGAACCTAACTTTGTTAAAAATGGCAAGGTTTATGATGGTGCAAGTGAATTTTCCAATTTCGTATTAGGGAGATGCATTATACTTAACTGAGTTCCCACTAAGTGAGTAACTTCCACTCCTTATGAGTTATAGAAAGGTAGAAAACCTGACTTAAATATGATGTGACCCTAGGGGTTAATTATATACATTTATGACACATTCCATAAATTAAAAAAATTGGGACCAAGAAGAAAAAATGTAACTTTATAAGATACTTAGAACACTCCAAAAGGTACGTGTTCATAAAGGAAGACTTTGATAGAAGAATGATAGAAATAGAATCCAAAGATGCGACATTCATAAAAGACGACTTTCCTAAAAGGGGTGACATTGATAAAAGTCTTCATCTGTATGAGACAGAAGAGGAATATAAAGAAAATAAATCTTAACAACTATCAGTTGTGTTACTAGAGACAATGCCCTTACCTGTTCTAGATAGTAGGAGCAATGAGATTGAGCTCTAATCTATTATGGTTTGTGGGAGAAAAGATCCTTAATTGCATAAGAGTGACCGTCCTCGAATCCCTAAACAACGTTTTGGAATTAAAAGCGAAGTTTTAATAATTGCTTTTCCTAAAGATAAAAAAGCTCTATCATCCTATAACAAGGAAAGATGACAAGCAGCATTGGAGGAAGAAATGAAATCTATGGAAATTAACTAAGTTTGGAGTTTGGTAGACTTTTCGGTAGGTCAAAAACCCGTTAGGAATAAATGGATTCTCAAAATTAAATATAAGGCGGATGACTAAATAGACAAAGACAAAGTTCCCCTTGTGACAAAACTTGCCTTCTAGTTGTAGTAGCACATTTGGATCTAGAACTGCATCAAATAAACGTCAAGATAACTTTCCTTAATGGAAAACTTGATAAATAGATCTACAAAGATTAATATATAGCCTGAAACTATCATCAAGACAATAGTACTTAAAATTTCATAAGACTATATTGTCTTGTAATTTTAATAAGTTAGAACACGACCATTATGTCTATGTAAAAGATCCGATAACAAGTTTGTAATTCTATCCCTTTATATGGATGATGTACTGATAGTTGGGAGTGATTTGGAGTATGCGATGATCATTAAAAATTGGTTATCCATAAATTTTGACATGAAGGATATCGGTGAAGCAGATTATATTTCAGGGATTAAAATCAAAAGGGATCATTTTAAGAAACTTTTGGCTCGTCACAAGAGCATTATATCCAAAAGATTCTAGAATGATTCAACATGATGAATTGCAAACTCGTAGATAATTTTGTGTCCAAAGGCAACTTGCTGTGTCAAGACTTGTGTCGAAAAACTCAAAACAAAAACAATGAAATGTCCTTAGTACCTTATTCAAATATGGTTGGAAATCTTATGCATGTTATGATGTGTACTGACCTCGATATTTGCTTCACCGTCTGGTTTGTCAATATCAATCGAATCTTGGAAAGGAACACTTAAGGTTGTCAAAAAGATATTAAGATATTTGAAACATTATAGATTATTGTTTATGCTATCAAGGATCGAATTTGCTTATCGTTGGATATTCAGATGTTGGTTGGGATGGTTATTTGGACCAATACAAATCAACTTATGACTATGCTTTCTTACTCCAAAAAGGTGACAAATCTTGGAGTAGTAAGAAATAGATGTGTATAACCTTCCTAATGGAAGTTGAATTTGTAGCTTGTTTTACAATTGTGCAAAAAGTTGTTTGGTTAAGAAAATTTTTTGAGAATTTAGGTATACAAGACGAAAAAGTTGATCCTATAGTCGTACATTATGATAATCAAGTTGCAAAAACTTTCACAAAAGATCATAAATTCCATACACTAAACCAAACATATCGACACTAGATATAACTTCATCAAAGATATCATTTCAAAGAAGGAAATGATTGTATAATACATTTTTATGCATAATATGGTTACTGATCTTTTAACCAAACCAATTCTGAGAGATGTATATCTTGCACATGTTAAATGTCTTGGTTTGCATAGAATATGATATATGAATTATTGAGTATATATTGTACTAGTAACGCCACATTGGAAAACTAAAGAATTCGAAATTTATTTTTATTTATTCGCATGCTTGAATTCTTGGTGTTTTTCTATATGTATATTATTTTGAAAGCTCAACAAGATGATAATGTCACACAAGTTTAAGATTGACTCACTTACACGAGCAATTGCCTTTGACACTGAAAGGAGTATGCAAAGATGAAAAATATTTCCTGAGATTGATAACGCTAAGAAAGTGTACATAGAAGATAAGACTTACTTAAACAATGAATTATTATTATTATTAGACATATCACCTTGATAATTAATCAAGATGAGCTCATGAATCGATGAATTTTGCAATGACCAATTCGGATTACCCACATCCAAATAACCTATTAATGCTAGATATGAGTTTTTAATATATATTAACACCAATAAGATTGGAGAGATAATTAAAAACTCTGGTTAGACGTTGGTATAACAATTAAACTAAGATCTATACAATTTTGGTATTGACATTTGAGTAGATACACATTGTAGCACATGATTCATACCATGTGTACATAAGTAAAATGACCATTTGAAGTAGTAAGAGGATGAATCCCTACTCCCTCACTATGTGAGACTTTATGAGAATTACCGCATGTTGGTATCCTTAGCCTTTTTATTGTTATTTGATGTTTACACTTAGTGTTGTTATCTTAGTTTGACCTCTATGGCCACACATGATTCAATCTATGGAACATGATTAGAAAAGTGGCTAAGTTTAAATTGAGAATTTTGAGTAGAAGAGGAAGACGTATATATTATGTGTGTCCATTGGTCAGCCGATCATGTCACTTATATAAGAGAATAGACTTGATCATAGATGCATATATAGGAAAATAACACAATATCAAATAAGTGATTAAAGAGAGCTGGTGTTATCAAATAAGTATGGGGTGCTACGAGACTAATGCTTTATCATTTCATTCGTGTCGAAACAACTATGTTAAGATGTATAGTAAATTAGCTCCCAAGTGTAGGTTGCTCGCAAGGTTGCACGATATATTTATCAATATAAATTGCTTTGTTATGTAAGATTTCTATTGAAGAGTTTTAGTTTGGATCACCCATCATGTATGAATGGGAGATACTAAATTCGGTGATATAACCCTTGCTGATCAATCTAACAAGAACTATAACAATCTATTGGAATCTTGTACAAAGATCTATATAGCATAAACCAAAAGAATTAGAACCCTCTTGTTATCTAACAACAAGGAACTCTAATTATCAAAGAAAGAATTCACAACTTTCTCAAGAAGTGAATTCAAAGAAAACTTTCACAAGAACTTTGGAGAAATTCGAAATTTTTTATTAGAATCAAGGCTGCCTATAATCTTGAGTTTAATACATATATATATGTTTTTTTTTGGTAAGCCTAAAAAAAAAAACGAAATAAATCCTTTAAAAAAGGATAATAACAACTCATGATAACTAAGTACTCTCCTAATTAAACTAGGATACCAACTAGATAATAACTAATCACAAAAGGGCTAGCCAAATTGATGTGACTTGGGCTTCCATATGCATATTCGGCTAAGTATGAAATTTGGCCTTAGGAATAATGCCCAACACGTGCTCTTTGCTGCCCTTAGACCAATTCATGTATTTGGACTCCTTGTGTTAAAGTAAACTCTTTTAATTCTTCAAATTGAATTAAATGCACAAGTCTTGAACTAAACTCCATGCTTGTCATGGAGCCCAAGTCTAGCTTAAGTTAGAGTGAGAAAATGCTCTCCCTTCTCTCTATAATCCTTACCCTTTTCCTTCAACATCTCCACCCCATTGTCAACCTTTCCTTAGGTTGGTGACCACTCCGGCACCAACCCTTGGCCGGAGACCCCTTGGTCGCCGGCTCCTCCCTCCGTGCAGCTCCTCTCTCCTGTTTTCTCTATTCGGACATCCTCTTGTTTCTAGCTTTAGTTCTTTTAGTAATGCAAGCTGTGTTTTCTTCCATTCTCTTCCCTCTTCCCCTATTACTATGATGTTGTGTTTTTATTTTTTCTCGCATTTTCAGTTTGCATTGCTCCGGTGACCTTAGTTCCTCCTCTCCTTCCTTCCTCGGTGTGTCTAAACCCCTCCAAAAAATTCAAATTTCAAAGTTTTTACTCTTTCTTTGGTCTTTCCTTTTTTGGAAGTCTGCAGCTGTCTTCTTTTCTTCCAAAACTGAACTTTCCTCTTTCGGCATTGCATAGTCTGCTGTGCATTGTCTCTTCCGTGTATCTTTGACTGCTGCGCCTAGCATAGGCTGTTTTTTCTCCTTTCTTGGCATATCCACTTGATTGAAGACATGCATAACAAGGAACCTTCTTTACCACCTCATTTGTCAACTTCTTCTCTTCTCCAAAACAGGTTGGTTCCCCTTGCCATTGAAAAGGTTTCTACTTCTTCCCCTAACACTCCCTCGGCAGTAGCTGGAGAAGGTGAAAAGAAAAGTTCATGGAACTCCCTTTTCTCCCCTCGGAAACCCTCTATGAAGCTGGAGTTTTTTGAACCTAAAGGGAAGGATACCTTGGGGCGAATTTGTGTGGCACCTCCTCCCGAAGTAGCTGAGCAAGGAGCAACTAGATGGAATTCATGTGCGGTGGGCTTCTTCCTTGGCAAAAGGCCACCATTCTTGACTGTTAAAAGAGCTTTGGAGAGGTATTGGTCCTCGTTTGGCCTCAAAGATGTTATGACCTCCGGCCAAGGTGTCTTCATCCTTAAGTTTCAAGACATTGATGGAGTTATGAGAGCTGTGGAAGAGGGACAACTAACCATTGCAGGGCAGCCATTCCTTGTTAGGAAATGGACTACAAATCTTCCAATGGTAATCAATGATGTCAAAAAGGTTGCTATTTGGGTTAGATTGTATGGCATACCTCTTGAATTTTGGACCCCAAAAGGTCTTAGCTACATAGCAAGTGCAATTGGAAATCCTCTCTATGTGGACTCCATAACTGAAGAAGGGACAAGGCTGGACTTTGCAAGAATTTGTATAGAGGTAAAGGTGGATGCGGAATGTCCTGATTCAATATGTTTAGCTTTGCCGAATGGAGAATCAGTGATAATCCAAGTGGAATACACATGGAAACCTATTAAATGCAAGGGATGTCAATGTTTCGGTCACACCACAGCAAGTTGTTCTCTAGCACCAAAGCAAAATGTTGTCTCTATCCCACGGAAAACTCCAAAGGAAGGGGCTGGAAGAGTGCTCCCTGTGAACTTTAATGGGAAAGACAAACTAGAGCAAGTAACAAAAGACTTTGACAATAAAACCAAAGGTAGAAAGATGGAGGTGCAAAAGCTGGAGGGGAAAACTTTGCTAACTCATAAGAATAATAGATTCTCTGCATTAACTATAAAGGAGACTCAAGAACTTGGAAAGGAGAATATAATTCTGATTGAGGAAGGAAAGCATGGGATTTCCACTGGTGATAGTGATGCCATAATGGAGGGTAAGAAATACACTACATCGGCAGCAAATGAGAAAGCTCAAGAGAATGACGAAAGCTCCAAAAGCAGCACTAAAAATGCAACTGGAGGGGATGACTCGGACCAAGTTGCCTCTCCTATGATGCTTTCTTTTGGAGGGAAACTAAGAGTGGATGAGATGGACTTTAAAAAAGAAGATGCTGATTTGAAAAGTAGGAACTTGGGGAAGAAAGCGGCAAAGCAAAGAAAAGAAAATTCCCCTCCCATCCCATCCAAATGACAAAAGTTGCTTGCTGGAATATTAGGGGCCTTAATGCCCCTATTAAACAAAGAGAGGTTAGACATTTCATCTTGCAAAATAATATTGATTTCATGGCTGTTTTAGAAACTAAAGTAGGAGCCCATAATATCACTAGTGTGACTCGTAATATATGGAGGGAATGGGAATATGATAATAATAATGAGGTGTGCCCTAATGGAAGGATTTGGGTAGGATGGAATAAAGAAGCAATCAGAATAGACATCAAAGAGAAGGCCTCCCAATTCATTCATGGTGATGCTTGGTTAGTGAAGGAGAATATTCATGTGGCTTTATCCATAGTCTATGGATTCAATCAACCATTGGAAAGGAAAAGTCTATGGAAGGAACTTAGTAAGCATTCAAATCAGTTGGGTAATAAGCCTTGGCTAATCATGGGGGATTTTAATGCAATTAGAGGGCCGTACGAAAAAATCGGAGGGGCTGCATGGGGAGATACTTATTGTGAAGACTTAAACAATTGTTGTAGAGAGGCTAACTTAGATGACTTGCGGTATATGGGGAACCAGCTCACTTGGAGTAATTCTAGTGAAGGCCAAAGGAGGATAGCTTGCAAATTGGATAGAGCTCTTGTCAATGAGCATTGGGGGGATGTGTTTCCGGATTCCTATGCTAATTTCCTCAATCCTATTATTTCAGATCACTCCCCATGTGTTGTGACGTGTGGGAGTATTGTGGAGAGGAGAAAGGTCCCATTCAAATTCTACAACATGTGGGCGAATCATGAAAACTTCCTACATGTTGTAAGGGAGGCTTGGAAAGAGGATTTTAATGGCAGCCCCATGTTTAATCTTGTCAACAAACTCAAGGGTTTGAAGGGAGAGTTAAGGAAGTTAAATAGAAGTGGTTTTTGGCAAATTTCCGAGCAGGTTTTGGAAGCAAAAAATATGGTTGAAAATATTCAAATGAGGCTCCAAAGCAACCCACTTGATGAAGATTTAGCCAAAGAAGAAAAGACTTGGCTGGAAAATTACAGTAGACTTAGTATGGCAGAAGAATCTTTGGCTTGCCAAAAGGCCAAAGTCCATTGGCTCAAAGAGGGGGACCAAAACACCAAGTATTTCTTTAAATGCATTAAAGGCCGCAGTAATAGAAACTCCATAAATGGTGTATGCCTTGAAGATGGAACCTTTGTGAATAACATGGGTGATGTCAAGAATGAGTTTGTTAGTTACTTCAAGAAGATCCTCAACTCCTTGGATTCTTGTAAACTGAATTTTGAAGAGATTAAAAGGCTGGTCAATTTCCAAATTAAGCCTCAAGATGTGGAGACTATGACAAAGGATGTGGAGGAGGATGAGATTAAATCCATAATCTTTGCCATGGACAACAACAAAGCTCCAGGACCGGATGGCTATGGTGCTTTATTCTTCAAGGCAGCTTGGGAGATTGTTGGGAGTGATGTAGTCAAAGCTATCAAACATTTCTTTAGCTCCGGTCACCTCCTTAAAGAGGTAAATTGCACTATTCTTGCCCTTGTTCCTAAGGTTGCAAACCCTTCCTTTTGCAAGGACTATAGGCCTATCGCTTGTTGCAACACAATTTATAAATGCATTTCTAAAATCCTTACCAATCGCCTCAAAGGTATCCTCCCTAATTTTATTGATAAGGCCCAAGGAGCCTTTGTGAGTGGAAGGAACATTGGTGAAAATATAATGCTTTGTCAAGACCTCATGCACAACTATCACAAAACAAGCAAAGATAAGAAATGCGCCATGAAGATTGATTTAAAGAAAGCCTTTGATACGGTTCGGTGGGATTTCATTTTGGCAACTCTTGATGCTATAGGCATTCCTGGAAAATTTATAAGCTGGATTCAAGGCTGCATCACCTCTCCTTCATTCTCCTTGGGGATTAATGGTGAATTAATAGGCTTCTTTAAGAGTTCACATGGGCTAAGACAAGGGGACCCGATTTCCCCTTATCTTTTTGTCATTGCTATGGAGGTTCTCTCCCGTATGCTTGGGGAGCTCAAGAACAATCCTTCTTTCAGCCATCATTGGAAATGTAAGAAAAACAATCTCACCCACTTATGCTTTGCCGATGATCTAATGTTGTTTTGTAGGGCGGATGTTGAATCAATTTCTCTCATGAAGAACACTCTTTCTCTCTTCCATGAATGGTCCGGACTCCAAATGAACTGCTCTAAAAGCAATATTTTCCTATCCGGAGTTTCCAAGGAGCAAAAGACTACTCTCTCGGCAACAATTAACATGGCGGTGGGAGAATTGCCGTTTAAGTATTTAGGTGTGCCAATCAAGTCCTCAAAGCTCAAAAACAGTGATTGCAAGCAGCTCATTGATAAAATTGTTGGGCGAATTTCCTCTTGGCGGAGCAAATCTTTATCCTATGCCGGAAGACTCACTCTCATAAAAGCAATCCTATTTAGCATCCAAGTGTATTGGTCCTCCATATTCATTCTCCCCTCTAGTGTCCATAAGGAGATTGATGGTATCTTAAGGAAGTTCCTTTGGAGTGGTGTATCAATGGATGGGAAAAAAGCAAAAGTTGCATGGGATGAGGTGTGCACCCCTAAAGAGGAGGGTGGTTTAGGTATTATGAGGAGCAAATCATGGAATACCGCAGCTGTTACCAAGCACATGTGGAAGATCCTTGCTGATAAGAGTACATCACTTTGGGTGGATTGGATCAAAGAAAACAAGCTAAAAGGTAAATGCTTTTGGGAGTTAAAACCAAATGGGGAGAGTTCATGGATGTGGAGAAAGATTCTAAGGCTTAGGGAACAAATGAAGAACAATTTCAAGAGGATCATCGGCAATGGAGAGGACACATTCCTTTGGCATGACAATTGGCACCCTTTTGGACCTTTGCTGGACAAATTTGGTACTCGGATCATTTATGATTCGGGCATACCAAGAAATGCATTAGTAAAAGAAGTGATGGGCGGAAATAGGTGGAAATGGCCGGTGGCTAATTCATGTCACCTCTTGGAGATAAAGGAATCTCTTCCTTGCTGCCCAATGGGAGGTGAGGACACTCTAATATGGTCCCCTCAAACCAATGGCACCTTTTCCATCAAATCGGCTTGGGAGGTAGTTCGCACTAGGAGAGAAAAGGTACCATGGCACAAACTTGTGTGGTTCAAAAGGCACTTCCCAAGGCATTCATTCATCACTTGGCTGAGTATAAGAGGTAAACTTATGACAAAGGATAAATTACTAAGTATCGGTATTGGCACTCACAATATTTGTCCTTTGTGTAACGCGGAGCCGGAAAGTATGGAGCATCTCTTCTTCAATTGCAGCTTTAGTTCTCAAATTTGGTATGAAATTCTTAACCTTTGTCATCAACTAATTCTCCCCCAGCCTTGGATCTCCTTGGTCACGGACTTGGCTAGAAAATGGAAGAAAGACAACTTTAAGAACATTGTGAGCAAGTTAAGCTTCGGTGCTGCCATCTATTATATTTGGAAGGTTAGAAATGACATTTGCTTTGGAAGAGGAGGTCTACCGAGGGAAAGAGTAATGGCGCTTATAAAGGAATGTGTTAGAGTTCGGGTGACATGCTTGAACAAGGTAAGCAAGACTAGAGGAAATGAATACATTGCAAGCAAATGGGGTTTCTCCCCTTCGATTTTCATGTAGTCCATGTAGACTGATTTTGTTTAGATGAATGGTGATATTTGGAGTTTATATGTAATGCTTTTGTTCTTTTGTTCTTGTGTTATTTGCAATACCTAGGGGTTTGTCCTAGGATTGCATGATTAGGCTAAATCTAGGGGCTTTGTCCTAGATAAGCCATTGTAAATCCTTTTCTCTTGGTATAAAATTATTACTTACCAAAAAAAAAAAACTCCATGCTTGTCATGCCGTTGCCCATGAGTTGACCTTTGACTTCGCTTGGACTCTTTCCCATAAGCTCCAAATGACTTTGAACTAGCATAATGATTGCTACTTTCATCTTCTTGGCTCTTGCTCGTGTAATTGGGCCTTCGTCATAGCTTAATGGATCCAAAGTCTTTGTGTTTGTTGAAATAAAATTTGAACCTCCATCGTTATGCTTCCCCATGTGTGAATTTGGTGAATTTGGTGAAGTTATCCCTTGATCATTCGCATCACTCCCCCCTTCCTCGAAAGGATTTGACCTCAAATCTCCACCTGCATAATCAAAAGGAAGAAGGTCAGAAACATTAAAGGTTTCACTAACATTATACTCACAAGAGAGATCTAATTTATATGCATTGTCATTGATCCTCGCAACAACTTGAAAAGGTCTATCTCCTCGTGGGTGAAATTTAGATCGCCTTCGCAAAGAAAACCGTTCTTTGCGTAAGTGCAGCCAAACCCAATCGCTAAGCTCAAAAACCAACTTCTTACGCCTTTGATTCCTTTGGTTTGCCACTAATTGGTTCCTTTTATCTATGTTTTGCCTCACTTTCTCATGGAAATTGTGCACAAAATTTGCCTTCTTAGCACCATCGAAATTAACACACTCTTCCAAAGGTAAAAGAGATAAATCTAATGGTGTTAAAGGATTAAAACCATACACAATTTCAAAAGGTGAATAGTGCATGGATGAATGCACAACCCTATTATTTGCAAACTCTACATGGGGTAAACTTTCATCCCAAGACTTCACATTCTTTTTTATGATAGCACGCAATAATTGCCCTAAAGTTCTATTCACAACTTCAGTTTGACCATCAGTTTGTGGATGACATGTAATGCTAAATAACAATTTAGTTCCTAATTTTGCCCACAAGGTCTTCCAAAAGTAGGACAAAAATTTTGTATCCCCATCACTAACAATAGTTCTCAGCATACCATGCAAACGTACTACCTCTTTAAAAAACAAATCAGCAACATGTGAAGCATCATCAGTTTTATGACATGGAATAAAGTGTGTCATCTTAGAAAACCCATCAACTACCACACAGATGCTATCATTACCACGTCTCGTCCTAGGTAGTCCAAGTACAAAATCCATAGAAACATCTACCCAAGGTGAATGTGGAACAGGCAATGGCGTGTACAAACCATGTGGATACACTTTAGACTTAGCTTGCAAACATGTGATACAATTAGTACAATACTTAGAGACGTCAGATTTCATGTTAGGCCAAAAAAAGTGCTCTTGTAAAACATCTAAAGTTTTAGCTATGCCAAAGTGGCCCATCAAACCTCCTTCATGTGCCTCACGAATTAACATCAAACGCAAAGAACACTTAGGCACATTGAACACTTAGGAACACGAATTAGCAAGCTTAGCATGCAACTTTTGTGTACGCAAAACACTAAAAACAGACCTCACATGCAAAATGTGGTCTTCAAGTGATTTGTTGTACACAAGTATATCATCAAAATAGACAACGAATTTGCCAATAAATTCACACGAAACATGGTTCATCAAGCACATGAACATACTAGGAGCATTAGTTAACCCAAAAGGCATCACTAACCACTCATATAAACCATATTTTGTTTTAAAGGCAGTTTTCCATTCATTTCCTATTTTCATTCTAATTTGATGATAATCAGCCATTAAATCAATTTCAAAGAATATACGTGCACTATGCAATTCATCTAACATATCATTTAAACGAGGAATAGGATGGCGATACTTTACAGTGATTTTGTTAATAGCATGACAATCAACACACATATGCCATGATCCATCCTTTTTTGGCACCAATAGAACAGGAATGGCACATGGGCTCATGCTTTCTTTAATCAACCTTTTTGACAATAACTCATCCACTTGACGTTGTAACTCCTTTGTTTCGTCAGGGTTGCTCCTATACGCTAGTCGATTTGGAATTTGTGCTCAAGGAATGAAGTCAATTTGATGTTCTATCCCTCTCAATGGCAGTAAACCTTGTTCCCTTTCCAGCTCGGCTTCTATGATGTTGGGGTCGAAATAGCCTTGGTTTTCACTCTTAGTTATTTTTTCAATCTTGGTTGTCATGTGTACCATATCCTCCAAATCTACATAATGATGCAACTTGGTGCATATCCATTTAGGCAATGCAACAATTGACAAACTCAAATCTGGAAATTAATGTTCATATGACACAACAGCACTTTGTCTTCCAATTTAATCAATCAAATGACCTCCAAAACATACAAAGGATAGATCATTGGAAAGGGTACTCAAAGGATAGATCAGCCCTTTGCATGACCTCCTCTTCTTCTTCTTTAGCAGCTCCATCTTCATGGCCATAATCTACATTTTCTTCATCTTCTTAAAGAGATTCTTCAATAGCTTGAATCTCCATCAATGACAAAGTTCTTCTATTTGGGCATTCAGCTTGGAAGTGTCCATAGCCTTGGCATTTGAAGCATTTTTTATTGGAGAGATCAAGTCTTCCCATAATTGGTTTGTTCTTGCTAGGTTCTACCACCTTTTCTTTCCCTTTCTCCTTGGAAGTGATTTCGGCAGCCTTATAGTTGGATGGGGAACCCTTTTGAAAGGTGGTTCCCTTGTTGAAAGGAGGACTTTTGTAGAATGAAGTCCCCTTGGTAAATGGCTTGGCAACCGTAGACTTCATGGCCTTCTTTTGCTTCTCCACCTTAATAGCCAACTTACAAACATCTTCAAAGGTGCAATATGGTTGCAATTCTACCATATGAGCAATGTCTTGGTTTAAACCACCAATGAATCTTGCAATGGTTTGCTCTTTCACTTCCGGCAGCTCACTTTTCATTAATAGCTTCTCAAACTCCCTTATGTAATGCTCTACTCCATCACTTCCTTGCTCAAGGGTGTGTAGCTTGAGGTAAAGATCTTGTTTATGGTTGTCTGGAAGGAATCTTCTCTTCATAAGCTTCTTTAGTTTCTCCCAAGATCTCACTCTCTCTTTACCATCCCTTTCCCTTTGCTTCTTAAGATTTTCCCACCACAAGGATGCATAATCCTTGAATTTCAAGATGGCAAGTTTACATTTCTTCTCATCCGAATAGCCTTTATATTCAAAAACTCTCTCAATAGCATGTAACCAATCAACAAAATCATCCGGACTCATGCTCCCTTTGAATTCCGGAATTTCAATCCTTAAACCCCTATCATCATCCTTTTCTCTCCTAGGTGGCCTCTCTTGTTCTTCCTCACTTGAATAATCATGAAGCATCAATTCCTCCCTATGATGTCTAGGAGGAGGAGGGGAAGGTCTAATATGTCTTCTTGGTTGATATAGTTGGGTTGGGTGAGGTGGAGGAGGGGGTATTTGGCTTTGTGTTGAAGTTTGGGGCTGTGATAAGGGTGCCCTACTTTGAGTGAGGGTCAAGTCTCTCATCATTTGCATCATTTGATTCATTTGGTACTTAATGGCCTTAAGTTCTCCTTTGACCTCTTCTTTTAATGCCATGTGGGCAAATTCCCAAGGATGAGGAGGTGAGGAGGATGAGGATGAAGTTCTCTTATGGGACATTTGTGGTAGTGGCTAGTAGGTAAAGGTTAATGGTTATAAGTGTTTAGGTTAATGGTTGGGGTGAGTATTGGTAAGTGTTTAGGTTAAGGAAGGTTTGTGTTTAAGGCAAATTAAGGTTCTGTGAACAGTAATTTGTAGTGAACAGTAAATTCCGGAGGTGAACAGTAGCTCCAGGAGATAGAAATCAATCAACAAATCACACAAACAACCTAGGCTCTGATACCAAATGGTGCATATCCATAAAGGCAATGCAACAATTCACAAACTCAAATCTGGAAATTAATGTTCACATGGCACAATAGCACTTTGTCTTCCAATTTAACCAATCAAATGACCTCCAAAACATACAAAGGATAGATCATTGGAAAGGGTATTCAAAGAGGTTTCTAATGGTATATTATAGCAATCAGAACTCAATCAACAAGGCATTCAAAACTTGTTTCAAAGTTTGATGGCAAAATCTGAAAATGGCAAAATTACGTACTGTGAACAGTATCCGGGCATACAACACACATTCACACTTTGGATTTCAAGGGTAACAAGAAAGTTAATGATCCAAACCCGAATCCAATGGAAGAATACCAAGTCCAATCTCATCACTTGTCAAATTCAGCCCTACATGGAGTGTGGAGCCCAAAACCTTGTTTTGAAGAGAGGCAAGCACAAAACCAAGCTATGTTCAAGCCCATTTCGTCCCTTCCTTCATTTTGGGGTCCTAAGCCCTCCTTTGGTCACTCTTTTATCACTTGGATCCATTAAAAGTCCAACAAGCCCAATAGTGTGTTTAATTAGCTCTAAATATGTTATTGTCTAATTATGCATTTTACTTGTTGTTTGTGCTAGATTATGTTTAATTCAGTTTGTTAGTTGCCTTGGGTGAAGCTAAGCAAGTCAAAGAAGCTCAAAGAAAGAGACAAGAGTTGACATATCACATGGCTCTAGGAATTACTTCTTTTGGCAAGACAATTCATGACAATTTGGCCTTCCCTTGCCTTGCATTCTTCTTTGGGATTAACATGAAGATTAGAGCCAAATGCCTTTGAAATGAGCTTGAAATGTAACGTAGCTTCATTTAGGTTTCATTTAATTGTAGTTTGAAGCCTATTTAAACTATCCTTGGCTTATGTACGTTTTTTACTTAGCTTGAATATTAAAGAAAGTCTTTTTTTTTTTTTTGGTAAGTAATAATTTTATACCAAGAGAAAAGGATTTACAATGGCTTATCTAGGACAAAGCCCCTAGATTTAGCCTAATCATGCAATCCTAGGACAAACCCCTAGGCATTGCAAATAACACAAGAACAAAAGAACAAAAGCATTACATATAAACTCCAAATATCACCATTCATCAAAACAAAAATCAGTCTGCATGGACTACATGAAAATCGAAGGGGAGAAACCCCATTTGCTTGCAATGTATTCATTTCCTCTAGTCTTGCTTACCTTGTTCAAGCATGTCACCCGAACTCTAACACATTCCTTTATAAGCACCATTACTCTTTCCCTCGGTAGACCTCCTCTTCCAAAGCAAATGTCATTTCTAACCTTCCAAATATAATAGATGGCAGCACCGAAGCTTAACTTGCTCACAATGTTCTTAAAGTTGTCTTTCTTCCATTTTCTAGCCAAGTCCGTGACCAAGGAGATCCAAGGCTGGGGGAGAATTAGTTGATGACAAAGGTTAAGAATTTCATACCAAATTTGAGAACTAAAGCTGCAATTGAAGAAGAGATGCTCCATACTTTCCGGCTCCGCGTTACACAAAGGACAAATATTGTGAGTGCCAATACCGATACTTAGTAATTTATCCTTTGTCATAAGTTTACCTCTTATACTCAGCCAAGTGATGAATGAATGCCTTGGGAAGTGCCTTTTGAACCACACAAGTTTGTGCCATGGTACCTTTTCTCTCCTAGTGCGAACTACCTCCCAAGCCGATTTGATGGAAAAGGTGCCATTGGTTTGAGGGGACCATATTAGAGTGTCCTCACCTCCCATTGGGCAGCAAGGAAGAGATTCCTTTATCTCCAAGAGGTGACATGAATTAGCCACCGGCCATTTCCACCTATTTCCGCCCACCACTTCTTTTACTAATGCATTTCTTGGTATGCCCGAATCATAAATGATCCGAGTACCAAATTTGTCCAGCAAAGGTCCAAAAGGGTGCCAATTGTCATGCCAAAGGAATGTGTTCTCTCCATTGCCGATGATCCTCTTGAAATTGTTCTTCATTTGTTCCCTAAGCCTTAGAATCTTTCTCCACATCCATGAACTCTCCCCATTTGGTTTTAACTCCCAAAAGCATTTACCTTTTAGCTTGTTTTCTTTGATCCAATCCACCCAAAGTGATGTACTCTTATCAGCAAGGATCTTCCACATGTGCTTGGTAACAGCTGCGGTATTCCATGATTTGCTCCTCATAATACCTAAACCACCCTCCTCTTTAGGGGTGCACACCTCATCCCATGCAACTTTTGCTTTTTTCCCATCCATTGATACACCACTCCAAAGGAACTTCCTTAAGATACCATCAATCTCCTTATGGACACTAGAGGGGAGAATGAATATGGAGGACCAATACACTTGGATGCTAAATAGGATTGCTTTTATGAGAGTGAGTCTTCCGGCATAGGATAAAGATTTGCTCCGCCAAGAGGAAATTCGCCCAACAATTTTATCAATGAGCTGCTTGCAATCACTGTTTTTGAGCTTTGAGGACTTGATTGGCACACCTAAATACTTAAACGACAATTCTCCCACCGCCATGTTAATTGTTGCCGAGAGAGTAGTCTTTTGCTCCTTGGAAACTCCGGATAGGAAAATATTGCTTTTAGAGCAGTTCATTTGGAGTCCGGACCATTCATGGAAGAGAGAAAGAGTGTTCTTCATGAGAGAAATTGATTCAACATCCGCCCTACAAAACAACATTAGATCATCGGCAAAGCATAAGTGGGTGATATTGTTTTTCTTACATTTCCAATGATGGCTGAAAGAAGGATTGTTCTTGAGCTCCCCAAGCATTCGGGAGAGAACCTCCATAGCAATGACAAAAAGATAAGGGGAAATCGGGTCCCCTTGTCTTAGCCCATGTGAACTCTTAAAGAAGCCTATTAATTCACCATTAATCCCCAAGGAGAATGAAGGAGAGGTGATGCAGCCTTGAATCCAGCTTATAAATTTTCCGGGAATGCCTATAGCATCAAGAGTTGCCAAAATGAAATCCCACCGAACCGTATCAAAGGCTTTCTTTAAATCAATCTTCATGGCGCATTTCTTATCTTTGCTTGTTTTGTGATAGTTGTGCATGAAGTCTTGACAAAGCATTATATTTTCACCAATGTTCCTTCCACTCACAAAGGCTCCTTGGGCCTTATCAATAAAATTAGGGAGGATACCTTTGAGGCGATTGGTAAGGATTTTAGAAATGCATTTATAAATTGTGTTGCAACAAGCGATAGGCCTATAGTCCTTGCAAAAGGAAGGGTTTGCAACCTTAGGAACAAGGGCAAGAATAGTGCAATTTACCTCTTTAAGGAGGTGACCGGAGCTAAAGAAATGTTTGATAGCTTTGACTACATCACTCCCAACAATCTCCCAAGCTGCCTTGAAGAATAAAGCACCATAGCCATCCGGTCCTGGAGCTTTGTTGTTGTCCATGGCAAAGATTATGGATTTAATCTCATCCTCCTCCACATCCTTTGTCATAGTCTCCACATCTTGAGGCTTAATTTGGAAATTGACCAGCCTTTTAATCTCTTCAAAATTCAGTTTACAAGAATCCAAGGAGTTGAGGATCTTCTTGAAGTAACTAACAAACTCATTCTTGACATCACCCATGTTATTCACAAAGGTTCCATCTTCAAGGCATACACCATTTATGGAGTTTCTATTACTGCGGCCTTTAATGCATTTAAAGAAATACTTGGTGTTTTGGTCCCCCTCTTTGAGCCAATGGACTTTGGCCTTTTGGCAAGCCAAAGATTCTTCTACCATACTAAGTCTACTGTAATTTTCCAGCCAAGTCTTTTCTTCTTTGGCTAAATCTTCATCAAGTGGGTTGCTTTGGAGCCTCATTTGAATATTTTCAACCATATTTTTTGCTTCCAAAACCTGCTCGGAAATTTGCCAAAAACCACTTCTATTTAACTTCCTTAACTCTCCCTTCAAACCCTTGAGTTTGTTGACAAGATTAAACATGGGGCTGCCATTAAAATCCTCTTTCCAAGCCTCCCTTACAACATGTAGGAAGTTTTCATGATTCGCCCACATGTTGTAGAATTTGAATGGGACCTTTCTCCTCTCCACAATACTCCCACACGTCACAACACATGGGGAGTGATCTGAAATAATAGGATTGAGGAAATTAGCATAGGAATCCGGAAACACATCCCCCCAATGCTCATTGACAAGAGCTCTATCCAATTTGCAAGCTATCCTCCTTTGGCCTTCACTAGAATTACTCCAAGTGAGCTGGTTCCCCATATACCGCAAGTCATCTAAGTTAGCCTCTCTACAACAATTGTTTAAGTCTTCACAATAAGTATCTCCCCATGCAGCCCCTCCGATTTTTTCGTACGGCCCTCTAATTGCATTAAAATCCCCCATGATTAGCCAAGGCTTATTACCCAACTGATTTGAATGCTTACTAAGTTCCTTCCATAGACTTTTCCTTTCCAATGGTTGATTGAATCCATAGACTATGGATAAAGCCACATGAATATTCTCCTTCACTAACCAAGCATCACCATGAATGAATTGGGAGGCCTTCTCTTTGATGTCTATTCTGATTGCTTCTTTATTCCATCCTACCCAAATCCTTCCATTAGGGCACACCTCATTATTATTATCATATTCCCATTCCCTCCATATATTACGAGTCACACTAGTGATATTATGGGCTCCTACTTTAGTTTCTAAAACAGCCATGAAATCAATATTATTTTGCAAGATGAAATGTCTAACCTCTCTTTGTTTAATAGGGGCATTAAGGCCCCTAATATTCCAGCAAGCAACTTTTGTCATTTGGATGGGATGGGAGTGGAATTTTCTTTTCTTTGCTTTGCCGCTTTCTTCCCCAAGTTCCTACTTTTCAAATCAGCATCTTCTTTTTTAAAGTCCATCTCATCCACTCTTAGTTTCCCTCCAAAAGAAAGCATCATAGGAGAGGCAACTTGGTCCGAGTCATCCCCTCCAGTTGCATTTTTAGTGCTGCTTTTGGAGCTTTCGTCATTCTCTTGAGCTTTCTCATTTGCTGCCGATGTAGTGTATTTCTTACCCTCCATTATGGCATCACTATCACCAGTGGAAATCCCATGCTTTCCTTCCTCAATCAGAATTATATTCTCCTTTCCAAGTTCTTGAGTCTCCTTTATAGTTAATGCAGAGAATCTATTATTCTTATGAGTTAGCAAAGTTTTCCCCTCCAGCTTTTGCACCTCCATCTTTCTACCTTTGGTTTTATTGTCAAAGTCTTTTGTTACTTGCTCTAGTTTGTCTTTCCCATTAAAGTTCACAGGGAGCACTCTTCCAGCCCCTTCCTTTGGAGTTTTCCGTGGGATAGAGACAACATTTTGCTTTGGTGCTAGAGAACAACTTGCTGTGGTGTGACCGAAACATTGACATCCCTTGCATTTAATAGGTTTCCATGTGTATTCCACTTGGATTATCACTGATTCTCCATTCGGCAAAGCTAAACATATTGAATCAGGACATTCCGCATCCACCTTTACCTCTATACAAATTCTTGCAAAGTCCAGCCTTGTCCCTTCTTCAGTTATGGAGTCCACATAAAGAGGATTTCCAATTGCACTTGCTATGTAGCTAAGACCTTTTGGGGTCCAAAATTCAAGAGGTATGCCATACAATCTAACCCAAATAGCAACCTTTTTGACATCATTGATTACCATTGGAAGATTTGTAGTCCATTTCCTAACAAGGAATGGCTGCCCTGCAATGGTTAGTTGTCCCTCTTCCACAGCTCTCATAACTCCATCAATGTCTTGAAACTTAAGGATAAAGACACCTTGGCCGGAGGTCATAACATCTTTGAGGCCAAACGAGGACCAATACCTCTCCAAAGCTCTTTTAACAGTCAAGAATGGTGGCCTTTTGCCAAGGAAGAAGCCCACCGCACATGAATTCCATCTAGTTGCTCCTTGCTCAGCTACTTCGGGAGGAGGTGCCACATTAAAGAAAGTCTTTCTTGCAATTGTTTGCAATTTCTCTTTATCCAACTCTTGACCAAGGGGTTGGTGGTGATTCAAGGCTGGTGGGTTTCCCTTTAAGCCTTGGTTTATTGGTTAGATTGTTGTTTGTTTGTTCTTAATCTCATTTATTATCATTTTCTTCCTTGGCTGAAATCTCTCTTGAATTCTATTTGGCTGGAATTTGTTCTTTTTCTATTGAGTTTGGTAGTTTAGAAGTTGTGTTTGGGATTGAACTTGCTTGGTCATCCTAATATAACTCACCTATTAGTTGAACTTGTATTAAAACCACATCAGTTAAACAAGGCATAAAGGAAATTTCCACCAACCTTGGGGTCTTCCACCACCAATTCTTCCTCCAAGATGAATTGGATAAAGGAAAAGTAACTAAAGAAAAGCTATAAAGCTTTACTTGAATATTTCATTATCAAAGAAGTCTAACCCTTTACAAGTGAAAATCCACTTTCATATACAAGAGCAAGTGGTGGCAAAAATTAGGCATTAATTTGACATGGAAGCTTTTCCCTTCATTTAAGCTTAACCATTCATTCAATACTAAGGCCATACCATATTAATTGAAGAAAACAACAAAAGGGAACAACTTTTCCCTTAAAGGTGGAACTATGTCCACCAACTAAAGTTACTTGCTTCCCATTTAGTTGCAATCCAACTAAATGGGCTTCATGGCATCTTGGGCTCCATTTAAGTGATGGAGGGCTGCCTCATCTACTTGGGCTTCAAGTGGGCTTGTAGTTGGCTTCTTGGACTCATTTAAGTTTCCATTTCATTAAGGCCTTGATGCAAGTAATGAGATTGCACCCAAAAGTAAAGTTGGGCCAATGTGGAAAAAGCAATGAATTGGGCTTGCATGGAGCTAATTCTTCATTCTCAATGGTGGCTTAAGCCAAATGGAGATTTGATAGAGACTTGGAAGCTAGGGTTGGAGAGGTAGCCGAAAATACATCATCCCCCCCGGGTTGGGAAGGACTTGCCCTCAAGTCCTCAAGGTGGCTATCCTCCATGTATGGTGAAAGATCTCCAATGTTGAAGGTAGCCGAGACTCCTCCCATTTCATCCGGAAGATTCACCTTGTATGCATTATCATTCACCCTCTCAAGCACTTCAAATGGTCCATCAGCCCTTGGAGCTAACTTACTCCTCCTTTTGCTTGGAAATCTCTCTTTTCTCAAATGCACCCAAACCAAGTCACCCGGTTTGAAAATGGATGGCTTCCTATGCTTGTTGATCTTCCTCTTGTGAGCTTCATTGGCCTTCATGATTTGAAATTTGATGGTTTCATGGAGCTTCTTCATGGCAACAACTTTCTCCTTGGCATCCTTGTGAACTTGCACATCAAGAGGTAAGGAAGTTAGATCCAAAGGAGTTAAGGGATTAAGGCCATAGACTACCTCAAACGGAGAGTGATCGGTTGTTGCGCTTGGACTCCTATTGTAGGAAAATTCAGCTTGAGCAATCTTCAAGTCCCAATCCCTTAAGTGCTTGTTAACCAAAGTCCTCAAGATTTTTCCCAAAGTCCTATTAGTTACTTCAATTTGACCATCGATTTGAGGGTGATGAGAGGTGCTAAACATGAGCTTGGTTCCCATTTTGCTCCATAATGTCCTCCAAAAGTGGCTCAAGAACTTGGTGTCTCGATCCGAAACTATGGTTCTTGGAATTCCATGTAGCTTCACCACTTCCTTGAAGAACAATTCAGCCACCTTGCTAGCATCTTCAGTCATGGAACAAGGGATGAAGTGGGCCATTTTAGAGAATCTATCTACTACCACCATTATAGCATCCTTTCCCCTTTGAGTTCTTGGAAGAGCCACAATAAAATCCATGCTAAGATCCTCCCATGGCTGCTCCGGAATAGGTAAAGGCATGTAAGGACCAGGTTTGAAATGAGACTTGGACCTTTGACATGTGCCACACCTTGCAATAATGGCTTGAATGTCACTCACCATCTTAGGCCAATAGAAATGCTCTTTAAGCATGTCTAAGGTCTTATTTATGCCAAAATGACCTGCTAATCCACCACCATGTGTCTCCCTAATGAGAAGTTCCCTAAAAGAGCTCTTAGGGATGCATAATTTAGCTCCTTTGAAAAGAAAACCATCATGGACAGAATAGTCTTCATATGCCCCTCTAGAACACTTCTTCATGATCTCCCAAAGCTTATCATCTTCATTGTAATATTGTCTCATAAGCTGGAAACCTAGAACTCTCGCATTAAGAATGGATAACAAGTAATGCCTTCTTGAAAGAGCATCGGCAACTACATTGGAAGAACCTTGTTTATATGCTGAAACAAAGGAGAAAGACTGAAGGAATTCCACCCATTTAGCATGCCTTGAACTTATCTTATGTTGGCTACTAAGAAACTTCAAGGCTTGGTGATCGGAATGAAGCACAAATTGTTTAGGCCTTAGGTAATGACTCCAATGATCAAGGGCTCTAACAATTGCATAGAATTCTTTGTCATAGGTGGAGTATCTTCTCTTGGACTCATTGAGCTTCTCACTAAAGTAAGCAATGGGTCTTTGGTTGGGGCCAAGTTTTAATGGCATCTACCTTGGATTGATCTACTTGAATGTCATCCTTAGAAACTACATATCCAAGGAACACAACTTGGTCTACAAAGAATTCACACTTCTCTTCTTTTGCATATAACTTATTTTTCCTCAACACATCAAAAACACTTCTCAAATGCAAGACATGATCATCAAGAGTTTTGCTATATACTAATATGTCATCAAAATAAACAACAACAAATGCACCAATGTAAGGTTTGAGTTCCTCATTCATAAGCCTCATGAAAGTGCTTGGAGCATTTGAAAGGCCAAAGGGCATAACCAACCATTCATATAAGCCTCCCTTAGTCTTGAAGGCTGTCTTCCATTCATCTCCTTCTTTAATCCTTATTTGATGGTAGCCACTCCTTAGATCGATTTTGGAGAAGACACAAGCACCATGTAACTCATCAAGCATATCATCAAGTCTAGGGATGAGACATTTATACTTGATGGTTATATTGTTAATGGCTCTACTATCCACACACATCCTATATGAGCCATCTTTCTTAGGAACAAGTTGGGCTGGAACGGAACATGGACTCATGCTAGGCTTTACAAAGCCCTTTTCAATCAATTCTTCCACTTGCCTTTGCAACTCTTTAGTCTACATGGGATTGCATCTATAGGCTGGCTTATTAGGCAATGGTGCACCTTGAACCAAGTCAATTTGATGCTCAATGCCTCTTAAAGGAGGGAGGCCGGATGGAAGCTCTAATAGAAACACATCTTCAAATTCAGCCAAGAGAGATTGAACTAAGGGATGGGCTTCTTTCTTCTCATGTTTGAGCTCCCCTTCAAGCATAAGTAATGCAAAGACAGGCTGCAAACTCAAAAGAGCCCTTTCTACTTGCTGCCCATTCATATACATACTCTCCCTTTTAGCTTCTTTCCCTTTGATAGCCTTGTTAGCTTCTTGGGGACTAAGAGGTAGCAAAGTAATGGTCTTCCCCTTGAATTTGAAGGAATAAGTGTTCTTTTTACCATTATGAGTTACTTCTCTATCAAATTGCCAAGGTCTCCCTAGCAACAAATGGCATGCATCCATGGGAACTACATCACACACAATCTCATCTTGGTAATGCTTGCCAATGGAGAAGGAAACAAGTACTTGTTTGGCTACTTGGAGGCTGGTCCCATTGCTCAACCATTGGAGCTTATATGGTTGAGGATGAGGTATGGTAGACAATCCAAGTTTCTCCACTAATGTAGATGAAGCCACATTTGCACAACTTCCACTATCTATAATCAAAGAACATACCTTGCCTCCAATTGTGCATCTTGATTGGAAAATTTGGAGCCTTGTTCCTCATATGGAAAGGACTTGGAATGCAATGCTCTTCTAATCACTAACATCTCTCCTTCATCAGCCCTCTGCATGACCTCCTTTTCTTCTTCTTCGACAGCTCCATCTTCATGGCCATAATCTACATTTTCTTCATCTTCTTGAAGAGATTCTTCAATAGCTTGAATCTCCATCAATGACAAAGTTCTTCTATTTGGGCATTCGGCTTGAAAGTGTCCATAGCCTTGGCATTTGAAGCACTTTTTATTGGAGAGATCAAGTCTTCCCATAATTGGTTTGTTCTTGCTAGGTTCTACCACCTTTTCTTTCCTTTTCTCCTTGGAAGTGATTTCGACAGCCTTATAGTTGGATGGGGAACCCTTTTGAAAGGTGGTTCCCTTGTTGAAAGGAGGACTTTTGTAGAATGAAGTCCCCTTGGTAAATGGCTTGGCAACCGTAGACTTCATGGCCTTCTTTTGCTTCTCCACTTTAATAGCCAACTTACAAACATCTTTAAAGGTGCAATATGGTTGCAATTCTACCATATGAGCAATGTCTTGGTTTAAACCATCAATGAATCTTGCAATGGTTTGCTCTTTCACTTTCGACAGCTCACTTCTCATTAATAACTTCTCAAATTCCCTTATGTAATGCTCTACTCCATCACTTCCTTGCTTAAGGGTGTGTAGCTTGAGGTGAAGATCTTGTTTATGGTTGTTCGGAAGAAATCTTCTCTTCATAAGCTTCTTTAGTTTCTCCCAAGACCTCACTCTTTCTTTACCATTCCTTTCCCTTTGCTTCTTAAGATTTTCCCACCACAAGGATGTATAATCCTTGAATTTCAAGATGGGAAGTTTACATTTCTTCTCATCCGAATAGCCTTTATATTCAAAAACTCTCTCAATAGCATATAACCAATCAACAAAATCATCCGGACTCATGCTCCCTTCGAATTCCCGAATTTCAATCCTTAAACCCCTATCATCATCCTTTTCTCTCCTAGGTGGCCTCTCTTGTTCTTCCTCACTTGAATAATCGTGAAGCATCAATTCCTCCCTATGATGTCTAGGAGAAGGGGAAGGTCTAATATGTCTTCTTGGTTGATGTAGTTGGGTTGGGTGAGGTGGAGGAGGGGGTATTGGGCTTTGTGTTGAAGTTCGGGGCTGTGATAAGGGTGCCCGACTTTGAGTGAGGGTCAAGTCCCTCATCATTTGCATCATTTGATTCATTTAGTCCTTAATGGCCTTAAGTTCTCCTTTGACCTCTTCTTTTAATGCCATGTGGGCAAATTCCCAAGGATGAGGAGCTGAGGAGGATAAGGATGAAGTTCTTTTATGGGACATTTGTGGTAGTGGCTAGTAGGTAAGGTTAATGGTTATAAGTGTTTAAGGGTTGGGGTGAGTATTGGTAAGTGTTTAGGTTAAGGAAGGTTTGTGTTTAAGGCAAAATAAGGTTATGTGAACAGTAATTTGTAGTGAACAGTAAATTCCGGGAGGTGAACAGTAGCTCTGGGAGATAGAAATCACTCAACAAATCACACAAACAACCTAGGCTCTGATACCAAATGGTGCATATCCATCAAGGCAATGCAACAATTCACAAACTTAAATCTGGAAATTAATGTTCATATGGCACAACAGCACTTTGTCTTCCAATTTAATCAATCAAATGACCTCCAAAACATACAAAGGATAGATCATTGGAAAGGGTACTCAAAGAGCTTTCTAATGGTATATTATAGCAATCAGAACTCAATCAACAAGGCATTCAAAACTTGTTTCAAAGTTTGATGGCAAAATCTGAAAATGGCAAAATCACACACTGTGAACAATATCCGGACATACAACACATATTCACACTTTGGATTTCAAGGGTAACAAGAAAGTTAACCAAGGCATAAAGGAAATTTCCACCAACCTTGGGGTCTTCCACCACCAATTCTTCCTCCAAGATGAATTGGATAAAGGAAAAAAACAACTAAAGAAAAGCTACAAAGCTTTACTTGAATATTTCATTATCAAAGAAGTCTAGGCCTTTACAAGTGAAAATCCACTTTCATATACAAGAGCAAGTGGTGGCAAAAATTGGGCATTAATTTGACATGGAAGCTTTTCCCCTCATTTAAGCTTACCCATTCATTCAATACTAAGGCCATACCATATTAATTGAAGAAAACAACAAAAGGGAACAACTTTTCCCTAAAAGATGGAACTATGTCCACCAACTAAAGTTACTTGCTTCCCTTTTAGTTGCAATCCAACTAAATGGGCTTCATGGCATCTTGGGCTCCATTTAAGTGATGGAGGGCTGCCTCATCTACTTGGGCTTCAAGTGGGCTTGTAGTTGGCTTCTTGGACTCATTTAAGTTTCTATTTCATTAAGGCCTTGGATGCAAGTAATGAGATTACACCCAAAAGTAAAGTTGGGCCAAGGTGGAAAAAGCAATGAATCTTTGGGCTTGCATGGAGCTAATTCTTCATTCTCAATGGTGGCTTGAGCCAAATGGAGATTTGATAGAGACTTGGAAGCTAGGGTTGGAGAGGTAGCCGAAAATACATCACAACTCAACAAGGTTAGCAATATCACTGTTCAAACCTGAAAGAAAATGTGCCATAGTAGCTTCCCTATCCTCCTCGATGTTGGCCAGAATCAGAGCCATCTCCATCTCTTGGTGATATTCTTCAACACTATTGGATCCTTGATTCAACCTTTGTAATCGATTGTATAGTTCCCTATAGTAGTGTTGTGGTACAAATCTCTTCCTCATGATTGTTTTCATCTCAAACCACGAAGAAACAAGACCTTCTCCACTTCTGCGCCTAGTAGAGGTAAATTGATCCCACCATACACTAGCATAGTCGGTGAATTCGACGGCTGCCAATTTCACCTTCTTCTCTTTGGTGTAGTTATGGCACTCAAATACATGCTCTACCTTCTTCTCCCACTCTAAATATGCCTCTGGATCACTTTTACCATGGAAAGCTAGAATCTTCATTTTGATTGATCCCAAATTCCCATCTTTTGATTTGCCTTTGTTGGAACATGTAAATCCTTCTTCTTCAACCTCCCCTTTTAAATCATCAAAGAGGCTACGTTTTATGTCTCTTGTCTTGCCACGGCTAGGTGTACCTTGTTCCAACCTTTCCAACCTCTCCTGGACATTATGGTTTTCACTCCTCATGTCCTCTTATTGTGTCATCATCTTCTGTAACATGCCTTGTATTGCTTCTAAGGTAACTTTCTCCTTAGGTCCAAGATGTAAACCTGCAAGAAAATGTTAGAAAACACCTATTCTAACACCCTCATATGTTTCGCTCGAATGTGTTTGTAACATTCTAATACGCTCACCAAAACAATCACACATAGAATTTCCCCTTAGAGTTCTTATTTGAGTTAACCTTTACTACTCACTTTCTAAAGAGAATTACAAATTATGGTCCCTTGACAATTAGAGCTAACAAAAAAAAATTGAATTATGGCCTTTTACAGTGGTAAATTCGGCCACAACTAAATTCGACTTCCTCTCCTTTTCCTTTTTTTTTTTTTTTGTACTGGTATGAAATACTTTGAGTATTGAGTATGATTTTCTTACTAAGTTGTGGTCGCTCACTCAGTTTAATTTTATATTTTACAGGTAAAGAGTTACAACAAAGGTTCCCGGGGAGCACTAGTGAGACATGAGGCTAAGGGAGAAACGCACCATAATTTTGTTGATTTATATGTTTTGATGCATATGTGATTGTGTATAGCTATATCTATATATGTATATATATATATATATATATATATATATATATATATATATATATATATATATCTGGCTAGTTATGAAAATTGATTGTAAAGTTTCTGTTGGTGATAATTTTTATGATGGTTATTATTATGTAGTTATTTTATTAATTGTGATTAAGTTGATGAAAATCCAGTCGGTTGGTAGGACTGGTTTATGTGAATTGCTAATTGGGAGTGTTACAGGGCATAATTGAAAAAAAGAAAGAAAATATTCCCCGGCCCTCTAAAATAGGGAAACTTTTGCTGTTTTTCTGTAACACACCTATTGGTTAGGAGGTTACATTTTCGGTATCAGAACGCGATTTTGGGCGCTTAAAAGTGGATATAATAAAACGTGTTGTAATATAATATAATATTTGTATATAGTTTTGCATTCTAGTATTGCATAGGTGCCTTTCATGTCTCACAAATTAGCTCTCGAGAATCGATTACAGTAAGTTGTTTTCTTTGCCTGTATTCAAATAATAGGATATTATGTAATTACACTTATGTAGTTATTAGATGAGGAGTACCACAAGACGAGGACGAGGACGGGGTCGTGGAAGGGGTATTCTGAGAGAGACGGGAGAACCGTCTAACCCTACCTCGTCAGGTGGTTTAGGATTTGGGCTAGTAGAAATAAGAGATATAGTCTGACATGTGTTGACCGAGAATCAAGATAGACCCACACCTGAAAATATAGTCAAAGATGTCATCCGAGATGAGATTACAAGTGAGATTCATGAAGAGGTTATAGAAGAAATCAGAAATGAAATGAGGAATGAAGGGAGAGGAGAAATTGGAGCTTAAAGGCGACTTGAGCCCATTTATTCCTTACCGAGTCAGCATACCCCTCTTAAATTTAAAGGTACTAAAGATCCTTTAGTGGCTGATAAGTGGATCAAGCAAGTGGAAAGTACCATGGATTTGTTTTCTATGACTGATAGAGAAAAAGTTTGGTATGCTAGTTTCTTGATGAGGGGAGAGGCCCACGTATGGTGGGACCTAGTTAAAGAAACCAAAAATGTGGATCTGATGACTTGGCAGGGCTTCAGAAGGGCATTTGAGGCCCAATACAAAACAGCTGACGTGGTAGTAGTCAAAGTTCAAGAGTTTATTTCTTTGCAGCAGGGGGAGGGTTCAGTAAAGGATTATTCTACCCGTTTTGATGTCTTATCTAGTTTTGCTCCAGGTATGGTGAGTACACCTAGTCTCCGATTAGACAGATTTCTTCAAGGCCTTAGACCGGAGATAGCCTTGCATGTGCTAGCTAGACCACAACCCCCTCAAACTTATGAAGAGGCATTGGAGAGAGCATTGAGGTTAGAGGTATATGTTAATAAGCTACCCAGGAATGCAACCTTTATGACAACACCTCTATTATTGACAGCACCCCAGATAGTGATGCCAAGTCGGTCAACTTTACCTGCTTCATTGACTATTTCAGCACATGTTACAACATCAGGGGGTAGTTCAATTGGCTCTAGTTTCAGAAACAATAGGGGAAAAAGAAAATTTTAGTCAAAAGCAAGTAGAAAAGGCAGGAAAAGTGACAAGAAGCCTAGAAAATAAAATATTCCCCAGTATCAGATTTGTGGGAGACGTCATAGCAGGGAATGTTGGTACCAGCAGAAACATGTGATTTGTTATAGATGCCGATAGCCAAGGCATATAGCAAAGGATTGCTAGAGTACCGAGGCGCCAGTCTGATACAACCATAACAAATCCTGATTCTACCAATGCAACCAGGGAGAGGTATCAATGCATGGGTTTATACAGCTACCCATAATCAGGCAGAGGCTAGTGCATCTGTAGTTATTGGTTAGCTTTTTTTTCATTTTGTTTCCTTATATGCATTGATTGATTCAGGAGCTACACACTCCTTTATTGTACTAGGGGTTATTGAAAGGGTAGGTTTAGTGTCTGTTAGATCTACCTGTTCTATTAGAGTTGAGATGCTAGATGGTGGGAGTGTGATTACTGATAAGATGTTAAAAGACCATAGGGTAATGATACATGGGAGAGAGTTAAAGGTAGACCTGATTGTCTTTGATATGCCCGATTTTGATGTTATCTTGGGCATGGATTTCTTAGAAAGATATGGAGTCGAGATTGACTGTAGAAAGAAAAAGGCTCGATTCCAACTTGATAATAGGGATTACTTTAATTTCGAAGAGGGCCATCAGCCTAGTATGATGATTAGTAGTGTAAAGGCGCAAAAATTATTGAAAAATAGGTGTACAGGATATTTAGCTCATATGCTACATGAGTGTGATATTCAAAGATTGGGTGTTCAGGATGTCCCAATAGTACGAGATTTCCTAGATATTTTTCCTGATGAGCTACCAGGTTTACCTCTAAAGAGAGAGTTGGAGTTTAGTATAAAGTTAGAACTTGGCTCAACCCTAATTTCAAAAGCCCCTTATTGGATGGCTCCAGCTGAATTACAAGAATTAAAGAAACAACTACAAGAACTTTTAGATAAGGGTTTTATTAGACCTAGTCACTCTCCTTGGGGAGCGCCCATACTATTTGTCAAAAAGAAAGATGGGTCCCTTTGTATGTGCATAGATTACAGTGAGTTAAATTGGTGCATATCCATCAAGGCAATGCAACAAGTCACAAACTGAAAATCTGGAATTTATTGTTCATATGGCACAGCAGCATTTTGTCTTCCAATTTGACCAATCAAATGACTTCCAAAACATACAAATTATGGTTCATTGGAAAGGGCATTCAAAGAGCTTTCTAATGATATATGATAGCAATCACAACTCAATCAACAAGGCATTTAAAACTAGTTTCAAAGTTGGATGGCAAAATCTGAAAATGGCAAAATTACATACTGTGAACAGTACCCGGGCATATAACACACATTCACACTTTGGATTCCAAGGGGTAACAAGAAAGTTAACCAAGGCATAAAGGAAATTTCCACCAACCTTAGGGTCTTCCACCACCAATTCTTCCTCCAAGATGAATTGGATAAAGGAAAAAAGCAACTAAAGAAAAGCTACAAAACTTTTACTTGAATATTCATTAGCAAGAAGTCTAGCTTACAAATGAAAATCCACTTTCATATATACAAGAGCAAGTGGCGGCAAAATGGAGCATTAATTTTGACATGGAAGCTTTTCCCTTCATTTAAGCTTAACCATTCATTCAATACTAAGGTCATACTATATTAATTCAAGAAAACAACAAAAAGGGACAACTTTTCCCTAAAAGGTGGAACTATGTCCACCAACTAAAGTTACTTGCTTCCCATTTAGTTGCAATCCAACTAAATGGGCTTCATGGCATCTTGGGCTTCATTTAAGTGATGGAGGGCTACCTCATCTACTTGGGCTTCAAGTGGGCTTGGAGTTGGCTTCTTGGACTCATTTAAGTTTCCATTTCATTAAGGCCTTGGATGCAAGTAATGAAATTGCACCCAAAAGTAAAGTTGGGCCAATGTGGAAAAAGCAATGAATCTTTGGGCTTGCATGAAGCTAATTCTTCATTCTTAATGGTGGCTTGAGCCAAATGGAGACTTGATAGAGAATTGGAAGCTAGGGTTGGAAAGGTAGCCGAAAATACATCATCCCCCCTGGGTTGGGAAGGACTTGCCCTCAAGTCCTCAAGGTGGCTATCCTCCATGTATGGTGAAAGATCTCCAATGTTGAAGGTGGCCGAGACTCCTCCCGTTTCATCCGGAAGATTCACCTTGTATGCATTGTCATTTACCCTTTCAAGCACTTCAAATGGTCCATCAGCCCTTGGAGCTAGCTTACTCCTCCTTTTGCTTGGAAATCTCTCTTTTCTCAAATGCACCCAAACCAAGTCACCCGGTTTGAAAATGGATGGCTTCCTATGCTTGTTGATCTTCCTCTTATGAGCTTCATTAGCCTTCATGATTTGAAATTTGATGGTTTCATGGAGCTTCTTCATGGCAGCAGCTTTCTCCTTGGCATCCTTATGAACTTGCACATCAAAAGGTAAGAAAGTTAGATCCAAAGGAGTAAAGGGATTAAGGCCATAGACTACCTCAAATGGAGAGTGTCCGGTTGTTGCACTTGGACTCCTATTGTAGGAAAATTCAGCTTGAGCAATCTTCAAGTCCCAATCCCTTAAGTGCTTGTTAACCAAAGTCCTCAAGATTGTTCCCAAAGTCCTATTAGTTACTTCGGTTTGACCATCGGTTTGAGGGTGGTGAGAGGTGCTAAACATGAGCTTGGTTCCCATTTTGCTCCATAATGTCCTCCAAAAATGGCTCAAGAACTTGGTGTCTCTATCCGAAACTATGGTTCTTGGAATTCCATGTAGCTTCACCACTTCCTTGAAGAATAATTCAGCCACCTTGCTAGCATCTTCAGTCTTGGAACAAGGGATGAAGTGGGCCATTTTAGAGAATCTATCTACTACCACCATTATAACATCCTTTCCCCTTTGAGTTATTGGAAGAGCCACAATAAAATCCATGCTAAGATCCTCCCATGGCTGCTCCGGAATAGGTAAAGGCATGTAAGGACCAGGTTTGAAATGAGACTTGGACCTTTGACATGTGCCACACCTTGCAATAATGGCTTGGACGTCACTCACCATCTTAGGCCAATAGAAATGCTCCTTAAGCATGTCTAAGGTCTTATTTATGCCAAAATGACCTGCTAATCCACCACCATGTGTCTCCCTAATGAGAAGTTCCCTAAAAGAGCTCTTAGGGATGCATAATTTAGCTCCTTTGAAAAGAAAACCATCATGGACAGAATAGTCTTCATATGCCCCTCTAGAACACTTCTTCATGATCTCCCAAAGCTTATCATCTTCATTGTAATATTGTCTCATAAGCTGGAAACCTAGAACTCTTGCATCAAGAATGGATAACAAGTAATGCCTTCTTGAAAGAGCATCCGCAACTACATTGGAAGAACCTTGTTTATATGCTGAAACAAAGGAGAAAGACTGAAGGAATTCCACCCATTTAGCATGCCTTGAACTTATCATCTGTTGGCTACTAAGAAACTTCAAGGCTTGGTGATCGGAATGAAGCACAAATTGTTTAGGCCTTAGGTAATGACTCCAATGATCAAGGGCTCTAACAATTGCATAGAATTCTTTGTCATAGGTGGAGTATCTTCTCTTGGACTCATTCAGCTTCTCACTAAAGTAAGCAATGGGTCTTTTGGCTTGAGTTAGGACTGCCCCAATGCCAACTCCACTTGCATCACATTCCACTTCAAATACCTTACCAAAATCAGGTAGAGCAAGTATGGGGGCTTCACATAACTTCTTTTTTAACCTCTTCAAATGCTTTGGAGGCTGCTGTGGACCATTCAAACCCATTTTTCTTCATACATTCAGTGATGGGAGCCATGAGAGTGCTAAAATTAGGCACAAACGCCTATAAAAAGAAGCAAGGCCATGGAAGCTCCTTACTTCACTGAGAGTCTTTGGTTGGGGCCAAGTTTTAATGGCATCTACCTTGGATTGATCTACTTGAATGCCATCCTTAGAAACTACATATCCAAGGAACACAACTTGGTCTACAAAGAATTCACACTTCTCTTCTTTTGCATATAACTTATTCTTCCTCAACACATCAAAAACACTTCTCAAATGCAAGACATGATCATCAAGAGTTTTGCTATATACTAATATGTCATCAAAATAAACAACAACAAATGCACCAATGTAAGGTTTGAGTAACTCATTCATAAGCCTCATGAAAGTGCTTGGAGCATTTGAAAGGCCAAAGGGCATAACCAACCATTCATATAAGCCTCCCTTAGTCTTGAAGGCTGTCTTCCATTCATCCCCTTCTTTCATCCTCATTTGATGGTAGCCACTCCTTAGATCAATTTTGGAGAAGACACAAGCACCATGTAACTCATCAAGCATGTCATCAAGTCTAGGGATGGGATACCTATACTTGATGGTTATATTGTTAATGGCTCTACTATCCACACACATCCTATATGAACCATCTTTCTTAGGAACAAGTAGGGTTGGAACAGAACATGGACTCATGCTAGGCTTTACAAAGCCTTTTTCAATCAATTCTTCCACTTGCCTTTGCGACTCTTCAATCTCCATGGGATTGCATCTATAGGCTGGCTTATTAGGCAATGGTGCACCCGGAACCAAGTCAATTTGATGCTCAATGCCTCTTATAGGAGGGAGGCCGGATGGAAGCTCTAGTGGGAACACATCTTCAAATTCAGCCAAGAGAGATTGAACTAAGGGATGAGCTTCTTTCTTCTCATGTTTGAGCTCCCCTTCAAGTATAAGTAATGCAAAGATAGGTTGCAAACTCAAAAGAGCCCTTTCTACTTGCTGCCCATTCATATACATACTCTCCCTTTTAGCTTCTGTCCCTTTGATAGCCTTGTTAGCTTCTTGGGGACTAAGAGGTAGCAAAGTAATGGTCTTCCCCTTGAATTTGAAGGAATAAGTGTTCTTTTTACCATTATGAGTTACTTCTCTATCAAATTGCCAAGGTCTCCCTAGCAACAAATGGCATGCATCTATGGGAACTACATCACACACAATCTCATCTTGGTAATGCTTGCCAATGGAAAAGGAAACAAGTACTTGTTTGGCTACTTGGAGGCTGGTCCCATTGCTCAACCATTGGAGCTTATATGGTTGAGGATGAGGTATGGTAGATAATCCAAGTTTCTCCACTAATGTAGATGAAGCCACATTTGCACAACTTCCACTATCTATAATCAAAGAACACACCTTGCCTCCAATGGTGCATCTTGATTGGAAAATTTGGAGCCTTTGTTCCTCATGTGGGAAGGACTTGGAATGCAATGCTCTTCTAATCACTAACATCTCTCCTTCATCAGCCCTTTGCATGATCTCCTCTTCTTCTTCTTCGGCAGCTCCATCTTCATGGCCATAATCTACATTTTCTTCATCTTCTTGAAGAGACTCTTCAATAGCTTGAATCTCCATCAATGACAAAGTTCTTCTATTTGGGCATTCGGCTTGGAAGTGTCCATAGCCTTGACATTTGAAGCACTTTTTATTGGATAGATCAAGTCTTCCCATAATTGGTTTGTTCTTGCTAGGTTCTACCACCTTTTCTTTCCCTTTCTCCTTGGAAGTGATTTCGGCAGCCTTATAGTTGGATGGGGAACCCTTTTGAAAGGTGGTTCCCTTGTGGAAAGGAGGGCTTTTGTAGAATGAAGTCCCCTTGGTGAATGGCTTGGCAACCGTAGACTTCATGGCCTTCTTTTGCTTCTCTACCTTAATAGCTAACTTACAAACATCTTCAAATGTGCAATATGGTTGCAATTCTACCATATGAGCAATGTCTTGGTTTAAACCACCAATGAATCTTGCAATGGTTTGCTCTTTCACTTCCGGCAGCTCACTTCTCATTAATAGCTTCTCAAACTCCCTTATGTAATGCTCTACTCCATCACTTCCTTGCTTAAGGGTGTGTAGCTTGAGGTAAAGATCTTGTTTATGGTTGTCCGGAAGGAATCTTCTCTTCATAAGCTTCTTTAGTTTCTCCCAAGATCTCACTCTCTCTTTACCATCCCTTTCCCTTTGCTTCTTAAGATTTTCCCACCACAAGGATGCATAATCCTTGAATTTCAAGATGGCAAGTTTACATTTCTTCTCATCCGAATAGCCCTTATATTCAAAAACTCTCTCTATGGCATGTAACCAATCAACAAAATCATCCGGACTCATGCTCCCTTCGAATTCCGGAATTTCAATTCTTAAACCCCTATCATCATCCTTTTCTCTCCTAGGTGGCCTCTCTTGTTCTTCCTCACTTGAATAATCATGAAGCATCAATTCCTCCCTATGATGTCTAGGAGGAGGAGGGGAAGGTCTAATATGTCTTCTTGGTTGATGTAGTTGGGTTGGGTGAGGTGGAGGAAGGGGTATTTGGCTTTGTGTTGAAGTTTGGGGCTGTGATAAGGGTGCCCTACTTTGAGTGAGGGTCAAATCTCTCATCATTTGCATCATTTGATTCATTTGGTCCTTAATGGCCTTAAGTTCTCCTTTAACTTCTTCTTTTAATGCCATGTGGGCAAATTCCCAAGGATGAGGAGGTGAGGAGGATGAGGATGAAGTTCTTTTGTGGGACATTTGTGGTAATGGTTAATGGTTATAAGTGTGTAAGGGTTGGGGTGAGTATTGGTAAGTGTTTAGGTTAAGGAAGGTTTGTGTTTAAGGCAAATTAAGGTTCTGTGAACAGTAATTTGTAGTGAACAGTAAATTCCGGGAGATGAACAGTAGCTTCGGAGATGAAAATCAGTCAACAAATCACACAAATAACCTATGCTCTGATACCAAATGGTGCATATCCATCAAGGCAATGCAACAAGTCACAAACTGAAAATCTGGAATTTATTGTTCATATGGCATAGCAGCATTTTGTCTTCCAATTTGACCAATCAAATGACTTCCAAAACATACAAATTATGGTTCATTGGAAAGGGCATTCAAAGAGCTTTCTAATGATATATGATAGCAATCACAACTCAATCAACAAGGCATTCAAAACTAGTTTCAAAGTTGGATGGCAAAATCTGAAAATGGCAAAATTACATACTGTGAACAGTACCCGGGCATATAACACACATTCACACTTTGGATTCCAAGGGGTAACAAGAAAGTTAACCAAGGCATAAAGGAAATTTCCACCAACCTTAGGGTCTTCCACCACCAATTCTTCCTCCAAGATGAATTGGATAAAGGAAAAAAGCAACTAAAGAAAAGCTACAAAACTTTTACTTGAATATTCATTAGCAAGAAGTCTAGCTTACAAATGAAAATCCACTTTCATATATACAAGAGCAAGTGGCGGCAAAATGGAGCATTAATTTTGACATAGAAGCTTTTCCCTTCATTTAAGCTTAACCATTCATTCAATACTAAGGCCATACTATCTTAATTCAAGAAAACAACAAAAAGGGACAACTTTTCCCTAAAAGGTGGAACTATGTCCACCAACTAAAGTTACTTGCTTCCCATTTAGTTGCAATCCAACTAAATGGGCTTCATGGCATCTTGGGCTCCATTTAAGTGATGGAGGGCTACCTCATCTACTTGGGCTTCAAGTGGGCTTGGAGTTGGCTTCTTGGACTCATTTAAGTTTCCATTTCATTAAGGCCTTGGATGCAAGTAATGAAATTGCACCCAAAAGTAAAGTTGGGCCAATGTGGAAAAAGCAATGAATCTTTGGGCTTGCATGAAGCTAATTCTTCATTCTTAATGGTGGCTTGAGCCAAATGGAGACTTGATAGAGAATTGGAAGCTAGGGTTGGAGAGGTAGCCGAAAATACATCATAAATAAACTAACAGTGAAGAATAAATACTTGTTGCCTTGAATTGATGATTTATTTGATCAATTGAAAGGAGCTTCTGTGTTCTCCAAAATTGACTTGAGGTCGGGTTATCACTAGGTGAGGATTGTAGAGCAAGATATTCCAAAGACAGTTTTTCGAACTCGCTATGGGCACTACGAGTTTGTGATGATGCCCTTTGGATTAACTAATGCCCCAGTAATCTTTATGGATTTAATGAATCGAGTATTTCATGATTGCCTTGACAAATTCTTAGTAGTATTTATTGATGATATCTTGATATACTCCAGATCAGAAGAAGAACACGTCGAACACTTGAGATTTGTGCTACAAAGATTGAGAGAAAAGAAATTGTATGCCAAATTCTCTAAGTGTGAATTCTGGTTGGATCGAGTAGTATTTTTGGGACATGTGGTTACTAAGGAAGGTATAGTTGTAGACCCCAGTAAAGTGGAAACAATACTTGAATGGGTGAGACCAAAAACGGTGAAGGAAATTAAAAGCTTTTTAGGGCTAGCCGGCTATTACAGGAGATTTGTACGAGGTTTTGCCTAGTTAGCCAAACCACTTACAGCTCTTACTAGACAAGGAACTCCTTTTCTATGGACTGAAGCTTGTGAAAAATGTTTCCAAGAGCAATAAAGACCGTTGACTACAGCTCATATTTTAGTATTACCAGAGGAAGGCATATTTATTGCGATGCCTCGCATAATGGTTTGGGAGTCGTGTTGATGCAGAGGGTTAAGGTGATAGCGTATACCTGTCGACAGTTAAAAGACTATGAAACACGCTACCCTACCCATGATTTAGAGTTAGCGACAATGGTTTTTGCTTTAAAAATTTGGAGGCATTATTTATATGGAGTTAAATGTAATATCTACACTGCCCATAAAAGTCTAAAATATTTTTTCACTCAGAAAGACTTGAATATATGACAAAGAAGATGGTTAAAGCTAGTCAAAGATTATGAATGTGATATTAACTATCAGCCAGGTAAAGCAAATGTGGTAGCCGATGCCTTGAGTAGAAAGATTGTCATAGCTCAACTCACCACTCAGATAAAGTTACAGGAAGAGTTTCAGAGGGAACAAATTAAGTTGATAGGAAGTCAGGTGGCCAGATTGAGAATTCAACCTAATCTCTTCAATAAAATAAAAGAGAAGCAAGTAGAAGATTTGTGGTGCCAGAAAATAAGTCAACAGATATATGAAGGGAAAACAACTGAGTTTCAAATGATTGATGACGTGCTCAAGTTCAGAAACAGGGTATGTATTCCTCAAGATTTAGAGTTGAGAAAGAAAAATTTAAGTGAAGCACATGATGCACTTTACACTGCCTATTCTGGGGGAGTAAAGATGTATCAAGATTTAAAGAAAACTTATTGGTGAATAGGTATGAAGAAAGATATTGGTGACTATATAGTTGAGTGCTTAGTATGTCAACAGGTCAAGGTCGAGCATCAGAGACCTTCGGGTTTACTTCACCCACTTAGTGTTCCTGAATGGAAATGGGAAGATATTTCAATGGATTTCATCATTGGCCTACCTCGAGTACAAAAAGGCTATAATGCACTATGGGTGATTGTAGATAGATTGACTAAATCGACACATTTTATTCTAGTGAAAGATAGTTTTACTTCAGATCAATTGGCCCAGATTTATGTACAGAAGATTGTGAGATTACATGATGTACCCAAAACTATTGTGTTGGATAGAGACCCCAGATTTGTTTCAGCTTTTTGGGGTAGCTTACAAAGAGCATTGGGTACTAGGCTGGCATTTAGCACAGCATATCATCCTCAAACAGATGGCTAGACAGAAATGGTGAATCAAATACTAGAGGATATGTTAAGGGCCCGTTGTTTAGATTACAAAATGACCTAGCATGAAATGATTCCATTGATAGAATTTGCATATAGTAATAGTTACCAGTCCACCATTAAAATGGCACCATATGAGGCTCTTTATGGAAGAAAGTGTAGATCTCCATTACATTAGGATGACATAGGAGAGCGAGATGATTTGAGTCAAGTTCTTAGGCCTGAGTTAACCCAGAGGATAGTGGAAGATATAAAGACTATCAAGACTAGATTGAAGCAAGCTCAGGATAGACAAAAGAGCTATGTAGATTTGAAAAGGAAAGAAGTAGAGTTTCAACTGGGTGACAAAGTTTTTGTGAAAGTAGCCCTTTATAATCACGTGATGAGATTTGGAAGAAAAGGGAAACTTGCTCCAAGATTTATTGGCCCATTTGAAATTTTAGAAAGAGTGGGCAAGGTGGCTTATAGACTTGCACTTCCACCTAGTATGGATTGAGTTCATAATGTATTTCATATTTCTTTAAAGTACATTAGCGATCCTTCACAGGTCTTGAAATCAGATTATGTGAAATTAAAAGAAGATTTAGCTTATGAGGAGCAGCCGGTGCATATACTAGACAGAAAATAAAAGAGCTCCGAAATAAGACAATTCCATTAGTGAAAGTATTATGGAAGAATCATAAGGTGGAAGAAACCACATGGGAGGTTGAGCAACAAATGAGAGAGAGATTTCCCAACCTATTTGTTTAAATTTCAAGGACGAAATTCTTTTAAGGGAGGAAGAAATGTAACACTTGGATTCAGGTATGTCAGTAAACTCCACTTCCAAAATTACCCCTAAAGTTGATTTTATAACTTATTGTTGAAAGAAATTGCAAAAGAATTATAGAAAACTACTAAATGAGCAATAATTTTTAAAGGGGGTAAAATGGTCATTTTAGAAGGATTTAAGAGACAAAGTGGGAATGAAAATTGAATGGCATACTTGAAATTATATGGTGGTGCTAAGGGTTTTTGGTAATTGGTTAAGGATAAAATCATCATTTTTGGAAAAGGTTAAGGGCAAATTGGTCCAAAAGGCTTATAAAACCCATAACCTATTTATTTTCTTCTTCATTTGCCGAGAACCTCTATTATTTTTAGCTAAAGCTTTCCTTCAATCAAAATTCATCCAAAAACCTAGCTAAATCACCTAATTTTTAAAGCCTGCAGTTATAAAAAGTGTAGATCTATCAATTCTGGTAAGTTTTAAGATAAAAAATTTAATTTTTAAGAGATGTCAAGTTTAGGGTTTTGATAAATGATTATATTTTTGGTTGATTAAGGTTGCTAGAAAGAAGAAAAGAAGGAGAATAAGCTTAAATCACCTAATTAGCAAAGAAAATGTAAGAATTTCATACTTTACATACTTGAAGTAAATTTGAGTTAGGTTATTTAAACAACCTTTACTTATATAAGTGTGTAAGGTATTAGAATTAAGGTGATTTATGCTTAAAAGGATAAAGAAATTCATTAGAATTCATGATGTAATTTTTGGCCATAAGGGTATTTTAGACATTTCATATTCCTAGGGTTAGCTTAATGGATTTTGTGTGTTGAATATATGAGAAATGATGAACTGATGAAAGAATTTGTATTAAGTGTAAGCATGTAATTTTATCCATAAGGGGCAAAAGTGTCATTTTATGTGATGTAGGTTAATTTCCACTTAATTATGTGCATGATATGTGGAATAACCCCTATATGAAGCCTATATTGTATATTTGAAATTAATTTGATGCGTAAGATATATATAAATGCATGAGAAAATAATATGATGTTTGATAAGGAATGAAAAAAAAATAAGGGAAAACAATGAATGGGCATATTTCATATTATAGGTATACGTGCATACATGAGGAATTATAGCATATGCATGATTTCAGAAAAAAAAAAATAAAGAAAGAGGTAAACCATTTTCTAAGTTATGCATGTTTTCAGAAAATGGAAAACAAGTATTTTTGGTTTTATAATGACTCATATGATACAAGAAAGCAGAAAGCAGAAAGCATATTTAAAATCTTTACATGCGAGCTGTACTATATGGACAATAAAGAAAAATATCGGTTGTACTGTGTGGACAGCAAAGAAAAATATTAGTTGTACTGTGTGGACAGCAAAGAAAAAAATACAATAAAATATGCGTGTAAGAGAGAATTGTACCTTTTTGGTGATTGCAAGTACTGTCATATGTAGTCTAGACCGGTCAATAAAATAAAAAAATTAAAAAAAGAAAAAGAATTAGTAAATATTTTATGAAAGTCAATTGCATTAGAATCATACATGCAAGCCTATGTGGTTGATAAAGAGTTGAGAAAGATGTACGATCAGAAAATAGAAAAGTCATGACACTCATTACATGCATAAATCATAACGAGTGAGTCATATCTGTATAGTAAGGAAATGAATAAATAGGTGAAAGAAAAGAATTATGATATGTGTTTAATGCGTGTTCTGTGTTAATTATTTTTGTTGTAAATAGCCCAAACACGCTGAGTATAGAAGAGATTAGTACTGGTATGAAATACTTTGAGTATTGAGTATGATTTTCTTACTGAGCTGTAGTCGCTCACTTCGTTTAATTTAATATTTTACAGGTAAAGAGTTACAGCAAAGGTTCTCGGGGAGCACTAGTGAGACATGAGGCTGAGGGAGAAAGGCACCATAATTTTGTTGATTTATATGTTTTGATGTATATGTGAATATATGTATATATATATATACTTGATGTAGATATTGGTGGATATATATATATTTTGTTTCTTATATGTATTTATGTGATTGTGTATAGCTATATCTATATATGTATATATATATATATATATATATATATATATATATATATATATATATATATATGGCTAGTTTTAGGTGTGCTTTTAGCTCCCAAATCTGGAATGGAATGCTTAATTTATGCCATCAACAACTTAATTCCATTCCGTGGGCCTCTTTGATTGCGGAATTGGGTAACAAATGGAAGGAGAATAGTTTCAAGTATATTTTGAGTAAGCTATGCTTTGGTGCAACCGTCTACCACATTTGGAAGGTTAGGAATGACATTTGCTTTGGAAGAGGTGGATTACCAAAGAAGAGAGTTACAATGCTTATCAAAGATTGTGTTAGAGTTAGAGTATCTTGCTTGAAAAAAGTTAACAAGTCTAGTGAAAATGTGTTAATTGCAAACAATTGGGGTATACCTCATGCAATTTTTGAGTAGTCTTATGGTGGTGTTCGGTCTTGAGTTTTGTTTCTTGTAGTATGATTATTTTGTGATGTTGTCGTGGTGCTCTTTGTACCAAGGGTTGATTATATGTTGTTTCTTGTTTCGGCATAACCTAGGGGTTTGTCCTAGGTATGCTTGTGATAGGCTTAATCTAGGGGCTTGTCCTAGATAAGCCACTTGTAAATCCTTTTCTCTTTGGTATAAATTTATTACTTTCCAAAAAATATATATATAGCTAGTTATGAAAATTGATTGTAAAGTTTCTATGGGTGATAATTTTTATGATGGTTATTATTATGTACTTATTTTATTAATTGTGATTAAGTTGATGAAAATCTAGTCGGTTGGTAGGATTGGTTTATGTGAATTGCTAATTGGGAGTGTTACAGGGCATAATTGAATAAAAGAAAGAAAATATTCCCCGGGCCCTCTAAAATAGGGAAACTCTTACCGTTTTTCTATAACACACCTATTGGTTAGGAGAGGTTACATCCCAACTACCGCTTAATATTAAAAACAAAAGTTACATAACTTCTTGGCATCGCTTTTTGGAACGCTTTCTACTTCTTCTTCTTCTCTGCAAAAAACCAGTAAACCTAAACCAAACCCATAGAATATATAAAGAACAAAAAGGCAAACTATGTTGTGGATTATCAATTAGGGTGCGTTGATCATCAAACATCATCAAAGAACGTATGTATTGCAATCTAGGTATGAATTTTTTGTGATCCTAAGAATATTTATTTCTGCTTACATGTTATGATGTTCAATTGGAGTAGCAATTGAACAAGAACAATTATGATCCAACTTTTTGGTGCTTCTTTAATAGAGATATAGAATGAATTAAATAATCTGACACTTGTTTGATTTTTGTTCATCTTTAACTCCTTCCTGGTTCATAATGCTATCAATAATTTCAAGAGGATTGCTTAATACCAACTGATTTATTGAAAATAACTAATTTGTGTGTTCGGCTCAGATTAACAAAATTTGGGAAGATATAAATTGTTTAGTCTTTTGTAATCTAGTGTTAAATATTTGAATAGATAATAAAATTTATATATTAGTGGTCAGGGATCAGTTTACAACTGTGCTAATTTTCTTTGAATTGAGATTTTCTTTGATTGATTTTTTATTGCACAATTCAGTTTTTAGAAATTTCTTGTCTATCAACCACTTTCCTTTTTCGTTAGGTATTTGTGAATTTGATTAATTAGTCTCTGTGGAGAATGAAATTTATATATTAGTGGTTAGGGACTAGTTTGCAATTGTGGTAATTTTCTTTGAAAAGAAATTGTCTTTGATTGAATTTTGACTACATAATTTAGTTTTTAGAAATTTTTTCTTGTCTATCAACCACTTTCCTTTTTTGTTAGTTATTTGTGAATTTGATTAATTAGTCTCTATGAATCAACCTTTACTTGTCATTACTATTAATTGTAAGTGGAGAAATTTAATTTTTTGCTTTAAAGGTAGATTTGGAAATCCTAATCAGATTAGGATTTCTATCTAAACATTGAATCTTTAAAAAAGGTATCTGAGGCTTCCAATGTCCACTTCAGGTGATTCAAAAGCCCTGATTCATCTACACATCCTAAGCTACAATTCTTATGAAGGAGTCAAAGCCTAGGAAAATCATGTTCCTATTCGAAATTGGACTAGAAGTTATTGATGGAATCCAAGAGTGCTAATTCTTAGCTGAATTGGATTATTTTTGTATGGCTAACATAAAGACTTGGTCCTACTTCAAGAGGGAGTTGAATAAAGGTGGAAGCCTAGAAAAATGTGTACCTTAGATGAAATTTTATTTGCATTAATTTTAGGAGTTATAAATATAACTCTTAAGTTGCTAGGTTAAGGGGAAAGGGAAAAGAGGAAGAACGTAATTTTTATTTTTTTCTTGTGCTTTTATTCCATAATGTCTGACTAAGTTCTCTAGTTGATTCAAGGGAACTTCATTCTAGTTGTCAAAACTTTGAGATTTTCACTATCAAAGGAGTCTAAAGTTTACAAGTGAAAAAGCCACACTTATATACAAGAGGAAGTGGCGGCAAAATGAATATGCATAGGTCATTAATTAGACAAGTAAGCTATGCTCTTCATTTAAGCTTAGCCAATCAAATAAACTAAGGTCATACCATATTAACGAAGAAAATAACAAAAAGGAACAACTTTTCCCTAAAAAGTGGAACTATGTCCACCAACTAAAGTTACTTACTTCCTTTTTAGTTACAATTCAACTAAATGGGCTTCAAAAGAGTCTTGGGTGAATTGGGCTTGGAAAGGCACCATGTGAAGCTTATTTTAGGCCAAAAGAGCAAACTACTCAAGGGATTCTTGAGTCCAACTAATAAGGCTATGCCCAAAAGTGAAGTTAGGCCAAAATTGAAATTGAATGCTTCCTATGGCTTAGGATTTGCTAGAAATTCATTCTTCTTGGCTTCAAAGGCTGCATGGAGACTTGAGGATGACTTGGAACCCAAAAATGACAATGGAGCCTTGTATACATCAATAGCTTATTTTAGTGAGAATGATCCAAAACTGAAAATGGATGATCCATGCTCAATCCATAGTCCATCCAAGACTCCATCAAGTGCAATCCAATCAAGACCAATAGAAGAATACCAAGTCCAACCTCATCACTTGTTAAATTCGGCCCTACATGAAGTGTGGAGCCCAAAACCTTGCCTTGAAGAGAGTCAAGCACAAAACCTACCTATGTTCAAGCCCATTTCGTCCCTTCTTTCATTTTGGGGTCCTAAGCCCTCCTTTGGTTACTCTTTTATCACTTGGATCCATTAGAAGTCCAACAAGCCCAATAGAGTGTTTAATTAGCTCTAGATATTTTATTGTCTAATTATGCATTTTACTTGTTGTTTGTGCTAGTTTATGCTTAATTCAGTTTGTTAGTTGCCTTGGGTGAAGCTAAGCAAGTCAAAGAAGCTCAAAGAAAGAGACAAGAGTTGACATATCACATGGCTCTAGGAATTACCTCTTTTGGCAAGACAATTCATGACAATTTGGCCTTCCCTTGCCTTGCATTCTCCTTTGGGATTAACATGAAGATTAGAGCCAAATGCCTTTGAAATGAGCTTGAAATGTAATGTAGCTTCATTTAGGTTTCATTTAATTGTAGTTTGAAGCCTATTTAAACTATCCTTGGCTTATGTACGTTTTTTACTTAGCTTGAATATTAAAGAAAGTCTTTCTTGCAATTGTTTGCAATTTCTCTTTATCCAACTCTTGACCAAGGGGTTGGTGGTGATTCAAGGCTGGTGGGTTTCCCTTTAGGCCTTGGTTTATTGGTTAGATTGTTGTTTGTTTGTTCTTAATCTCATTTATTATCATTTTCTTCCTTGGCTGAAATCTCTCCTGAATTCTATTTGGCTGGAAATTGTTCTTTTTCTATTGAGTTTGGTAGTTTAGAAGTTGTGTTTGGGATTGAACTTGCTTGGTCATCCTAATATAACTCACCTATTAGTTGAACTTGAATTAAAACCACATCATTTGGTATCAGAGCACTAGGTTGGAGCGAGGTGAGTTTTCTTTTACTTGGTTGTTCCCGGATGCAAAGGCCGGTGGTTGTTGTTGAACTCTTTGTGTGAGTAAGGTTCTTCTCCTACATTTCTTACCTTTACAAACTTCCAGCACCCAAAACAGAGCCTTAAACTTAGTTTACACCTTAAACACTACTCCAAAATCCAAACTTCTCCTACATTTCTTACCTTTATAAACTTCCAGCACCCAAAACAAAACCTCACACTTAGTTTACACCTTAAACACTACTCCAAAATCCAAACACCGCACACTAAATACCTATCACTCATTGCACCATTTCGTCATGTCTAGAGAAAGTGGCTCATCCTCACCACCTCACCCATGGGTATTTGGGCACCAAAAACTTGAAGGGCAGATCCAAGAACTTAAAGATCAAATGACCCGATTAACGCAAATACTTAGCAACTTTGCTGTCACCCAAAACCAACATCCACACCAAAACCGAACTACCACACCTCCAACCATCCCACAACCCCCACCACGAAGACACTTAAGACAACCCCCTCCACCTGTACACCATGGAGAAGAATTGATAATTGATAGTGATTCTAGTGAAGGGGAGCGATTTACAGCCCGTAGAAGAAACTTTGATGATGACCATGGACTTAAAATAGACATACCGGAGTTTGAAGGCAGCCTTAGTCCGGATGACTTCATGGATTGGTTACATGCTATTGAGAGGGTATTTGATTATAAAGGGTATTCTGAAGAGAAGAAGTGCAAGGTAGCTATTTTGAAGTTTAAGGATTATGCATCTCTTTGGTGGGAAAATTTGAGAAAACAAAGAGATCGGGAGGGTAAGAGTAGAGTGAGGACATGGGAGAAATTAAAGAAACTCCTCAAAAAGAGATTTTTGCCGGAGAACCACAAGCAAGATCTCTACCTCAAACTGCATACACTCAAACAAGGAGACAATAATGTGGAAGTATACATTAGAGAGTTTGAGAAACTCATGATGAGGAGTGAACTTCCAGAACTTAAGGAGCAAACTATTGCTAGGTTCCTTGGGGGCCTAAGACAAGATATAGCTAATATGGTTGATCTCCAGCCATATTGCTCATTTGAAGATGTTTGTAAATTGGCCATCAAGGTGGAACGGCAAGGAAAGAACATGAAACCCCCATCCACCAAGCCATTCAACAAGGGAACCTCCTTCACCAAAGGTTCTCCTTCTTTCACCAAAACCATGCCTACTTACAAGGATAAGGGCAAGGAAAAAGTGAACGAACTTCCTAAGGAAAGACCAACGCCGGGAAAGAATGCACCAATGGAGAAGAAATGTTTCAAGTGTCATGGTTATGGTCACTTCCAAGCAAATTGCCCCAATAGGAGGGTTATGACTATCAAGGAGATCCAAGCCATTGAAGAAGCTATTCAAGATCAAGAAGAGGAGGAACAAGATGAGGTTCTTTGCCATGGAGATGATGAGGCCGAAGATGAAGAGATCATTCAAGATGCCGATGAGGGGAACTTGCTGGTCATTAGGAGAACTCTACATGCCAAGAATCTGCCCTATGAAGATTAAAGACTCAACATTTTCCAAACAAGGTGTACCATTAGTGGGAGAGTATGTTCTTTGATAATTGATAGTGGGAGTTGTGCCAATGTTGCCTCAACTACATTGGTGGACAAACTCAAGTTATCTTCCACACCACATCCTCAACCTTACAAGTTGCAATGGTTGAGCAATGGAACCAGCCTTCAAGTTACTAGGCAAGTACTTATTTCCTTTTCAATTGGCAACCATTATATTGATGAGGTGCTTTGTGATGTTATTCCTATGGATGCATGTCATTTACTTTTGGGGAGGCCATGGCAATATGATAGAAGTGTTAGACATGATGGTAGGAAGAATACCTATTCTTTTAAATTTCAGAATAAACTCATTACCTTGACACCTCTTAAGCCTAGTCAACTAGCTTCCATACCACTTGAACATGAGAAGAAGAAAGATAACTTGTTTTTGAATAGAAATAGAATTGAGAGAGCCTTAGCCATTCAAAAACCAGTGCTAGCCTTATTGATGGTTGAGAGGAGAGAAGAAAAAGGGGTGAGTGAACCAAGTCCTAAGGTGAAACCCTTATTAGCCGAATTTGAGGATGTCTTCCCTAGTGATCTTCCACCTGGTTTGCCACCACTTAGGGGTATTGAACACCATATTGACCTTATTCCGGGGGCACCACTTCCTAATAGAGCTGCCTATAGGTGTAACCCAATGGAGACCAAAGAACTTCAAAGGCAAGTGGAGGAACTAATTGCTAGAGGGTTTGTAAGGGAGAGTATGAGTCCATGTTCTGTTCCAGCCTTATTAGTACCAAAAAAAGATGGGACATATAGAATGTGTGTTGATAGTAGGGCAATCAACAACATCACCATCAAATATAGGTACCCCATCCCAAGATTAGATGACATGCTTGATGAACTCCATGGTGCCACAACCTTTTCAAAGATTGATCTCCGAAGTGGTTATCACCAAATTCGGATGAGGGAAGGAGATGAATGGAAGACAACATTTAAAACCAAGAGTGGACTCTATGAATGGATGGTCATGCCTTTTGGACTCTCCAATGCACCAAGCACTTTTATGAGGCTAATGAATGAGGTACTCAAATCCTTTCTTGGTAAATTTGTGGTTGTTTATTTTGATGACATCCTTGTGTATAGCAAAAATCATGAAGATCATTTGGAGCACTTGAGAGCAGTTTTTAAAGTGTTGAGAAAACAGCAGCTCTTTGCTAAGCTTGAGAAGTGTGAGTTCTTCAAAGAGAGTGTGGTATTCCTTGGCTATGTAATATCAAGTGAGGGAGTCATGGTGGACCAAACCAAGGTTGAAGCCATCAAGACCTGGCCGCAACCAAAGACAATCACCGAAGTTAGGAGCTTCCATGGTCTTGCCTCCTTTTATAGGCGTTTTGTTCCAAACTTCAGCTCAATTATGGCACCCATCACCGAGTGCATGAAGAAAGGGAATTTTGAGTGGACAAAGGCAGCCAATGATGCATTTGAAAAGATCAAGCAAAGACTTTGTGAAGCACCCATTTTGGTCTTACCGAATTTTGATCAATTGTTTGAGGTTGAATGTGATGCAAGTGGGGTTGGGATAGGTGCTGTATTGACTCAATCCAAGAAACCAATTGCCTATTTCAGTGAGAAGCTTAATGAAACAAGGAGGAGGTATTCCACCTATGATAAGGAATTCTATGCTATTGTGAGGGCCCTTGACCATTGGAGCCATTATTTGAGGCCCAAGCAATTTGTATTGCATTCAGACCATCAAGCCTTGAAGTTTCTAAATGGGCAGCATAAAATCAGTCCAAGACATGCTAAATGGGTAGAATTTCTTCAATCTTTTTCATTTGTTTCTTCTTACAAACAAGGGGTTACTAATGTGGTTGCTGATGCTTTGTCAAGAAGGCATTTGTTACTTTCCATCCTTGATGCTAGAGTACTTGGATTCCAATTAATGAAGGAGCACTATGATGGAGATGAAGAAATGTCCAGCATTATCAATGAATGCACAAGAGGAACTCATGGTGACTATGTTTTACAAGATGGTTTTCTTTTCAAGGGGAGTAAGCTATGTATTCCACAAGGCAACTTTAGGGAGCTCTTAATTAGGGAAGCTCATAGTGGCGGCTTGGCTGGGCACTTTGGCATCCACAAGACGTTGGAGGTACTCAAAGATCACTTTTATTGGCCACGGATGTTAGGAGATGTTCAAGCCATTGTTTCTCGATGTGGAGCATGTCAAAGAGCAAAGTCTCGCTTCAAACCGGGGCCTTACACCCCTCTTCCTATTCCGGATCAGCCATGGGAAGACTTGAGCTTGGACTTTATTATGGCATTGCCAAGGACACAAAGAGGGAGAGACTCCATCATGGTGGTTGTTGATAGGTTCTCCAAAATGGCACATTTCATTCCATGCAACAAAACCAATGATGCAAGCAAAGTAGCAAATCTTTTCTTCAAAGAGGTGGTTCGGCTTCATGGAGTTCCAAGAACCATTGTTTCGGATAGGGACACCAAGTTCCTTAGCTACTTTTGGAAGACACTTTGGGGAAAGCTAGGAACAAAACTAATGTTTAGCACCTCCCATCACCCTCAAACCGATGGGCAAACGGAAGTGACTAACCGTACTTTGGGGACTCTCTTAAGAACAATGGTGAACCGACATCTAAGAGATTGGGATTTGAAGCTCCCTCATGCTGAATTTGCTTATAATAGGGCGCCAAGCGTAACAACCGGGCATTCTCCATTTGAAGTGGTATATGGTCTTAACCCTCTTACTCTTATTGAGCTAACATCATTACCTATTGATTTGCAAGTTCATAAGGATGCACAAGAAAAGGTGAAGGTTATGAAGAAGTTCCACGAAAGCATAAAGGTGCAAATAGAGAAAGCAAATGAAGCCTACAAAAAGAAAGCCAACAAGCATAGGAGGCCAACACTTTTCCAACCGGGTGACTTAGTATGGCTGCATTTGAGGAAAGAGAGGTTTCCATCAAAGCGGAAGAGTAAGCTTGCACCAAGAGCCGATGGTCCTTTTGAGGTGATTGCAAAGGTGAATGACAATGCCTACAAAATTGCACTACCGGATGAATTTGGGGCTGTGTCGGCTACATTCAATGTGGGAGATTTATCCCCATATCTTGAAGACATGGCATTAGAGGATTTGAGGGCAAATCCTTTTCACGTGCGGGAGGATGATCCAAAACTGAAAATGGATGATCCAAAACTGAAAATGGATGATCCATGCTCAATCCATAGTCCATCCAAGACTCCATCAAGTGCAATCCAATCAAGACCAATAGAAGAATACCAAGTCCAACCTCATCACTTGTTAAATTCGGCCCTACATGAAGTGTGGAGCCCAAAACCTTGCCTTGAAGAGAGTCAAGCACAAAACCTACCTATGTTCAAGCCCATTTCGTCCCTTCTTTCATTTTGGGGTCCTAAGCCCTCCTTTGGTTACTCTTTTATCACTTGGATCCATTAGAAGTCCAACAAGCCCAATAGAGTGTTTAATTAGCTCTAGATATTTTATTGTCTAATTATGCATTTTACTTGTTGTTTGTGCTAGTTTATGCTTAATTCAGTTTGTTAGTTGCCTTGGGTGAAGCTAAGCAAGTCAAAGAAGCTCAAAGAAAGAGACAAGAGTTGACATATCACATGGCTCTAGGAATTACCTCTTTTGGCAAGACAATTCATGACAATTTGGCCTTCCCTTGCCTTGCATTCTCCTTTGGGATTAACATGAAGATTAGAGCCAAATGCCTTTGAAATGAGCTTGAAATGTAATGTAGCTTCATTTAGGTTTCATTTAATTGTAGTTTGAAGCCTATTTAAACTATCCTTGGCTTATGTACGTTTTTTACTTAGCTTGAATATTAAAGAAAGTCTTTCTTGCAATTGTTTGCAATTTCTCTTTATCCAACTCTTGACCAAGGGGTTGGTGGTGATTCAAGGCTGGTGGGTTTCCCTTTAGGCCTTGGTTTATTGGTTAGATTGTTGTTTGTTTGTTCTTAATCTCATTTATTATCATTTTCTTCCTTGGCTGAAATCTCTCCTGAATTCTATTTGGCTGGAAATTGTTCTTTTTCTATTGAGTTTGGTAGTTTAGAAGTTGTGTTTGGGATTGAACTTGCTTGGTCATCCTAATATAACTCACCTATTAGTTGAACTTGAATTAAAACCACATCAGAGAAGCTTAATGATACAAAGAGGAGATATTCTACCTATGATAAAGAATTTTATGCTATTGTTAGGGCCTTAGGTCATTGGAGTCATTACTTAAGGCCTAAGCAATTTGTTCTCCATTCAAATCATCAAGCTTTGAAGTTTCTTAGCAACCAACAAAAGATAAGTGCAAGGCATGCTAAATGGGTAGAATTCCTTCAATCTTTCTCTTTTGTTTCTTCCTATAAGCAAGGAGCTTCTAATGTAGTTGTTGATGCACTCTCAAGGAGACATTATCTTTTATCCATACTTGATGGACGAGTCCTTGGGTTTCAGCTCATGAAAGATTATTCTCATGAAGATGAAGAGCTTGGAGGGATCTTGAAGAAGTGTTCAATGGGTGCCTATGAAGACTACATTGTCCAAGATGGTTTCCTCTTCAAAGAAACCAAATTATGCATCCCTAAGGGTTCTTTTAGAGAGCTTCTTATTAGGGAGACACATAGTGGTGGGTTGACAGGTCATTTTGGCATAAATAAAACCTTGGAGATGCTTAAAGAACATTTCTATTGGCCTAAGATGGTTGGTGACGTCCAAGCCATTGTAGCAAAGTGTGGCACTTGTCAAAGGTCCAAATCTCATTTCAAAGCTTGTCCTTATGCCGGTTCCAGAGCAGCCTTGGGAAGACCTTAGCATGGATTTTGTGGTAGCTCTTCCTAGAACTCAAAAAGGGAAGGATGCAATAATGGTGGTGGTTGATAAGTTTTCCAAAATGGCTCACTTCCTACCATGCACCAAGACTGAGGATGCAAGCAAAGTGGTTGATTTATTCTTCAAAGAAGTGGTGAGACTTCATGGAATCCCTAGAACCATAGTTTCGGATAGGGACACCAAATTCTTAAGCCATTTTCGGAGGACTTTACCGAGTAAATTGGGCACTAAACTCATGTTTAGCACCTTCTATCACCCATAAACGGATGGCCAAATTGAAGCAACCGATAGAACCTTATGAGCCATTTTGAGAACCATGGTCAGCAAACACTTGAGAGATTAGGATTTGAAGCTTGCCCAAGTTGAATTTGCATACAATAGGAGTCCAAGCACTACAACCAGACACTGTCCATTTGAGGTAGTGTATGGTCTCAATCCTTTAACTCCTTTGGATCTAACTTCTTTGCCTCTTGATGTGCAAGTTCATAAGGAAGCCAAGGAGAAAGTTGCTGCCATGAAGAAACTCCATGAATCCATCAAATTTTAGATCATGAAGACCAATGAAGTTCACAAGAAGAGAATGCCCTAATAGCATAGGTAACATGAGAGAGAAAATGCTCTCCCTTCTCTCTAGAATCTCCCCCCTTTATTTAATTCCTTTCTAAATACCGCCACCTCCCCCCCTCTTGTGGTGTTATTTCCGGCACCACCTCCAACCCGGAGACCCCCCTTTGGTCACCGGCTCCTCCCTTCATGGCGGTCTTTTCTTTATTTTCACTCTTTGGGTATCCTTCATGTCTTTAGTATTCTAGCGTTATTTCAGTTTCTTGTTTTCTCTTGCTTTAGTTTCTTCTTTTCTTTCATGAGTGTTTTCTTTGTCATTTTATCTCCGTTTTTGTTGTTCTCCAGTGATAAACTTGATTTTCCAGGTTTGCTTTTGTCCCCTCTTCATTCTTCTTGATGGTTTTGCTTATCTTCCACTCAAATTCAAATTTTCCAGTCTTCTCTTCTTTTTTTGTGTTTCTTTCCCTTCTAGTATAGACAACAGCCCCCTGTTCATAAAGCAAATTCCTTTCTTATGCTGGAAGACTTATTCTTATCAAGGCTATTCTCTTTAGCATCCAAGTATATTGGTCTTCTACATTTATCCTTCCCGCAAAAGTTCATAAGGTAATTGATGGCTACCTTAGAAATTTCCTTTGGTGTGGAGACATATCCTGTAGCAAGAAGGCAAAAGTCGCTTGGGATGATATTTGTCTTCCAAAAGAGGAAGGAGGATTGGGCATTATGAAAAGCAAATCTTGGAACAAGGCTGCTATGATGAAGCATATATGGAAACTCCTTCTAAATGCTGGAACATCGTTATGGGCTGATTGGATCAATGATAATCACATTAGAAATAAAAGCTTTTGGGAGATTAAACCTAGTAGCAATTGTTCATGGGTTTGGAGGAAATTGCTTTCGCTTAGGGAAAGCATTAAAGGAAAAATCCAAAGAATTGTAGGAAATGGGCAGAATACTCACCTTTGGTATGACAATTGGCACCCTCTAGGACCCCTTTTAGACAAATATGGCCCTAGGGTGGTTTATGACTCAAGGCTTCCGTTGCATTGTAAAGTCAAGGAGGTGATTGGGGAAGTAACATGGAAATGGCCATTGACAAATTCTACAGCTCTTTTAGAAATAAAAAATACCATCATGCCTCCTCCTTCTCATGGTGATGATATCCTTTGGTGGAAACCAAGCGCCAATGGTCAATTCTCCATCAAATCGGCTTGGAATAGCATTAGGGAATCCAAATCTAAAGTCCCATGGTATAGTATCATTTGGTTCAAAAGACATTTCCCTAGGCACTCATTCATTGCATGGTTGGGTATCAAGGGTGGTATGAAGACCAAGGATAAGCTATATAACCTTGGCATCATCCCAAACAATATGTGTGGCCTATGCAATTTGGCTCCGGAAAGCATGGATCATCTCTTTTTTCAATGCCCATATTCTGCCGCCATATGGAGCCATTTTGCAAATCTTTGCCGGTTTGATATTCCCCCCCATCCTTGGGGCACTCTTGTTCTTTTTTATGCAGATAAATGGAAGGGAGATAATCTATTACACATTATTTGTAAGCTTTGCTTTGGTGCCACTTTATACTACATATGGGGTGAACGCAACAATGTCTTCTTTGGTAGGAGCAAATCTCCAAAAGAGAGGATTATTGCCGCCATCAAGGATTGTGTGAAAGCTAGAGCTTCGTCCTTGTTAAACATTCAAAGTTCAAGCATAAATGACTCCATTGCATTGATATGGGACTTGCCACGATCTATATATTGTTAACTTGTTGAATTTCGGATATTGGAAGTGATGTGTCTTGTGTTTCTTGTATCTAGTTTTATATTTATGTGATTCCTTGTATGGCTTGTAGTTTCGGCTGTTTGCTCACCTTAGCCGAATTCATTTTGTTTTGTAGCTTTGGTGCTCTTTTCACTATTTGCTCCATTAAGTGCACTTACATGTGAGCTGTAGCTTTGAGTCTATTGTAATTTTATTTGTGCTTCTTGTATTGCATTATGTTTTGGCATAACCTAGGGGCTTGTCCTAGGTATGCTTGTGTTAGGTTTAATCTAGGGACTTTGTCCTAGATAAACCACTTGTACATCTTTTCTTTGGTATAAAATCATTAATTACTTACCAAAAAAAAAAAGAAGTTCACAAGAAGAAGGTCAACAAGCAAAGGAAGCCATCCATATTCAAACCTGGTGACTTGGTTTGGGTGCATTTGAGAAAAAAGAGATTTCCAAGCAAGAGTTAGTAAGCTAGCTCTAAGGGCTGATGGACCATTTGAAGTGCTTGAGAGGGTGAATGACAATGCATACAAGGTGAATCTTCCAGATGAAATGGGAGGAGTCTCGACCACCTTCAATGTTGGAGATCTTTCATCATACATGGAGGATAGTCACCTTGAGGACTTGAGGGCAAGTCCTTCCTAACCCGGGGGGGATGATGTATCTCCGGCCACTTCAACATTTTTGGCCCCTAAGTTCTTAGCCATGCACCATTTGGCCTAAGCTAATGAAGGGAATGAGGGAAAAACTCCATGCAAGCCCAAAGAACCTTTGTCATCTCCAATTTGGCCCAACTTTACTTTTGGGTGCACTCTTATTACTTGCATCCAAGGCCTTAATGAAATGGAAGCTTAAATGAGTCCAAGAAGCCAATTACAAGCCCACTTTGAAGCCTAAGTAGATGAGGCAGCCATCCATCACTTAAATTAGAGCCCAAGATGCCATGAAGCCCATTTAGTTGAATTACAACTAAAGAGGAAGCAAGTAACTTTAGTTGGTGGACATAGTTCCACTTTTTAAGGAAAAGTTGTTCCCTTTTTATCATTTTCTTCATTAATATGGTATGACATTAGTTTATTTGATTGGCTAAGCTTAAATGAAGGCCATAGCTTTCTTGTCTAATTAATGACCTATGCATATTCATTTTGCCACCACTTCCTCTTGTATATAAGTGTGGCTTTTTCACTTGTAAACTTTAGACTCCTTTGATAGTGAAAATCTCAAGCAAAGCTTTGTAGTTTTTCTTTGTTTGTTCCTTTATCCAATTTATCTTGGAGGAAGAATTGGTGGTGAAAGATCCCAAGGTTGGTGGAACTTTCCTTTATGCCTTGGTTAATTTTCTTGTTACCCTTGAAATCTAAAGTGTGAAGATGTGAATGTGTGTTGTATGCTTCAGATACTATTCATAGTGTATGATTTTTGCAATTTCTAGTTTTTGCGAGCAAACTTTGAAGCTAGTTTTGAATGCCTTGTTGATTGAGTTATGATTGATATTATATATCATTAGAAAGCTCTTTGAATGCCCTTTCCAATGATATATAATTTGCATAATTTGGACGTCATTTGATTGGTTAAAATTGAAAGACAAATTGCTACCGTATCAAATGAACAGTTTTTCCAAAATTGAGTTTGTGTGTTGTTGCATTATCCTGATGGAAATGCACCAGAACGTGATCGCATTTCTAGTATTGTTTATTGATGACATTCTAATTATTGGAAATGACATGTTGAACTTGCAATCAATAAAGGTTTGGTTATCCAAGTGTTTCTCCATGAATGACTTAGAAAAAGCAGTATACATTCATTGGATTAAAATTTACTAATTTGAAGTCAAAGTACATATATAGAAAAGGTGTTGATGAGATTTTTATAGAGGAATCCGAGAAAGGATTTCTGCCTATATCCTATGGTGCATATCTTTTGAAAGAGTTATGTTCATCTTTATAATCTAAGAAAGATAAAATGAGTAGGATCCCATATGTCTTGGCTATAATATTAATCATGTACACCATGCTATGTACAAAACTTGTTATCTTATATGCCTTGAGCATTTGCAGTAGATATCAATCTGATCTAGGTTAAAAACATTGGATGTTGTCTCAAGAACATCTTAAAGTACTTGAGCAGGACTAAGGATGCATTCTTGGTTTATGAAAGGGATTTTGAACTCATTATTAGAGGCTATAGTGATACTAGTTTCCATACTAATCGAGATGACTTTAAATCACAATCTAGGTTTGTGTTTTGTTTGAATAATAGTGTAGTAAGCTGGAAAAACTCCAAGCAAAATACAGTGACTGATTATACAATAGAGTTTGAATACATTGCCCTTTCAAAAGTGACAAAAGAAACTGTATGGATCAAAAAGTTCATGAAAGAACTTAGAATGGTTCCAAGCATTGCTGAGTTGATTGAGTCTATTGTGACAATAATTGAGTGATTGCTCAAGCAAAAGTGCCACAGTCTCATCAGATGTCTAAGCATATACTTAGATGATATCTTCTAATCTGAGAGATTATTCAGTGAGGTAACAGACAGATAGAGAAGACTAATACAAATACTAATTTGGTTAATCCATTAACAAAGCTTCTATCACAACAAAAGCATGATAGGCACGTAGTACGATTAAGCATTAGATACATGACTGATTGGCTATAGTGCAATTGAGAGATGGTAAGGGTATATACCCTAAAGTCAATTGATTTGATATTTGTAATTGTAATTTATCTCATTAATTAATAAAAGAATTTATAGTTATTCAATTCATATGTTTGTCTATTGTATGACTATGCGAATAATATGTTATTAGAATGGTAGAATTGTGACAAAGAGATCAGACGATTGATCATAGGAACCCTATGCACACATTAGATGACCATTTTAGAAATGTCCATAATCCCGACATTACAATGACCAAAGGCACAAGTAATAGCGATAGGATTATCATAGTGTTGAGTGACCCTACCGAAAGGTGGCAATAGTTCTCATATGTCAAAGTTGTTTGGCTTGGTGCAATACATGGATGCATATTATAAATGTGTTCATTGGATTGACCCTATTAGAATATCCATATGGATGATTGCTCTAGTGTCTATGAAATAAATCTTTTTTACTTTACAGGTGTATGTGATCCTTTGACTTGAGGTTGTCTCAGCCTCAAGAGATATTAGTTGATGAAAGGATTAAGTTGCATGTAACTATGATATTGTAAAAGTTTATAGAGATGTTCGCTAACATTTTATTGTAAAGGTGGCCAAATCACTTTGCTAGAGGCCAATATTGTTCTAATTTGAATTTGACCAGAATTTAGACACTATCGGTTTGATAGAAAGCTTATGAATCACACACATTAAAGGGTTAATACAAACCAAGAGGTGAGGATTGTTTGACAACAATCTTGAGATAATGGAAAGAGAACAATGTATAGATGTGTTTTGACTGGAATTATTTGGTATGCACAATGCCATGTGGCATCACGCAAATACACTGTATGGTTTTGGTTGGACCCATTTAAGAGTACAACGAAGCAAAGCCAAATGATGGATTCGAGTTAGCTGGCTAAGTTAACTCATGAGTAAGGTGTTTTACTTAAACAATAATTTTTCAAAATCATTTTTTTTTTTGGTAAGTAATGATTTTATACCAAAGAGAAATGATGTATAAATGGCTTATCTAGGACAAAGACCTTGGATTAAGCCTAACACAAGCATACCTAGGACAAGCCCCTAGGTTATGCCGAAACACTAAGAAAACACAAGCAATATGCAAATAATGGTACATAGAGAAACAAAGCTACAACACAAACACAAACTCACTAAACAGAATACAATCACAAGTGGACTGAACACCATTATATGCCTACTCAAATATTGCATGAGGGATACCCCAATTGTTTGCAATTGACACATTTTCACTAGACTTGTTTACTTTCTTCAAGCAAGTCACCCTTACTCTAACGCATTCTTTGATAAGCATTGTAACTCTCTCTTTGGGTAATCCACCTCTTCCAAAGCAAATGTCATTCCTAACCTTCCAAATGTGGTAGACGATTGCACCAAAGCATAACTTACTCATAATGTTCTTGAAAATGTCTTCCTTCCATTTGTTAGCCAATTCCGCAATCAAGGAGACCCACGGTAGGGGATTGAGATGTTGATGACAAAGATTAAGCATCCTATTCTAGATTTGGAATCTAAATGTACACCTAAAAAAGAGATGATCCATGCATTCTGGTTCCTCATTGCACAAAGGGCATAAATTGTAGGAGATAAGGCTGATTCTAACTAATTTATCCCTTGTTATGAGTTTGCCTCTTATACCTAGCCACACAATGAAGGAATGTCTTAGAAAGTGCCTTTTGAACCAAACAAGGTTGTGCCAAGTAACCTTTTCTCTCATACTTCGAATTACCTCCCAAGCCGATTTGATAGAAAAGATGCCATTAGATTTAGGGGACCAAATTAAGGAGTCCTCTCCTCCTATTGGGCAACAAGGAAGAGCTTCCTTTATCTCCATAAGGTGACATGAATTAGCCACCGACCATTTCCACCTATGCCCATCAATTACTTCCTTTACTAGTGCATGCTTAGGCATACCCGAATCATAGATAACCTAGGATCCATATTTATCCAAAACAATCCATAGGGGTGCCAATTGTCATGCCAAAGAAAAGTGTTTTCTCCATTGTTAATGATTTTCTTAAACTTGGTCTTCATTAGTTCCCTCAGGCCTAGAATCTTTCTCCAAACCCAAGAACTCTCACCATTAGGTTTTATTTCCCAAAAACATTTACCTCTTAGCTTGTTGGTCTGAACCCATTCCACCCAAAGTGTAACACCCCAGGTCCAATAACCCGACCCACTGTTAAGATATTGTCCACTTTGGACACATAGTCCATCATGGGTTTGCTTCTGGGCTTTGCAACCCAAAACGTGTCTTAACAGTTAAGGAGCTCACAGACTATTTGAATGATGGTGGGGCAAACCTCAGCGAGGACGCTGAGTCCCGTAAGGGGGGGTGCATGTGATACCCCTAAGCGAATCCCACATCGACAAAGCACGAGAGAGATGTTGGGTCTGTGTGTGCTCTGTCTTTGGATCCCACATTGGTTAGTGGTGGGAGAATTGAATTGGTTAAATAGCCTATGAGCTCCTTAACTGTTAAGATGCGTTTTGGGTTGCAAAGCCCAGAAGCAAACCCATGATGGATTGTGTGTCCAAAGTGGAGAATATCTTAACAGTGGGCCGGCTTATTAGACCTGGGTTGTTACAATTGCGGCTTCAGTTCTGTGGTGACGTTACAAGACAAAGGGCAAAAATTTTATTTTATTTTATTTTTATTTTTTTCCTTGACGATAAAATAAAACTAAAACATTTGTATGCTTGAACTAGCCCCACGTTTGGTTGTTGACAAAAGTCGATAATTGGTACAAAATCCCAATAATTGAGAATTGGTGGCTCCATTATTTGTAATACCCCACTTCGAAGCATGCATACGTACATACATACATATATATATATCATGAAATATTTATTAAAAAATTAATAAACGTGCCGAAATGTTTAAAAAAAAATTTAGTAAAATGAATGAAATAAAAATAATTGTAACCAAAAGTGCAGTTCAACATGCTGATTCACTCACCTTCTCCCCTACCCCGTTGTTTTTCCTACTTGCAACACCCCAAAATAAATATATGAGTTCCTTACATCATTATCACGTATCTAATTAATTTTAATTTCCCATTAATTGAAAGCGAGACGTCTCATCAATTTATTCGAATATTCTCAAGACTGGAACATCTCATCCATTGGTCTTCAATTACGAGTCATACTGTTTATGCCTTTAATGTGATTATATTAATCTATATAATTTATCAATTAAATACGAAAAACATTCATATAATTATTATTCGAGAGAATAAGTTAATTTATGCATATAGTCACACAAAATCACCCAATAACACATTTTATTCACTTAGAAAACTCAAGGATCCATCATTAGTGGCTAAGATTTATCTAAATGATGTAGGTGCATTGTAACATATGTAGATGCGTGCACAATATCCCAACTCCTAAAAGCAAATAGACACATGCATAATTCTTTCTTTTCTTTTCTCTTTTCTCCAAATAGTGACAAAGTTCTTTTCTCTTCTTTTTTCTTCAAACATTGTAAAGTTGGCTTCCTAGAGAAAGAAGATGACGATAGCTTCACCCATCACAAGTGTACATGTCACATGGTCTGCATGCAAGCTACACAGCCAATGTATTTGGTGCTTATCTGATGTGTGCACACTAAATGTCAATAGCATAGCACTTGTCGATTAGGACATGATCGACATCTATGCTACAAGTCAAGACTTTGGCGGTATTGGACAGTGACCCAACCATGGTTCGGTCATGACCTTTCAACTTTCATGCCTCTGAATCGTACAATATAAATGCATATATATATATATATATATATATATATATATATATATATATATATATATAGATGCCATGACTTTTAAAATTTCTAGAATGTTATAGTTTATGCAAAGTTTTTTTTTTTCTCTCTCTCTCTTTATATATATGCACACACATCAAAAATTACATAACACACCATGATGATCATACTTCCTAAGAGATTCAAAATAAGCATTCACATCATTCTAGAGTTTATACATCAAATTCTAGTGCAAAATAATGGATTAATGGCCTAGCTCTCCTCTAGTGATTACGTCGATCTTCACATGGCAACAGTCTCCTCGATGACTTTCTTCCCTAGCCAACAAACAGAAGGCCCTTTTCTCTCCTTTGCTGCACAAGTAAAGGATTATGTGAGTATTACAACATGTAATGGAGAAGAGGGAACTTTTTTTTTTTTGAAAAAGGAAGCAAAGAAAATATTCATCCAAGAGGCTTTTGAAATTGCCTTCTCTTTTTTTATGTCTTTATCTTTCCAAAACACCTTCTAGGGGAGTGATACACGACAAGTGTTATCCACCCAAAAGTAACTGTCAAATTTGAAGAAAACACGTTGCACAAAGTTGGTAGAAAATTAACTATTAGGATTTATATTCCCATATATAAACACTTCTTTTCAAATATTTTACTCATACATATATATTTTATATTCAAAATATATATATAAACTACACATAAATGCATATATATATATATATATATATAGAGTCATGCAATGCACAAGTAGAGGATTATAGGAGTATTACAATATGCAATAGAGAAGAGGGAACTTTTTTTTTTTGTAGAAGGAAGCAAAGAAAATATTCATCCAAGAGGCTTTTGAAACTGCCTTCTCTTTTGTTATGTCCTTATCTTTCCAAAATGCCTTCTAAGGGAGTGATAAACGACAAGTTTTATCCACCTAGAAGTAACTATTGAATTTGAAGAAAACACGTTGCACAAAGTTGGTAGAGAATTAATATTAGGATTTATATTCCCATATATAAACACTTCCTTTCAAATATTTTACTCATACATATATATATATACACATGCAGTGCTCCTCCAAGTTTACTCTTAGATGTATACAATTTCTGTGTATGGACACATATGCACAATTAATACTTACAAAAATAATTGGGTGACATATGTAGCATTGAATGATAACAAAATGTCCTTTTTAATTAATGCAAGAGTATTACATTATTGTTATAAATTAAAAAGCAATACTATAAGAATATATATTTATAAATAGATATATATTTATATATATTATTATATGATTAAATATTATTTTATATTTAATTATATGATGATGCATATCAAATATATACCTAAAATGAGTACTTATATTTCTATTGTAAATTAAATAGGTTTTTTCATTCTCATCATTAATCCTTCAATTTGGTTGTATGTTTTAGTTACCTGCATATTTCATGTGATGTTGTTAATATTTAATATCGAAATATCTCAGTAATTGATCAATTTTTCTATCTTAGCATTATAATTGAGTTGATAATGGCATCTGGTCAATGTTGTAACATTGGTGATTCGAATATAAGTAGATGGAAATATTATTATTAAATAATATTTTTTTCTTATTGTTTTGTCAGTTTTTACTTAGTCTTGTTTGGAGAAAACTCCTAATAATTCATTAAACCCTAAACATGAAGAGAATTTTTACAACTGTTGGTTTTGGTAGTACATTGGTGCCTTGATGGTAATTAATGGTCATGTTTTGGCTAGAAATTGCTTCAAGTGCTTGAAAAGTTAATCCCATATCTGATTGAGTGAATTGTATTTTCCCAAACACATTTTTTCACCCGTTGATAGCATAAATCATATTTTTCCCACCAAATTATAACTCCATTAATGGAAAAAAAAACTATTATAACTTCAAACAAGTAGTACAATTAGTAAATTATCCCTCTTAAACAGTTTTTTTTCTCCATTAATGAAGAGGAAAAAACCCTATTATCAACTTCTTAAACTATTTTATTTGAAGTGAAGTTCCCATACTACCTATTCGATAAGATCAATTGAGTTTAAAATTTTTAAGTTAAATTTTTTAGATTAAATTACATTTGAATTTAAACTTTGATATTAGATTTAAGTTAAAGTTTAAAGTTCAAACATTACATTTCTTTGAGTTTAAATTTTGACTGGATTAAATGTTATCCCAAAAGTGTATATAAATATGTGAAGTATCATTTGTAAACAACACACAAGAAAAGAGAAATGCACAAAACTTATTTGGCTATTCTTTCCTTCTTTATTTTTTTATTTGTTCTTTTAACTTGGCATCAGAGCACACGACATACGACATTATCTATTCTAGTTCTTCTATTAATCTTGTTCTACTCTACTCAAAGCCTTCCTCAACCAACTCCAAACTCACTTCAAATGGCCACCCCAACTTCCCCTACCCTAAAAAATACTGAAACTTCCTCTACATAACTGAACATATTGTTAGCTACTCTTTCACCTTCCCATGTTGTCTCCTCCCCTACTATTGGAGAAAAATTTGATGGCACAAATTATGTGGTATGGAAAACATTTCTTATTTCTTTCCTTAAAGCCAACCATCTTATGTCAATTGTGGATGGTTTTAAGCCTCTACCAACCCAATTCTTACCCCTCCCATCTAATGTTGATCCATCATCCACCTTTCCCATACCTAATCCTACCTACATAACTTGGGTCACACGTGATCAGACTACACTTGCCTAGTTACTAGTAACTTCTACCAAATCCATTATGACCTAGTTATCAAACCACTTTACTTCTTCCTCTATTTAGTTTTACCATGCTACATCCTATGCTGCTCAATTTACCACTTGAGTTACCTCTTTTCAAATCCAACTTCAATCCATACAAAAAGGTAATTGATCGATCAAAGTTTATACAACAAGTTGTTCCCATCTTTGATTAACTTTAAGTAGTTGGTGAGCTAATTTTTGACATTGAGTATCATACCCATCTCTTTAGAAGCTTCGGTAGCAAGTTTTATGCTTGTGCCACTACTATATTTGTTCATACCCAAACCTAGCCATTAACTCATGATGCCTTACATAGTTTCTTGTTATCCCATGAGACACAACTTGATCTTACCCTTTGTAACATCCACAAATATGCTTGAGGTTATTTTGGTCTTTTTAGTATTTTTTTTCCTATATGAGATTGTGCTTGAGAAACTATTATATGGTTTTGTGGCATGCAAGATCATTTCTAAAAGGTTAAACATTCGTGTATGATGTAATAGAGATGAAAAAATGGTCTTTTTGCATATCATATAATTTGATCAAATTTGGCATAGATACCATGTAAGTAGGGTATACAGTCATATCTAGTCAACATATTTTGAATTATGGGATAAGGATATGTTTCATAGGAATCACGTGATATGGTTTTAATGTTTCATAACTTGTATATATGCTCGTGTGTTTAGTATACATGCTTGTTTATGTATATTTAATCTGAAAATAAAAATGGTTGTAGAGTCATGTCTTGCTAAGAGAGAAGTTATTGAGAGTCATTCAAATCACGAGAAGAATATTATCATCATTTTATCAAGGTAAGTAGCATGATTTCATGTGATTTCTCTATTTTGAATTGTTTCTAAAACTTTCAAATTGAATGTGTGCATGATGTTTGATTGCTTAGAATTGTTATATGTATGTGTTGATAATTGATATTGGGATTATTTAAGATTGCACAATTATTGTTCAATTTATAGTTTAGAATTGCTAGCTCTTGGTTAAGTGTTGATTCTCTTTTGTATATGTTGTTTAAATTGTTGTAATGGTCTGTTAAGGTTGATAGAAGGTTGGAATTTTGCCTATGTTTGAATGTGATGGAATGTGCTTTTGAAAGGTAGTATAAGATAGGACATGAATATAAGGTATGTATTGTGCCATGTTGGTGATGTTTAAGTTATCAATTTATGGGTATAAGGTAGAATAGGACCATATGGTAAGGTGTTAGCTATGAAATAGGTTTTCTTAAAAGTGTTTTTGATTGTTTGATAAGGCCTAAAAAGTAGAGGAAAACTGGATTTAGAATTCTGAAAATTCTAAAATTCCAATGACATATGCATGTATGTCTTTGGGGAAATTCTAATCATGCAAAATGAATACATGAGTGTCTAGAATTAAGAATGGGCACACGCCTTTGTGGTATAAGACACATAGCCATGTGCCTTGCACCAAGGATACACTCCCTATGCTTAGGGCACATATTGTGTATATTTGGTAATACATGCCCTTGTTTAAAGGATACACACCTCTGTAGATTTAAGGAAACTTGGAAATGTAAACACTTGAAATCGATAAAGAATGTATGAAGTTTTGGCATGAATACATGAGGTATGGAAATGACAAACTTACCTTTATAAAAGACACTGATGAAAGAAAGCCAACGATAAAACCCTAACGAGGGTTATTGGTGATAGAAATCAATAAGGGTGTGTTTGACTATATGGAAGACAACACGTACTCAATCAGATTGTGTTTAGGTTGAAAATTTGGATACAATGTATAATAATGCTACAAGCAATCAAATTATGTGTAGAGTAGTCGTGAAAACAACATGGTTAATTAATCTATATGATTTCATACCGATGATGGATGTTATAGCATTTAGGATGCCTATACGAAGACAAAAAAGGTTTGGGATCCCACTATATAAGTAGTATTGTCTCAATAGCACAAGTCTTGTTAGCATGTTTATGAATTACACATAAGAATGACATTTGGGATGCTATAAGCTTTCATATGATGTTTGAGACATTGATGTACATCATAAGGGTTAGTATTCGAGATAACACCTTGTTATATAAGTAAGGGCACTAGGCGATGAGATGATCTAGATGGGTATCTGGGATGCTAGGAATACATCTATGGATTTTTCATAGGAAGGAAGTAACATTACTTCATTTATTACTTTTGCTACTTACTAAGTGTAAATTCCCTTATGTGTTTGCTATGTCATTTTACAGGTAGAGTTCTAGAGCAGTAGGGTGGTGACAGGGAGACTAGCGGTACGACTCTTTATAGTGCATAAGGGCGGAGGCTTGGATATCTTTATTTATGAATTGTTTATTGTATTCTTATGAATTCTTTTACAAGTATTGATGCACTTAGGTTTGACAAATAGTTGTTTTGCATTGATTTGTATGGTTTCATATATGTTATCCAAATAGTGTTTGAATTATCATATTACATATTTAGTACACTTTTGGGATTGTAGGTCTAATTTCAATGTATTACATTTAATAATTGTAATAGCATACTATGAAAGTATGATAAATGACTTCTCTCGGGGAGCATATTTCAGATAGAGATAAATGCACAAAAAGAAGTGTTGCATTTATAGTATTTGAGCATGATTTTAGGAACCTTAAAAGTGATTCATGCATGCATAATCATTTGAAGTCTATTATGTGACACCGACTGCTCTTATTTGCCAAATGTTATAAGTAGAGTTATGACCCATAAATTAAATAGTATTATGTATAATTAAGGTTGTGTGCTTAATTACAAGATGAGAAGATCTAGGAAACTGATAGGTAATGATAGGATTGATGAGATTCCAACTCTACAGGAGAGCCAAGATATAGCGCAATGACCCATATGGGTGTAGCTATAACGCCTTGAATGGATGATAAGCATATTATAAAGATTGTATAAGATGTCCTCCGAGCTAATCATGAAACCTTTAAGAGTTCGTCACCCTATGCCAACACTACCATTGGTTGAGCAATACCTCCTACATATGACATCCACCTTGATAGGAGTCTGAGGGCTTACAAAGACAAAGGGTAACAAAAAGACGTAAGGGCTAAATTTACCTTATTTATAGCCTAGAAGGTAGGCACTAGGCTTTGAAGTTTCATGAGACAAATAGAGATTTTATGTCAACTAAGGATTGGCTAGAACTTATAGAGGAGGCCATGAAGCTATTTGAGATGTTGGATCAATAAAAGATCTAATATACTAGTTACTTGATAAGGGTTGATACCAAGGTATGGTGGAGAGACTTCAGGGATACCTAATAAACTGATACTATGACATGGACTAGCTTTAAAGAGACCTTTGAAATAGAGTTTCTGAGAGTTAATATGCAATATGTCAAGGCACAAGACTAACTCAGATTGAGACAGAAAGATATGACAATCAAGATGTTCTCCACCAAGTTAAACTCCTTAGCTCAATACACCCCCGATATGGCCAATACTGATAAGGAAAAGATAAAGATCTTTACCAATAGGCTTAAAACTGATATGGCCAAGGATGTGTTGATAAGAGGTAACCTTCTCAGATCCTATATTAAGGCAGTAGACAAAGTGTAACGATCAATGGTTATGAGATTGAGAATGGTTAGAAATAGGGGATAAAGGTATAGATTTATTCTACCAACTTAGAGTCATGACCCATATGACCCTAGAGGTAGCCATATAGAAAATAGTCAAGAGGCAACAAAGATAGTCAAGGTAACAAGAGTTTCCAATCCTAAAGTTTCAAGAGATGCTAGAAGAATGAAAGGTCGAGTCGTGGGGAGTGCCCTATACAAGAGGAGCCACCAAGGTGGGAAGAGATCTCTACATGTCAAATATGTGATTATAGACACATCAGTCAGTATATAATTGCTCAGAGGATTAGTTTCAGATGCAAATAATTAGAACACTTTACCTAAGAGTGTACTGCAATAACATTAACCCTAACAGGATAAATAGCAAGAAGAAGAGGACAGGCTAGAGTTTATGCAATGACCAGACTCAGGTTGAGGCCAGCTTATCTAATGTGACTAGTTTGTTAATTTTTCACTTTTGCTCTTTATATACACTGATAGATTCTAGTGCTACTCACAACTTTATTGCTTGAGAGATTATGGAAAGGCAGGGGTTAGAGTCTACTAAAATGTCTAACATTAGTATAAAGATGCTAGATGGAGCTAAAATTTAAAGTAACTAGATATTTTGTTGGGTGAGATAATGTTCTTGAGAGTTCGAGAAATGGTGGTGGACTTAATAGTGTTTGACATGTCAGATTCTAATATAATATTGGGCATAGATTTTTTGAGCCTCTATAAAGCTGAGATAAACTGCAAGAAGAAGAAAGTTTGGTTCCAACTAGACAATAGTGAGGAATTCTCATTTGGTTAAAGTCAAGTATTGAGCACGATGATCAGTAATCTAAAAGCCACGAAAATGTTAATGAAAAAGTGCTCAAGATACCTAACTCATATAGTAAGCAAGCTGAAGGAGACCGCCCCAAATTTACAATCCACCTTAGCAGTAAGTTAGTTTCTTGATGTGTTTCTAGATGAGTTAACTGAATTGGCACTGGAAAGAGAGGTAGAGTTTAGTATAGAGTTAGCCCTAGGGACAACACTTATTTTTAAGGACTTATATAAGATGACATTAGCTAAACTTCAACAATTGAAGGAATAGTTACAGGAACTACTAGACAGTGGATTTATATGAGCAAGTCATTCATTGTAGGGTGCACCGATCCTTTTTGTGAAAAAGAAGGATGAGTTAATGCGTATATGTATTTACTATAGAGAGTTGAATAAGGTCACCATTGAAAACAAGTATCCATTGCCACAGATTGATGATTTATTTGATCAGCTAAAAGGTGTTTTGGTATTTTGAAAGATTGATTTGAGTTCAAGGTATCATTAAGTCAAGGTAGTTGAGAAAAATGTTTCAAAGATAGCCTTCCAAACAAGATATAAACACTATGAATTTGTGGTGATACCCTCTGGATTAACAAATGCACCAGCAATTTTCATAAATTTAATGAATAAAATGTTTCAGGATTATCTTGATAAATTTATTGTGGTATTTATCAATGATATATTAGTGTGCTTCAGGTCTTATAAGGAGCATAAGAGACATCTGAGATTTGTGTTGTAGAGACTACATGAGAAATAGTTGTACACAAAGTTCTCGAAATATGAATGTTGGTTGGATCGTGTTATTTTTCTTGGGCATGTGGATCAATTAATGGTATCTTGGTGGATCTGAGTAAGGTCGAGACAATGTTAGACTGACAAAGACCCAAGACCCTTAAAAAGGTAAGGAGTTTTTTGGGTTTGGCTGGTCAATATAGACATTTTATAGACCTAAAACAATTCCCCTTTTAGGTGGTCTAATGCTCGTAAAAGGAGTTTTCAGGAATTAAAGAATAGATTGACCTTAACACTAGTTTTGGCCTTACCTACAAAAGCAGAAGAGTACGATTTATACACATATGCCTCCCATCAGGGTTTAGGAGTAGTACTAATGTAGAAAGGGAAAATGATAGCTTATGCCTCTAGACAACTAAAGAATTATGAAACTCGATATCTTACTCATGATTTATAGCTAGCCTTGGTGGTTTTTGCTTTGAAAATCTGGTAGCATTATTTGTATAAAATCTAATGTAATATCTACACGGATCATAAAAGTTTGAAGTATTTCTTCAATCAAAGAGAGCTAAACATGAGACATAAGATATGGTTAGAACTGTTTAAAGATTATGATTGTGACATTGGTTACCACCTTAGGAAAACAAATGTGGTGGAAGATGCCTTAAGTAGAAAAGTAATGTTATCATAGGTCACAACTTGTCGAAAGTTACAAAGGGAGATAGAAAAGGACTTGATTGAGCTAGTTGTAGGAATGTTGGTTGATTTAAAGATTCAATCAACATTGTTGAACAAGATTCGAGAGGCTCAGTTGTTAGTGAGTGGTGTATCAGATAAAGAAGAAGATTGCTAAGAACATAGTGTCTGATTTTAATATCATCAAGGAGATGTTGAGATTTATGGATCGTGTATGCATTCCTAAGGTATCAGGCTTGAGGCATAAGGTTCTATCTAAGACTCATAATTTTCTTTACACTATCCACCCTGACAATGTGAAAATGTATCAAAACCTAAAAAAGAGTTTTTGGTGGATCGATATGAAAAAAGATGTGGCAAACTTTAAAGTCGGATGTTTGAAATGTCAACAAGTTAAAATTAAACATAAGAGGCCATCTGAATTATTACAACTTTTGATTATTCTTGAATGGAAGAAAGTGCATATCTTTATAGATTTTATAGTCAGTCTACTTAGAGTTCGAGGTGGATATAATGTCCTTTAGGTCATACTAGACTGATTAACCAAGTTAGCACATTTTATCCTTATTAAAGATGACACAAGCACAGATTAGTTGGGTCATATATATATTAGTGAGATAGTGAGATTGCACAAATTAATGAAGACCATTGTATTAGATAGAGATTTAAGATTTGTCTTAGCTTTTTAACAGAGTTTATAGAGATCGATGGGTACCAGATTGGCATTTAGCACTATTTATCACCCTTAAACTGATGGATAGACTGAAAGAGTGAACCAGATGATAAAGGATATGTTAAGAGCTTGTTTTTTGGACCAAGAAGTAAGTTGGATTAAGGTGTTACAACTAATGAAATTTGCTTATAATAATAGTTATCAGACAACCGTCTAGATGGCTCTCTAAGAGGCATTTTATAGGAGAAAGTGTCGATCACCATTATATTGGGAGGATATTGGTGAAAAAGATGCATTGGCAAAATTCTTAAGGTTGAAACTGACTAAAAAAATGATCAAAGATATGAGCAGGATCACCAAAAAAGTTATGCAAACCAAAGAAGGTGAGATTTGGAGTATACTGTGGGTGACAAGGTCTTTGTGAAGATTGCCCCTTCTGCCATGTGATAAGATTTGGGCAAAAAAGTAAGTTGCCACTGAGGTTCATGGGACCATATAAGATCTTGGAATGCATGGGCAAGGTCATTTATAGACTTGCATTATCGACCGATATGGATAGAATGCACAATGTATTTCACATGTCACTATTGCATAAGTATCTCTGTGACCCAACTCATGTATTAAGAGTTGAAGATTCTTGACAAACGAATAAAAGTGCTCAAGAACAAATAGATTCCTTTGATTAAGGTTCTTTAAAAGAATCATCTAGTTGAGGAAGCCACTTAGGTGGTGGAGTAGGATATGAGGTAGAAGTTCCTCTAGTTGTTTAAGTGAATTTCAAGGAAGAAATTCATTTAAGAGGGGAGAAATGTAACATCCATAGGTATGCTTGAGGTTTTTTTGGTCTCTTTAGTATTTTTTTTTTCTATATGAGATTGTGCTTTAGAAACTATTATGTGATTTGTCATATGCATCACTATGTATAGGGGGCTACACACCCGTGTATGATATGGCAGAAATGGCAAAATGCTCTTTTCACATTTCATATAATTTGGTCAAATTTGGCCAAGATAGACACCCGTGTAAGTAGGGTATATGATCATGTCTACTTAGCAAATTTTGAATTTTAGGATAAAGATATGTTCCATAAGCCTGGTTTTAATTTTTCATAACTATTGTACATGCCATGTATGTTTGTTTAATCTAAAAATAAAAATAGTCACAAATGTGCAATATTCATATTTCTCTAAATTCCTTTCAGCCAAATAGGAGAGAATGGAGCATTAGAGAGTGCTAAAGTCACATCTTGCTAGGCAAAAAGCTTTTAAGAGTCGTTCAAACCACAAGAAGACTATTATCATCATTTTATCAAGGTGAGTAGTACAGTTTCATGTGATTTCTCTATATTAAATTGCTTCTAAAGCTTCCAAATTGAATGCGTGCATGATGTTTGATTGCTTAGGATAGTTATATGTATTTGTTGATAATTGATGTTGTGATTAATTGAGTTTGCATGGTTATTGTTTAATTTATAGTATAGAATTGCTAGATCATGGTTAAGTGTTGATTCTTTTTGTATGGGTTGTTTAAATTGTTTAATTCATATGTTATCTATTTATATGATCGTGTGAATAATATATTCTTAGAATGGTAGAATTATGACAAAGCGATTAAATAACTAATCGTGAGAATTATATGTACACTTCAAGTGGCCATTCTATAAATGTTTGTAATCTTGACATTACAATGAATAAGAGCATGTGTAATAGTGATGGGATTATCATAATATTAAGCCAACCTACCAAAAGTGGCAACAGTTCTCACGTGTCGAAGTTATTGTAGACAACTTGGTGTAACACATAATTGTATATTATAACGTGTTCATCAGATTGACCCAACCAAAGGATATCCATATGGATGCTTGTTCTAGTGTCTATGGAATAAATCCTCTGAACACCACAAGTGCATATGATCCATTGACTTGAAATCGCTAGACCGTCTCATGTAAAGATTGATATGGTTTGATGTTATCCAATGTACCACTATAAATTAGGGTAACTATAAAGAATTCATTACTCTTAAGTACAAGAATAGATATCTTACACAAGAATACTAAATAGCACCAATGACAGCATGAACCTATAGCCATAGTGGGAAAAAGTTGTAGCCTAATCCATATTAGTCATTAATATACATCATTTCATATTAAAGAACTACTGAAATAAATACGTTTCTATATCTCAGCCGTAAGAGTTATTGGTTGAAGAAATGATTTAATTACATGTAACTATAATAATGTAAAAGCTTAAGAGATGTCTACTGACACTTTGTTGTCCAAGTGGGCATTATGTTATCTTGGTTTGTATTTGAATTCAATTTGAATTTAGACTCAATCAATTTGATAGATAGTTTATGGGTTACATACATATAGGGGTTAATTCGAACCTAGAGACGAGGATTATTTGGAGATAATCTTGGTGTTTAGGGAATGAGAGAATCCGATAGACAACATTTTGACCAAGTCAAACTTGGTGCAAAATTATTAGGGCATAGCACAACTAGACAAAATATTATCCAATCGTACACGGCTTGAAAACTTACAAGATAACACACTTATGTGCCACTTGTGCAAGTTATGAAACATGTTGATTGTGTATGTTTACATGCTAGTTGTGCATGTGTGTTGAAGGTGACAGGTTTTGATGAAATCCTTGCTGCACTCAAATACCTACACATATAAAAACGTGCATTAGAATTAAAATAAAAATATAACACATATACAATAGAAACCCTAGTTACAGGTTTTTGTTTTCTCTTATTCTTTCTTTTGAACACAAACAATCTAGTAAAGAAGCCTTAGTAACCTTCTCCTAGATTGCTTCTTATGTGTTCGTGCTCTACATGGATACCAAGATGCCACCTCTCAAGGGTTAGATAACATTTAATCTCAAGCCACATGAAGATTCAGAGGAACCACCAATGCAAGTATAAACCTAAAACACCTTATGAGTGTTTTGCATCTTCATGATTATATATTTTAAAAGGGGTATCTGAGTTAGGGCTTTTAGGATTCTTTGTTTCTAAAATTTTTACTTCCTCTATGCTACCAGTTATTGGTGCCTTGAAAACCCTACAGTGGTAATAGAGATACCATTTAGTATATTTTCATGAAAATATACTTGCTAGATTGTTATGATTAATTTTATGTGCTGAATACATGTAATTAAATTAATCAAGATTGAAATTGGTAAAGATGATTTGCAATCATATTATTACACGATTTGTTGAGCATCATGTATAAGGTAAACTATGTTAAATTACTGACTAATGATATATGAATTTTTTGTTTGAGTTTTATTAAAATTTGTAGGTTGAAAACCATAGGCTTCATGTCATTGCATGAAATCTCGTTTGAATCTTGTTGGTTGCATGATTCAAGATTTCTACCAGTGTGAGTATGATTTGTGTGTTATATTCCCTCATCTTGGTGATTAGCTTGTCGAAAACGAGAGTTTTTAGATATTTTATCACTGGAAAACCCAGAAAACTATGTCTAAAAACCCCTCTACATAGCTTATTCTAGTCATACAAGAAGGGTGCTAGGTGGAATGGCCATGCACCAAAAGAAGTGCATAGTTAGACCAATTTTGGTATAGTCGTGACTGTCTCTTGGTGCAAGGCACGACTAGACGAATTTGGTCTAGTCGTGCAATTTTTCAATCCAGCCATGTACTTTTTGGTACATGGCACGACTAGACCAATTTTGGTCTAGTCACGCCTCTTTAAGCATCTCCACCCTAATTGCATTCTAGTCATGCAGTATTTTTGAATTTTGTTGAATTCCAAATGCATGACTAGATAATAAGCCTGCATGCCCAGTAATGTTGAAAATTATAGTGTAGTCTTGTTTTGTTGAATTTGGTCTAAATTAAGATTTTCTTAAGCTTTAAAGGTTAAATTATAATTTTGCATAAATTTATAGACCAAAATGCAATTTAACACTTGAGATAATAATAATTAAAATCTAACTTTTATTAATATATATATATATATATATATGCATGGTATCTAGTACACAACCAAAGAACCTTTGTGGATTGTTTAAATTTTTATTTCATTTTTGGGTTATAATTTCTAAATAGGGTTTGCGTGTCTTGCCTTTATCGCATTTCTTCTTTAAGATTAGGTTGTTTTATTTTCTTAGAATTTCGTAACTGTAACATCCGAATTCAGGTGTGTCAGTAAACTCCACTTCCAAAATTACCCCTAGAGTTGATTTTATAACTTGTTGTATAAAGAAATTGCAAAAGAATCATAGAAAACTACTAAATGAGCAATATTTTTCAAATGGGGTAAAATGGTCATTTTACAAAGATTCAAGGGACAAAGTGGAAATTAAAATTGAAGGGCACACTTGAAATTATATGGTGGTGCTAAGGGTTTTTGGTAATTGACTAAGGATAAAATAGTAATTTATGGAAAAGGTTAAGGGCAAAATGGTCCAAAAGGCTTATAAAATATATAATCTATTCATCTTCTCCATTTTTAGCCGAGAACTCCATGAAATTAAGCTAAAGCTTTCCCTTAACCAAAATTCGTCCAAAAACCTAGCTAAACCACCTAATTTCCAGAGGCCCCAGTTATAAAAAGTGTAGATCTGTCAATTCTAGTCAGTTTTAAGGTAAGAAATTAAATTTTTAAGATATGTGAAATTTGGGAGTTTGATGAATGATTATATTTTTGGTTGATTAAGGTTGCTAAGAAGAAGAAAAGAAGGTGAATAAGCTTAAATCACCTATTTGGCAAAGAAAAGGTAAGAATTTCATACTTTACATACTTGAAGTAAATTTGAGTTAGGTTATTTAAATAACCTTTACTTATATCAGTATGTGAGGTATTAGAATTAAGGTGATTTATGCTTAAAAGGATAAAGAAATTCATTAGGATTCATGATGTAATTTTTGGTCATAAGGGTAAAAAGGTAATTTTGGCCATAAGGGTAAAAATGTCATTTTATGTGATATAGGTTAATTTTGCTTAATTATGTGCATAAAATGTGTGAAATAACCCTTATATTAAGCCTATATTGTATAATTGAAATTAATTTGAGGCAGGATATATATATATATATATATATATATATATATATATATATATATATATATATATATATATATATATATATAAATGCATGAGAAAATAATATGATGTTTGAGAAGGAATGAAAAGAATAAGGGAAAATAACAAATGTGCATATTTCATATTATGGTTATATATGCATACATGAGGAATCATAACATATGCATGATTTAGAAAAAAATAAAGAAAGAGGAAAAATATTGTCTAAGTCATGCATGCTTTTAGAAAATGGAAAACAAGTATTTTTGGTCTTATAATGACTCATATGATACAGGAAAGCAGAAAACATACTTACAATTCTTACACGCGAGCTGTACTGTGTGGACAACAAAGAAAATAATCGGTTGTACTATGTGGACAACCAGCTGTACTGTGTGGACAGCCAAAGAAAAATATTAGCTGTACTGTGTGGACAGCAAAGAAAAAATATGCGTGTAAGAGAGAATTATACTTTGTATGGTGACTGCAAGTACTATCATATGTAGTCTAGACTAGTCAATGAGAAGGAGAGAGAAACAAATTAGTAAATATTTTATGAAAGTCATTTGCATTAGAATTATGCATACAAGCCTGTGTGGCTGATAAAGAATTGAAAAAGATGTATGATCAGAAAATAGAAATGTCATGACACTCATACATGCATAAATCATAACGAGTGAATCATATCTGTATTGTAAGGAAATGAATAAATGTGTGAAAGAAAAGAATTATGATATGTGTTAAATGCGTGTTCTGTGTCAATTATTTTGTTGTAAATAGTTCAAACACGCTGAGTATGAAAAAGATTAGAAAAGATTAATACTGGTATAAAATGCTTTAAGTGTTTAGTATGATTTTCTTACTGAGCCATAGTCGCTCACTCCATTTAATTTAATATTTTACAGGTAAAGAAATACAACAAAGGTTCCCGGGGAGCACTAATGAGACATGAGGCTAAGGGAGGAAGGCACCATATTTTTATTGATATATATATGTTTTGATGTATATGTGAATATATACATGAAGTAGATATTGACGGATATATATATATATATATATATATATATATATATATATATACTTGAAGTAGATATTGACGGATATATATATATATATATATATGGCCAGTTATGAAAATTGATTATAAAGTTTCTGATGGTGATAATTTTTATAATTGTTATTATTATGTACTTATTTTACTAATTGTGATTAAGTTGATAAAAATCCAGTCGATTGGTAGGACTGGTTTGTGTGAATTACAAATTGGGAGTGTTACAGGGCATAATGAAAAAGAGAAAAATATTCCCCGGACCCTCTAAAATAGGGGAACTCATGCCGTTTTTCTGTAACACACCCAAAGGTTAGGAGAGGTTACAGTAACTAAAAAATATAACCATGTAATAATTGAAGACTAGAGACGAAAAGACAAATGCGATGACTTGGAGATAAAGATTCAACTAGGTTGACCAATTTAGCTCCTATTGGCTCGAAAGGCTTGACATTAGTTATAGTTATGTGTTAGCATGTTTTTATTTTACATTGTAGAATGTATATGTAGCTTTTATTTTGCAAATATCACCTAATATGCAACTTATAACTTGATGAGACTAAATAATAAAACCTTTAACTTAAATATTAAGTCTAAGATTTAGTTAGTGGTTTCCAATATGAAGCCTTAATTAAGCCTCTGTTAGTTAGAACATTGTTCGCCAAAGCGAATTGTACATTTCTACCAGATGAAAAATTAGGTGATGATCATGTTGGGTCCTACTTAACTAATGTGTTTTGCTTGTTCGCCAAAGCGAAGGTGAAGTATGTTAAAGGCATGAGTAGAAAATGCATTTATTGATGTAAGGAGATACGTAGTATCCATCCTACTAATACTGAGAGTCATATTTGAGGTCGCATGATTTGTTAGGGTAACACCTGACTTGCGATCATAGGCTTTTGGTGATTAATTTGAAATTTACCCATTCGACTAATTTGAATTTGTTCACTAAAAATGAAGAGGAGAATCAATGCAATGGGATCTTAATCCACTAGGAAGTTAACCAAAACTTCCTGAGTTCAATAATGAGGATTATTAGCTTAAGGAAAATAGTAAAAGCAATTTAATCATTAAATCTGTAATTAAAATAAATATTAATAAATTTAAATAAAATTACTGATTTCTTTATCTATAAATTATAGATCATATAATCACTATGTCAAACCCAACGTATCAATTAATTCTTGAAAAAGAAAATAGGTTTATTGGAAGCAGTTTCACTGATTTATATAAAAATCTTTAAATTATTTTGTGTTAGGAGAAGAGGTTGTATATCCTTGAAGGGTTATTACCCTTTGAGCTTGGTCCCGATACCACCTAAAAGCAAAAGGATACTTTTACCAAGTATCGTGATGACTCTATAGAAGTTAAGTAACTCATGTTAACTTTCATGTCACTTGAGCTTCAAAAACAACATAAGGAAATGGATACGGAATCCATACTTGCATACTTTCAAGAGTTATAGGACACTTGTATGAGAGCTAAACAATATAAGGTGTCAAATGCATTATTTAATTGCAAACTCTTTGAGGAAGGACAAGTTGGCCCTTATGTAGTCAAGATGATTGGCTAGTGAGCCTAGGCTTTATTGTAAATAATGAGCTTTCCATTGACTTGGTGTTGGAATCCTTCTCTAAATCATGGGCTAATTTGATCATGAATTTTAATCTGAACAAAATGAAAAAAAAAAAAAACCCTTGAGGAGTTATTATACATGCTTAGGTTAGTTGAACAAGAAGTACAAAAGGTAGTTTTGACTAATATACTTGTGGTTGAAGCCTAAGCATCAAAAGTTAAGGCTAAGGGCAAAAGCCAAGCTAAAGCTAAGCCCAAGCCCTAGGGGAAGAATCAACCTGATACTACTACTCAGCCTACAAGTGATATGTGGAAATGAAAGATTGTCTGCTTTTATTGTGGCAACGTAGGTCAGTATAGGAGATATTACAAGGCTTTCTTAGAGAACAACAAGAAGAAGACAACTGAAGCCTTTACTTTAGGTATGTTTGTCATTCAAATAAACTATTTTCCTTATTCATCCTGGGTTGTAGGCATAAGATATGGTTCTTATATTTGTTCCAAAATGTAGAGACTGTGACAGAGTTGACTGCTCACTAAAGGAGAAGTTGACTTATGTGTTGGAAATAGAGTGCATGTTGTTACATTAGTCATAGGTGTTTATTATCTTAGGTTGCCCACTAATTAAAACATTGTTATTATGTTCATTCTATTTTTAGAAACTTAGTTTCTGTGTCTGATTTGGACAAAAAAGGATATTCATTTTTATTACTAATGTTATTATAATCATCAAATAATATTCTCTATGAAATAGGTGAATTACATAATGGTTATATATTCTAAAACTAGATAATGAAATTTTCAATATGCAAAATCATAAACAATTGAAATCGAATGATCTGAATACCATATCTCTTTGGCATTATAGGCTAGGCTGCATAGGATTGAAATGTATATCAAGATTTCTTAAAAAAAGATTCTTGTAATAATTTGACTTTCAATCATACAATGAATGTGAATCATGCCTATTGGGTAAGATGGCTAAAGCACCATTTATTGGATGCAGTAAAAAGGTGATTGAACTATGACGGATCATTCACAGCGATTTGTATGGGCCCTTGATAGTGTATAATAGATATAGAGAAGCTTACTTTGTCATATTTACTGATGACTTCAATAGATATAGCTTTGTGTTTTTGATAAAAAAACAAGTTTGAATGTTTTGATAAATTCAAAAAATTCAAGAACGAAATAGAAAAGAAACTTGGAAAACAAATTAAAATCCTCTGAAGTGATCGAGGAGGTATATACCTGAATGTTGAATTCAAACAATACTTGAAGGAATATGTGATAGTATCTCAACTCACTCCTTCTTGTACTCTATAATATAATGGTGTATGTAAATAGATAAATAGAACCTTGATGGAAATGGTTAGGTCCATAATGAGTTTTACCATTCTATCCATGTGTTTTTAAACTCATGCCCTAGAAGTTGCTATTTTACACTGAACTATGTCCTATCTAAATCTATAGATAGAACTCTGTATAATTTGTGGATTAGATGAAAGCCCAATCTAAATTACTTGAGGATTTGGGACTATGAATTTTATGTCAAGAAATTAAGTTCGAATAAGCTACACCTTAAGTCTAAAATGTGTCTTTGTGGGGTACCTAAAGATTACTAAGGGATACTGCTTCTATTACCAAGAGGAGCAAAAGGTATTTGTTACATGTATCAGTGTGTTCCTTGAAAAATAATTTTGTAACATCCGAATTCGGATGTGTTAGTAAACTCCACTTTCAAAATTACTCCTAGAGTTGATTTTATAACTTGTTGTGTAAAGACATTGCAAAAGAATTATAGAAAACTACTAAATGAGCAATATTTTTCAAAGGGGGTAAAATGGTCATTTTATAAAGATTCAAGGGACAAAGTGGGAATTAAAATTGAAGGACACACTTGAAATTATATGGTGGTGCTAAGGGTTTTTGGTAATTGGCTAAGGATAAAAGAGTAATTTATGGAAAAGATTAAGGGCAAAATGGTCCAATAGGCTTATAAACTTATTTCTATTCACTTCCTTCTTCATTTTAGCAGAGACCTCCATTCTTTATAGCTAAGCTTTTTTCCTTAACCAAAATTTGTCCAAAAACCTAGCTAAACTACCTAATTTTCAGAGGCTCCAGTTATAAAAAGTATAGATCTGTCAATTCTGGTCAGTTCTAAGGTAAGAAATTTAATTTTTAAGATATGTCAAGTTTAGGGTTTTGATGGATGATCATATTTTTGGTTGATTAAGGTTGCCAGAAAGAAGAAAAGAAGGTGAATAAGCTTAAATCATTTATTTAGCCAATAAAAGGTAAGAATTTCATACTTTACATACTTGAAGTAAAGTTGAGTTAGGTTATTTAAATAACCTTTACTTATATAAGTGTGTAAGGTATTAGAATTAAGATGATTTATGCTTAAAAGGATAAAGAAATTCATTAAGATTCATAATGTAATTTTTGGACATAAGGGTAAAAAGGTAAATTTTGGACATAAGGGCAAAAATGTCATTTTATGCAATATAGGTTAATGTTGCTTAATTATGTGCATGTTATGTGAAATAACTCTTATATTAAGCCTATATTGTATAATTGAAATTAAATTGAGGCATGATATATATATATATATATATATATATATATATATATATATATATATATATATATATATATATATATATATATATAAATGCATGAGAAAATAATATGATGTTTGAGAAGAAATGAAAAGAATAAGGGAAAATAACAAATGCACATATTTCATATTATGGTTATATATGCATACATGAGGAATCATAACATATGCATGATTTAGAAAAAATAAAGAAAGAGGAAAAATATTTTCTAAGTCATGCATGCTTTTAGAAAATGGAAAGCAAGTATTTTTGGTTTTATAATGACTCATATGATACAGGAAAGCAGAAAACATACTTAAAATCCTTACACGCGAGCTGTACTGTGTGGACAGCAAAGAAAATAATCAGTTGTACAGTGTGGACAACTAGCTGTACTGTGTGGACAGCAAAGAAAAAATATTAGTTGTACTGTATGGACAGCAAAAGAAAAAATATCAACTATACTGTGTGGACAGCAAAAGAAAAAATATCAGTTGTACTGTATGGACAACAAAAGAGAAATATCAGCTGTACTGTGTGGACAGCAAAAGAAAAATATCAGTTGTACTGTGTGGACAACAAAAGAGAAATATCAGCTGTACTGTGTGGACAGCAAAAGAAAAATATCAGCTGTACTGTGTGGACAGCAAAGAAAAATATTAGCTGTATTATGTGGACAATAAAGAAAAAAAAATATGCGTGTAAGAGAGAATTATACTTTGTATGGTGACTGCAAGTACTGTCATATGTAGTCTAGACTAGTCAATGAGAAAGAGAAAGAAACAAATTAGTAAATATTTTATGAAAGTCATTTGCATTATAATTATGCATACAAGCCTATGTGGTTGATAAAGAGTTGAGAAAGATGTACGATCAAAAAATATAAATGTCATGACACTCATACATGCATAAATCATAACAAGTGAATCATATCTGTATAGTAAGGAAATGAATAAATATGTGAAAGAAAAGAATTATGATATGTGTTAAATGCGTGTTCTGTGTCAATTATTTTATTGTAAATAACTCAGACACGCTGAGTATGAAAAAGATTAGTACTAGTATAAAATACTTTGAGTGTTGAGTATGATTTTCTTACTGACCCATATCGCTCACTCCGTTTAATTTAATATTTTACAGATAAAGAAATGCAGCAAAGGTTCCCAGGGAGCACTAATGAACATGAGGCTAAGGGAGGAAGGCACCATAATTTTGTTGATTTAAATGTTATGATGTATATGTAATATATATATATATATATATGACTAGTTTTGAAAATTGGTTATAAAGTTTCTGTGGGTGAGAATTTTTTTATGATAGTTATTATTATGTACTTATTTTATTTATTATGATTATGTGATGAAAATCCAGTCGATTGGTAGGACTGGTTTATGTGAATTGCTAATTGGGAGTGTTACAGGGCATAAATAAAAAAAAAAGAAAAATTCCCCGGACCCTCTAAAATAGTGGAACTCATGCCGTTTTTCTGTAACACACCTATTAGTTGGAAGATGTTGCATTTTTGGTATCAAAGCGCGATTTTGGGCGCTTAAAGGAAGATATAATATAATATGTGGTAATATAATACAATATATCTATGATTTTGCATTCTAATATTGCACAGGTGCCCCTCATGTCTCACAGATTAGCTCCCGAGAATCGACTGCAGTAAGTTGTTTTCTTTACCTGTATTCAAATAATAGAATGTTATGTAATTACACTTATGCAGTTATTAGATGAGGAGTACCACAAGACGAGGACGAGGACGGGGTCGTGGAAGGGGTATTCAGAGAGAGACGGGAGAACCGTCTAACCCTGCCCCGTCAGTTGGTTTAGGATTTGGGCTAGCAGAAATAAGAGATATAGTCCGTTAGGGGTTGACTGTGAGTCAAGATAGACCTACACCTGAAAATATAGCTAGAGATGCCATCAGAGATGAGATTAGAAGTGAGATTCGTGAGGAAGTCATAGAAGAAATCAGAAATGAAATGAGGAATGAAGGGAGAGGAGAAATTAGAGCTCAAAGGCGACTTGAGCCCATTTATTCCTTACCTAATCAGCACACCCCTCCTGAATTTAAAGGTACTAAAGATCCTTTAATGGCTGATGACTGGATCAAGCAGGTGGAAAGTACTATGGATTTATTTCCTATGACTGATAGAGAAAAAGTTCGGTATGCCAGTTTCTTGATGAGGGGAGAGGCCCGCGTATGGTGGGCCTAGTTAAAAAAACCAGAAATGTGGATCTGATGACCTGGAAAGACTTTAGAAGGGTATTTGAGGCCCAATACAGAACAACTGATGTGGTAGCAGTCAAAGTTCAAGAGTTCATTTCTTTACAGCAGGGAGAGGGTTCAGTAAAGGATTACTCTACCCGTTTTGATGTCTTAGCCAGTTTTCTCCAGGTATGGTGAGTACCCCTAGTCTCCGACTGGACAGATTTCTTCAGGGCCTTAGACCGGAGATAGTCTTGCATGTGTTAGCTGGACCACAACCTCCTTAAACTTATGAAGAGGCATTGGACAGAGCATTGAGGTTAAAGGTATATGTTAATAAGCTACCCAGGAATGCACCTTCTATGTCAACACCTCTATCATTGACAGTACCCCAAATAGTGATGCCAAGTCAGTCAGCTTTACCTACTTCATTGACTATTTTAGCACTAGTTACAACATCAGAGGGTAGCTCAATTGGCTCCAGTTTCAGAAACAATAAAGGAAAAAGAAAATTCCAGTCAAAAGCAAGTAGAAAAGGTTGGAAGAGTGACAAGAGGCCTAGAAAAGAAAATATTCCCCAGTGTCAGATTTGTGGGAGACGTCATAGTGGGGAATGTTGGTACCAGCAGAAACAGGTGATTTGTTATAGATGCCGACAACCAGGGCATATAGCAAAGGATTGCCAGAGAACCGAAGTGCCAGTTCAGATACAGCCACAACAAAGCCTAATTCTACCAGTGCAACCAGGGAGAGGTACTAATGCACGAGTTTATACAGCTACCCATATTCAGGCGGAGGCTAGTCCATCTGCAGTTACTGGTCAGCTCTTTTTCCACTCTGTTTCTTTATATGCATTGATTGATTCAGGAGCTACACACTCCTTTATTGCACCAGAGGTTATTGAAAGGGTAGGTTTAGTGCCTGTTAGATCTACCCATTCCATTAGAATTGAGATGCCCGATGGTGAGAGTGTGTTTACTGATAAGATGTTAAAAGACCAGAGGATAGTGATACATGGGAGAGAGTTAAAGGTGGACTTGATTGTTTTTTATATGCCCGATTTTGATATTATCTTAGGCATGAATTTCTTAGAAAGATATGGAGTCGAGATTTACTGTAGAAAGAAAAAGGCTCGATTTCAACTTGACAATGGGGATTACTTTAATTTCGGAGAGGGTCATCAGCCTAGTATGATGATCAGTAATGTAAAAGCACAAAAATTATTGAAAAAGGGGTGTACGGGATATTTAGCTCATGTGGTACATGAGCATGATGTTCAAAGATTAGGTGTTCAAGATGTCCCAATAGTACAAGATTTCCCAGATGTCTTTCCTGATGAGCTACCAGGTTTACCTCCAGAGAGAGAATTGGAGTTTAGTATTGAGTTAGAACCTGGCTCAGCCCCAATTTCAAAAGCCCCTTACCGAATGGCTCCAACTGAATTACAAGAATTAAAGAAACAGTTGCAAGAACTTTTAGATAAGGGTTTTATTAGACCTAGCCACTCTCCTTGGGGAGCACCCATACTATTTGTCAAAAAGAAAGATGGGTCGCTCCGTATGTGCATAGATTACAGAGAGTTGAATAAATTGACAGTGAAAAATAAATACCCGTTGCCTCGAATTGATGATTTATTTGATCAATTGAAAGGAGCTTTTGTGTTCTCCAAAATTGACTTGAGGTCGGGTTATCACCAGGTAAGGATTACAGAGCAAGATATTCCAAAGACAGTTTTTCCGACCCGCTACAGGCACTACGAGTTTGTGGTGATGCCCTTTGGATTGACTAATGCTCCAGCAATCTTTATGGATTTAATGAATCGAGTATTTCATGATTGTCTTGACAAATTTCTGGTGGTATTTATTGATGATATCTTGATATACTCCAGATCAGAAGTAGAACATGCCGAACACTTGAGATTTGTGCTACAAAGATTGAGAGAAAAGAAATTGTTTGTCAAATTCTCTAAGTGTGAATTCTAGTTGGATCGAGTAGTATTTTTGGGCCATGTGGTTACTAAGGAAGGTATAACTGTGGACCCTAGTAAAGTAGAAACAATACTCGAATGAGTGAGGCCAAAGACTGTGAAAGAGATCAGAAGCTTTTTGGGGCTAGCTGGCTATTACAGAAGATTTGTACAAGGTTTTGCTCGGTTGGCCAAGCCACTTACAGCTCTTACCAGACAAGGAACTCCTTTTCTATGGACTGAAGCTTGTGAGACAAGTTTTCAAGAGCTAAAAAGACGGTTGACTACAGCTCCTATTTTAGTATTACCAGAGGAAGGTGTAGATTATGATATTTATTGTGATGCCTCACATAATGGCTTAGGAGCCGTGCTAATGCAAAAAGGTAAAGTGATAGCGTATGCTTTGTTTTGGAGCCACTTTCTACCACATTTGGTGTGAACGCAACCATGTTCTCTTTGGTAGTAGCAAATCTCCGAAAGATAGGATCATTGCCGCCATCAAGGATTGTGTGAAGGCTAGAGCTTATTCTTTATCAAACATTCCAAGCTCACGCATAAATGACTCCATTGCATTGATTTGGGACTTGCCAAACTCAATATTCCATTAACTCTTTGAGTTCCGAATATTGTAAAGAGTTATGCCTTGTGTTTCTTGTATCTAGATTTCTTGAGTATTTTGTTTGGTTGTGTAGCTTTAGGACAGTTTGCTCTCTTTAGTACTTGTGTTTGTGATGTATCTTTGGATCTCTTTGTTCCATTGTTTGAATGTTTTGAGCTTCATGTTGTTTTGACATAACCTAGGGGCTTGTCCTAGGTATGCTTGTGTTTAAGCTTAATCTAGGGGTTTTGTCCTAGATAGGCATTTGTACATTCCTTCTTTGGTATAAAATTATTATTACTTACCAAAAAAAAAAAAAAAGTGATAGCGTATGCCTCTCGGCAGTTAAAAGATTATGAAACATGCTACCCTACCCATGATTTAGAGTTAGCAGCAGTAGTTTTTGCTTTAAAAATTTGGAGGCATTATTTATATGGAGTTAAATGTAATATCTACACCGACCATAAAAGTCTAAAATATTTCTTCACTCAAAAAGACTTGAACATGAGACAAAGAAGATGGTTGGAGCTAGTCAAAGATTATGAATGTGATATTAAATATCAGCCGGGTAAAGCAAATGTGATAGCCGATGCCTTGAGTAGAAAGATTGTCATAGCTCATCTCACCACTCAGATAGAGTTACAGAAAGAGTTTCAGAGGGAACAGATTGAGGTGATAAGAAGTCAAGTGGCTAGATTGGAAATTCAACCTAATCTCTTCAATGAAATAAAAGAGAAGCAAGTAAAAGATTTGTGGTGCCAGAAAATAAGTCAACAAATATGTGAAGGGAAAGCAACTGAGTTTCAAATGATGGATGAAGTGTTCAAGTTCAGAAATAGGGTATGTATTCCCCAAGATCTAGAATTGAGAAAGAAAATCTTGAATGAAGCACATGATACACTTTACACTGCCCACCCTGGGGGAGTAAAGATGTATCAGGATTTAAAGAAAACTTATTGGTGGATAGGTATGAAGAAAGATATTGGTGACTATGTAGCTAAGTGTTTGGTATGTCAACAGGTCAAGGCCGAGCATCAGAGACCTTCAGGTTTGCTTCACCCACTTAGTGTTCTTGAATGGAAGTAGGAAGATATTTCAATGGATTTCATCATTGGCCTACCTTGAGTACAAAAAGGTTATAATGCATTATGGGTGATTGTAGATAGATTGACTAAATCGGCCCATTTTATTCCAGTGAAAGATAGTTTTACTTCAGATCAATTGGCCCAGATTTATATACGGGAGATTGTGAGATTACATGGCATACCCAAAACTATTGTGTCAGATAGAGACCCCAAATTTGTTTCAACTTTTTAGGGTAGTTTATAAAGATCATTGGGTACGAGGCTGGCATTTAGCACAACATATTATCCTCAAATAGATGGCCAAACAGAAAGGGTGAATCAAATACTAGAGGATATGTTGAGGGTCTGTTGTTTAGATTATAAAATGACCTGGCATGAAATACTTCCATTGATAGAATTTGCATACAATAATAGTTACTAGTCCACCATTAAAATGGCACCATATGAGGTTCTTTATGGAAGAAAGTGTAGATCTCCATTACATTGGGATGACATAGGAGAGCGAGATGATTTGAGTCAAGTTCTTGGGCCTGAGTTAACCCAAAGGATGGTGAAAGATATAAAGATTATCAAGACTAGATTGAAGCAAGCTCAGGACAAACAAAAGAGCTATGTAGATTTAGATTATAAAATGACCTGGCATGAAATACTTCCATTGATAGAATTTGCATACAATAATAGTTACCAGTCCACCATTAAAATGGCACCATATGAGGTTCTTTATGGAAGAAAGTGTAGATCTCCATTACATTGGGATGACATAGGAGAGCGAGATGATTTGAGTCAAGTTCTTGGGCCTGAGTTAACCCAAAGGATGGTGAAAGATATAAAGATTATCAAGACTAGATTGAAGCAAGCTCAGGACAGACAAAAGAGCTATGCAGATTTGAAAAGGAAAAAAGTAGAGTTTCAACCGAGTGATAAAGTTTTTGTGAAAGTAGCCCCTTATAAGCACGTGATGAGATTTGGAAGAAAAGGGAAACTTGCTCCAAGATTTATTGGCCCATTTGAAATTTTAGAAAGAGTGGGCAAGATGGCTTATAGACTTACATTTCCACCTAGTATGGATCGAGTTCATAATGTATTTCATATTTCTTTATTGAGAAAGTACATTAGCGATCCTTCACATGTCTTGAAATCAGATGATGTGGAATTAAAATAAGATTTAGCTTATGAGGAGCAACCGGTGCAAATACTAGACAGAAAAATAAAAGAGCTTCGAAATAAGACAATTTCATTAGTGAAAGTATTATAGAAGAATCATAAGGTGGAAGAAGCCACATGGGAGGTTGAACAACAAATGAGAGAGAGATTTCCCAACTTATTTGTTTAAATTTCGAGGACGAAATTCTTTTAAGGGGGGAAGAAATGTAATATCCGAATTCGGGTGTGTTAGTAAACTCCATTTCCAAAATTACCCCTAGAGTTGATTTTATAACTTGTTGTGTAAAGACATTGCAAAAGAATTATAGAAAACTACTAAATGAGCAATATTTTTCAAAGGGGGTAAAATGGTTATTTTATAAAGATTCAATGGACAAAGTGGGAATTAAAATTGAAGGGCACACTTGAAATTATATGGTGGTGCTAAGGGTTTTTGGTAATTGGCTAAGGATAAAAGAGTAATTTATGGAAAAGATTAAGGGCAAAATGGTCCAATAGGCTTATAAACTTATTTCTATTCACTTCCTTCTTCATTTTAGCCGAGACCTCCATTCTTTATAGCTAAGCTTTTTTCCTTAACCAAAATTTGTCCAAAAACCTAGCTAAACCACCTAATTTTCAGAGGCTCCAGTTATAAAAAGTGTAGATCTGTCAATTCTGGTCAGTTCTAAGGTAAGAAATTAATTTTTAAGATATGTCAAGTTTAGGGTTTTGATGGATGATCATATTTTTGGTTGATTAAGGTTGCCAGAAAGAAGAAAAGAAGGTGAATAAGCTTAAATCATCTATTTAGCCAATAAAAGGTAAAAATTTCATACTTTACATACTTGAAGTAAAGTTGAGTTAGGTTATTTAAATAACCTTTACTTATATAAGTGTGTAAGGTATTAGAATTAAGATGATTTATGCTTAAAAAGATAAAGAAATTCATTAGGATTCATGATATAATTTTTGGACATAAGGGTAAAAAGGTAAATTTTGGCCATAAGGGCAAAAATGTCATTTTATGCAATATAGGTTAATGTTGCTTAATTATGTGCATGTTATGTGAAATAACCCTTATATTAAGCCTATATTGTATAATTGAAATTAAATTGAGGCATGATATATATATATAAATGCATGAAAAAATAATATGATGTTTGAGAAGAAATGAAAAGAATAAGGGAAAATAACAAATGCGCATATTTCATATTATGGTTATATATGCATACATGAGGAATCATAACATATGCATGATTTAGAAAAAATAAAGAAAGAGGAAAAATATTTTCTAAGTCATGCATGCTTTTAGAAAATGGAAAACAAGTATTTTTGGTTTTATAATGACTCATATGATACAGGAAAGTAGAAAACATACTTAAAATTCTTACATGCGAGCTGTACTGTGTAGACAGCAAAGAAAATAATCGGTTGTACTGTGTGGACAACCAACTATACTGTGTGGACAGTAAAGAAAAAATATCAGTTGTACTGTGTGGACAGCAAAAGAAAAAATATCAGTTGTACTGTGTGGACAGCAAAAGAAAAATATCAGCTGTACTGTGTGGACAACAAAAGAAAAATATCAGTTGTACTGTGTGGACAGCAAAGAAAAATATTAGCTGTACTGTGTGGACAACAAAGAAAAAAAATATGCGTGTAAGAGAGAATTATACTTTGTATGGTGACTGCAAGTACTGTCATATATAGTCTAGACCAGTCAATGAGAAAGAGAAAGAAACAAATTAGTAAATATTTTATGAAAGTCATTTGCATTATAATTATGCATACAAGCCTATGTGGTTGATAAAAAGTTGAGAAAGATGTACGATCAAAAAATATAAATGTCATGACACTCATACATGCATAAATCATAACGAGTGAATCATATCTGTATAGTAAAGAAATGAATAAATATATGAAAGAAAAGAATTATGATATGTGTTAAATGCGTGTTCTGTGTCAATTATTTTGTTGTAAATAGCTCAGACACGCTGAGTATGAAAAAGATTAGTACTAGTATAAAATACTTTGAGTGTTGAGTATGATTTTCTTACTGAGCCATATCGCTCACTCTGTTTAATTTAACATTTTACAGGTAAAGAAATGCAACAAAGGTTCCCGGGGAGCACTAATGAGACATGAGGCTAAGGGAGGAAGGCACCATAATTTTGTTGTTTTAAATGTTATTATGTATATGTAATATATATATATATATATATATATATATATATATATATATATATATATATGTGTGTGTGTGTGTGTGACTAGTTTTGAAAATTGGTTATAAAGTTTCTGTGGGTGATAATTTTTTATGATAGTTATTATTATGTACTTATTTTATTTATTATGATTATGTGATGAAAATCCAGTCGATTGGTAGGACTGGTTTATGTGAATTGCTAATTGGGAGTGTTACAAGACATAAATAAAAAAAAAAAGAAAAATTCCCCGGCCCTCTAAAATAGGGGAACTCATGTCGTTTTTCTGTAACACACCTATTAGTTGGGAGATGTTACAAATTTATTCTTAAAAGAACCAGTAGGAGAAAGGTAGAGCTCGATGAAGTTTCTGTACCACAAATGTAAGTAGGATGATATGCCATTACAGATGGTTAATCATGATGAGGAAGTTCCTCACTTCAAGTGGAAAAACCTTAACACACATAAGAGATACATAAGTCTACACGAGTACGTTATGAGCTAGAGAAATTTGATTTTCTCTTGACTCAACATAGTGACGTATTGGTCATCAATGATAACAAACCTAAAACCTACAACAAAACTATTTCAAGTCTAGATTTTGATAAATGATTGGATGCCATGAAATCTAAAATAGACTCTATATACCAAAACCAAGTATAGACTCTAGTCATAAAACTTGTAAGGTGTAAATGAGGTTTCAAAAAGAAAATTGACATGGAAGGTAACGTGTATACCTATAAAACATGATTGGTTGTCAAAGGTTTCACTCAAAAATATGGCATTGACTATGATGAAACCTTTTTGTCAGTCGCTATGCTTAAGTCTATTAGGATTATGCTTGCTATAGTTGCATACTATGACTATGAAATTTTTTAAATAGATGTCAAAACTACCTTCTTGAATGGAAACCTTGTAGAAGACGTCTATATGGTGTAACCCAATAGTTTCATTTATGTTGGACTGGCAGATAAATTATGTAGGTTGGAAAGGTCTATTTATTGACTTGAGCAGGCTTTAAGAAGTTAGAATATTCATTTTGATGAAGTTGTTTGTGTGTTCAGATTCATCAAGAACAAAAATGAACCATGTATGTATAAGAATATTAGTAGGCTATGATTACATTTCTAGTATTGTAAGTCAATGACATCTTGACTATTAGAAATGACTTATCGAACTTGTAATCAATAAAGGTTTGGTTATCCAAGTGTTTCTCTGTGAAAGACTTAAGAAAAATAGGCAATATTCTTGAGATTAAAATTTACCAAGATAGAGAGTGTAGAGTGTTAGGCTTAAGTTAAAGCACATACATAGATAAGGTATTGACTAGATTCAATATGGAAGAATCCAAGAAAGGATTTTTGCCTATGTCCCATGGTGTATATCTTTCGAAAGAGATGTGTCCATGTATACAATCTGAGAGAGATAAGATGAGTAGAATCCTATATGCTTTGACTATAGGATTAATCATATACGTCATGTTATATAAGAGGATTGATGTCTCATATGTTTTGAGCATTTATAGTAGATATCAATTTAATCTAAATGAAAAACACTAGATGACTATCAAGAACATCTTAAAGTACTTGAAAAAGACTAAGAATGTATACTTGGTTTATGGAAGGGAATTTGAACTCATTATAAGAGGCTATAATGACATGATTTTCCAAACTGATCGAGATGATTACAAATCCCAATCAAGGTTTGTGTTTTATTTAAATGATGGTGTAATTAGTTGGAAAAACCTCTAAGCAAAGTACAATGGTTGATTCTACAATAAAGTTCGAGTACATTGTCCTTTTAGAAGCAATAAAAGAGGTTGTATGGATCAAGAAATTCATAAGTGAATTTGGAGCGGTTCCAAGTATCGTTGAGTCGATTGAGCTCCATTGTAACAACAAAGGAGCGATTGCTTAAGTAAAGGAACTATAGTCTTATTAGAGGTCCAAACACATACTCAGATAGTATCACCTGATCCAAAAGATTGTACCATGATATGACCTGTCGATAGTAAGGACTGATGTAGATGACAATTTAGCTAACTCACTAACAAAGTCATTGTCACAGCATAAGCATGATAAACATGTAGCCAAACTCGATAATAGATATATAACTGATTGGTTATAGTGCAAGTAAAATATTGTTAGGGTAGGTTCCCTAAAGCTAATCAAATTTGACATATGTAGATACAATTTTATATTAATAATTAATAAAAGATTTATTGTTATTCAATTCATATGTTGCTTGTTTATATGATTGTGTGAATAACATACCCTCAGAATGGTAGAACTGTGACAAAGGGATTAGATGACTGATCATAGGAACATTATGTATACTTCAAGTAGTTATTATAGAAACATTGGTAATCCTAACATTACAATAAATAAGAGTATGTGTAATGGTGATGAGATTATCATAGTATCAAGTGACTTCACCAAAAGTGGCGATAATTCTCATGTATCAAAGTTATTATAGACAACTTGATACAATGCATGAGTGCACATTATAGATGCGTTCATCAGATTAACCCTCCTAGAGGGTATCCATATGATGGTTGCTTCAATGTCTATAGAATATATCCTTTAAACACCACAGGTGCATGTGATCCTTTGACTTAAAGTTATCAGACTGCCTCGTATAAAGATTGATATGATTTGATGTTATATAACATGTCGTAGCAATTAGGGTAATTATAAAAGTAGTAATTGGTCATATCGTGAGATACATAGATGTTGTATCTTAATGTTTTGATGATGATAAAAACCTAAGTTTAATATGTTAACATGTCCAAAGAATACGTGAATGCATTACAAGATAGACAAAGTGTGAAATTTGTAGATAAATTTGAAGTACAAAGATATCGATTATACCTTTTCTATGACAAAACTATGCATCGATAGTTCAATGTTCTGGAAATAAAAATTACTTAAAAGGAGAAAAAGTCTAGTCATGATGTTCTAATTGTTCCAGCTATGAGTTTCATGCCACGTGGAAAGTTTTCCAAAATATCCCAATCAAGACACTTAAAAAAACCTCCCAACCATGATACTTTCTCTTTATAAATTGCTACCATTTGTCACCTCCAAACAAGTGTCTAGTGCCTTATAGCCACGTGTCCAAGTCATATGTTGCCTTAAAATGTGCTTGCTAAGACATTTGAAAAATGTCCCAGCTATAACATTCTCTTTTCATACATCACTAGCATGTGTTGTCTCTAAGCAAGTATCCAATACATCATTGCCACATGTCCAACAAGTCTGTCCAAGCTCTACATCGCTACCATGTGTCCAAGGACTTAAATGTCCCAGCTGTAACACTTGAAAAGTATCCTAGATATGACACTTTGCACTACTACACCACATGTCCTACTCATGCCATACCATGCCAAGTGTCTTAGGCCCTAAATGTCCCATCCGTGAGACTCTAAAAATGATTCTAGCTGTGACACAGAATACTAGTCTAGTATGACATGTGAAAAATTCATCCCTCTTGTACAGTTTTTGAAAACCTCTTAGTCATGACACATAATTCAGTATCAAATTGTGACACATGTAAAAACTTCCCAGCCATGTAGTTTTTCAAAACATTCTAGCCATGCCTCAACCATGTACCTCTTAAAATTAAACTCGTACTTCAACCATATGCAAGCCAACATATACCTATTCAAGCTTTTAAATTTTTTTAACTAAACATAGAAATGAAGCAAGCCGCATGTGACACAGATCTGTCGTCCATGCTAAATCCATTTAAAACTTTCTTTTGAGCATTTAAAGCTATTCGTTATAACTCTGATCGAGGTCTATCTTCTTTGCCAAATTTTTTAGTTGATTCTCAATGGTAATTCAATCCTAATAGAACACAACCTAGCTTTATAAATTAAGTTTGGATTGAAAAGAAAAAGGTTAGACATCTTACAAAGCAAAAAAGAAAAACCTAAAACTCTATTTCTTTGTCACTCTTACCATGTATTCATTTTTATTCATTGTGAGTCCGATGCACTCAACTTGTATTTATAGCCTTATAGAGACATTAATACCTCTATTTCTTTATGATTACATATCTTGAGCAAAATTTAGTATCAACTAGTGTAGTGGGCGTAATCTCGGATATACTACTTGTAGAAAATTTTTCAAGAGATAGTAGAACTCCAAGGCAGTTTGCTTGGAGAATTCAATGTTAGAGGCTCGTAAGAGAAACCTCTAAACCACTATAATTGAGCATTTCTACAATTCAAACTTTTAATTTTTGTCAGGTATTTGTTCATTTATTGCTTAAATTGCTGCTGGTGTTAGTGTTATTTATTGTTGTTGTAAAATTTATTGTTATTGTGCTTTTGTAAAATCTTAATTTGTTTGTTATTTTATTATTGTTGTCTGTCCTATAAAAGTTGCTCTAGAATTTATTATGCTCTGCATAAACTTAGTTGTTAAGAAAGTGTTTCCTTTAGTTTTTTTTAAGAACCTATTCACCCCCTTCTCTGGGTTCATATTAGCCATTACAAAAGTGTTAACAATGGAGGCTATGGTTGATTGATAAATAATTCATCACTCTTAAGCATAAAAGTAGATATCTCACATGAGAATACTAAATGACATCTTGAATTTGTGACCACAGTGTGAATCAACATAGAAGAGTATTGGTTGATGAAATGATTGAATTACGTATAACTATGATGTTGTAAAAGCTTAATAGATGTTCGCTGGCACTTTGTAATCCGGGTGGCCATAATGCTTTGTTAGAGGCCAACCTTGGTCTGTGTTTGAATTTAACCAAAATTTAGACATTATCGGTTAAATAGAAAGCTTGGTGTTTAAGGAAGGAGAGAATCCAATTGACCACGCTTTAACTAAGTCAAACTTGGTGTAAAATTATTAAGCCATGGTACAATTGGACAAAATATTGTCCAGTTGTGTAAGGCTCAAAATCATGTCGGCTGGTACACTTTTGGTGCCATTGTGCATGGTTTGAAAACTTGTTAGGTGACACGTTTGTGTGCGACTTGTACAAGTTGTAAAACATATCGATTGTGCGTGTTTACATGCTAGTTGTGCATGTGTGTTGAGGATGTCAAGTTTGGATGAAATCCTTGCTACACTTAGACACTTACACATATAAAAATATGTGTTAAATTAAAATAAAAATATAACACATATATGACAAAAACCCTAGTCATAGATTTCTATTTTCTTTTTCCCATAAACACATATAATCCAATAAAGAAGCCCTAATAGTCTTCTCTATGGATTGTCTCTTATGTGTTTATGTTCTATATGGATACCAAGGCTCCACCTTTTAAGGGTTGGATAACATTCAATTTAAAGCCATGTGAAGATTTAGGGAAGCACAAATGTAGGTATACATTGAAAATACCATATGAGTGCTTTGCATGTTCATGATTATATATTATAAAACAAGTATCTTGGTTAGGGTTTTTAGGATTCTTTGTTTTTAAAATTTTTAATTTTGCTATATTGCTAGTTATCGATACCCTGAAAGCCTTACACCTATGATCCTATACATAATACAAGCTTGCTTCTTACTCTCAAGAGTGCCTTTTTTTGGGCTATCCTCATAGCTATGAAGGTTACCATTGCTTCTACCTTCAAACACAAAAATTCTATATAGTAGTTGATGCATTTTTTTATAAGACTTAATTTCCTTATAATAAGGTGATTTCACTTACCAGATAGTCATCTTCCTTATTGTTTTTACCACTATCAATACCAACTCAAGTGACACCTTTATCTTTTTCCTTACTAGTTTCCACTAAAATAATGGCTTTAACACATTCTAACTCTCTTGCAACATCTTCTCCACCCTCTATCCCTACTTTAGATCCTCTTGCCACAATAGATCAAATTGTTACTCGACTCTCCTATACCACAGCTCAATGTACACTCTCTCGCCATCACATATTGCCTTTATAGCTAATGCTCTCATCTATACCGAGCCAACTAGCTTCACCCAAGCATCCCAAGATCCAAACTAATAGGATCCTATGGCTGTTGAGTACTGTTCTCGTTCATAATGGTATTGCTAAACTTTTTGCACAAGCACCTCATGTTCAACCTATTAGATGTAAATGGGTATACAAGGTTAAACTTCAATATGATAGTTCTCTTAAGTGATACAAAGCTCACCTTGTGGTGAAAGGTTTTAATTAGCAAGTTGGTATTGACTACACTAAGACATTTAGCACCATGGTCAAGTCTGTTACTGTTCAAACTATTCTTGCCTTAGCTTACTCTCGTGAATGGCCTATTCACCAACTTGATGTCTCTAATGCCTTTCTTCTTAATGAAGAGGTAAACATGGTTCAACCACTTGGCTTTATGGACCTCTCTCATCCATATCATGTTTGTAGCTTTCATCAACCACTGGAGAGGAAGAAATGTTGCTGGAAAATTGAATCTGAAAATTTGAAAAACTTAGAGGGGAAAACGCTATTTTTGAAAACTTAGATTGGGGGAAAATTGTTAGTTTTTAAGGTTCAAAGGGAAAAATGATATAACTAACAGACTCAGTTAATTTTAACCGCCTATAAATGGGTAAATGAGATTTTCAAAGTTAACGGGAAAAAACTTGAGAAAACAACATACTTTGGGCAGGAAATAGTCATTTGGCCTTTAAACTTTGATATTAAATTTAAGTTAAAGTTCAAATATTAGATTTTTTTGAGTTTAAATTTGGATTGGATTAAATGTTATCCCAAAAATGTATATAAATATGTGAAGAATCATTTGTAAACAATGCACAAGAAAAGAGAAATACACGAAGCTTATTTGGCTATTCTTTCCTTCTTTATTTTTTCTTTTTGCTCTTTTACCTCCACCCATCCCCTTATCCTTTTCACTTTTCTTTCTCCACATTCTCATTTTCTTATTTTATATTCCTTTTTCTTCAATATTTGTCACTGATAAAAAACTCTTTAAATTTTTTCTCATCTGACAAAATTTTATTTGACTCCATTGTTTTCTCCATCAATCATTGAAGTTGAAGCAAAATCTGAAGTCTCCTAGTCCCTCCAGGCTCTTATATTCCTTTCTATCGATAAACTATCTTACACTTTCCCTCCATCCACTAATCTTTTCTCACATATCGAACAAAGCTGATAAAATATTGACCCAAATTGAACACCAAATTCTTTCATCTTTACATCAAACTTCTCACAGAAAATCAAATTAATTTTCTTTCTTTAATCAACAAAACCAGTCATTAAATTAATATGAAATGAATCCTATTTAGCTTCAAATTAATAACAATAATAAATGGAAAAGATAAAGAGTTTCATATGATAGATCTACTGGTTGGGTGTGCAGTTTGACCGGATAAAGATAAAAATTTTCCCCCAACGCATTCAATTCTGGATTTATGACGTTTCTAGTGAGCAATAGGTAGACAAAATGCTATACAAAGTAAATCATTTGAAAAAAAAAAAAGATATAAAAAGACTATTTTTGAAAATAGAAAGATAACAATAATTAGATTCTAGAGTGTAGAAGAGAATTAATATAAATTTTAATTTGATTTTAAGCAATTTTAAACTCATTATCAAATTATAACCAAAGTGTAATATTAACATGAGTAACTTAATTATTCAATGGGGGCCTGAATAACGTCGAGTAGTTCTTGAAATTCTGAGAGGGTGTGAAATATGAATAACCAGATTTAAAATTTATATGGATTAAAAAGAAAGATTCGAATAAGTAATTTCCAGGGAAATTTTCACAAAATTACTCAAGGTGATGTTTTATTTGTTTAAGAATCTTTTTCAACAGTACTGTTTTAGTGTGGTTCTCTGTTAACATGATTGGAAACGTTGTGTATGAAGTATGATGCATTTGGCCAGCCTACACAATAATTGCTAGAAAGTGGCAACCTCCAACATCCTCTTTTTGCTCAATATGTGAATATTAATGGTCTGATATAAATAAAAATGATTTGTGTTGCATCAGAGTAATTAAGGTGGTGATTGATCTTCAAACGGGGCTTCCTTTAAGATAATTCGAAAAACAAATAGAAATGTTTATTTTTCAAGTTGTTCGTTTGAATGTGTTAGTAAATTCGGTATTGGGCGAATGAATTTATATAAAGATTGTTGCATCGTTCAAGGATTAATATTCAAAAAGGGTTTTTCAATTTTTTATCTGTTCGAAGCAGGATGTAAAAAAATGATTCTCTTTGGACTTAAACAGTGTATTATATGTGGGTCATTTATCAATCATAAATCGATTACTATTTAGGCGAAGGTAAAGTGTGTGTGTGTGTGTATATATATATATATATATATATATATATATATATATATGTTATGAGATTTTGTATCAACAAATGTATGATAAGATACAATATATCGGTCAAAGGACTGTTTCCCACCCAAGGTATGTTGTTTTTCCAAGTTTTCGCCTGTTAATTTTAAAAATCTTATTTATTCACTCATGAATGGTTAATATTAACGGAACCCTAACCCCTTAAAATTTTATCTCTTTTTCCTCCTTAACCCCTAAAAACTAATTATTTCCCTCTAGGTTAAGTTTTAAAAAATAGCATTCCCCACCTAGAGTTTAGTTTTCAATCTCCCAAGTCAAATTCGGCTCCATCATCGACAACAAAGTTTTTCCGATGTATCACTATGCTCCCACGGTCTCTCTTCACTCCTCTAGAACATCGATCAACCAAGATCTGAGTTGGAAAGTCTAAGAGCTTCATTGGGAGACGAAGCTTGTCGACTTTCCAACCTAGATCTTAGTCGATCGATGTTTCAGAAGAGACAAGAGAGACCGTCGGAGTATGGTGATGCCTCTGAAAAGCTTTATCGTCAACGATGACTCCGGATTTGACATTGAGGATTGAAAAATAAACCCTAGGGGGGGAATGCTATTTTTTAAAACTTGGTCTAGGGGAAAATGGTTAGTTTTTAGGGGTTATAAGGAGAAAAGAGATAAAATTTTAATTTATTTTTAATATTATAGATAAAATGATGATTTTACCCTTTAAACTGTTAATTTTAACTGTTCATGGGTTGATAAATGAAATTTTCAAAGTTAACAGAGGAAAACAACATACCTTGGGTGGGAAATAATCCTTTGGCCACAATATATGTCACAATAAACTACAACTTTTTGAACAAAAAATCAAGCTACCCATTCTCTGGTTAGAATGATTTATTTATCCATAAATGCTCCTTCAAACAGTTGGAAAGCCTTGATGCAGAGGGAGAATAAGGTTTTAGCTATGCAAAGTTTAAGCTTGCTTTTATGTGTAAAATTGTTGTTTGCTAGAATCAATGTCATCTCAACAACAGCCCTATTTGTGGTTGGGGAATCTTAAGGGTGTACATAATTCAGTTCAAACCATAAAACTATAGCAAACCTCTTAAAATTTATGGTTTGGATTTTAAAATAGTTTGGTTTGGGTTGAAATTTTCCAAACTATCTTTTTTAGTTCAAATTGTGGTTTAGACAATTTTCAAACCGAATCAAACTATAAACCATGTTTTTTTAAAATACATATATATTACTATATTTGACAAAATTTTCCAATAAGCAATTAGATGTATAATTTGTTTTTTTCATATTTATTTTGTCATTTTCTTCATATATATATTATATATATATTTTATATTTATTTTACACATGTATATTATGTTTTAGAAAACTATAATTTGGTTGATTTTATTAAATGACGTATATATTTAAAAATGAATGATTTTAAAATATTCAAACTATGGTAATTGAATTGTGTGTCGTATTATATATGTAACCTCTCCTAACCATTGGGTGTGTTACAGAAAAATGGCAAGAGTTCCCCTATTTTAGAGGGTCCGGGGAATATTTTTCTCTTTTTCATTATGCCCTGTAACACTCCCAATTTGTAATTCACACAAACCAGTCCTACCAATCGACTGGATTTTCATCACATAATCATAATAAATAAAATAAGTACATAATAATAACTATCATAAAAAAAATTATCACCCACAGAAACTTTATAACTAATTTTCCAAACTAGTCATATATATATATATATATATATATATTACATATACATCATAACATTTAAGTCAACAAAATTATGGTGCCTTCCTGCCTTAGCCTCATGTCTCATTAGTGCTCCCCGGGAACCTTTGCTGCATTTCTTTACCTGTAAAATATTAAATTAAACGGAGTGAGCGACTATGGCTCAGTAAGAAAATCATACTAAACACTTAAAGTATTTCATACCAGTATTAATCTTTTATAATTTTTTTTTCCATACTCAGCGTGTCTGAACTATTTACAACAAAATAATTGACACAGAACACGCATTTAACACATATCATAATTCTTTTCTTTCACACATTTATTTATTTCCTTATTATACAGATATGAATCACTCATTATGATTTATGCATGTATGAGTGTCATGACATTTCTATTTTCTGTTCGTACATCTTTCTTAACTCTTTATCAGCCACACAGGCTTGTATGCATAATTCTAATGCAAATGACTTTCATAAAATATTTACTAATTTGTTTCTCTCTCTTTCTCATTGATCGATCTAGACTACATATGATAGTACTTGCAGTCACCATACCAAGTATAATTCTCTCTTACACGCATTTTTTTTTTCTTTGCTGTCCACACAGTACAGCTAATATTTTTCTTTGCTGTCCACACAGTACAGCTCATATTTTTTTCTTTTGCTGTCCACACAGTACAGCTGGTTGTCCACACAGTACAACCGATTATTTTATTTGCTGTCCACACAGTACAGCTGGTTGTCCACACAGTACAACCGATTATTTTATTTGCTGTCCACACAGTACAGCTGGCGTGTAAGGATTTTAAGTATGTTTTCTGCTTTCCTGTATCATATGAGTCATTATGAAAGCATGCATGACTTAGAAAATATTTTTCCTCTTTCTTTATTTTTTTTTCTAAATCATGCATATGTTATGATTCCTCATGTATGCATATATATATCCATATTATGAAATATGCGCATTTGTTATTTTCCCTTATTCTTTTCATTCCTTCTCAAACATCATGTTATTTTCTCATGCATTTATATATAAATATATATCATGTCTCAAATTAATTTCAATTATACAATATAGGCTTAATATAAGGGTTATTTCACATAACATGCACATAATTAAACAACATTAACCTATATCGCATAAAATGACATTTTTGCCCTTATGGCCAAAATTACCTTTTTACCCTTATGGCCAAAAATTACATCCTGAATCATAATGAATTTCTTTATCCTTTTAAGCATAAATCACCTTAATTCTAATACCTTACATACTGATATAAGTAAAGGTTATTTAAATAACCTAACTCAAATTTACTTCAAGTATGTAAAGTATGAAATTCTTACCTTTTCTTTGCCAAATAGGTGATTTAAGCTTATTCACCTTCTTTTCTTCTTCTTGGCAACCTTAATCAACCAAAAATATAATCATTCATCAAACTCCCAAATTTCACATATCTTAAAAATTAAATTTCTTACCTTAGAACTGACCAGAATTGACAGATCTACACTTTTTATAACTGGGGCCTCTGGAAATTAGGTGATTTAGCTAGGTTTTTGGACGAATTTTGGTTAAGGGAAAAAGCTTTAGCAAAACTCATGGAGGTTCTCGGCAAAATGGGAGAGAAAATGAATAGGCATAAGTTTATAAGCCTATTGGACCATTTTGCCCTTAATCTTTTCCATAAATTACTATTTTATCCTTAGCCAATTACCAAAAACCCTTAGCACCACCATATAATTTCAAGTGTGCCCTTCAATTTTAATTCCCACTTTATCTCTTGAATCTTTGTAAAATGACCATTTTACCCCCTTTGAAAAATATTGCTCATTTAGTAGTTTTCTCTAATTCTTTTGCAATTTCTTTACACAACAAGTTATAAAATCAACTCTAGGGTAATTTTGGAAGTGGAGTTTACTGACACACCTGAATTCGGATGTTACATTTCTTCCCCCCTCAAAAGAATTTCGTCCTCGAAATTTAAACAAATAAGTTGGGAAATCTCTTTCTCATTTGTTGCTCAACCTCCCATGTGGCTTCTTCCACCTTATGATTCCTCCATAATACTTTCACTAATGGAATTGTCTTATTTCGGAGCTCTTTTATTTTTCTGTCCAGTATCTGCACTGGTTGCTCCTCATAAGCTAAATCTTCTTTTAATTCCACATCGTCTGATTTTAAGACATGTGAAGGATCGCTAATGTATTTTCTCAATAAAGAAATATGAAATACATTATGAACTCGATCCATACTAGGTGGAAGTGCAAGTCTATAAGCCACCTTGCCCACTTTTTCTAAAATTTCAAATGGGCCAATAAATCTTGGAGCAAGTTTCCCTTTTCTTCCAAATCTCATCACGTGCTTATAAGGGGCTACTTTCACAAAAACTTTATCACCCGGTTGAAACTCTACTTCTTTCCTTTTCAAATCTGCATAGCTCTTTTGTCTGTCCTGAGCTTGCTTCAATCTAGTCTTGATAATCTTTATATCGTCAACCATCCTCTGGGTTAATTCAGGTCCAAGAACTTGACTCAAATCATCTCGCTCTCCAATATCATCCCAATGTAATGGGGATCTACACTTTCTTCCATAAAGAGCCTCATATGGGGCCATTTTAATGGTGGACTGGTAACTATTATTATATGCAAATTCGATCAATGGAATCATTTCATGCCAGGTCATTTTATAATCTAAACAACAGGCCCTCAACATATCCTCTAGTATTTGATTCACCCTCTCTGTTTGGCCATCTGTTTGAGGATGATATGCTGTGCTAAATGTCAACCTCGTACCCAATGCTCTTTGTAAACTACCCCAAAAAGCTGAAACAAATTTGGGGTCTCTATCTGACACAATAGTTTTGGGTACGCCATGTAATCTCACAATCTCCCGTATATAAATTTGGGCCAATTGATCTGAAGTAAAACTATCTTTCACTGGAATAAAATGGGCCGATTTAGTCAATCTATCTACAATCACCCATAATGCATTATAACCTTTTTGTACTCGAGGTAGGCCAATGATGAAATCCATTGAAATATCTTCCCATTTCCATTCAGGAATACTAAGTGGGTGAAGCAAACCTGAAGGTCTCTGATGCTCGGCCTTGACCTGTTGACATACCAAGCACTTAGCTACATAGTCACCAATATCTTTCTTCATACCTATCCACCAATAAGTTTTCTTTAAATCCTGATACATCTTTACTCCCCCAGGGTGGGCAGTGTAAAGTGTATCATGTGCTTCACTCAAGATTTTCTTTCTCAATTCCAGATCTTGGGGAATACATACCCTGTTTCTGAACTTGAGCACTTCATCTATCATTTGAAACTCAGTTGTTTTCCCTTCACATATCTGTTGACTTATTTTCTGGCACCACAAATCTTCTACTTGCTTCTCTTTTATTTCATTGAAGAGATTAGGTTGAATTTCCAATCTGGCCACTTGACTTCTTATCACCTCAATCTGTTCCCTCTGAAACTCTTTTTGTAACTCTATCTGAATGGTGAGGTGAGCTATGGCAATCTTTCTACTCAAGGCATCGGCTACCACATTTGCTTTACCCGGTTGATATTTAATATCACATTCATAATCTTTGACTAGCTCCAACCATCTCCTTTGTCTCATATTCAAGTCTTTCTGAGTGAAGAAATATTTTAGACTTTTATGGTCGGTATAGATATTACATTTAACTCCATATAAATAATGCCTCCAAATTTTTAAAGCAAAAACCACTGCTGCTAACTCTAAATCATGGGTAGGGTAGCGTGTTTCATAATCTTTTAACTGTCGAGAGGCATACGCTATCACCTTACCCCTTTGCATCAGCACGGCTCCCAAGCCATTATGCGAGGCATCACAATAAATATCATAATCTACACCTTCCTCTGGTAATACTAAAATAGGAGCTGTAGTCAACCGTCTTTTTAGTTCTTGGAAACTCTTTTCACAAGCATCAGTCCATAGAAAAGGAGTTCCTTGCCTGGTAAGAGCTGTAAGTGGCTTGGCTAATCGGGCAAAACCTTGAACAAACCTTCTGTAATAGCCGGCTAGCCCTAAAAAGCTTCTGATCTCTTTCACAGTCTTTGGCCTCACCCATTCAAGTATTGTTTCTACTTTACTTGGGTCCACAGCTATACCTTCCTTAGTAACCACATGTCCCAAAAATACTACTCGATCCAACCAGAATTCACACTTAGAGAATTTGGCATACAATTTCTTTTCTCTCAATCTTTGTAGCACAAATCTCAAGTGTTCGACGTGTTCTTCTTCTGATCTGGAGTATATCAAGATATCATCAATAAATACCACCAGGAATTTGTCAAGGCAATCATGAAATACTCGATTCATTAAATCCATAAAGATTGCTGGAGCATTAGTCAATCCAAAGGGCATTACCACAAACTCGTAGTGCCCGTAGCGAGTCCGAAAAGCTGTTTTTGGAATATCTTGCTCTGCAATCCTCACCTGGTGATAACTCGACCTCAAGTCAATTTTGGAGAACACAGAAGCTCCTTTCAATTGATCAAATAAATCATCAATTCGAGGCAACGGGTATTTATTCTTCACCGTCAGTTTATTCAACTCCCTGTAATCAATGCACATACGAAGCGACCCATCTTTCTTTTTGACAAATAGTATGGGTGCTCCCCAAGGAGAGTGGCTAGGTCTAATAAAACCCTTATCTAAAAGTTCTTGCAACTGTTTCTTTAATTCTTGTAATTCAGCTGGAGCCATTCGGTAAGGGGCTTTTGAAATTGGGGCTGAGCCAGGTTCTAACTCGATACTAAACTCCAACTCTCTCTCTGGAGGTAAACCTGGTAGCTCATCAGGAAAGACATCTGGGAAATCTTATACTATTGGGACATCCTGAACGCCCAATCTTTGAACATCATGCTCATGTACCACATGAGCTAAATATCCCGTACACCCCTTTTTTAATAATTTTTGTGCCTTTACACTATTGATCATCATACTAGGCTGATGGCCCTCTCCGAAATTAAAGTGATCTCCATTATCGAGTTGGAATCGAGCCTTTTTCTTTCTACAGTCAATCTCGACTCCATATCTTTCTAAGAAATCCATGCCTAAGATAACATCAAAATCGGGCATATCAAAGACAATCAAGTCCACCTTTAACTCTCTCCCATGTATCACTACCTTCTGGTCTTTTAGCATTTTATCTGTAATCACACTCCCTCCATCTGGCATCTCAATTCTAATGGAATGGGTAGATCTAACAGGCACTAAACCTACCCTTTCAATAACCCCTGGTGCAATAAAGGAGTGTGTAGCTCCTGAATCAATCAATGCATATAAAGAAATAGAGTGGAAAAAGAGCTGACCAGTAACTGCAGATGGACTAGCCTCCGCCTGACTATGGGTAGCTGTATAAACCCGTGCATTAGTACCTCTCCCTGGTTGCACTGGTGGAATTAGGCTTTGTGGTGGTTGTATCTGAACTGGCACTTCGGTACTTTGGCAATCTTTTGCTATATGCCCTGGTTGTCGGCATCTATAACAAATCACCGGTTTCTGCTGGTACCAACATTCTCCACTATGACGTCTCCCACAAATCTGACATTGGGGAATATTTTCTTTTCTAGGCTTCTTGTCACTCTTCCAGCCTTTTCTACTTGCTTTTGACTGGAATTTTCTTTTTCCCCTATTGTTTCTGAAACTGGAGCCAATTGAACTACCCCCTGATGTTGTAACTGGTGCAGAAATAGTCAATGAAGCAGGTAAAGCTGACTGACTTGGCATCACTGTTTGGGGTACTGTCAATGATGGAGGTGTTGACATAGAAGGTGCATTCCTGGGTAGCTTATTAACATATACCTCCAACCTCAATGCTCTCTCCAATGCCTCTTCATAAGTTTGAGGAGGTTGTGGTCCAGCTAACACATGCAAGGCTATCTCCGGTCTAAGGCCTTGAAGAAATCTGTCTAGCCGGAGACTAGGGGTACTCACCATACCTGGAGCAAAACTGGCTAAGACATCAAAACGGGTAGAGTAATCCTTTACTGAACCCTCTCCCTGCTGTAAAGAAATAAACTCTTAAACTTTGACTGCTACCACATCAGCTGTTCTGTATTGGGCCTCAAATACCCTTCTAAAGTCTTTCCAGGTCATCCAATCCACATTTCTGGTTTCTTTAACTAGGTCCCACCATACGCGGGCCTCTCCCCTCATTAAGAAACTGGCATACCGAACTTTTTCTCTATCAGTCATAGAAAATAAATCCATAGTACTTTCCACTTGCTTGATCCATTCATCAGCCACTAAAGGATCTTTAGTACCTTTAAATTCAGGAGGGGCATGTTGATTAGGTAAGGAATAAATGGGCTCAAGTCGCCTTTGAGCTCTAATTTCTCCTCTCCCTTCATTCCTCATTTCATTTCTGATTTCTTCTATGACTTCCTCACGAATCTCACTTCTAATCTCATCTCGGATGGCATCTCTGGCTATATTTTCAGGTGTGGGTCTATCTTGACTCTCAGTCAACACCTGACGGACTATATCTCTTATTTCTGCTAGCCCAAATCCTGAACCAACTGACAGGGCAGGGTTAGATGGTTCTCCTGTCTCTCTCTGAATACCTCTTCCACGACCCCGCCCTCATCCTTGTCTTGTGGTACTCATCATCTAATAACTACATAAGTGTAATTACATAATATTCTATTATTTGAATACAGGTAAAGAAAACAACTTACTGCAGTCGATTCTCGGGAGCTAATCTGTGAGACATGAGGGGCACCTGTGCAATATTAGAATGCAAAACCATAGATATATTGTATTATATTAGCACACATTATATTATATCTTCCTTTAAGCGCCCAAAATCGTGCTCTGATACCAAAAATGTAACCTCTCCTAACCATTGGGTGTGTTACAGAAAAATGGCAAGAGTTCCCCTATTTTAGAGGGCCCGGAGAATATTTTTCTCTTTTTCATTATGCCCTGTAACACTCCCAATTTGTAATTCACACAAACCAGTCCTACCAATCGACTGGATTTTCATCACATAATCATAATAAATAAAATAAATACATAATAATAACTATCATAAAAAAAATTATCACCCACAGAAACTTTATAACTAATTTTCCAAACTAGTCATATATATATATATATATATATATATATATATATATATTACATATACATCATAACATTTAAGTCAACAAAATTATGGTGCCTTCCTGCCTTAGCCTCATGTCTCATTAGTGCTCCCCGGGAACCTTTGCTGCATTTCTTTACCTGTAAAATATTAAATTAAACGGAGTGAGCGACTATGGCTCAGTAAGAAAATCATACTAAACACTTAAAGTATTTCATACCAGTATTAATCTTTTATAATTTTTTTTTCCATACTCAGCGTGTCTGAACTATTTACAACAAAATAATTGACACAGAACACGCATTTAACACATATCATAATTCTTTTCTTTCACACATTTATTCATTTCCTTATTATACAGATATGAATCACTCATTATGATTTATGCATGTATGAGTGTCATGACATTTCTATTTTCTGTTCGTACATCTTTCTTAACTCTTTATCAGCCACACAGGCTTGTATGCATAATTCTAATGCAAATGACTTTCATAAAATATTTACTAATTTGTTTCTCTCTCTTTCTCATTGATCGATCTAGACTACATATGATAGTACTTGCAGTCACCATACCAAGTATAATTCTCTCTTACACGCATTTTTTTTTTCTTTGCTGTCCACACAGTACAGCTAATATTTTTCTTTGCTGTCCACACAGTACAACTCATATTTTTTTCTTTTGTTGTCCACACAGTACAGCTGGTTGTCCACACAGTACAACCGATTATTTTATTTGCTGTCCACACAGTGGTTGTCCACACAGTACAACCGATTATTTTATTTGCTGTCCACACAGTACAGCTGGCGTGTAAGGATTTTAAGTATGTTTTCTGCTTTCCTGTATCATATGAGTCATTATGAAAGCATGCATGACTTAGAAAATATTTTTCCTCTTTCTTTATTTTTTTTCTAAATCATGCATATGTTATGATTCCTCATGTATGCATATATATATCCATATTATGAAATATGCGCATTTGTTATTTTCCCTTATTCTTTTCATTCCTTCTCAAACATCATGTTATTTTCTCATGCATTTATATATAAATATATATCATGTCTCAAATTAATTTCAATTATACAATATAGGCTTAATATAAGGGTTATTTCACATAACATGCACATAATTAAACAACATTAACCTATATCGCATAAAATGACATTTTTGCCCTTATGGCCAAAATTACCTTTTTACCCTTATGGCCAAAAATTACATCCTGAATCATAATGAATTTCTTTATCCTTTTAAGCATAAATCACCTTAATTCTAATACCTTACATACTGATATAAGTAAAGGTTATTTAAATAACCTAACTCAAATTTACTTCAAGTATGTAAAGTATGAAATTCTTACCTTTTCTTTGCCAAATAGGTGATTTAAGCTTATTCACCTTCTTTTCTTCTTCTTGGCAACCTTAATCAACCAAAAATATAATCATTCATCAAACTCCCAAATTTCACATATCTTAAAAATTAAATTTCTTACCTTAGAACTGACCAGAATTGACAGATCTACACTTTTTATAACTGGGGCCTCTGGAAATTAGGTGATTTAGCTAGGTTTTTGGACGAATTTTGGTTAAGGGAAAAAGCTTTAGCAAAACTCATGGAGGTTCTCGGCAAAATGGGAGAGAAAATGAATAGGCATAAGTTTATAAGCCTATTGGACCATTTTGCCCTTAATCTTTTCCATAAATTACTATTTTATCCTTAGCCAATTACCAAAAACCCTTAGCACCACCATATAATTTCAAGTGTGCCCTTCAATTTTAATTCCCACTTTATCTCTTGAATCTTTGTAAAATGACCATTTTACCCCCTTTGAAAAATATTGCTCATTTAGTAGTTTTCTCTAATTCTTTTGCAATTTCTTTACACAACAAGTTATAAAATCAACTCTAGGGGTAATTTTGGAAGTGGAGTTTACTGACACACCTGAATTCGGATGTTACAATATATTTAAAACTTAATTTACCATATCTTGTGTCATATTATATGATACATCTTTTAAAAATTAAAATAATAAAATACTAATAAAATATTATAATTGACATATTATTATTTTAAAAAATATCACAAACACAATTAATATTTTAAAATATTTCATATACAACCCTAATGCATTATCAATTTCTCTTTAAAAATGTATCAATTCGTATAAATCATATGTATCATATCGTAAGATATGTATTATATCATATGATATACGTATTGTTTTCTATCTATATCGTATTATATTATATCATAAGATATGGTGTATATTGTGTATTTTAGGATATTGATAACTATAGTTTAAATTGCAATCCAAATGAACCAAACCGTATTTTTTCAGTTCGGGTTAACAAATCTATCAAACCGCATAAAATTGAACTGTGCACACCATAGGGACTCACTAGGAAACAATAACTTAGTTCACCATTAGGAAGATTTAGCAATGGACTGTAAGCTATAATTTTAAATTTATTTTAAATATGCATAGAATATAGAACACCAAATTTCATAATTAAACTAAATATAGAATAAAAATTAAGGATAAAGAAAAATTTGTTTGAGCCATGTTCCTGAAACTGAATATCTTAATAAATCACCTAAAACTTGAAAATACATTATAACGAATCTTTTACTCTAGAAACCTCCCTATGACAACTTTGAATATGTAAGTATTTTAGAATTAGGTTTTGGGATGAGGACGTAACCAATTTATAAGAAATTACTTGAACCCTCTCATTGAAAGTTCAATAACCAAAGGACTATACTAAACCGTCCAACCAGACTGATAATCTTTAAATATATTGGACATGTCTTTATTGATACTCAAGCTCATCTATAAACTAGCATTGGACTATTCAATTATCCGATTTTATGAAATTAAAATATAATTAATGTTAGCCTATATAAAAAATTTCTAACATTCTCCCACTTTGGCAATATTAACTATTTTTATTTTATTTTAAGAAAAAAATAATTTTTGACTCTTAATTAATCAACATTTTTAATTTTAAGTAGCCACTATTTTAGAAAATAAAATAGTTCAAAGATAAATTACATTATAATAAACAATCTAGTTGATATGATCATCAATAACGAACCAAAACACTACTTATGTACTCTATCAATACAAAATCGTTTATGATTACAATTACTAATAATCAAATTAACACGAATCAAGTTTATGAGTGTGGCAAAATAGCACCTAACAAGGCGATCATAGGTACTCCTATATCTCTATTAGTCTTCTTTATGATTTCTCTCTAACCTTTATGTTTCAAAAGAAACAAGAAAAATCTTTTTGCTTCCAATGAATCCTGTATGTTTTATTTATGCTCGAGCCTTATGAAACATAATCGTACAACTATCATTCTCTAGAGAAACCTTATCTTGAGACAAATGTTGTACCTTAATCTTATACATATGCATATATCCATACACAAATAAATATATCATCAAGTATTTATATAATAAGTTTTGTAGAACTCATAATTATAATAAATCATCCAATTTAATATAATGTCATAAAGTCAAGTAGCAAATAAATAGAAATTACTTTAAAACTCCCACTAACCTAAGACATCAAAGGATTCTAACACACTCATGTTCATTACATGACCTTTAAAAACAATGGGTCTGAGTCCTTTGGTTAAGGTATCAACCAACATTGCATCAGTAATAATGTGCTCTACTATGATGTCTCCTTTCTTTATGAGGTCCTTGACTGTAAAATATTTTATCTCTATATGCTTTGACTTGCTATTGACTTTATTATTCTTTTAGGAGAACACAGTTGCATAATTTTCACAGAAGATCAAAACTGGTCTAGAAATGGAGCCAACCACTTGAAGTTCATAGATGTAATTCTTCAACCACATGGCATAGGTAGATGCCCTATAACAAGTAATAAATTTTGCATACATAGTTAAAGATGCTACTAATGTCTGCTTGACACTTTTATAGGAAAATGAAGATGTATCCTAAAGTAGATTTGAAGTAATAAGGACATCCATTAAAGTTTGAATTAGAATATCCCACTACCTCAATAGTTTCTATTCTTCTATATACAAGCATGAAATCTTTAGTTCTTTGCAAATATCTCATGATTTTCTTTGCTGCTACCCAATGATCAGAATCAGGATCAATAACATATCAACCAAGAACATTCATAACAAAAGCTATACCAGGTTTGCATACTTGGGCATACATTAGACTCCCAATTAGACTAGTATATGATTTATCTTTCATAAATGCCCTTTCAACATCATTTTAAGGACATTGTTTGTTACTAAACCTATTTTTTTTTATGATAAGTACCTCGCTATCTCTACAATCTTGCATTTGGAATCTCTTAAGAACACGCCTAATATATGCCTTTTGAGACAAGCTAAGCAAAACCATGATTTTTATCTTAGTGGATTTCAATGCTAAGAACAGAAGAAGCTTCCGAATATCTTTCATGTCAAAGGCTTTAGACAGAAATTACTTAGTCTCGTAAAGCATATTGCAATCATTGCTCGCAAGCAAAATATCATCAACATAGAGTACCAAGAAAATGAACCTGCTCCCACAAATCTTTATATACACATATTGATCATATTTATTCTTAGTGAAGGTGTGCAAAGTCACAACCTCATCAAACTTAAGATACCATTGTCTTGAAGCCTATTTTAAACCATAGATAGAGTTTTTAAGTCTACATACCATATGTTGTTTCCTTTTAACCACAAAACTATCTGGTTGCTTCATATACACCTCTTCACTAAGATTATCATTGAGAAAAGTTGTCTTTACATCCATCTAATGAAGCTCCAAATCAAAATGTGTTATCAAAGCCATTATAATTCTAAATGAATTGTTTAAGGATACAAGAGAGAATGTCTCATTGTAGTCAATCTCTTTTATCTAAGTAAACCTTTTTACAACCCGTCTAGCTTTGAATTTGTCTGTCTTTCCCTTAAAATCTCTCTTACTCATAAAGTCCCATTTACAACCAATAGGCTTGAAACCTTCAAGTAGCTTCATAAGATCCCAAACCTTATTCTCCTTCATCGATTACATCTTATCTTCTATAGCTTTCATTCACATGTCTGTACTTGGACTTTTAATTACTTCAGGAAATGAAATGGGATCAGTTATGTCTTCAATATCATGCTCATTTTTAGCCAAATAAACACAAACATTTGAAATGGCAGCCCTCTTTTGTCTTATTGATCTTTGAAGGGATACCTTAATTATAGGATATTGAGTTATATTTTTAGGAAATTTAATTTGTGATGTAGGGGTTTCTTGAGCTTTAATTGGTCCTCTTCAGACAAAATCATTTATCTTAAATGAAAGAGGTAATAGAAAGGTGACAACTTTTCTATGATCCTTAGCAGGAGAACTAATAATAACAAGAATTTCAATAGATACTGATGCATCATGAACATCAAATTCAAAGAACTTAGCAGTTTGAGACTCCATTATTCTTATGCAACGTAAAGGATAGTTAAACCTGTATCCTTTAGAGTAGGATAGGTATCTAACAAGGTAACATCTGATAGAGCGAGGATCAAGGTTTTCTTAATAGGATTATAAATCCTATCTTTAGTAGAGTAGCCCTAAACTCAAAAATGTTTAAAGTTGGGCTTTCTACTAGTCCATAACTCAAAAGGTATTTTGGGAACAAACTTACTAGGAACTCTATTCAAAATGTATAAGGTCATTTTGTCGACTCTCCCAAAAAGTATTTTGGCAGATTAGTCCTACTTATCATGCTTCTTACTAAATCTATAAGTGTGCAGTTACACATTTTTGCCATACCATTTTGATTAAGGCTTTCACGCATGGTGTCTTGAGCAACAATCCATATTCTTGTAAGTAATTGGCAAACTAGCCCATATGTTAACTTAAATCTCCATGTCTCCTATAGTACTCACTTTCACAGTCAAATCTTACTACCTTAACAACTTTCTCCAATTGTTTTTCCACTTCAATTATAAAATCTTTAAATTTCTCCAAGGTGTCATACTTTCTTTTAATCAAATAGAGAAAACCATAACTATAGAAGTCATCAATAAAAGTTATAAAATATTGACAACCACAAATTATAGTAGAGTAAGGCTTGTTTATATTAGTGTAGATCACTTCCAATAAATCTAAATTACAAGTTGCTCTTTCTTTTTAGTCTTGGTCAATTTTCCTTTAATGCAATCAACACAAGCTTCTAGATTCTTAGAAATTAATGAAGAGAAGGTATTATCTTTTATCAGTCTCTCAATCCTTTCTTTAGAGATATGTCCAAGCTGTTTATGCCATAACAAAAACGATTTTTCATCAATCAAAAATCTTTTTTCCATATTACTTTTAATATTCATGAAAAGAAAAAATATTAGTTGGGGCTAAACACACACTATACATTCCATTATCCATAACATATTCACCAATAACTTTAGAATTTAAAGATAATTCAACTAAAGATTTTTCAAACTTAAAGCAAAATCCAAATTTATCCAAAGTCGAAATTGAAATCAAGTTCCTTCTAAATGAAGGTACATATAATGTATTATCTAAAACTAACTCAAAATCACTTTTCAATCTAAGACAAACAACTCTTATATATTTAACTTTAACTTCTACATTGTTTCCAACTATAAGTGTCCTCTCAGCCTTACTTAGTCCTTTTTTGCTTTAAAACCCCTATAAAAGTAACATGCACAATTACCCCACTATCAAGCCACTAAGCATTTGGTGATATATCAATAAATAGATTCAAAGCACACAAGACTTAATGGGTTACCTCTCTTTTCTAACCCAGACTTATACTTTGGACAATTCTTTTTCATATGAACTTTTTTATTGAAAAGAAACACTTACGATGATCTTTCTCCTTTATTACATTTGTATTTTTCTAACCTTAACTATATTTTTTATTCCAATCATTTTTAGAAGTAGTAGGATTACACTTGTCTTTCTTATACTTTTCTTACCATAGTTATCCTTAGAATAAGAGACAAAAAAAACGACATCACTTTTTTTTCCTTTGGATTTTACACTCAATAACACATTTAGTAATCAGGTTATCCAAGCTACAGATTCCTTCTGTGGTGTTCTAAATTGTCTTGAGTTGGGAAAAGGTTTGAGGTAAGGTAGCTAAGGTATGATAAACAATGAACTTATCAGGTAAAGAGACTTTATGATTCTTGAGTTTGTCTTGAATGTGAACAAGTTTTAACATGTAATCCCTAACACCCCTAGACTCTGTGTATTTCATACTAATTAACTCAATAACAAGAGATGAGGCTTTAGCATTGTTGGAGATTTGAAATTGTTTTCCTATAACAATAAAGAATTCTTTAACAGTCCTATCAACTGGCAGCCCACTGAGAAGATGTTTACCCATAGTCTTTTTCATGGCCATCATACATAAACGATTTGATCTCTGTTACTCATATCAATAATATCTGTTTGCTTATCTTGAACAAGTATCATATCCCAATCACCCAAAGTCATAGCAAATTCAATATCTTGCTTGAAATTGCTTCTAGTCAAGACCTCAATAGTGCCATTACTATTATTCATAGAAATTGAGACTAAAAGAAAATAACGTAACAAATTAAAAACATGAGAAACAATTGATCAAAGTAACTTTAAAAATAAATAAGAAAACTTGATAAGCTACACCTTATAGGGATTCCTTGGGTATTATCATTAACTTACCTTTGGGTAGAGAAATTGACATACAATAAGAGTCCCAAACACAAGGTTATATATGAACTTTGTGTGAGCTTTAAGAACACATGATGTTTAAGAAAGATCACCTTTGAGCAGATATATTTTCTAGATGATAATTCATCCTCTACTTTATGAGAAAAACACATGTCAAAAAGACTCAATCACCTTTGGGTGTATCGAATATTTCACGACTGATTGATTTTTGTAACTAACCTTATCTTTCCTTAGATTTAATACATACAATAACCACCTTTGGGTAGGAAATTATGTACATTAAAATTACCGAATGCACCATTCATGAAAGAAACATTTCGTAAGCCTCAAAATTATTTCCTGATATGAAATTATGTTACTCTAATTTAAGATTTCATAAGATCTAATACCTTATGATCTTTGGTAATTTTTTCTTAAGTTTGTTGCATCTAATCTTATGAACAATAATTTTGATAATTTTAATAAATTTTAGACTTTAGTGGTAAAAATTTACTAATTTTGAGGCCTAAAGGAGTACACGCCTTCATAGTAAGTCATCAAATTACATGCACCACCATGCTTCAAGAAGAACCTGTCACACATAGCCTTGTGCCATCGAAATGATTCATATGCCACTGTAGTGCATCATGAGTCGGGATGCATCCACACGCGTTGCACACTTTCTTCTTTTGCTTAAGCTCCACACAATCAACTAGAACCCAATTCAACTGGATTAAGTTGGCCCATCTTTTATTCAGGTTGAATGACCTGGTTTAACAAAACTTAGTCAAATAGGTTATTCAACCTTATTAGTCAAGTAACCAAGTTGGAAAAACTAGATTTAGATCTTTGACACTATTAGTGTATGCCGTAGGAACCATTTTTCTTGTCAATTTTAAGGCATTTCATCTTATATATAATCATTTAAATAATTTATTAATAAAGAAGTAGTTCTTTTATTCATATGTATAAATTGTTTCCTTTCTTTTGCGATAATATAAAGTATATGTATGAACTATCTGGATGACTCACTTAATACAACTGAATCATTGAATTGTTCCCTACGAACATGATTAACTTGGACAATTATATCACATAGTAGGCATATTGAATATCTCCATTGAATGTCATGAGATGACATTAGTGCAAGTGACGATGAAGGTTATGCCATTACAGTATTAGTATGGATTAACAGTTAAAGAATTATTTTTCAAATATGATCAATAGCGATAAGTCGCATGGTCATAAAATCATAGTCAATGACTTATTGTAAGATCTTACTAGTGTACAAAGTAATCCTTTGACTTTAGACATCATGGTCAGATCTGATATAGATACATGTGATTCATGTGGTGTATATATATAAGGTTAGCCACATCTCGTAAGACAAGTCATACTGGTTATGTATTATTTGTATATAGAGAAAAATGATGGTTAAAATGAGATCCATTGACTTGAAAAATATAGGTTTTGAATATCCACTGATTCAATCTGGATTTGAGTTTTGAAGCAAACATTGATAAATATTGAAAATCAAATATTTGGTCAAAGTATAATGTAAGTCATAGAAGGATGTTTGTTATGAAATGTTTTGAATGTTTAAATCAATGATTCGTAAAGAAATAAAATTAAGACTTTGATAATCCATAAGTCCAAAATCGATCTAGATTGGATAATGGAAGAGTATTACCTACATGGAATATGCAATCGGAGATATTAGATTTGATGGAGTATTTCTTCATCGTAGTTTAAAGGTTATGACACTTTATTAGATGTTTACCATAGTTGTTGAATTTTCGATGTACCTTCAGATCATTTGAAAAAGGACTCACGACTAAGCCACAATGAACCTAAAAGGTCACACCAATGAACCAAGCTTCTAAAAAGAGGATTAATTATCCAAGGATGGCTAGCACCTTTCAAAAGATAAAAAAATCATATAAAATGTTATATAGGTGTAAAAAAAAAAAAAAAACATTTTAAAAGTTAAGATATTAGCAAGATGAAATGAAAGTGGCTAAGGTATATATTTGATATACATGTATGGTAAAGCTTCAAATTATGAATTTGTTGGGCTAAATAAGAATTTTGAAATTGCAAAATGGGCCACCATTATATAAAGTGCATTATAGTTCATTTTGAAAAAATATAACCATTATTGCACTTTACTCTCTCTCACAAAACAAACTAAAAGCTCTCCCCTCTCTCTAAGATTTGGCTTAGAAGGTGTACTCCTTTGGAGGTTATTCAAGTGGGGAGATTAATGCATTATCCTATATCCCTATAAGAGGCAAAGAAGTAGGTAAACGTTTCATCATTCTCTTATATGCCTTAATCATGCTTTGATTCTTGTTCTACCTATATGCATGTTATTTTTTGCATCTTCTTCTTCACCTATCATTTTAAAATGGTATTAGAGCATGGTCTAACTCCTTGCATGTCTTTTTAAAGCTAAATATATGATTTTTATACATAAGGGTATGTATATGTATCATATGTGTATATGCATGTTGTTAGTTTGCTAAAAAATCAAACTTTTCAAGCATGTTTTGCTTTATAACTCTTGGCTGAGTTTTATTTCTTTTTTCCATGTTCTAATAATTTCAAGATGAAGAACATGTGCTTTAAGGCATGTATATGATGAAGTGCTCATAGGATGCATGTATATATGCTTGATTTAGACATACATGTGCTTTTTGGATTGAGAATTGAAATTTAAATCCTAGAATTTTTACTAATGCATGTTGGCTGGATGTATATGATGATATACATTGAAAAATTTATGCTAATTTTGTGTGTTGTACATAAAATGCATGAATTAAGGGCATGCATGTATGGTATATGCATAGAAAAGTTTGATGTATAAAGATATGTTAATATATTTGCAAGTATATGCTGAAATTGTTCATAACAAATTCTAGATTAATTTTTAAGTTCACATTTGGACATGCTAAATGATGTTTTAATATTGATTAAGACATTTAGGTGAAGATTATGATGTATGTGATTAATGTATATAACTACATATAATCTAAAAGATTATGATGCATGGGGAAAGCATTTGCATGTTATTTTGAATGGTAATGGATGTGTATAAGCCATGATATGAGGAGCATCATTTTGTTCACGTTAGTTGAATGAAAGGTTGGTACAAGAATCAACTTGCATTAATATGATTAATTGTGTTAGTTGAATAAAAAATTGTGTGCAAGAATCAACTTACATTAATGTGATTATGTGCATTAGTAGAATAAAAGATTGTGTGCAAGAATCAACTTGCATTAATATGATTATGTGCATTAGTAGAATAAAAGATTGTGTGCAAGAATCAACTTCCATTAATGTGATTAGGTGCATTAGTTGAATGAAACATTGTGTACAAGTCTCAACTTGCATTAATATGATTAAGCGTTACAGTTGATAAAGGCACACAAGGTGAACTAACATTTAATGTTGATTAAATGTGAAAGTTGTCATGGTCTAGTGTTAGGTAAATGTTACCTAAAACAAATATTATGAATATTTGGATAAAACACATCATGTCATTTATGCTTAAATGATTGAATCATTGCATATTTTTGATTAGATCATATATTATGGATTAATGTTTAGATTATGAGTGAGTTCATAATTTATATTAAATTTTAATGTGAATGTTGGATGGATGGTTGATTAAGGGATGATCATGGGTGTAATTTGTCTTCTTTTAAATTAGAATAATTGGGTTGTAATATTCTTTTAATTAAGGAGTTTGTATTAAATAACCTCATCCCATTTGTTTAATTTTATTTTTATTGGGTCTGTGCGGCTTAGTTTCAAATGTAATCAGAGCGAATAAACAAGAACCCAAAGATGATTTGGATAACGATCCAAATAAAGACATAGACCTAGGTAAATAGTTTGTCATTAGGTTGTAATTTTGAAAACCCAATTATCATCCCACCATGTTTTAAATTATGCATATATGAGATGCATGTATGTCATGCTTAATTGAACTTAACTAAAATTAAGTTAAACCTAATAGATAAACAATCTGAAAAGAATATCAAGGCCCCACGATTAGATCACAAATGTGAATATCTAAGTATGAAATTTCAAGACTACTTGAAAGAAAATTGAGTCATATCCCAAATGACTCCTCCGTATACACCACAAAATAATAGTATATTAGAAAGGAGGAATCTTACTCTATTAGATATGATATGGTCTATGATAAGTTTTATGGACTTACCGATATTATTATAGGGATATACATTGCTTATCACTGCACATATTCTGAATAGAGCATCGTCCAAATCAGTTAAAAAAACCATATGAAATATGGTATGGTAAGCCTCCCAGTGTCAATTATTTTAAAATTTAGGGATGTCCATCCTATGTTAAATTAATTAAAACTGATAAGCTAGATGTCAAGTTTGAAAAGGCTCAATTTATAGGATATCCTAAAGATTTTTTAGGATATTACTTTTACTTCTCAACTAATTAAATAATTTCGATAAGCTAAAATACGCACTTCTTGGAGAAGGAGTTTTTGTAAAAAGGAGGTACAGGAAGAATAATGAAGCTCAAAGAAAATTTTGAAAAGCCTCAAATCAAATAGATTGAGCCAGAAGAGTCCTCTTAATAGACCTTTACATTTTACGTACTAATTCTAGTTAGAAGATCTTCTAGAGTATGTAGGACTCTAAAAAGATACGAATTTCTTTATGAATAAGATTTTGAATCTTACTTAGTAGAAAAAATAAATCATAATAATGATCCTAAAAGTTATCAAGAAGCAATACTAGATATTGATTTAGGTAAATTGCTAAAAGTAATGAATTCTGAAATAGAATCCATGCATGTTAATCAAGTCTGGACACTTATTGATCTACCAAAAGGAATTATTCTTATTAGCTATAAGTGGGTCTTTAAGAGAAAGATTAGCAAGGATGGATAGGTAAAGACCTATAAGACACAATTATTAGCAAAAAGTTGTACTAAGAAACAAGGATTGGATTATAAGGAAACATTTTCACCTTTGGCTATGATTAAATCTATCCTAATATTACTAGCTATCGCAGTATACCATGATTATGAAATTTGATAAATGGATGTCAAGACTAAATTCCTCAATGGATTCATTGAGAAAAACATATATATGGAACACCCTATAGGTTTTACCTCCACTTCCTAAAGACATAAAGTATGCAAGTTACATCGATCTATTTATGGATTAAAGCAAGTTTCTAGAAGCTGAAACATTCAATTTGATGAAACAATTAAATCATTTAATTTTGAAAAGAATATGGATAAACCTTGTGTTTACGAAGATGACATACTACAAATAGGTAATAACATTAGCCTGATGAATGAGGTCAAGATCAGGTAAACTAGAACGTCTTTAATGAAAGATTTGGGAGATGCTACATACTTCAATAGAATTTGTATCTATAAGGATATAACAAAAAGGATAATTGGATTATGCCAAAAATTTTATATAGAAAAGTTGTTAAAAAGGTTCAACATGGAAAACTTGAAAAGAGGACTTTTGTCGTTCACTCATGGTTTTCATCTTTCTAAAGATATGGGTCTAAAGATTGATGAAGAGTGATAACATATGCGTAATGTGTTTAATGCTTTAGTTGTAGGCAGACTTATGTTCGTAATGTTATGTATAAGGCCTAATATAACATTTGCTATATGTGTTATGAACAGATATTAGACCAATCCAGGGAAGAAACATTGGTCAACTGTGAAATCAAACTTAAGTACTAAAAAAGGACTAAGGATCTTATTTTGAGTTATGGGTGTTTAGAGTTAAACATTTAGTGATACTCAAACTCTGATTTCTAGTTAGATATTGATGATAGAAAGTCTATGTGAGAGTTCATTTTTATTTATAATGGGGGCGCAGTTAGTTGGAAGAGTTATAAACAGTTAACCACAATTAACTCTACTACAAAAGCTGAATATATTGCTGCTTCAGAAACTGAAAAAAGGTTATATGAATATGTAAGTTTGTATATAAAGTTAATGTGGTTTAAAATACGATTTATCTAATAACCATGTTTTGTGACATCAGAGTCCAAGTATATTCAACGAAAATATCACATTTTAAGAGATTCATTGGAATTAGAAATATCATAATTCAAAAAACACTGTTAGCAGAGAATGTTGCTGACCCACTGACTAAAGTGACGACACTGAAGCAACTAGACCATCATCTTGAAAAGATAAGTATGCGATACAATAGCGAATGACTTTAGTGCAAGTGGGAGCTTTATTAGTGTTTGCCCTAGGAACCATTCGTGTTATTGATTTTAGGACATTTCATCTTGTATATAATCTTTTAAATAATTTATTAATAAAGAAGTAGTTCTTTTGTTCATATCAATAAGTTGTTTTCTTTATTTTGTGATAATATAAAGTATGTGTATGAATTATCCATATGACTCACTTAATACAAACTAAATCATCAAATTGTTCCTTATGGACATGATATAACTTAGACAATTATATCACATAATAGACATATTGAATATCTTTATTGAATATCATAAGATGACATTAGTGCGGGTGACAACGAAGGTCATGTCATTAGGGTATTAGAATGGATTAACAATTAGAGAACTGTTTTTCGAATATGACTAATAACAATAAGTCAAATTGTCATAAAATTATGGTTAATGACTTATTGTAAGATCGTACTAGTGTACGAAGTAATCCTTTGACTTAAGACATTATGATTAGATCCGATATAGATAAGTGTGATTCATGTGGTGTATATATACAAAGATAACCACATCTTTTAAGACAAACCATACTAGTCATGTGTCATTTATATATGGAGAATAATGATAGTCAAGTTGGGACTCGTTGACTTAGAAAGTATTAGATTCTGAATATCTACTGATTCGACTCAGATCTAAGTTCTAAAGTGAACATCGATGAATATTGGAAAACAAATCTCTGGCCAGAGTAAAATATAAGTCATACGAAAGATGTTTATTATGACATATTCTAAATGTTTAAATTGATGATTCGTAAAAAATTGAAATTAAGACTTCGACAATCTATGAGTTTGAAATCCATTTAAATTGGACAATTGAAGGATATTACCTATATAAAATGTACGATTACAGATATTAGGTTCAATAGAGTATTTCTTCATCGTGGTTTAGGGCTATGACACATTGTTAGATGTTTACCATAGTCGATGAGTTTTCAGTGTACTTTTAGATCATCTGAAAAAGGATCACGACTATGCCATGATGAACCTAAAGGGTCACACCAGTAAACTAAGTTTTCTAAAAGAAGGATTAATTATCCAAGAATAACTAACACCTTCTGAAAGATAATGAAAATCATATAAAATATTATATGGGTGAAGAAAAAACCATTTTAAACGTTAAGATGTTAGTGAGATGAAAATAAGGTGGCTAAGGTATATATTTGATATACATACATGGTAAAGCTTCAAATTATGAATTTTTTAGGCTAAATAAAAATTTTGAAATTGCAAAATAGGCTATTGTTATAGAAATTGCATTTTAGTTCATTTTAACAAAAAGTATTTTGCACTTTACTTTCTCTCACAAAACAAACTAAAAGCTCTCTCCCCTCTCTCTAAGATTTGGTTTGGAAGGTGCACTTTTTTAAAGGTTCTTCAAGTGAAAAGCTTAATCTATCATTTTATATCCCTATTGGAGGCAAAAGAGTAGGTAAAAATTTCATACTTCTCTTATATGCCTTAATCATGCTTTGTTTCTTGTTCTAGCTACATGCACGATATTCTTTGCATCTTGTTCTTCACCTAATACTTTTAGACACCAGTAAGCCCTAATCACTAATTTCATGATTTATATCGCTTGGTTATGCCATGACTGGTCGCAAGTTTGATCCCGATGATAATGGATCGATTTCACATCACTTTTTTGGTATTAGAGAAGACATCAACAACAATATTTGGTTGTGATCACATGACAATAACTAAGAGAAGAACCTAGAAAACCCAATGGCTTCAGGAGCTTCTCTGATCACTAACAACACTCTAACCATAAGGAAAAAGTTGCCATGTTTGCCATGGCTCATGTCGACAGTGAATGTAGCGGTCCTACTGCTAATGTACACCATTATAGATTCTAGTGTTTATTTTTGTTTTATTTTAGTCAAAATTAAACCGTAAAATTTAATACAGGATAAACCCTAATTTTAATTCTCATGAAGATTCAAATTCAAATTCTACATCTATGTCGATTGCTTTGACACCATATCTAAGTTATAATTTTGAATTTAATCTAAATACGCATAAAATATAGAACACCAAATTTCATAATTACATTGAATATAGAATAAAAAATTAGGGATATAGAAAAACTTGTTTGAGCCAAGTTTCTGAAATCAAATATCTTGATAAATCATTTGAAATTTAAAAACACATTATGATAGGTTTTCCACTCCAGAAACCTTTTTATAATGGCTTTGAATAGTAAGCATATCAAAATTAGGTTTTAGAGTGAGGATCTAGCCAATATATAAAAAGATTACTTGGACCCTTCCATTAAAGTCTAATAACCAAAGGCCTACACTAAATCATCCACCAAGACCGATAATCTTTAAAGTTTATTTGACATGCCTTTATTGATTACTCAAACTCATCTGTCAACTAGCATTAGACTATTCAATTACCCAACTTTATTAAATCAAAATATAATTAATGTTAGCCCATATCAGAAATTTCTAACATGGACTCCTTTATCCCTGATACCATTGGTAAAGATAATTTTTCTTATGGTATCTAATGTGTTCACTATATTTTTTTTCAGGAGGAAGTTTTTAATCTTTTCAAAGGCCAAAAGATATATTTCCACCCAAGGTTTGATACAAACCCAAACTCCCACTCATTAACTAACAAAAATCCAAACTCCTACTCATAGACTATTAAAAGTAATAGAAATAGTTAACTCCTTGGGTAAAGTCATCATTTAACTAATAATATATTAAATATAATAAAACATTATCCATTTTCTCCTAGTTCAGAAAAATAACAATTTCCCTTAGAATTATACTTTCAAATCTTATATTTTCACTCTTAGGGTTTAGGGTTTTTCTCTCTCCTTTTTGGGCACCAGAATCGACAATTTCGTTCCCTCCTTTTTTTCAGTGCATCTCTAATGTGTTCCTTTTAAAGTGACTCATTTTTGTTTGGTGATGAAGACATTGTCTTTGTTTAAGGATGAAAACGAGTCACTATAGGGGGAACAAATCGGAGATGCATCAGAAAAGGAGGTGAGAGCAAAGCCATCTATTCTAACATCAAAAAAGAGGAAGAAGAAACCCTAAGGGAGAAAAGATAAGATTTGAAAGTTTAATGTAAAAGGAAATTATTAGTTTTCTAAACCTGGGAGGGAAATGGATAATGTTTTATTATTTTTAATTTATTATTAGTTAAATGATAATTTTACCTTTAAAGTTAACTATTTCTATTAATTTTAATAGCCCATGAGTATGAGTTTGGATTTTCGATATTTAATGGGTAAAAGGTTAGCTTTGCATCAAACTTTGGGTAGGAGATAATCATTTGGCCTTTTTATATTAGTTGTCCATATTTTAATAATGAAGGTTAATATTAGAGAAAAAAAATAATTATGTTAATATATACTTAAGTATAATATTACACTTTTTAAGTCCTATAGAAGTATTAATCCTAAATGAGATATGTCTTCTTCAATGAAATGTGTGAGTGTTTTTGCTTAATTCCATTGATGCAACTTTTTAATGAAAATTCATCATGAGCTTTTTAAATGTTATTAATAATGTTATAAGATTGAAGGTCTAAATGGAATTTCATACCATCAGATTCCAATGCAAATTCAGAAAGAAAAAAAATGATCAAATGATCTTCAAATTAAATCTAATTTACTAATCGTTTTTATCTCTATTTTGATCCTCAATAATAATATTAAACTCTACTTTACGTTATTGGTTTCTAATTATATGAACACTTTTTTCGTTTAGAACATACTAAGTTTTTTCATGGTCAAAGTATTATAAAAAAAATTAACAAAATTAGAAAAAAAATTGAAACTAAGTTATTAGACATTACGGAAATGGTAGAAGTAGTAGATAAAAAAAAAATACAAGCTCAAGAAGTGACATTGTCTAACGACCATGTATATGAATTACTTTGTTCTTCTTATTGGCGAAATGTATGAGTGATAACTATTCTGACTTAAGTATCAAGTAAGGCAAGAATATGTAGTTAGAGAAAGCAAGTCTCAACGCAACATCACCAATAAAATAAAGAGTTTCCTTTAATCAGAATATGATAATAAATAATAGAAAATGATTTTATATTATTTGAAATACAAAATGTAATTTGGAGTATCAACATGTCATTTATAATCCTCAGTTGTAATATTTTGAAAGGAAATACAAATTAGTAAAGTTTAATAATTATTTTTAAAATTATTCAGGAAATACAAATTATATGGTAGGCCTGTTAAGGGCTTAGCATGACACGACCTTATCTATATAAGGTTAAGTTGAGGGTCTTAACTTTTATACGGGTCGACCCGACATGAAAGGCTTGTTACTATACCAGCCTAGGCCTAACACAACCCATAGGCATGGTAGGTTGCATTGAAGCTGGCTTAACATGACCTACTATCGTGCCTAGTTACTGTAACCTCTCCTAACCATTGGGTGTGTTACAGAAAAACGGCATGAGTTCCTCTATTTTAGAGGGCCCGGGGAATTTTTTTTCTCTTTTTCATTATGCCCTGTAACACTCCCAATTTATAATTCACACAAACCAGTCCTACCAATCGACTGGATTTTTATCAACTTAATCACAATTAGTAAAATAAATACATAATAATAACAATTATAAAAATTATCACCCACAGAAACTTTATAATCAATTTTCATAACTAGTTGTATATATATATATACATATCCACCAATATCTACATCAAGTATATATATATATATATATATATATATATATATATATATATATATATATATATATATATAGGCATATATTCACATATACATCAAAACATATATATATCAATAAAAATATGGTGTCTTCCTCCCTTAGCCTCATGTCTCATTAGTGCTCCTCGGGAACCTTTGCTGCATTTCTTTACTTGTAAAATATTAAATTAAACGGAGTGAGCGACTATGGCTCAGTAAGAAAATCATACTAAACACTTAAAGTATTTCATACCAGTATTAATCTCTTTTATACTCAACGTGTCTGGGCTATTCATATATACAATTATTGACACGGACATGCATTAAACACATGTCAGAATTCTCTTTTTTTATCAATTTATTCATTTTCTTACTATACAGATATGATTCATTCGTTATGATTTATGCATGTATGAGTGTCATGACTTTTCTATTTTCTGATCGTACATCTTTCTCAACTCTTTATCAGCCACACAGGCTTGTATGCATAATTCTAATGTAAATGACTTTCATAAAAATATTTACTAATTTGTTTCTCTCTCTTTCTCATTGATCGATCTAGACTACATATGATAGTACTTGCAGTCACCATACAAAGTATAATTCTCTCTTACACGCATATTTTTTTTTTCTTTGCTGTCCACACAGTACAGCTAATATTTTTCATTGTTGTCCACACAGTACAGCTGATATTTTTCTTTTGCTGTCCACACAGTACAGCTGATATTTTTCTTTTGCTGTCCACACAGTACAGCTGATATTTTTCTTTTCTTTGCTGTCCACACAGTACAGCTGGTTGTCCACACAGTACAACCGATTATTTTATTTGTTGTCCACACAGTACAGCTGGCGTGTAAGGATTTTAAGTATGTTTTCTACTTTCCTGTATCATATGAGTCATTATGAAAGTATGCATGACTTAGAAAATATTTTTTCTCTTTCTTTATTTTTTTCTAAATCATGCATATGTTATGATTCCTCATGTATGCATATATAACCATATTATGAAATATGCGCATTTGTTATTTTCCCTTATTCTTTTCATTCATTCTCAAACATCATATTATTTTCTCGGGAGAAGGATTATTTCCCACCCAACTTTTGATGCATTTTCAAATTGGCACCCACGGCAGATGAAAATCCAGTTTTCCCACCCGTGACCAAACTGCCGTCCAATTTTTCAGTTAGGGACAGGGGCAAAATCATCATTTTCTATTTAAAACCTTAAAACTTTTAAATTTTACCGTTTCTCCCCCCCCCCCTAGGTTTTAAAAACTAATAACTAACTCATCCTCAAAGTTTGAAAAGTTTAATTTCACCCCTAGGGTTTGCTCCTTCTCCGGCCACCATCGACGGCCGACGCATTCGACCGATCTCCCATCTCCGACTACAAAGGACGACGAAGGATGACCCTTTGTTGCCCAGATCTGGACGACGACGCGTCGTCCAGATCTGGAAGAACAGACGAAGGACGACGCTTCGTCGTCCTTCGTCGTCGCGTCTTCCAGATGCGACGAGCCACGAAGAGAGAAGAGAAGAGACCTTCGTCGAAGCAGACATCCCAGATCTGGACGACGAGCGACGAAGGGAGGTCTCTTCGTCGCACCGTGCGACGAAGAGACGGAGATCTCTTCGTCGCACCACCACCGTCGCACCACCGCCGTCGCACCAGGAGAAGGAGGAGGTCGGTGACGCCGGAGAAGACGTCGGGAGATGAGGTTGAAGAATGGGGGTGAAATGCTAGTTTTGAAAGTTATGGGGGGCGGCTGTATTTTGAAAAATATGGAAACCCTAGGTTTGGGGGTGAAAATGTTAGTTTTTAAAGTTTAAAAACTTTAGGTAAGGTGAAAATGTTAGTTTCTAAAACCTAAGGGGGGTGAATGGTAAAACCCTCACATCAATTTTGAGAAATTAAATTAAGGGGTATTTTGGTCATTTCATCTAACAAGGGTAAAATGGACATTTTACCCTTATGCAAACAGATATCATCCATTTTAACAGCTCATGGGTGGGAAAACTGGATTTTCATCTGCCATGGGTGCCAATTTGAAAATGCATCAAAAGATGGGTGGGAAATAGTCCTTCTCCCTATTTTCTCACGCATTTCTATATATATATATATATATATCATGCCTCAAATTAATTTCAATTATACAATATAGGCTTAATATAAGGGTTATTTCACATAACATACACATAATTAAACAACATTAACCTATATCGCATAAAATGACATTTTTGCCCTTATGGCCAAAATTACCTTTTTACCCTTATGGCCAAAAATTACATCATGAATCCTAATGAATTTTTTTATCCTTTTAAGCATAAATCACCTTAATTCTAATACCTTACATACTGATATAAGTAAAAGTTATTTAAATAACCTAACTCAAATTTACTTTAAGTATGTAAAGTATGTGTAACCTCTCCTAACCATTGGGTGTGTTACAAAAAAACGGCATGAGTTCCCCTATTTTAGAGGGCCCGGGGAATTTTTTTATTTTATTTTTATTATGCCCTATAACACTCCCAATTAACAATTCACATAAACCAGTCCTACCAATCGACTGGATTTTTATCACATAATCATAATAAATAAAATAAGTACATAATAATAACTATCATAAAAATTATCACCCATAGAAACTTTATAACCAATTTTCAAAACTAGTCTTATATATATATATTACATATACATTATAACATTTAAGTCAACAAAATTATGGTGCCTTCCTCCCTTAGCCTCATGTCTCATTAGTGCTCCCCGGGAACCTTTGCTGCATTTCTTTACCTGTAAAATATTAAATTAAATGGAGTAAGCGACTATGGCTCAGTAAAAAAATCATACTCAACACTTAAAGTATTTCATACCAGTATTAATCCTTTTCATACTCAACGTGTCTGGGCTATTCATATATACAATTATTGACACGGACACGCATCAAACACATATCAGAATTCTCTTCTTTCACCAATTTATTCATTTTCTTACTATACAAATATGATTCATTCGTTATGATTTATGCATGTATGAGTGTCATGACTTTTCTATTTTCTGATCATACATCTTTCTCAATTCTTTATCGGCCACATAGGCTTGTATGCATAATTCTAATGCAAATGACTTTCATAAAAATATTTACTAATTTGTTTCTCTCTCTTTCTCATTGATTGGTCTAGACTACATATGACAGTACTTGCAGTCACCATACAAAGTATAATTCTCTCTTACACGCATATTTTTTTTTTCTTTGCTGTCCACACAGTACAGCTAATATTTTTCTTTTGCTGTCCACACAGTACAGCTGATATTTTTCTTTTGCTGTCTACACAGTACAACTGATATTTTTCTTTGCTGTCCACACAGTACAGCTGGTTGTCCACACAGTACAACCGATTATTTTCTTTGCTGTCCACACAGTACAGCTGGCGTGTAAGGATTTTAAGTATGTTTTCTACTTTTCTGTATCATATGAGTCATTATAAAAGCATGCATGACTTAGAAAATATTTTTCCTCTTTCTTTATTTTTTTCTAAATCATGCATATGTTATGATTCCTCATGTATGCATATATAACCATAATATGAAATATGCACATTTGTTGTTTTCCCTTATTCTTTTCATTCCTTCTCAAACATCATATTATTTTCTCATGCATTTATATATATAAACATAAAATGACATTTTTACCCTTATGGCCAAAAATTACATCATGAATCCTAATGAATTTCTTTATCCTTTTAAGCATAAATCACCTTAATTCTAATACCTTACATACTGATATAAGTAAAGGTTATTTAAATAACCTAACTCAAATTTACTTCAAGTATGTAAAGTATGAAATTCTTACCTTTTCTTTGCTGATTTGGTGATTTAAGCTTATTCACCTTCTTTTCTTCTTCTTGGCAACCTTAATCAACCAAAAATATAATCATTCATCAAACTCCCAAATTTCACATATCTTAAAAATTAAATTTCTTACCTTAGAACTGATCAGAATTGACAGATCTACACTTTTTATAATTGGGGCCTCTGGAAATTAGGTGGTTTAGCTACGTTTTTGGACGAATTTTGGTTAAGGGAAAAAACTTAGCTAAAACCATGGAGTTCTCGGCAAAAATGAAAGAGAAAATGAATAGCATAAGTTTATAAGCCTATTGGACCATTTTGCCCTTAATCTTTTCCATAAATTACTATTTTATCCTTAGCCAATTACCAAAAACCTTTAGCACCACCATATAATTTCAAGTGTGCCCTTCAATTTTAATTCCCACTTTGTCCCTTGAATCTTTGTAAAATGACCATTTTACCCCCTTTGAAAAATATTGCTCATTTAGTAGTTTTCTATAATTCTTTTGCAATTTCTTTACACAACAAGTTATAAAATCAACTCTAGGGGTAATTTTGGAAGTGGAGTTTACTGACACACCTGAATTTGGATGTTACATTTCTTCCCCCCTTAAAAGAATTTCGTCCTCGAAATTTAAACAAATAAGTTGGGAAATCTCTCTCTCATTTGTTGCTCAACCTCCCATGTGGCTTCTTCCACCTTATGATTCTTCCATAATACTTTCACTAATGGAATTGTCTTATTTCGGAGCTCTTTTATTTTTCTATCTAGTATCTGTACCGGTTGCTCCTCATAAGCTAAATCTTCTTTTAATTCCACATCATCTGATTTCAAGACATGTAAAGGATCGCTAATGTACTTTCTCAATAAAGAAATATGAAATACATTATGAACTCGATCTATACTAGGTGGAAGTGCAAGTCTATAAGCCACCTTGCCCACTCTTTCTAAAATTTCAAATGGGCCAATAAATCTTGGAGCAAGTTTCCCTTTTCTTCCAAATCTCATCACGTGCTTGTAAGGGGCTACTTTCACAAAAACTTTATCACCCGGTTGGAACTCTACTTCTTTCCTTTTCAAATCTGCATAACTCTTTTGTCTGTCCTGAGCTTGCTTCAATCTAGTCTTGATAATCTTTATATCTTCCACCATCCTTTGGGTTAACTCAGGCCCAAGAACTTGACTCAAATCATCTCGCTCTCCAATATCATCCCAATGTAATGGAGATCTACACTTTCGTCCATAAAGAGCCTCATAGGGTGCCATTTTAATGGTGGACTGGTAACTATTATTATATGCAAATTCGATCAATGGAATCATTTCATGCCAGGTCATTTTATAATCTAAACAACAGGCCCTCAACATATCCTCTAGTATTTGATTCACCCTCTCTGTTTGGCCATCTGTTTGAGGATGATATGTTGTGCTAAATGCCAGCCTCGTACCCAATGCTCTTTGTAAACTACCCAAAAAAGCTGAAACAAATTTGGGGTCTCTATCTGACACAAGAGTTTTGGGTACACCATGTAATCTCACAATCTCCCGTATATAAATCTGGGTCAGTTGATCTGAAGCAAAACTATCTTTCACTGGAATAAAATGGGCCGATTTAGTCAATCTATCTACAATCACCCATAATGCATTATAGCCTTTTTGTACTCGAGGTAGGCCAATGATGAAATCCATTGAAATATCTTCCCACTTCCATTCAGGAACACTAAGTGGGTGAAGCAAACCTAAAGGTCTCTGATGCTCGGTCTTGACCTGTTGACATACCAAACACTTAGCTACATAGTCACCAATATCTTTCTTCATACCTATCCACCAATAAGTTTTCTTTAAGTCTTGGTACATCTTTACTCCCCTAGGGTGAGCAGTGTAAAGTGTATCATGTGCTTCACTTAGGATTTTCTTTCTCAATTCCAGATCTTGGGGAATACATACCCTGTTTCTGAACTTGAGCACTCCATCTATCATTTGAAACTCAGTTGCTTTCCCTTCACATATCTGTTGACTTATTTTCTGGCACCACAAATCTTCTACTTGCTTCTATTTTATTTCACTGAAGAGATTAGGTTGAATTTCCAATCTGGCCACTTGACTTTTTATCACCTCAATCTGTTCCCTTTGAAACTCTTTTTGCAACTCTATCTGAATGGTGAGGTGAGCTATGGCAATCTTTCTACTCAAAGCGTCGGCTACCACATTTGCTTTACCCAGCTGATATTTAATATCACATTCATAATCTTTGACTAGCTCCAACCATCTTCTTTGTCTCATATTCAAGTCTTTCTGAGTGAAAAAATATTTTAGACTTTTATGGTCGGTGTAGATATTACATTTAACTCCATATAAATAATGCCTCCAAAATTTTTAAAGCAAAAACCACTGCTGCTAACTCTAAATCATGGGTAGGGTAGCGTGTTTCATAATCTTTCAACTGCCGAGAGGCATACGCTATCACCTTACCCCTTTGCATCAGCACGACTCCCAAGCCATTGTGCGAGGCATCACAATAAATATCATAATCTACACCTTCCTCTGGTAATACTAAAAAAGGAGCTGTAGTCAACCGCCTTTTTAACTCTTGGAAACTCTTCTCATAAGCTTCAGTCAATAGAAAAGGAGTTCCTTGTCTGGTAAGAGCTGTAAATGGCTTGGCTAACCAGGCAAAACCTTGAACAAATCTTCTGTAATAGCCGGCTAGCCCTAAAAAGCTTCTAATCTCTTTCACAGTCTTCGGCCTCACCCATTCAAGTATTGTTTCTACTTTACTGGGGTCCACAGCTATACCTTCCTTAGTAACCACATGTCCCAAAAATACTACTTGATCCAACCAGAATTCACACTTAGAGAATTTGGCATACAATTTCTTTTCTCTCAATCTTTGTAGCACAAATCTCAAGTGTTCGGCATGTTCTTCTTCTGATCTAGAGTATATCAAGATATCATCAATAAATACCACCAAAAATTTGTCAAGGCAATCATGAAATACTCGATTCATTAAATCCATAAAGATTGCTGGAGCATTAGTCAATCCAAAGGGCATCACCACAAACTCGTAATGCCCGTAGCAGGTCCGGAAAGCTGTCTTTGGAATATCTTGCTCTGCAATCCTCACCTGGTGATAACCTGATCTCAAGTCAATTTTGGAAAACACAGAAGCTCCTTTCAATTGGTCAAATAAATCATCAATTCGAGGCAACGGGTATTTATTCTTCACTGTCAATTTATTCAACTCTCTGTAATCTATGCACATACGAAGCGACCCATCTTTCTTTTTGACAAATAGTATGGGTGCTCCCCAAAGAGAGTGGCTAGGTCTAATAAAACTTTTATCTAAAAGTTCTTACAACTGTTTCTTTAATTCTTGTAATTCAGCTGGAGCCATTCGGTAAGGGGCTTTTGAAATTGGGGCTGAGCCAGGTTCTAACTCGATACTAAACTTCAACTCTCTCTCTTGAGGTAAACCTGGTAGTTCATCAGGAAAGATATCTGGGAAATCTTGTACTATTGGGACATCTTGAACACCCAATCTTTGAACATCATGCTCATGTACCACATGAGCTAAATATCCCGTACACCCATTTTTCAATAATTTTTGTGCTTTTACATTACTGATCATCATACTAGGCTGATGGCCCTCTCTGAAATTAAAGTAATCCCCATTATCAAGTTGGAATCGAGCCTTTTTCTTTCTACAGTCAATCTCAACTCCATATCTTTCTAAGAAATCCATGCCCAGGATAACATCAAAATCAGGCATATCAAAGACAATCAAGTCCACCTTTAACTCTCTCTCATGTATCACTACCCTCTGGTCTTTTAACATCTTATTAGTAATCACACTCCCACCATCTGGCATCTCAATTCTAATGGAATGGGTAGATCTAACAGGCACTAAACCTACCCTTTCAATAACCCCTGGTGCAATAAAGGAGTGTGTAGCTCCTGAATCAATCAATGCATATAAAGAAACAGAGTGGAAAAAGAGCTGACCAGTAACTGTAGATGGACTAGCCTCCGCCTGACTATGGGTAGCTGTATAGACTCGTGCATTAGTACCTCTCCCTGGTTGCACTGGCGGAATTAGGCTTTGTTGTGGCTGTATCTGAACTGGCACTTCGGTAGTTTGGCAATCCTTTGCTATATGCCCTGGTTGTCGGCATCTATAACAAATCACCTGTTTCTGCTGGTACCAACATTCCCCACTATGACGTCTCCCACAAATCTGACATTGGAGAATATTTTCTTTTCTAGGCTTCTTATCACTCTTCCAGCCTTTTCTATTTGCTTTTGACTGGAATTTTTTTTTTCCTCTATTGTTTCTGAAACTGGAGCCAATTGAACTACCCCCTGATGCTGTAGCAGGTGCTGAAATCGTCAATGAAGCAGGTAAAGCTAACTGACTTGGCATCACTGTTTGGGGTACTGTCAATGATAGAGGTGTTGACATAGAAGGTGCATTCCTGGGTAGCTTATTAATATAGACCTCCAATCTTAATGCTCTCTCCAATGCCTCTTCATAAGTTTGAGGAGGTTGTGGTCCAGCTAGCACATGCAAGGTTATCTCCGGTTTAAGGCCTTGAAGAAATCTGTCCAACCGGAGACTAGGGGTACTCACCATACCTGGAGCAAAACTGGCTAAAACATCAAAACGGGTAGAGTAATCCTTTACTGAACCCTCTCCCTGCTGTAAAGAAATGAACTCTTGAACTTTGACTGCTACCACATAAGCTGTTCTGTATTGGGCCTCAAATACCCTTCTAAAGTCTTTCCAAGTCATCAGATCCACATTTCTGGTTTCTTTAACTAGGTCCCACCATACGCGGGCCTCTCCCCTCATTAAGAAACTGGCATACCGAACTTTTTCTCTATCAGTCATAGGAAATAAATCCATAGTACTTTTCACCTGCTTGATCCATTCATCAGCCACTAAAGGATCTTTAGTACCTTTGAATTCAGGAGGGGTATGCTGATTAGGTAAGGAATAAAGGGGCTCAAGTCGCCTTTGAGCTCTAATTTCTCCTCTCCCTTCATTCCTCATTTCATTTTTGATTTCTTCTATGACTTTCTCACGAATCTCGCTTCTAATCTCATCTCGGATGACATCTCTGGCTATATTTTCAAGTGTAGGTCTATCTTGACTCTCAGTCAACACCTGACGAACTATATCTCTTATTTCTGCTAGCCCAAATCCTGAACCAACTGACGGGGCAGGGTTAGACGGTTCTCCCGTCTCTCTCTGAATACCTCTTCCACGACCCCGTCCTCGTCCTCGTCTTGTGGTATTCATCATCTAATAACTATATAAGTGTAATTACATAATATTCTATTATTTGAATACAGGTAAAGAAAATAACTTACTGCAGTCGATTCTCGGGAGCTAATCTGTGAGACATAAGGGGCACCTGTGTAATATCAGAATGCAAAACTATATATAAATATTATATTATATCTTCCTTTAAGTGCCCAAAATCACGCTCTGATACCAAAAATATAACCTCTCCTAACCATTGGGTGTGTTACAGAAAAACGGCATGAGTTCCCCTATTTTAGAGGGCCCTGGGAATTTTTTTATTTTATTTTTATTATGCCCTGTAACACTCCCAATTAACAATTCACATAAACCAGTCCTACCAATCGACTGGATTTTTATCACATAATCATAATAAATAAAATAAGTACATAATAATAACTATCATAAAAATTATCACCCACAGAAACTTTATAACCAATTTTCAAAACTAGTCATATATATATATATATATATATATATATATATATATATATATATATTACATATACATTATAACATTTAAGTCAACAAAATTATGGTGTCTTCCTCCCTTAGCCTCATGTCTCATTAGTGCTCCCCGGGAACCTTTGCTGCATTTCTTTACCTGTAAAATATTAAATTAAATGGAGTGAGCGACTATGGCTCAGTAAGAAAATCATACTCAACACTTAAAGTATTTCATACCAGTATTAATCCCTTTCATACTCAACGTGTCTGGGCTATTCATATATACAATTATTGACACGGACACGCATCAAACACATATCAGAATTCTCTTCTTTCACCAATTTATTCATTTTCTTACTATACAAATATGATTCATTCGTTATGATTTATGCATGTATGAGTGTCATGACTTTTCTATTTTCTGATCATACATCTTTCTCAATTCTTTATCGGCCACATAGTCTTGTATGCATAATTCTAATGCAAATGACTTTCATAAAAATATTTACTAATTTGTTTCTCTCTCTTTCTCATTGATTGGTCTAGACTACATATGACAGTACTTGCAGTCACCATACAAAGTATAATTCTCTCTTACACGCATATTTTTTTTTCTTTGCTGTCCACACAGTACAGCTAATATTTTTCTTTGCTGTCCACACAGTACAGCTGATATTTTTCTTTTGCTGTCCACACAGTACAACTGATATTTTTCTTTGCTGTCCACACAGTACAACCGATTATTTTCTTTGCTGTCCACACAGTACAGCTGGCGTGTAAGGATTTTAAGTATGTTTTCTGCTTTTCTGTATCATATGAGTCATTATAAAAGCATGCATGACTTAGAAAATATTTTTCCTCTTTCTTTATTTTTTTCTAAATCATGCATATGTTATGATTCCTCATGTATGCATATATAACCATAATATGAAATATGCACATTTGTTATTTTCCCTTATTCTTTTCATTCCTTCTCAAACATCACATTATTTTCTCATGCATTTATATATATATATATATATATATATATATATATATATATATATATATATATCCTGCCTCAAATTAATTTTAATTATACAATATAGGCTTAATATAAGGGTTATTTCACACATTTTATGCACATAATTAAGCAAAATTAACCTATATCATATAAAATGACATTTTTACCCTTATGGCCAAAATTACCTTTTTACCCTTATGGCCAAAAATTACATCATGAATCATAATGAATTTCTTTATCCTTTTAAGCATAAATCACCTTAATTCTAATACCTTACATACTGATATAAGTAAAGGTTATTTAAATAACCTAACTCAAATTTACTTCAAGTATGTAAAGTATGAAATTCTTACCTTTTCTTTGCTGATTTGGTGATTTAAGCTTATTCACCTTCTTTTCTTCTTCTTGGCAACCTTAATCAACCAAAAATATAATCATTCATCAAACTCCCAAATTTCACATATCTTAAAAATTAAATTTCTTACCTTAGAACTGATCAGAATTGACAGATCTACACTTTTTATAATTGGGGCCTCTGGAAATTAGGTGGTTTAGCTACGTTTTTGGACGAATTTTGGTTAAGGGAAAAAGCTTAGCTAAAACCATGGAGTTCTCGGCAAAAATGAAAGAGAAAATGAATAGCATAAGTTTATAAGCCTATTGGACCATTTTGCCCTTAATCTTTTCCATAAATTACTATTTTATCCTTAGCCAATTACCAAAAACCTTTAGCACCACCATATAATTTCAAGTGTACCCTTCAATTTTAATTCCCACTTTGTCCCTTGAATCTTTGTAAAATGACCATTTTACCCTATTTGAAAAATATTGCTCATTTAGTAGTTTTCTATAATTCTTTTGCAATTTCTTTACACAACAAGTTATAAAATCAACTCTAGGGGTAATTTTGGAAGTGGAGTTTACTGACACACCTGAATTTGGATGTTACATTTCTTCCCCCCTTAAAAGAATTTCGTCCTCAAAATTTAAACAAATAAGTTGAGAAATCTCTCTCTCATTTGTTGCTCAACCTCCCATGTGGCTTCTTCCACCTTATGATTTTTCCATAATACTTTCACTAATGGAATTGTCTTATTTCGGAGCTCTTTTATTTTTCTATCTAGTATCTGCACCGGTTGCTCCTCATAAGCTAAATCTTCTTTTAATTCCACATCATCTGATTTCAAGACATGTAAAGGATCGCTAATGTACTTTCTCAATAAAGAAATATGAAATACATTATGAACTCGATCCATACTAGGTGGAAGTGCAAGTCTATAAGCCACCTTGCCCACTCTTTCTAAAATTTCAAATGGGCCAATAAATCTTGGAGCAAGTTTCCCTTTTCTTCCAAATCTCATCACGTGCTTGTAAGGGGCTACTTTCACAAAAACTTTATCACCCGGTTGGAACTCTACTTCTTTCCTTTTCAAATCTGCATAGCTCTTTTGTCTGTCCTGAGCTTGCTTCAATCTAGTCTTGATAATCTTTATATCTTCCACCATCCTTTGGGTTAACTCAGGCCCAAGAACTTGACTCAAATCATCTCGCTCTCCAATATCATCCCAATGTAATAGAGATCTACACTTTCGTCCATAAAGAGCCTCATAGGGTGCCATTTTAATGGTGGACTGGTAACTATTATTATATGCAAATTCGATCAATGGAATCATTTCATGCCAGGTCATTTTATAATCTAAACAACAGGCCCTCAACATATCCTCTAGTATTTGATTCACCCTCTCTGTTTGGCCATCTGTTTGAGGATGATATGCTGTGCTAAATGCCAGTCTCGTACCCAATGCTCTTTGTAAACTACCCCAAAAAGCTGAAACAAATTTGGGGTCTCTATTTGACACAAGAGTTTTGGGTACACCATGTAATCTCACAATCTCCCGTATATAAATCTGGGCCAGTTGATCTGAAGCAAAACTATCTTTCACTGGAATAAAATGGGCCGATTTAGTCAATCTATCTACAATCACCCATAATGCATTATAGCCTTTTTGTACTCGAGGTAGGCCAATGATGAAATCCATTGAAATATCTTCCCACTTCCATTCAGGAACACTAAGTGGGTGAAGCAAACCTAAAGGTCTCTGATGCTCGGTCTTGACCTGTTGACATACCAAGCACTTAGCTACATAGTCACCAATATCTTTCTTCATACCTATCCACCAATAAGTTTTCTTTAAGTCTTGGTACATTTTTACTCCCCTAGGGTGAGCAGTGTAAAGTGTATCATGTGCTTCACTTAGGATTTTCTTTCTCAATTCCAGATCTTGGGGAATACATACCCTGTTTCTGAACTTGAGCACTTCATCTATCATTTGAAACTCAGTTGCTTTCCCTTCACATATCTGTTGACTTATTTTCTGGCACCACAAATCTTCTACTTGCTTCTCTTTTATTTCACTGAAGAGATTAGGTTGAATTTCCAATCTGGCCACTTGACTTTTTATCACCTCAATCTGTTCCCTCTGAAACTCTTTTTGCAACTCTATCTGAATGGTGAGGTGAGCTATGGCAATCTTTCTACTCAAAGCGTCGGCTACCACATTTGCTTTACCCAGCTGATATTTAATATCACATTCATAATCTTTGACTAGCTCCAACCATCTTCTTTGTCTCATATTCAAGTCTTTCTGAGTGAAAAAATATTTTAGACTTTTATGGTCGGTGTAGATATTACATTTAACTCCATATAAATAATGCCTCCAAAATTTTTAAAGCAAAAACCACTGCTGCTAACTCTAAATCATGGGTAGGGTAGCGTGTTTCATAATCTTTCAACTGCCGAGAGGCATACGCTATCACCTTACCCCTTTGCATCAGCACGACTCCCAAGCCATTGTGCGAGGCATCACAATAAATATCATAATCTACACCTTCCTCTGGTAATACTAAAATAGGAGCTGTAGTCAACCGCCTTTTTAACTCTTGGAAACTCTTCTCACAAGCTTCAGTCAATAGAAAAGGAGTTCCTTGTCTGGTAAGAAGTTTAAATGGCTTGGCTAACCAGGCAAAACCTTGAACAAATCTTCTGTAATAGCCGGCTAGCCCTAAAAAGCTTCTAATCTCTTTCACAGTCTTCGGCCTCACCCATTCAAGTATTGTTTCTACTTTACTGGGGTCCACAGCTATACCTTCCTTAGTAACCACATGTCCTAAAAATACTACTCGATCCAACCAGAATTCACACTTAGAGAATTTGGCATACAATTTCTTTTCTCTCAATCTTTGTAGCACAAATCTCAAGTGTTCGGCATGTTCTTCTTCTGATCTAGAGTATATCAAGATATCATCAATAAATACCACCAGAAATTTGTCAAGGCAATCATGAAATACTCGATTCATTAAATCCATAAAGATTGCTAGAGCATTAGTCAATCCAAAGGGCATCACCACAAACTCGTAATGCCCATAGCAGGTCCGAAAAGCTGTCTTTGGAATATCTTGCTCTGCAATCCTCACCTGGTGATAACCCGATCTCAAGTCAATTTTGGAAAACACAGAAGCTCCTTTCAATTGGTCAAATAAATCATCAATTCGAGGCAACGGGTATTTATTCTTCACTGTCAATTTATTCAACTCTCTGTAATCTATGCACATACGAAGCGACCCATCTTTCTTTTTGACAAATAGTATGGGTGCTCCCCAAAGAGAGTGGCTAGGTCTAATAAAACCCTTATCTAAAAGTTCTTACAACTGTTTCTTTAATTCTTGTAATTCAGCTGGAGCCATTCGGTAAGGGGCTTTTGAAATTGGGGCTGAGCCAGGTTCTAACTCGATACTAAACTTCAACTCTCTCTCTGGAGGTAAACCTGGTAGTTCATCAGGAAAGATATCTGGGAAATCTTGTACTATTGGGACATCTTGAACACCCAATCTTTGAACATCATGCTCATGTACCACATGAGCTAAATATCCCGTACACCCATTTTTCAATAATTTTTGTGCTTTTACATTACTGATCATCATACTAGGCTGATGGCCCTCTCCGAAATTAAAGTAATCCCCATTATCAAGTTGGAATCGAGCCTTTTTCTTTCTACAGTCAATCTCAACTCCATATCTTTCTAAGAAATCCATGCCCAGGATAACATCAAAATCAGGCATATCAAAGACAATCAAGTCCACCTTTAACTCTCTCCCATGTATCACTACCCTCTAGTCTTTTAACATCTTATTAGTAATCACACTCCCACCATCTGGCATCTCAATTCTAATGGAATGGGTAGATCAGGCACTAAACCTACCCTTTCAATAACCCCTGGTGCAATAAAGGAGTGTGTAGCTCCTGAATCAATCAATGCATATAAAGAAATAGAGTGGAAAAAGAGCTGACCAGTAACTGCAGATGGACTAGCCTCCGCCTGACTATGGGTAGCTGTATAGACTCGTGCATTAGTACCTCTCCCTGGTTGCACTGGCAGAATTAGGCTTTGTTGTGGCTGTATCTGAACTGGCACTTCGGTAGTTTGGCAATCCTTTGCTATATGCCCTGGTTGTCGGCATCTATAACAAATCACCTGTTTCTGCTGGTACCAACATTCCCCACTATGACGTCTCCCACAAATCTGACATTGGAGAATATTTTCTTTTCTAGGCTTCTTATCACTCTTCCAGCCTTTTCTATTTGCTTTTGACTGGAATTTTCTTTTTCCTCTATTGTTTCTGAAACTGGAGCCAATTGAACTACCCCCTGATGTTGTAGCAGGTGCTGAAATAGTCAATGAAGCAGGTAAAGCTAACTGACTTGGCATCACTGTTTGGGGTACTGTCAATGATAGAGGTGTTGACATAGAAGGTGCATTCCGGGGTAGCTTATTAATATAGACCTCCAATCTTAATGCTCTCTCCAATGCCTCTTCATAAGTTTGAGGAGGTTGTGGTCCAGCTAGCACATGCAAGGCTATCTCCGGTTTAAGGCCTTGAAGAAATCTGTCCAACCGGAGACTAGGGTTACTCACCATACCTGGAGCAAAACTGGCTAAAACATCAAAACGGGTAGAGTAATCCTTTACTGAACCCTCTCCCTGCTGTAAAGAAATGAACTCTTGAACTTTGACTGCTACCACATAAGCTGTTCTGTATTGGGCCTCAAATACCCTTCTAAAGTCTTTCCAAGTCATCAGATCCACATTTCTGGTTTCTTTAACTAGGTCCCACCATACGCGGGCCTCTCCCCTCATTAAGAAACTGGCATACCGAACTTTTTCTCTATCAGTCATAGGAAATAAATCCATAGTACTTTCCACCTGCTTGATCCATTCATCAGCCACTAAAGGATCTTTAGTACCTTTGAATTCAGGAGGGGTATGCTGATTAGGTAAGGAATAAAGGGGCTCAAGTCGCCTTTGAGCTCTAATTTCTCCTCTCCCTTCATTCCTCATTTCATTTTTGATTTCTTCTATGACTTTCTCACGAATCTCGCTTCTAATCTCATCTCGGATGACATCTCTGGCTATATTTTCAAGTGTAGGTCTATCTTGACTCTCAGTCAACACCTGACGAACTATATCTCTTATTTCTGCTAGCCCAAATCCTGAACCAACTGACGGGGCAGGGTTAGACGGTTCTTCCGTCTCTCTCTGAATACCTCTTCCACGACCCCGTCCTCGTCCTCGTCTTGTGGTACTCATCATCTAATAACTATATAAGTGTAATTACATAATATTCTATTATTTGAATACAGGTAAAGAAAATAACTTACTGCAGTCGATTCTCGGGAGCTAATCTGTGAGACATAAGGGGCACCTGTGTAATATCAGAATGCAAAACTATATATAAATATTATATTATATTATATTATATCTTCCTTTAAGTGCCCAAAATCACGCTCTGATACCAAAAATATAACCTCTCCTAACCATTGGGTGTGTTACAGAAAAACGGCATGAGTTCCCCTATTTTAGAGGGCCCGGGGAATTTTTTTATTTTATTTTTATTATGCCCTGTAACACTCCCAATTAACAATTCACATAAACCAGTCATACCAATCGACTGGATTTTTATCACATAATCATAATAAATAAAATAAGTACATAATAATAACTATCATAAAAATTATCACCCACAGAAACTTTATAACCAATTTTCAAAACTAGTCATATATATATATTACATATACATTATAACATTTAAGTCAACAAAATTATGGTGTCTTCCTCCCTTAGCCTCATGTCTCATTAGTGCTCCCCGGGAACCTTTGCTGCATTTCTTTACCTGTAAAATATTAAATTAAATGGAGTGAGCGACTATGGCTCAGTAAGAAAATCATACTCAACACTTAAAGTATTTCATACCAGTATTAATCCCTTTCATACTCAACGTGTCTGGGCTATTCATATATACAATTATTGACACGGACACGCATCAAACACATATCAGAATTCTCTTCTTTCACCAATTTATTCATTTTCTTACTATACAAATATGATTCATTCGTTATGATTTATGCATGTATGAGTGTCATGACTTTTCTATTTTCTGATCATACATCTTTCTCAATTCTTTATCGGCCACATAGGCTTGTATGCATAATTCTAATGCAAATGACTTTCATAAAAATATTTACTAATTTGTTTCTCTCTCTTTCTCATTGATTGGTCTAGACTACATATGACAGTACTTGCAGTCACCATACAAAGTATAATTCTCTCTTACACGCATATTTTTTTTTTCTTTGCTGTCCACACAGTACAGCTAATATTTTTCTTTGCTATCCACACAGTACAGCTGATATTTTTCTTTTGCTGTCCACATAGTACAGCTGATATTTTCTTTTGCTGTCCACACAGTACAACTGATATTTTTCTTTGCTGTCCACACAGTACAGTTGGTTGTCCACACAGTACAATCAATTATTTTCTTTGCTGTCCACACAGTACAGCTGGCGTGTAAGGATTTTAAGTATGTTTTCTGCTTTTCTGTATCATATGAGTCATTATAAAAGCATGCATGACTTAGAAAATATTTTTCCTCTTTCTTTATTTTTTTTTAAATCATGCATATGTTATGATTCCTCATGTATGCATATATAACCATAATATGAAATATGCACATTTGTTATTTTCCCTTATTCTTTTCATTCCTTCTCAAACATCATATTATTTTCTCATGCATTTTTATATAAATATATATATATATATATATATATATATATATATATATATATATATCCTGCCTCAAATTAATTTTAATTATACAATATATGCTTAATATAAGGGTTATTTCACACATTTTATGCACATAATTAAGCAAAATTAACCTATATCACATAAAATGACATTTTTACCCTTATGGCCAAAAATTACATCATGAATCCTAATGAATTTCTTTATCCTTTTAAGCATAAATCACCTTAATTCTAATACCTTACATACTGATATAAATAAAGGTTATTTAAATAACCTAACTCAAATTTACTTCAAGTATGTAAAGTATGAAATTCTTACCTTTTCTTTGCTGATTTGGTGATTTAAGCTTATTCACCTTCTTTTCTTCTTCTTGGCAACCTTAATCAACCAAAAATATAATCATTCATCAAACTCCCAAATTTCACATATCTTAAAAATTAAATTTCTTACCTTAGAACTGATCAGAATTGACAGATCTACACTTTTTATAATTGGGGCCTCTGGAAATTAGGTGGTTTAGCTAGGTTTTTGGACGAATTTTGGTTAAGGGAAAAAGCTTAGCTAAAACCATGGAGTTCTCGGCAAAAATGAAAGAGAAAATGATTAGCATAAGTTTATAAGCCTATTGGACCATTTTGCCCTTAATCTTTTCCATAAATTACTATTTTATCCTTAGCCAATTACCAAAAACCTTTAGCACCACCATATAATTTCAAGTGTGCCCTTCAATTTTAATTCCCACTTTGTCCCTTGAATCTTTGTAAAATGACCATTTTACCCCCTTTGAAAAATATTACTCATTTAGTAGTTTTCTATAATTCTTTTGTAATTTCTTTACACAACAAGTTATAAAATCAACTCTAGGGGTAATTTTGGAAGTGGAGTTTACTGACACACCTGAATTTGGATGTTACAGTATGAAATTCTTTCCTTTTCTTTATCAAATAGGTGATTTAAGCTTATTCACCTTCTTTTCTTCTTCTTGGCAACCTTAATCAACCAAAAATATAATCATTCATCAAACTCCCAAATTTCACATATCTTAAAAATTAAATTTCTTACCTTAGAACTAACCAGAATTGACAGATCTACACTTTTTATAACTGGGGCCTCTGGAAATTAGGTGATTTAGCTAGGTTTTTGGACGAATTCTGGTTAAGGGAAAGCTTTAGCTTAATTTCATGGAGTTCTCGGCTAAAAATGGAGAAGAGGAATAGATTATATAATTTATAAGCCTTTTGGACCATTTTGCCCTTAACCTTTTCCATAAATTACTATTTTATCCTTAGTCAATTACCAAAAACCCTTAGCACCACCATATAATTTCAAGTGTGCCCTTCAATTTTAATTCCCACTTTGTCCCTTGAATCTTTATAAAATGACCATTTTACCCCTTTTGAAAAATATTGCTCATTTAGTAGTTTTCTATAATTTTTTTTGCAATTTCTTTACACAACAAGTTATAAAATCAACTCTAGGGGTAATTTTGGAAGTGGAGTTTACTGACACACCTGAATTCGGATGTTACAGTTACAATGTTTAGCATTTTACTATAAATATACAATTTTAGAGAAAGGAGCTTTGCATTTCAAACTATCACACCCTTGGGTTGTATGCCAACATTTAGATGAAAACACAATTTACTGTAATCACAAGGAGTATAAACTATAAAGATAAGAGAAACTTCTAGTCTAAGGTTACAAAAAGAACTAGAAAGGCAAAAAACATAGACAATAAATTAGCCAATGAGAGATGATGCTCCTACATGCCATTGATATAGGCATAGATGTGTTAAAGAGTTTATGGTAGGATAGAAGTGTGTTACAAATGCAAGTAGCCAGGCCATTTTGCCTAAGAGTGTATAACAACTATAACACTAGCCCCAAAGAGTAGACAGTTAGGGGACGACAGGCTAGATTGTTTATAGCTACTTAGACTTAGATAGAGGCTAACCCATCAGCAGTGATAAGTCAATTATTATTTCATTCTTGTTTTTTATATGTTTTAATAGGTTTTAGGGTTACTAACAGTTTCATTGCACGAGGCATAATAGAAAGGATAGATTTAGAGCCTACATCAATATCAAAAATCAATATTAGGATGTCTAATGGTGATAAAGTGATGAGTAGTCATATGTTGCTATGTGAGACAATTATTCTAAGAGGCTAAAAGTTGGTTGTTGACCTGATAGTCTTTGAGATATTAGATTTTGATGTGATTCTTGATATGAATTTCTTAAGTAGATATGGGTTAAGATAGACCATAGAAAGAAGAAAGTTAGGTTTAGTCTAGACAATGGTGATAAGTTCTCTTTTGGAGAAAGCCAAATTCTTAACACGATGATCAGTAGTGTAAAGGCTAGGAAGATGCTGAGTAAGGGTTGTATGGGATATTTGGTGCATACAGTGTATAAATAGATAGTCTCAGGTTTAAAAATACTTTAGTAGTGTGTGAATTTTTAGATGTATTCCTTTATAGCCTGTTAAGGTTAGCACTAGAGAAAGAGGTGGAGTTTAGCATAAAGTTAGTCTTGGTGATAGTGCTGATTTATAAGGCATCGCACAAAATGACAGTTGAACTTCAAGAGTTAAAAAAACAATTATAAGAGCTTTTAAATAGCGGTTTCATCAGACCAAGCCACTTATCTTAACGTAAACTAATTATTTTTATGAAAAAGAAGGATGGATCTATGCGTATGTGTACAAACTATCCAAAGTTGAATAAAGTGACAATGAAGAATAAATACCCAATTTTGAGGATTGATGATTTGTTTGACTAACTAAATGGTGTCTTAGTGTTTTCCAAGATTGACTTGATATTGAAGTATCTTCAGATTTGGTTAGTCGAAAAAGAGATTCTAAATATTGCTTCCAAGATAAGGTATAAGCACTATGATTTTGCCGTGATACCCTTTGGTTTGATGTAACATCTCTCCCCAGAAGTACTACCTTCCGAAGGAGAAATGTTACGAATTAATATCCAAAGCATATATATATTTTTTAAAATGCTTTAAATTGAACTTATCATAAAAAATGTTTAGAAATTATTCTAAGAAAACTGAAAATCTGGAAGCAAACAAAAGATGTATAAATCCTATATGAAAACTCATATGGAAACATCTGAGATCATGGAGTAATCATATACATGCCCCTAGATACAACTATACAACTATCTGAATGGGGCTAAAAATCAACAATATCATATGCATGTAACAAAAACCATAGGTAACCAACCCTAACCTGGATCTATCTTTGCTGACCTGACCATGCCTCATAGCTACCTCGATCATTCGTACCTGCAATTATGAAAGAAAAGGAACTGAGAGATAAGAAAACTCAGTAAAGGCGAAGAATTAAGTAAACTATATCTTTTCCTGTTTTAAATCACCTTTGGGACTCAGCCTCATATTATAGCCTCCTCAAGGAATCAAAGGGATAATCTAGTTCATCATTTACTATTTAGGTCACATTTTGTCCCATCTGGTGTCTATTTGATACTTTCTAGAAGCTAACTTTAGGGATTTGGCACTTTTTTAAGCTTGAGCTCTCTTCCTTTCTCTAACTACACCATTTCTAAATTTGAATTGTGCTATATTACAAGCATGCTCTATTGTAAACGAACCCTACTATAGGTCTATGTCCTATACGAATATGTCATACCATGGATGTGCCCTACTATAGGCGTGTAGTGTAAAGTGCCACCTCATAGTTCGTAGCATGCATGCGTGTTTATCTTTTGCTAATCTTCCTTCTATTTAAATCTATTTATAATCCACCAGATCATACTTTTGGGATGACCCCTAAATTCTAAGCCCCAAATTCCTTTTCTTGCTTTTCTTTCTTTTCTTCTTCATTTCTTTTACTCTCATTTCTTTCCTTTCCTTTCTTTCTTTATTCCTTTCTTTCTTTTCTTTCTAAAAACTATAAATTATTGTTCATTGGATTATTCACTTGGTAGGGTAGTCTTTGTTTTCATGTAATTTAACAATCCAAACGATCTCTAATTCATACAAGTTATATATCATTGAAAAGAGAATTTAAAGAGCTTTCAAACAAGCTATAACAACACTCATGATTCATCGAATAAGATAGTCAAAACATGGGATGAAATCAGTGACAAAAAACTATATTTACTATTTATGTAGTAAGACAATCCTTTTATTCATGCAATTTAATAGTCCAAACGGTCTTTAATTCAAACAATCTAGATATATTGAAAAGAGGATTCAAAACTCTTTCCAACAAGTTATAATAGCACTCACAATTCATCGGATAAGGTAGTCAAAAGATGTGATGAAATCAGTGCAAAAACTGTATTCACTATTTATTTAGTAAGACAGTCTTTTTGTTCATGCCATTTTCAGTCCAAATGATCTCTAATTCATACAAGTTATATAGGATTGAAAAAAGGACTTAAAGAGCTTTCCAACAAACTATAATAGCACTCACGAGTCATCAGATAAGACAATCAAAATGTGGGATGAAATCAGTGGTAAAAACTGTATTTACTATTTATTTAGAAAGACAATCCTTTTGTTCATGCCATTTAATAGTCCAAACGGTCTTTAATTCATACACGCTATATATCATTGAAAAGAGGATTCAAAGAGCTTTCCAAAAAGCTATAATAACACTTATGATTCATCAAATAAAGTAGTCAAAATGTGGGATGAATTCAGTGGCAAAACTATAAATATTATCCAACTCTCTACCATGATCAAAGTCACACACATAGATACCTCAAATGGCAAAACAACATTTCTCAACTGCAAAATCATCATTTATAACATAGATCCAAGGAACCAAAAAGCATAAAACATGAAACATACTAAGGATAATACCCTTTACCTTGTTTCAAGCCAATCTTTGCAAGTTGGCTCCCTCCTCTTTGTCTTACTTCTTTTATCACTAAAACCACCTTAAATTAACACCAATACATACTAACATATTCATATAACATGCATCCAATATATATAAACATAGGTAAAAGGAAAGGAAAAAGATCTTTTGGTTACCAAGGCTTTCAAAGTGCTTCCTCTTCTTTTCCTTCATTACTTATCTTCCAAAACCCTTTCAAATCACCCACTTTTCTTCAAAAACATAACAAAAGCAGGAAGAAAGTTGTTTCCTTCTAGAAGAGATGGGAGAAGATGGAAAAAGGCTTAAAGTGTTCCTTTTTTTTGTCTTTTCTCTCTTTAGATATATATATATACACACACACACATGCATTTGAACATATATATTTAAAAATTGGAAATGTCTCAAAACAGGGCCAAAAGACATAAATGCCCCTGGAATGTACCTGAGGTATTACAACTCTTTCCCCTCACAAGAATTCCATCCTTAGAATTCATAAAAATAGCTCTAGGTACTTCTCCCTCATGGTTTACTCTATTTCCCAAGTAGCCTCCTCTATTTTCTGATTTCTCCATAAGACTTTTACTAAAGGAATTTGTCAGTTCCTTAACTACTTAATTCTCTTGTTAAGTATCTAAATCGGTCTTTCTTCATAACTAAAGTCTTTTGCTAACTAAATATCATTTGTGTTCACGACCTAGAAATGATCACCTAGGCACTTCCTCAGAGATGAGACATGAAATACATCATGACTAGTCTATACTAGCTAGTAAGGGTAATCTATAAGCCATTTTACCAACTCTCTCAACTATCTCTTATGGACTAATATATCTAGGAGCTAGCTTCCCTTTCTTTCCGAATCTCATCAAATGTTTGAATGGAGCAATCTTTACAAATACAAACTCACCCACAGTGAATTCTAAGTCTCGACTTCGATGGTTTGTATAATGTTTCTATCAATCCTAGGCCTGTTTCATTCTCTACCTGATCAGCTGGATATCATCAACCATTTTTTGGGTCAACTCAAGCCCAAGGGATTGAGATAACACATCACTCTCTCTTATCTCATCCTCATAGAAAGGAAAACGATATCTTCACCACATAATGCCTTATAAGGTGCCATCTAAATAGTCGTTTGACAACTATTATTATAAGCAAACTCCACCAAGGGCAACATTTCTATCCACGTAGTGTTATGATCCAGGCAATAAACTTTCAACATGTCCTTCAATATTTGATTAACCCTTTTATTTGAGCATCTGTTTGAGGATGATAGACTGTACTAAATGTCAAATTAGTAACCAAGGATCTCTAAAGACTCTTCTAGAAAGCTAATATAAATCTTGTATCACAATTAGATATTATGGTTTTGGGTACCCCAGGTAATCTAATAATATCCCTAACATATAATCTCCCTAACTGATCTATGGTAATAGTATATTTGATAGGTAAGAAATAAGCTGACTTGGTTACTCTATCAACAATCACCCAGATAGCATTGCATCCATTATAAACTCTAAGAAGCCTACTGATGAAGTCCATGGAGATATGTTCCTATTTCTATTCTAGAATAAGCAAAGGTTGAAGCAACCTTGAAGGTTTTTCGTGTTCGGCCTTAATTTACTGACAGGTGAGACATCTAGCAATAAACTCACTTATATCCCTTTTCATACCAAACCACCAAAATGCCTTTTTAAATCCTGATACATTTTTACAACCCCAGGGTAGGCAGTGTAAAGAGAATTATGAGCCTTTGCAAGAATTCTCTGTCTCAATTCGATTATTTAGGGAACATACACTCGATCTTTGAATTTGAGAACTTTATTCAATACCTGAAAAATCTATTTCAAGACCCTTTTGAACTTTTTAAATTTTTCATTGACACCACTTATCTTTTGTCTAAGCCTTTCGAATCTAATCTATAAGAGTGAAGTGAATCTCTAATCTAGCAAGGGCTCCAATCACAAGCTCAATATGCTCTCAGTCTATATCTCTTTGAATTTCTTTCTAGACTATCAGTTGTGATATCATTATGTTTCTATTGAGGGCGTTTGTAACCACATTAGCCTTTCCTGGATAGTATTTAATATCACAGTCATAGTTTTTTACTAACTCAAGCCATTGCCTTTGTCTCATATTTAACTTTTTTTGAGTGACAAAATACTTGAGGCTTTTATGGTTAGTATAAATATTACATCTTACCCTATATAAATAGTGTCTCTAGATTTTCAAAACAAAAATCACTATTGCTAACTCCAAATCATGAGTAGGGTATTAGGTTCGAATTCTTTCAATTATCTTGAGGTATATACTATCACCTTACCTTGTTGTATCAATACTACTTCTAAATCATCGTGTAAGGCATCTGTAACATCCGAATTCAGGTGTGTCAGTAAACTCCACTTCCAAAATTACCCCTAGAGTTGATTTTATAACTTGTTGTGTAAAGAAATCGCAAAAGAATTATAGAAAACTACTAAATGAGCAATATTTTTCAAAGGGGGTAAAATGGTCATTTTATAAAGATTCAAGGGACAAAGTGGGAATTAAAATTGAAGGGCACACTTGAAATTATATGGTGGTGCTAAGGGTTTTTGGTAATTGGCTAAGGATAAAATAGTAATTTATGGAAAAGGTTAAGGGCAAAATGGTCCAAAAGGCTTATAAATTATATAATCTATTCATCTTCTTCCTTATTGCCGAGAACTCCATTATTTTTAGCTAAGCTTTTTCCCTTAACCAAAATTCGTCCAAAAACCTAGCTAAATCACCTAATTTCCAGAGGCCCCAGTTATAAAAAGTGTAGATCTATCAATTCTACTCAGTTCTAATGTAAGAAATTTAATTTTTAAGATATGTGAAATTTGGGGTTTTGATAGATGATTATATTTTTGGTTGATTAAGGTTGTCAAGAAGAAGAAAGGAAGGTGAATAAGCTTAAATCACCTATTTGGCAAAGAAAAGGTAAGAATTTCATACTTTACATACTTGAAGTAAATTTGAGTTAGGTTATTTAAATAACCTTTACTTATATAGGTGTGTAAAGTATTAGAATTAAGGTGATTTATGCTTAAAACGATAAAGAAATTCATTAGGATTCAAGATGTGATTTTTGGCCATGAGGGCAAAAATGTCATTTTATGTGATATAGGCTAATTTTGCTTAATTATATGCATGATATATGGAATAACCCTTATATTAAGCCTATATTGTATAATTGAAATTAATTTGAGGCATGATATATATATAAATGCATGAGAAAATAATATGATGTTTGAGAAGGAATGAAAAGAATAAGGGAAAATAATGAATAAGCATATTCCATATTATAGTTATACATGCATACATGAGGAATCATAGCATATGCATGATTCAGAAAAAAAAAAAAAAAAGAGGAAAAATATTTTCTAAGTTGTGCATGTTTTCAGAAAATGGAAAACAAGTATTTTTGGTTTTATAATGACTCATATGATATAGGAAAGCAGAAAACCTACTTAAAATCCTTACACGCGAGCTGTACTGTGTGGACAGCAAAGAAAAATATCGGTTGTATTGTGTGGACAACCAGCTGTACTGTGTGGACAGCAAATAAAAATATTAGTTGTACTGTGTGAACAGCAAAGAAAAAAAAATATTAGTTGTACTGTGTGGACAGCAAAGAAAAATATAAAATAAAATATGCGTGTAAGAGAGAATTGTACTTGGTATGGTGACTGCAAGTACTATTGTATGTAGTCTAGACGGGTCAGAAAATATTTTATGAAAGTAAATTGCCTTAGAACCATACATGCAAGCCTATGTGGCCGATAAAGAATTGAGAAAGATTTATGATCAGAAAATATAAAAGTCATGACACTCATACATGCATTAATCATAACAAATGAATCATTGTATAGTAAGAAAATGAATAAATTGGTGAAAGAAGAGAATTCTGATATGTGTTTAATGCGTGTCCGTGTCAATAATTTTATATATAAATAGCCCAGACACGCTGAGTATGAAAGAGATTAATACTGGTATGAAATACTTTAAGTGTTGAGTATGATTTTCTTACTGAGCCATAGTCGCTCACTCCGTTTAATTTAATATTTTACAGGTAAAGAAATGCAACAAAGGTTCTCGGGGAGCACTAATGAGACATGAGGCTAAGGGAGGAAGACACCATAATTTTGTTGACTTAAATGTTATGATGTATATGTAATATATATATATATATATGACTAGTTTTGAAAATTGGTTATAAAGTTTCTGTGGGTGATAATTTTTATGATAGTTATTATTATATACTTATTTTATTTATTATGATTATCTGATAAAAATCCAGTCGATTGGTAGGACTGGTTTATGTAAATTGTTAATTGGGAGTGTTACAGGGCATAATTAAATAGAGAAAAAAATTCCCCGGGCCCTCTAAAATAGGGGAACTCATGCCGTTTTTCTGTAACACACCCAATGGTTAGGAGAGGTTACAGCATCGGTGTACAAATCATACTCAACTCCCTCCTCTGGAAGTGCTAACATAGGAGCAATAGTCAATCTTCTTTTCAATTCCTAGAAGCTTGCCTTACAAGCATCTGATTACTGAAATGACATTGCTTTCTTTGTAAAAGTTGTAAGAGGTATGACTAATTTGACAAATCTCTCCACAAACCTCTGGTAATACCCCGCCAAACTTAGGAAATTATGAACCTTTTTAATTGTGTTTGGTCTCTGCCATTCAGTTATAGCCTCATTCTTACTAGGATCCACAAATATACCCGCTGTTGAAATCACATGCCCCAAAAAAGTAACTCTATCTAGCCAAAATTCATATTACGAGAATTTGGTATGCAGTTATTTCTTTCTCAACCTTTGAAGGGTAAACTTGAAGTACTACTCATACTCCTCTTGACTGCAAGAATACACTAAGACATTATTAATGAATACCATAATAAATTTATCCAAGTAGTTCTGAAATACCTTGTTCATTAAATCCATAAATACCGCAAGGGTTCACTACAAACTCAAAGTAGTCATATCTCATTTGGAAAGTTGTTTTAGGTATATCCTTCTCTGCCACTCTGACCTGGTGATAACTAGATCTCAAATCTATCAAAGAGAAGACCATGGATCCCTTCAACTAATCAAATAAGTCATCAATTCTACATAACAGGTATTTGTTCTTAATTGTGACTTTATTTAACTCTATGTAATCAATACACATCCTCATGGACCCGTATTTCTTTTTCACAAATAGGATAGGAGCTCCCTAAGAAGAATGACTCGATCTGTTAAAATCATGTAGGGACTATTCGATAAGGTGCTCTCAAAATAGGTGTTGTGTTTGGTACTAGCTTTATACTAAACTTAATCTCTCGCTTGGGAGCTAATCCTAGTAGATCACTTGAAAATATATCTAGAAACTCTCGTACCACTGGTGTCTCATCAATAGTTGGACCTGACTCAATCTTGTTCACTACATGAGCCAAATATCTAGTACACATTTTTTTCAACAATTTACGAGCTTTCAACATACAGATCATCAAACTCCAGATATGACCCTTACTAAACTCGAACTGATCTCTAAATTCCAGGTTAAATCTAACTTTCTTCTTTTTACAATCAATCTCAGCTCTATATCTCTCCAAGAAGTCCATTCCCAAAATCATGTCAAAATTTGGCATTTCAAACACATTCAAGTCTACCAATAGTTGTCGACCCTGAATCATAATACTCTATCCTAGCATTATCATCTCATTAATGACTAAACCCCCATCAGACAACTTTATCACAATTCTCTAGGTTATTCTGACGGGTTGTAATTTTAACCTCTCAAGCAAACTCTTGGCTACAAAACAATGAATAACCCCACAATCAACTAAAACATAAATAGGAGTATCAAAATAGAGAATCTGACCCATGATTATTGATGAGTTGGCCTCTGTTGGGCCCTTGGTGATCGTATAAGCTCTAGTTGTGGCCCCTTCTGTAGGGTGCTACTACTCTACTTTCACTAGGGTAGCTGTACAAAAATGGCAATATGTTTGAGCTAATGACATATGAAATAAACTACTTGACTTGTCAAACACTCTTTTCTATACTGCTTCCCATATTTTTGGCAAGCTAGTATCTCATGTCCTCTCTATTTCTTCCCACTATTCTAGTCTTTTTTCATGCCTTTGAATTGGAGAGGTCATTTACCCTTCCTATCCTAGTCTATAAGAGGGTCTTTTTATGTTGAAACTGATCCACTACTTATCGGGAGAACTAGCATAGCAGTAGAAGGTGTAACCATTTGCCCTATAGTCTAATCAAACCACCTCTACACTCAAAGCTCCATCGAGGGCCTCTGCATAAGTCCTAGGTGGCTACGCCCCCATCATAACATCTTAGGCTATTTTTAGATCTAGCCTGAACATGAACTTTTGTATACACCCTATCTCTATACTAGCTATCTTAGGGGTATACTGAGACAATTGATTGAACTTCGTGGAATATTCCTTTACTAAATTGTCCCCTGTACTAGATTAATAAACTCTTGGGCCCTAATAAAAGTAACATCGATGCCTCTATACTCAGTCTCAAATCAATGCCTAAACTTAGAACAAGTCATCTCTGAGAGATTGATCATCTCTCTAACTAAGTTCCACCATATTCTTGCCCTTGACTTGAAAAAATAGGTGGCATATCTTACTCTCTCTTGGTCGTTCGTGTCAAATAAAGTCATTTCACTCTCTACTAATTCTAACCACTTTTTAGCTGTTATTGGGTCCTTTGCACCATCAAATTTCTTAGGTTAGTGCATACTAGGGAGGTTGAAAATAAGATGCAACTGAGTCCTCATAGGGGCTATTGTAGATGTTGTAATAACCTCTATCGTATCATGCCCTTAGGTCAACAGTATATACACCATCTCATTTCCCTGTATAAGAGTACCTCTATGTGCACTGAGTCCCTTTGGGGTACCAGGGGACCTGCTCCTTCACTTTGGCTCCTCTGAGAGGGCTCTACTGGTGTTCAGCCCATAGGTCCTGAAAAATAAACACAACAGTCCCATAAAACTCAATAAGTATAAGTGAAAACTTAACTTATAGTGATCGACTAAGAGGGTGGTCAACGTGGCTAGAGGATATTCCATCTCTGTGTTATTTGGACTACTCTATTTTATTTTAGAAAACATATTTTGGGCTCTTAAAATCATGTTCTGATACCAACTTGTAATATTTCTCCCCAGAAGTACTACCTTCCAAAAGAGAAATGTTACAAATTAATATCCAAAGCGTCTATTTAAAAAAAAAAGCTTTAAATTGAACGCATCACTAAAAGTGTTCAAGAATTATTCTAAGAAAAATGAAAATCTAGAAATGAACAAAAGATGTATATATCTCATATGAAAACTCATTTGGAAACATCTGAGAACATGAAATAATCATATACATGCCCGTAGATACAACTATATAACTATCTGAATGGTGCTAAAAATAAACAATACCATATACATTTAACAAAAACCATCGATAAACAGCCCCAACCTAGATCTGTCTTTGTTGACCTGACCATGCCTCATATTTACTCGATCACCCATACCTACAATCATGTAAGAAAATGAAGTGAGAGATAAAATGTAACATCCGAATTCAGGTGTGTCAGTAAACTCCACTTCCAAAATTACCCCTAGAGTTGATTTTATAACTTGTTGTGTAAAGAAATTACGAAAGAATTATAGAAAACTACTAAATGAGCAATATTTTTCAAAGAGGGTAAAATGGTCATTTTATAAAAATTTAAGGGACAAAGTGTGAATTAAAATTGAAGGGCACACTTGAAATTATATGGTGATGCTAAGGGTTTTTGGTAATTGGCTAAGAATAAAATAGTAATTTATGGAAAAGATTAAGGGCAAAATGGTCCAATAGGCTTATAAACTTATTTCTATTCACTTCCTTCTTCATTTTAGCCGAGACCTCCATTCTTTATAGCTAAGCTTTTTCCCTTAACCAAAATTCACCAAAAACCTAGCTAAATCACCTAATTTCCAGTGCCTCCAGTTATAAAAAGTGTAGATCTGTCAATTCTGATCAGTTCTAAGGTAAGAAATTTAATTTTTAAGATATGTCAAGTTTAGGGTTTTGATGGATAATCATATTTTTGGTTGATTAAGATTGCCAGAAAGAAGAAAAGAAGGTGAATAAGCTTAAATCACCAAATTAGCAAAGAAAATGTAAGAATTTCATACTTTACATACTTGAAGTAAATTTGAGTTAGGTTATTTAAATAACCTTTACTTATATAAGTGTGTAAGGTATTAGAATTAGAGTGATTTATGCTTAAAAGGATAAAGAAATTCATTAGGATTCATGATGTAATTTTTGGCCATAAGGGTAAAAAGGTAAATTTTGGCCATAAGGGCAAAAATGTCATTTTATGTGATATAGGTTAATTTTGCTTAATTATGTGCATAATATGTGTAATAACCCTTATATTAAGCCTACATTGTATATTTTGAAATTAATTCAATGCATGAGATATATATATCAATGCATGAGGAAATAATACGATATTTGATAAAGAGTGAAAAGAATAAGGGAAAATAACAAATGCGCATATTTCATATTATGGTTATATATGTATACATGAGGAATCATAGCATATGCATGATTTAGAAAAAATAAAGAAAGAGGAAAAATATTTTCTAAGTCATGCATGCTTTCAGAAAATAGAAAATAAGTACTTTTGGTTTTATAATGACTCATATGATACAGGAAATCAGAAAACATACTTACAAACGAACTGTACTGTGTGGACAGCAAAGAAAATAATCGATTGTATGTGTGGACAGCAAAGAAAAATATCAGCTGTACTGTGTGGACAACAAAAGAAAAATATCAGCTGTACTGTGTGGACAACAAATAAAAATATTAGCTGTACTGTGTGGACAACAAAGAAAAAAAAATATACGTGTAAGAGAGAATTATACTTTGTATGGTGACTGCAAGTACTGTCATATGTAGTCTAGACCAGTCAATGAGAAAGAGAGAGAAACAAATTAGTAAATATTTTATGAAAGTCATTTGCATTAGAATTATGCATACAAGTCTGTGTGGCTGATAAAGAGTTGAGAAAGATGTACGATCAGGAAATAGAAATGTCATGGCACTCATACATGCATAAATCATAACGAGTGAATCATATCTGTATAGTAAGGAAATGAGTAAATGTGTGAAAGAAAAGAATTATGATATGTGCTAAATGCGTGTTCTGTGTCAATTATTTTGTTGTAAATAGTTCAGACATGCTGAGTATGGAAAAGATTAGTATTGGTATAAAATCCTTTAAGTGTTGAGTATGATTTTCTTACTGAGCCATAGTAGCTCACTCTGTTTAATTTAATATTTTACAGGTAAAGAAATACAACAAAGGTTCCCGGGGAGCACTAGTGAGACATGAGGCTAAGGGAGGAAGACACCATAATTTTGTTGACTTAAATGTTGATGATATGTAATATATATATATATATATATATATATATATATATATATATATATATATATATATATATATATATATATATATATATATATATATGACTAGTTTTGAAAATTGGTTATAAAGTCTCTGTGGGTGATAATTTTTATAATGATTATTATTATGTACTTATTATAGTAATTATGATTATGTGATAAAAATTCAGTCGATTGGTAGGACTAGTTTATGTGAATTGTTAATTGGGAGTGTTAAAGGGCATAATTAAATAAAGAAAAAATATTCCCCGGACCCTCTAAAATAGGGGAACTCTTGCCATTTTTCTGTAACACACCTAATGGTTAGGAGATGTTACATTTTTGGTATCAGAGCGCGATTTTGGGCGCTTAAAGGAAGATATAATATAATGTGTGGTAATATAATACAATATATCTATGGTTTTGCATTCTAATATTGCATAGGTGCCCCTCATGTCTCACAGATCAGCTCCCGAGAATCGACTGCAGTAAGTTGTTTTCTTTACCTGTATTCAAATAATAGAATATTATGTAATTACACTTATGCAGTTATTAGATGATGAGTACCACAAGACGAGGACGAGGACGGGGACGGGGTCGTGGAAGGGGTATTCAGAGAGAGACGAGAGAACCGTCTAACCCTGCCCCATCAGTTGGTTCAGGATTTGGGCTAGCAGAAATAAGAGATATAGTCTGTTAGGTGTTGACTAAGAGTCAAGATAGACCCACACCTGAAAATATAGCCAGAGATACCATTCGAGATGAGATTAGAAGTGAGATTCGTGAGGAAGTCATAGAAGAAATCAGAAATGAAATGAGGAATGAAGGGAGAGGAGAAATTAGAGCTCAAAGGCGACTTGAGCCCATTTATTCCTTACCTAATCAGCATACCCCTCCTGAATTTAAAGGTACTAAAGATCATTTAATGGCTGATGACTAGATCAAACAGGTGGAAAGTACTATGGATTTATTTCCTATGACTGATAGAGAAAAAGTTTGGTATGCCAGTTTCTTGATGAGGGGAGAGGCCCGCATATGGTGGGACCTAGTTAAAGAAACCAGAAATGTGGATCTGATGACCTGGCAAGACTTTAGAAGGGTATTTGAGGCCCAATACAGAACAGCTGATGTGGTAGCAGTCAAAGTTCAAGAGTTCATTTCTTTACAATAGGGAGAGGGTTCAGTAAAGGATTACTCTACCCGTTTTGATGTCTTAGCCAGTTTTGCTCCAGGTATGGTGAGTACACCTAGTCTCCGGCTGGACAGATTTCTTCAGGGCCTTAGACCGGAGATAGCCTTGCATGTGCTAGCTGGACCACAACCTCCTCAAACTTATGAAGAAGCATTGGAGAGAGCATTGAGGTTGGAGGTATATGTTAATAAGCTACCCAGGAATGCACCTTCCATGTCAACACCTCCATCAGTGACAATACCCTAGATAGTGATGCCAAGTCGTCAGCTTTACCTGCTTCATTGACTATTTCAGCACCTGCTACAGCATCAGGGGGTAGCTCAATTGGCTCCAGTTTCAGAAAAATAGAGGAAAAAGAAAATTCCAGTCAAAAGCAAGTAGAAAAGGCTGGAAGAGTGACAAGAAGCCTAGAAAAGAAAATATTCCCCAATGTCAGATTTGTGGGAGACGTCATAGTGGGGAATGTTGGTACCAGGAGAAACAGGTGATTTGTTATAGAGGCCAACAGCCAGGGCATATAGCAAAGGATTGCCAAAGTACCGAAGTGCCAGTTCATATACAGCCACCACAAAGCCTAATTCCGCCAGTGCAACCAGGGAGAGGTACTAATGCACGAGTCTATACAGCTACCCATAGTCAGACAGAGGCTAGTCCATCTGCAGTTACTGGTCAGCTCTTTTTCCACTCTGTTTCTTTATATGCATTGATTGATTCAGGAGCTACACACTCCTTTATTGCACCAGGGGTTATTGAAATGGTAGGTTTAGTGCCTGTTAGATCTACCCATTCTATTAGAGTTGAGATGTTAGATGGTAGGAGTGTGATTACTGATAAGATGTTAAAAGACCAGAGGGTAGTGATACATGGGAGAAAGTTAAAGGTGGACTTGATTGTCTTTGATATGCCTGATTTTGATGTTATCCTGGGCATAGATTTCTTAGAAAGATATGGAGTTGAGATTGACTATAGAAAGAAAAAGGCTCGATTCCAACTTGACAATGGGGATTACTTTAATTTCGGAGAGGGTCATCAGCCTAGTATGATGATCAGTAATGTAAAAACACAAAAATTATTTAAAAAGGGGTGTACGGGATATTTAGCTCATGTGGTACATGAGCATGATGTTCAAAGATTGGGTGTTCAGGATGTCCTAATAGTACAAGATTTCCCAGATGTCTTTCCTGATGAGCTATCAGGTTTACCTCCAGAGAGAGAGTTGGAGTTTAGTATCGAGTTAGAACCTGGCTCAGCCCTAATTTCAAAAGCCCCTTACCGAATGGCTCTAGCTGAATTACAAGAATTAAAGAAACAGTTGCAAGAACTTTTAGATAAAGGTTTTATTAGACCTAGCCACTCTCCTTGGGGAGCACCCATACTATTTGTCAAAAAGAAAGATGGGTCGCTTCGTATGTGCGTTGATTACAGAGAGTTGAATAAATTGACGGTGAAGAATAAATACCCGTTGCCTCGAATTGATGATTTATTTGACCAATTGAAAGGAGCTTCTGTGTTTTCCAAAATTGACTTGAGATTGGGTTATCACCAGGTAAGGATTGCAGAGCAAGATATTCCAAAGATAGCTTTCCGGACTCGTTACGGGCACTACGAGTTTGTGGTGATGCCTTTTGGATTAACTAATGCCCCAACAATCTTTATGGATTTAATGAATCGAGTATTTCATGATTGCCTTGACAAATTCCTGGTGGTATTTATTGATGATATCTTGATATACTCCAGATCAGAAGAAGAACATGCCGAACACTTGAGATTTGTGTTACAAAGATTGAGAGAAAGGAAATTGTATGCCAAATTCCTAAGTGTGAATTCTGGTTGGATCGAGTAGTATTTTTAGGACATGTGGTTACTAAGGAAGGTATAGCTGTAGACCCCAGTAAAGTGGAAACAATACTTGAATGGGTGAGGCCGAAGACGGTGAAAGAGATCAGAAGCTTTTTAGGGCTAGTCGGTTATTACAGAAGATTTGTACAAGGTTTTGCTCGATTGGCCAAGCCACTTACAGCTCTTACCAGACAAGGAACTCCTTTTCCATGGACTGAAGCTTGTGAGAAAAGTTTCCAAGAGCTAAAAAGGCGGTTGACTACAGCTCCTATTTTAGTATTACCAGAGGAAGGTGTAGATTATGATATTTATTGTGATGCCTCGCATAATGGCTTGGGAGCCGTGCTGATGCAAAAGGGTAAGGTGATAGCGTATGCCTCTCGGCAGTTAAAAGATTATGAAACACGCTACCTTACCCATGATTTAGAGTTAGTAGCAGTGGTTTTTGCTTTAAAAATTTGGAGGCATTATTTATATGGAGTTAAATGTAATATCTACACCGACCATAAAAGTCTAAAATATTTCTTCACTCAGAAAGACTTGAATATGAGACAAAGGAGATGGTTGGAGCTAGTCAAAGATTATGAATATGATATTAAATATCAGCCGGGTCAAGCAAATGTGGTAGCTGATGCCATGAGTAGAAAGATTGTCATAACTCACCTCACCATTCAGATAGAGTTACAAAAAGAGTTTCAGAGGGAACAAATTGAGGTGATAAGAAGTCAAATGGCCAGATTGGAAATTCAACTACTCTTCAATGAAATAAAAGAGAAGCAAGTAGAAGATTTGTGGTGCCAGAAAATAAGTCAACAGATATGTGAAGGGAAAACAACTAAGTTTCAAATGATAGATGAAGTGCTCAAGTTCAGAAACAGGGTATGTATTCCCCAAAATCTGGAGTTGAGAAAGAAAATCTTAAGTGAAGCACATGATACACTTTACACTGCCTACCCTGGGGGAGTAAAGATGTACCAGGATTTAAAGAAAACTTATTGGTGGATAGGTATGAAGAAAGATATTGGAGACTATGTAGCTAAGTGCTTGGTATGTCAACAGGTCAAGTCCGAGCATCAAAGACCTTCAGGTTTGCTTCACCCACTTAGTATTCCTAAATGGAAATGGGAAGATATTTCAATGGATTTCATCATTGGCCTACCTCGAGTACAAAAAAGCTATAATGCATTATGGGTGATTGTAGATAGATTGACTAAATCGGCCCATTTTATTCCAGTGAAAGATAGTTTTACTTCAGATCAATTGACCCAGATTTATATACGGGAGATTGTGAGATTACATGGCGTACCCAAAACTATTGTGTCGGATAGAGACCCCAGATTTGTTTCAACTTTTGGGGTAGCTTACAAAGAGCATTGGGTACTAAGCTGACATTTAGCACAGCATATCATCCTCAAACAGATGGCCAGACAGAAAGGGTGAATCAAATACTAGAGGATATGTTGAGGGCCTGTTGCTTAGATTACAAAATGACTTGGCATGAAATAATTTCATTGATAGAATTTGCATATAATAATAGTTACCAGTCCACCATTAAAATGGCCCCATATGAGGCACTTTATGGAAGAAAGTGTAGATCCCTATTACATTGGGATGATTTAGGAGAGCGAGATGATTTGAGTCAAGTTCTTGGGTCGGAGTTAACCTAGAGGATGGTGGAAGATATAAAGATTATCAAAACTAGAATGAAGCAAGCTCAGGACAGACAAAAGAGCTATGCAGATTTGAAAAGGAAAGAAGTAGAGTTTCAATCGGGTGATAAAGTTTTTATGAAAGTAGCCCCTTACAAGCATGTGATGAGATTTGGAAGAAAAGGGAAACTTGCTCCAAGATTTATTGGCCCATTTGAAATTTTAGAAAGAGTGGGCAAGGTGGCTTATAGATTTGCACTTCCACCTAGTATGGATTGAGTTCATAATGTATTTCATATTTCTTTATTGAGAAAGTACATTAGCGATCCTTCACATGTCTTGAAATCAGATGATGTGGAATTAAAAGAAGATTTAGCTTATGAGGAGCAACCGATACAAATACTAGATAGAAAAATAAAAGAGCTCCGAAATAAGACAATTCCATTAGTGAAAGTATTATGGAAGAATCATAAGGTGGAAGAAGCCACATGGGAGGTTGAGCAACAAATGAGAGAGAGATTTCCCAACTTATTTGTTTAAATTTCGAGGACGAAATTCTTTTAAGGGGGGAAGAAATGTAACATCCGAATTCAGGTGTGTCAGTAAACTCCACTTCCAAAATTATCCCTAGAATTGATTTTATAACTTGTTGTGTAAAAAAATTGCAAAAGAATTATAGAAAACTACTAAATGAGCAATATTTTTCAAAGGGGGTAAAATGGTCATTTTATAAAAATTTAAGGGACAAAGTGTGAATTAAAATTGAAGGGCACACTTGAAATTATATGGTGGTGCTAAGGGTTTTTGGTAATTGACTAAGGATAAAATAGTAATTTATGGAAAAGATTAAGGGCAAAATGGTCCAATAGGCTTATAAACTTATTTCTATTCACTTCCTTCTTCATTTTAGCCGAGACCTCCATTCTTTATAGCTAAGCTTTTTCCCTTAACCAAAATTCACCGAAAACCTAGCTAAATCACCTAATTTCTAGTGCCTCCAGTTATAAAAAGTGTAGATCTGTCAATTCTGATCAGTTCTAAGGTAAGAAATTTAATTTTTAAGATATGTCAAGTTTAGGGTTTTGATGGATAATCATATTTTTGGTTGAATAAGCTTGCCAGAAAGAAGAAAAGAAGGTGAATAAGCTTGCCAGAAAGAAGAAAAGAAGGTGAATAAGCTTAAATCACCAAATTAGCAAAGAAAATGTAAGAATTTCATACTTTACATACTTGAAGTAAATTTGAGTTAGGTTATTTAAATAACCTTTACTTATATAAATGTGTAAGGTATTAGAATTAGAGTGATTTATGCTTAAAAGGATAAAAAAAATCATTAGGATTCATGATGTAATTTTTGGCCATAAGGGCAAAAATGTCATTTTATGTGATATAGGTTAATTTTGCTTAATTATGTGCATAATATGTGTAATAACCCTTATATTAAGCCTACATTGTATATTTTGAAATTAATTCAATGCATGAGATATATATATAAATGTATGAGGAAATAATACGATATTTGATAAAGAGTGAAAAGAATAAGGGAAAATAACAAATGCGCATATTTCATATTATGGTTATATATGTATACATGAGGAATCATAGCATATGCATGATTTAGAAAAAATAAAGAAAGAGGAAAAATATTTTCTAAGTCATGCATGCTTTCAGAAAATGGAAAATAAGTACTTTTGGTTTTATAATGACTGATATGATACAGGAAAGCAGAAAACATACTTACAATCCTTACACGCCAGCTGTACTGTGTGGATAGCAAAGAAAATAATCGATTGTACTGTGTGGACAACCAGCTGTATTGTGTGGACAACAAAAGAAAAATATCAGCTGTACTGTGTGGACAGCAAAAGAAAAATATCAGCTGTACTGTGTGGACAGTAAAGAAAAATATTAGCTGTACTATGTGGACAGCAAAGAAAAAAAATATGCGTGTAAGAGAGAATTATACTTTGTATGGTGACTGCAAGTACTGTCATATGTAGTCTAAACCAGTCAATGAGAAAGAGAGAGAAACAAATTAGTAAATATTTTATGAAAGTCATTTGCATTAGAATTATGCATACAAGCCTGTGTGGCTGATAAAGAGTTGAGAAAGATGTACGATCAGGAAATAGAAATGTCATGGCACTCATACATGCATAAATCATAACGAGTGAATCATATCTGTATAGTAAGGAAATGAGTAAATGTGTGAAAGAAAAGAATTATGATATGTGCTAAATGCGTGTTCTGTGTCAATTATTTTGTTGTAAATAGTTCAGACATGCTGAGTATGAAAAAGATTAGTACTGGTATAAAATCCTTTAAGTGTTGAGTATGATTTTCTTACTGAGCCATAGTAGCTCACTCCGTTTAATTTAATATTTTACAGATAAAGAAATACAGCAAAAGTTCCCGGGGAGCACTAGTGAGACATGAGGCTAAGGGAGGAAGACACCATAATTTTGTTGACTTAAATGTTATAATGTATATGTAATATATATATATATATATATGACTAGTTTTGAAAATTGGTTATAAAATCTCTGTGGGTGATAATTTTTATAATGATTATTATTATATACTTATTATAGTAATTATGATTATGTGATAAAAATCCAGTCGATTAGTAGAACTGGTTTATGTGAATTGTTAATTTGGAGTGTTACAGGGCATAATTAAATAAAGAAAAAATATTCCCCGGGCCCTCTAAAATAGGGGAACTCTTGCCATTTTTCTGTAACACACCTAATGGTTAGGAGATGTTACATAAAAACACTTAGTAAAGAGAAAAAATTAAGTAAACTATATCCTTTTCTATTTTAATCACCCTTAAGACTCAGTCTCACATCATAGCCTTCTGAAGGAATCGAAGGGATAATCTAGTTTATCATTTACTATTTGGGTCACACTTTGTCCCATCTGGTGTCCATTTGATACTTTCTGGAAGTTGACTACAAGGATTTGACACTTTGCTAAGCTCGAGCTCTCTTCTTTTTCTTTTACTACACTATTTTCTGAATTTAAAATATACTCTACTATAAGCACACTCTACTGCGAGAGGACCCTACTGCTGGCTTATGTCCTACTACGGATGTGTCCTATACGACAGCGTAGTGTAAAATGGCCCCTCACAGTTTGTAGCATGCATGCATGCTTATCTCTTTCTAATCTTGTGTCCATCTAAATCTATCTATAACCTACCAGATCATACTTTTAAGACAACCCCTGAATCTTGAGCCCCAAATTCCTTTTCTTTCTTTTTTTTCTTCTTTTCTTTTTCTCTCCTTTCTTTTCTTCCTTTCTATCCAAAAACTGTAAATTACTATTCATTAGACTGTTCACTTGGTAGACCAGTCTTTTTGTTCATACAATTTAACAGTCTAGACGATCTCTAATTCATACAAGCTATACATCATTGAAAAAAGGATTCTAAGAGCTCTCCAAAAAGCTACAATAACACTTATGATTTATCAGATAAGGCAGTCAAAACGTGGGATGAAATTAATGACAAAAATTATATTCATTGTTTATTTGGTAAGGCAGTCTTTTTGTTTTGCAATTTAATAGTCCAAAAGGTCTCTAATTCATACAAGCTATGCATAATTGAAAATAGGATTCAAAGAGCTTTCCAACAAGTTATAATAGCACTTTTGATTCATCAGATAAGGTAATCAAAACGTGGGACGAAATTAGTGGCAAAACTGTAAATATTATCCAACTTTCTGCCATGAACAAAATCACACACATAGATACCCCAAATGGGAAAACAACATTTCTCAACTTCAAAATCATCATTTATAACATAGAGCCAAGAAACCAAAAGCATAAAACATGAAACATGCCAAGGATAATACCCCTTACCTTATTTCAAGTCAATCTTTACAAGTTAGCTCCCTCCTCTTTGTCTTGTTTCTTTTATCACCAAAACCACTTTAAATCAACACTAAAATACACTAACATATTCATATAACATGCATCCAATATATATAAACATAGGTAAAGGGAAAAGAAAGAGATCTTTTGGTCTTCCAAAGTGTTTCTTTTTCTTTTCCTTTCTTACTTATTTCCCAAAACCTTTTCAAATCACCCACTTTTCTTCAAAAACATAGCAAAAATAGGAAGAAAGCTGCTTCCTTCTGGAAGAGATGGGAGAAGATGGAAAAAGGCTTAAAGTGTTCCTTTTTTTAATCTTTTCTCTCTTTATATAGATATATATACACTTTTAATATGGATATATATCTATATATGTATATATATATATATATATATATATATATATATATATATATATATATATATATATATATATATATATACACACCTTTATATTTTTGTAATTTTTTTATACACACACATACACACACATACATATATTTGAACATATATATTTAAAACTGGAAATATCTCAAAGTAGGGTAAAAGACATAAATGCCCCTAGAACGTATCTAAGGGTATTATAGTTAACTAATGTCTTATAATCTTCATGGATTTGATAAACAAGATGTTCCATGATTGCCTTAACAGCTTTATTGTTGTATTCATTGATGATTTATTAGTGTATTTCAAGACTCAAGAAAAGCATACACAACATTTGAGAATTATGTTGTAGAGATTGAGAGATAAGCAGTTGTATGCCAAGTTTTCTAAATATAAGTTCTAGTTGGACTCGGTGGAATTTCTTAGAAATGTGGTCTCAGTAGATGGTATCTTAATAGACCTGACTAAGATTGATGTTATATTAAAGTGGTTAAGGCCTAAGACAACTAGGGAGGTATAATGTTTCCTTGTGGTAGTAAGGTATCACAGACAGTTTATTGAGGGTTTTACTAAGCTGGCTCGACTGTGGACAAAGTTGAGCTATAAAGATATTTCTTTTAGATGGTCTAAGTCCTATGAAAAGAGTTTCCAAGAGTTAAGAAGAGATTGACATCGACTCTTATTTTGACTTTGTTGACAAAGGGTGAGGAGTATGATATCAATACAAATGCTTCATACTAGGGATTAGGGACAGTGTTGATGCAAAGAGGTAAAACGATTACATATGTCTTTCGTTAGTTAAAAAAATATAAGACTCAATATCGTATACATGATTTGGAGTTAGCAACTATAGGGTTTACTTTGAAAAGGGAGAAGGACTATTTCCCATCTAACTTTTAATGCGTTTTCAAAATGCTATCCATGATAGATGAAAATCCACTTTTCCCACCCATGAGCTGTTAATATGGATGATATCTGTTTGCATAAGGGTAAAATGTCTATTTTACCTTTGTTAGATGAAATGACAAAAATACCCCTCAATTTAGTCTGCAAAATTCATCCCAAAATTGATGTGAGGGTTTTACCATTCACCCTCCTTAGGTTTTAGAAACTAACATTTCATTTTACCTAAAGTTTTTAATCTTTGAAAACTAACATTTTCACCCCCAAACTTAGGGTTTCCATAATTTTCAAAATAAGTTGCCCCTTATAACTTTCAAAACTAGCAGTTTCACCCTCATTCTTCAACTTTATCTCCCGACGTCATCACTAGCCTCCTCCTTCTCCTAGTGTGACGGCAGTGGTGCGATGAAGAGATCTTCATCTCCTCGTCGCATGGTGTGACGAAGAGACATAGATCTCTTTATCGCACGATGCGACAAAGAGACAGAGATCTCTTCATCGCACCACCATGCAACGAAGAGGTCTCTCTTCATCGCTCTACCCAGATGACGAAGGACGACTCTTCGCTATCCTTCGTTGCTCGTCACGTCGTCTAGACGCTATAACGAAGGATGATGAAGCGTCGTCCTTCGTCTATTCTTCCAGATCTGGACAACACTTTGTCATCCAAATCTAGGCAATGAAGGGTCATCCTTCATTGTCCTTTGTAGTCAGAGATGGGAGATCGATCCATTGCGTCGACCGTCGATGGTGGCCGAAGAAGGAAGTAAACCCTAAAGGTGAAATCTAAACTTTTCAAACTTTGAGGATGGGTTAGTTATTGTTTTTAAGACCTGGAGGGGGGAAACGGGAAAATTTTAAAGTTTTAAGGTTTTAAATAGTAAATGATGATTTTGCCCCTGTCCCTAACTAAAACATTGGACGACAATTTGGTCATGGGTGGAAAAAGTGGATTTTTATCTACTGTAGGTGGCATTTTGAAAACGCATCAAAAGTTAAGTGGGAAATAGTCCTTCTCCCACTTTGAAAATATGGCAAAAATTTTTGTATGGAGTCAAAAGTAATATTTAGACAGATCATAAGAGTCCTAAGTATTTCTTTACCTAGACAATGGTTAGAATTAATGAAAGACTACGACTATAAGATGAGGTATCGCCTAAGTAAAGCCAACGTGGTTGCATATTCCCTAAATGGAAAAGTTACATTATTATATATTACAATTCATTAAGAGTTACAATAGAAGTTAGTAAGAGAGCAGATTGAGATTGTCACAAGGTTGATCAAATTAGAGATTCAGTCTACCCTTCTAAATGAAATCTGTATGGCTCAGATAGTTGATAACCAAGGTATACAAATGAGATAGAGAATCATTAAGGGGGTGTTTGGTTTGGGTAATATTTGATTACTAAAATAGAAAGATTACCTTGAAGATAGATTACTTAAAAGATGAGGTATCACCTAAGTAAAGCCAACGTGGTTGCATATGCCCTAAATGGAAAAGTTACATTATTATATATTACAATTCATTAAGAGTTACAATAGAAGTTAGTAAGAGAGCAGATTGAGATTGTCACAAGGTTGATCAAATTAGAGATTCAGTCTACCCTTCTAAATGAAATCTGTATGGCTCAGATAGTTGATAACCAAGGTATACAAATGAGATAGAGAATCATTAAGGGGGTGTTTGGTTTGGGTAATGTTTGATTACTAAAATAGAAAAATTACCTTGAAGATAGATTACTGGGTATAAATGATTACTATGTTTGATAAAATTTGATAGGTATAAATAATTATTGTGTTTGGTTAAAGGTAATAAAAGATTACTAGTAAATTATTTTACTTAAATGCCTTTGAATATAATTATTTTTAAATATTTTTTATATTATTTGTCATATTAATTAAAAATAAATTTATTTTTATCTCAAAAAATTAATAAATAATAATTTTTCTATAATAAACTCAAGATTACCCCAGTAATCTTTAAATACCTAAGGTAAAGGTGGTAATCAGATTACCACCTATATTACTTGCCACGTCAGCATTGGTAATAGAAGATTACTGTAATCTTTTATTACTGACAAACCAAACAAAGGAATAAAAGATAGATTACCAAGGTAATCTTAAAAACCATTAACCAAATGCACCCTAAGGGTAATAAGGTAAATTAATTACAATGTAGTGAATGACATCTCAAGATTCAAAAGTCAAGTATGTGTTCCCTAAGATAAGAGTTTGAGAAGTAGGTTCCTTGTAGAGGCAAATAGTTTCTTTTACATTGCCCATCTTAAAGGTATAAAGATGTATTAGGATCTAAGGAGATTGTGCTAGTGGTTTAGTGTAAAAAAAGATATGATAGACTTTATGGCTTGATGTTTGGTGTGTCCGCAGTTTAAGATCAAACATTAGTAACCTTCATGATTATTACAATCTCTGTGTAACACTATTTGTAGAAGTATTGTCCTCTAGATGAAAATGCCATTACTTAAACTATTTAAGTAAGCCTACACTAAAAAACTTAATCATTCAATCTTATAATTTCATCATAACATTAAAAATACTAAAATACCCTTACATAGTCAAACTAAAGAATCATGACAAAGAGATATCCATAAATACAAGAAAGCACAATCCAAACATAAACATAATGTGTAGTTGAATACATCATAATAAAATCCTCATACATAAACTGAAAATCCCATAATGCTAGAAATGCCTTCAGTTGTTTTATAATTGTTGATCTTCACTCGCTCTGCAACTATCACAATCACTTATACCTATACACATGAAAGTAGAGAAGTGAGTGAAAGTAGGAGACGTCATTACTAACTTTTATATAATCCTTAAAATTCCTTTGGCTTAAACCACACTAACTTGATCACTAAACTTTTATTATGATGATAATAGGTCCTATATGTCATATCAGTAACTCATGTTGATCTTGAGAAAATTTAGGCTATATATCATAACTCTCGAATCGAACAACATCCCACTCGATCACTAAGGAACCACTTTTTTGAATTCTTAACTCATTTGACCATATTATCTCTAGGTTAAAACGCTATCATCTAAATGTTATGTCTCATAGTTGTATATTAGGCCGATCAAATTGGATCAAATACAGTGATTTGTCACCTTGCCCATGTGAACACTTGCTGTAAAATCCACTCAAGTAACACCCTACCCCGAATATCCTATCATTCAAGGTAAAGTGCTACGAAAATCTAATATGCATGAATAGGATAATCAAAATTTAATTTGTGAACCTTATATCAACATGTAAAAAAATCTCATATTTGAATAATTCATCAAAGTCTTCATTATAAAAAAAAAAAAAAGTCTCACAGAAGAATCCCTAAGCATAAAATAAAACTTCATTCAATAATTAATCTATGTACAAGAAAATAAAATAAAATCAATAATTATAATCTTTATCCAATTCATAAATCATGTTATCTATGCCTAAGAGTCCATCACTAAGTCATTGTCTCACCATTGCTGTCACCTCTAACCCTGGCACCTATAAAATGTAAAGGAATAGGATGAGTACAAAACTTAGTAAGTAGGGATGATCTATTCTACAGTCTTAAACCTCAATCTATCCACTTTCGTTACTACCCAATCTATCTTGATCTTAATCTTAGACTATTGGTATCTAACCTAAATCTTAGGGAATTAACATACCCACTCAGTGAACACTCTCTAGGCAATCTTTCTGTAGTCTAGGTTGTCTAATTACTCATTGTCATTTGACAAACTTGCAATCTTGGCTGAATTAATCAATAGACTATCTACATTCTAGTAAGTTTGGACCTTTAAATCAATGGACTATTTACGTCTTGGAAGTCCTAGCCATTTAATAGACTCCCAATCTTGGCAATGATGTATCTCTCAATCTAAGGACACTAATAATTAGACTTTACCTGATCTAAAAGTATGCCTAGGTCACAAGTACTCCCCTACCAGCCAAATAATCTTAATCTCAATATCCTCTAGGTATTGAATAATTTAAATCTCAATAGGATTTCAGCCCCTACTGATACCCAATCTCTCGAAACACTTTCAAACTTATCTCAAGTCTAATATATTCTCTACCTAAGATTTTCTCCCTTTTTTATCACATCTACTTTTGTCCTTTAGGTATCTTTGAGTAACTTTTGACCTTAAATCGAAATCACATTAATCTTAATTTTTATTAATTGCTCAATATTCAGCCTACACATAATATATATATATATATATGTACTCTTTGAAATACAACAAATCTTCAGTTATATTCAAGCATTTGAATTAATAGGTTGGCGTACGATTCTCCCCAATTAGACTTCGGCCATACATCACCAAAATCAATTAAAGTTTGTTTTTTGTTTACATATGCGAAACTTCATATTAAAACCTATTTATAGCAGTAGAAAAATAATTTCTATAAAAAATAAAATCAGTGGCTGCAAAAGAAAATTTTTAGGCTAATTCACGAGGCAATTTGTGACTTATGATTCAACTTGAAATTTGATCTAGACTCTTAACTCAAATGCATCACATTAAAGAACATGTGTAGCACTTTCATGAGTACCTTTTGAAAGCTCGTTGGCATCCCTAAAAAGGCAGATATTTTGACCAAAATGTAGTCTGTCAACTAGTCTATATCAACAAACAATAAGCTAATTTTCTTCTTATAGGGTTGATTCTTGAGCGACTTGTGACCTAATGTTTCTACCAAAAAACCATTCTAGACTTGTAACTGAAACACATAACATTCAAGAATGTGTGTTGTACTTTAAGAGAGTACCTTTCTGTAATACCCACTAGTACATCTAAGGTTAATTTGGTATTTTTGCTTTTAACATGCTTGTTTAATTATGAATGAGCATTTTTTACGGTTGCACAACCGTATGGGAAAGGTACACACCTTTGTACTTAATGGCAAGGGTAAAATAGTCTTTTCCTATGTGATGCATGCAAATTGATAAGTATGAAAGGATACCACCCATGTATATTGGTGTACACATCTGTGTATAGTCAACGTATTCAAGGTGATGTCAGAAATGATTAGTATTGGATAACAGCATACACATTTGCGTATTGTAATGCACACGATTGTGTGTCACAAATTACAGTAAAAAATAAAAAGGTAATAAAAACATTTGGTTGACATTTTTTTAGATTCTCTAGTAAAAACACAAAAAGTTTAAAGGTTAGTTAAGAGCTTTTAAGACCAGGAAACGCACCAGAATCTTCGAAAACTCACCTTGCCACGTGAAGACTTGCTTTTGGACTATGGAGGAGAGGTAAATATAGTGATCTTTGATTTGATTAGATTACTTGTTGAGTTGTAAGGAATCAATGTTGCTCGATTGTAATTCTAAAATTCGTAATATGAACTATATTGATGCGATGTGTTAATGGTAATATATTATTTGATAAAGCTTAAGGCATATGTTTAGGAAACATGGTTAGTATGCTTTGACATAATTTCAATATGTTATTGCCTTGAATAATTTATAGTGGATATTTTGATGATATAGTATAGTATAATGGTTAAGAGGGTATCAAGTGATATACCGACTAAGTTAGATAATTCGAAGGATTAGGATTGTGTAAAGAATTGTCTTTACATTACTAAGTGCCTTGAATTCATATGTTTGATGATATGATTCGAATAGACTAAAGTGTATTTGATAAGTATGATGATTTAGAAATATGTTAACATAGATACTTAATGGTTTAGAAAAATTTTTAGGTGCTAAAATTTGGATTGGATGGCTAGAAGTTGCATTTTTATGTAAAGATAGAATTCTGAAAAAAGTCATGATACATGCAAATGCATGGTTTGATACACGACTATGTATAATTAGTGATGAACAATCCCCATATTAGGGTTAATCCACGAGTGTGTTAATTTAGGAATGGATATAGGCTCGTGTGATTTAGGAAATGCAGTTATGTATGCCACCATGGATTTCATGTCTGTGTTAATTCAGTGCATAGTCATGTATGAGAATGAGCACACCCTCATGTATGTAAGGTACACTTTGTTAGTGTATGTTTTATGAACCATTCGTGTTATCAGTTTTAAGGCATTTTATCTTATGTATTGACTTGTAATAGTTAATTAATAAAAGAAATAGTTCTTTTGTTCATATACATAAATTGTTTCATTTATTTGCTTTAATATAAAGTATATATATGAACTATTTGGATGAATCAGTTAATATATAACCTAAATGATCAAATTGTTCCTTACAGACATGATTTAAGTAGGGCAATAATATCATATATTAGGTATGTGGAATGTCTCCATTGAATATCATGAGATGATATTAGTGCTAGTAATAATAACGGTCATATCATTAAGACATTAGTATAATTAACAGCTAGGGAACCGTTCTTCAAACATAACTAATAATAATAAGTCATATAATCATTAAATCATAGTCAATGACTTATCGTATGTTATGCTAGTGTACAAAGTAATTCTTTGAACTTAGATGTTATGGTTGAATCTAATACGGATGCACATGATTCATATGGTGTATAAATATGAGACTAACCATATTTTTTACAAGAAGTCATGTTGGTCATATTTTATTTGTATGTAGAGATGAATGATGATTAAGATGAGATTCGTTGACTCTAAAAATATTAGGTTTTGGATATCCACTAATTCGACCTAAATTTGAGTTTTGAAACGAACATTGATAAGTATTGGAAACTAAAATTTCTAGCCAAAGTATAATGTAAGTCATGCAAAAGATTTTCATGATGATGTATTCCAAATATATCAATCAGTGATTCATATAGAAAGGAAATAATGTTTTGACGATTCATGAACTCGAAATCAATCAAGATTGGATAACGGAAGGATAATTCCTACACAAAATGTATGATTAGGGATATTCGGTTCAGTAGAGCATTTCTTCATCATGGTTTAGGGGCTATGACACATTCCTAGATGTTTACCATAGTCATTAAGTTTATGGATGCACTTCTGATTGTTTAAAAAGGGACTCATGGCTACACTATGGTAAACCTAAAGGGTCACACCAATAAACCAACTTTGAGAATAAGGATTAATTATCCATAGTTAGCTAGCAACCTTCGAAGAATAATAAAAATCATATAAAATGTTATATGGGTGCAAAAATACTATTTTAAAAGTTAAGATGTTGTTGAGATAGAATGAGGATGGCTAGTATATGTTTGATATACTAGCTTAGTCATTCTTTAAATTGTGAATTTAATGGGCCAAAAGAGAATTTCAAAGCTGCTTATTGGCCATTAGTATAAAAATGGGCCTTTAGTCCATTTTAATACAAGTTAGTTCGTTTGAACTAAAATCTTTCTCACACTAAAACAAAATCCCCTCACCTCTCTCTTCAAAGGTTTGGGCAAGGTGAAGAAAAGCTTGGTGTTGGAATTCTTTGGAGGTTCTTTCAAGTGAGAGAAATCTTCCATCATCCTTTATTATCAAAGAAAGCAAAGGAGTAGGTATAACCCCTAAGCCCTCTTATATTGCTTTTCATGCTTTGATTCTTGCATTTATGTACATGCATGTCTATATTTGCATCATTTCTCTTCCCCTTTTCTTACATATGGTATAAGTGCCAAAATGGCTCTTTGCATGTTGATTTTAAAGCTAAATATGTGATTTTTGTGCATAAAGGTATGTATAGATATCATATGTGTGCATGCATGTTGAAGATTTTCCATAAAATCAATTTTTCAAGCACATCCTCTCATTATACCTCTCAGCTAGACTTGTTCACGGATAAGTTTTATTTATTTTCACATTCTAATGATTTTAAGATGAAGAACATGTGATTTAAGGCATGTATATGATGAAGTGTTCATGGGATGCATGTATATGTGTTTGATTTAGACATATATGTGCTCTTTGGCTTGAGAATTGAAATTTAAATGCAGAATTTTTTTTTTAATGTATTTTGGCTGGATGTATATTGTAATCCCTTTTAACCAATAGGTGTGTTACAGAAAAATGGCAAGAGTTCCCCTATTTTAGAAGGCTTAGGGAAAATTTTTTTTTAATGCCCTGTAACACTCCTAATTAGCAATTCACACAAACTAGTCCTACTAACTGACTGGATTTTCATCAACATAATCAAAATTAAAAAAATAAATACTTAATAGTAACCATCATAAAAATTACCACCCACAGAAACTTTATAACCAATTTTAACGACTAGCCCCATACATATATATATATATATATATATATATATATATATATATATATATATATGCAATCACATATATCCATTCATAAGAAAGATATATATATTCCCATGAGTATATACTATCCATTAGATTGAGTTATAGGCACATTAATATAATAACTCCATATATACATATAAGAACCAAAACATGTGTGTGTGTGTGTATATATATATACATATACACTTGTATACGTCAAGGAGATATATATATACATATAAAGTCACATATATATACATATATGCATATAGACACCAAAAAAAAACATATAAATCAATAAAAATGTGGTGCCTTCCTCCTATAGCCTCATGTCTCGCTAGTAATCCCCGGGAACCTTTGTTGCAACTCTTTATTTGTAAAATATTAAATTAAATAGAGTGAGCGACCATGGCTCAGTAAGAAAATCATACTCAATACTCAAAGGATTTCATACCAGTACTAATCTCTTCCATACTCAGCGTGTTTGGGCTATTCACATACAAAATAATTTACACGGAACATGCATTAACCACATATCATAATTCTCATCATTCACACATTTATTCATTTTCTTACTATACAAATATGATTCACTAGTTATGATTTATGCATGTATGAGTGTCATGACTTTTCTATTTTCTGATCATACATCTTTCTCAACTTTTATTAGTCACATAGGCTTGCATGCATGATTCTAATACAAATGACTTTCATAAAATATTTGCTAATTCTTTTTTTTTTGTTTTTCAAATATTTTCATTGACCGGTCTAGACTACATAAGACAATACTCGTAGTCACCAAACAAGGTACAATCCTCTCTTACACGCATATTTCTCTATTTTTGTTTATTTGTTGTCCACACAGTACAATGACATCTTTATTTGTTGTTCACACAGTACAACTAATATCTTTCTTTGCTATCCACACAGTATAGTTGATATCTTTCTTTGTTGTCCACACAATACAGCTCACGGGTAAGGATTTTAAACATGTTTTCTACTTTTCTGTATCATATGAGTTATTATAAAACCAAAAACACTTGTTTTCCATTTTCTGAAAACATGCATAACTTAGAAAATGTTTTTCCTTTCTTTATTTTCTAAAATCATACATATGCTATGATTTCTCATGTATACATGTATAATCATAAGATGAAATATGCCCATTCATTGTTTTTCCTTATTCCTTTTAAGCCTTATCGAGCATCAGATTATTTTCTCATGCATTTACATATATCTCATGCATTCCATATGAATATACATATTTATTATAATGGTTTTTACACATATCATGCACATAATTAAACAAAATTAACCTATATCACATAAAATGACACTTTTATCCTTATGGCCAAAAGTTATATGCCTACCCTTAGTGCAAATTATTCCATCAATTCATCATTTCTCACATACTCAATACACAAAATCAACTAAGCTAACCCTAGAAATAAGAAATGTCTAAAATACCCTTATGGCAAAAAATCACCTTAATTCTATACCCTACACACTTATACAAGTAAAGGTTATTTGAATAACCTAACTCAAATTACTTCAAGTATGTAAAGTATCAAATTCTTACATTTTCTTTGCTAATTAGGTGATTTAAGCCTATCCTCCTTATTTTCTTCTTCCTAGCAACCTTAATCAACCAAAAACATAATCATCCATCAAAACTCTAAACTTGACATCTCTTAAAAATTAAACTTTTTACCTTAAAACTTACCAGAATTAGTAGATCTACACTTTTTATAACTAAAGGCTTTGGAAATTAGGTGGTTTAGCTAGGTTTTTTGATGAATTTTTGTTTGAAGAAAAACTTTAGCAAAATTATGGAGAATTCTCGGCCAAGGAAGAAGAAAATGAATAGTTTGGTTGTTTTATAAGCATTTTGGACTAATTTACCTTTAACCTTCTCCAAAAATGACTATTTTATCCTTAGACAATTACCAAAAACCCTTAGCACCATTATATAATTTCAAGTGTGCCATTCAATTTACATTCCCACTTTGTCTCTTAAATCCTTCTAAAATGACCATTTTAGCCCCTTTAAAAATTATTGCTCATTTAATAGTTTTAAATAATTCTTTTACAATTTCTTTAAACAACAAGTTACAAAATCAACTCTAGGGTTAATTTTGGAAGTAGATTTTACTGGCATACCTGAATCTAGGTGTTACATATATGATGAGATACATTAAAAATTTTATGTTAATTTTGTGTATTATACATAAAAGGCATGCATGTATTCTATATGCATTGGGGAGTTTAATGTATGGAGATATGTTAATATATTTGCATATACACGTTGAAATGTTCATATAAAAATTCTGGATTTTTAGATTTTAATTCAAGCATGTTAAATGTTAGTTTTAATGGTGATTAAAGCTTTTTGGGTGACGATTATGTTGTATGGAATTAACATAATTCCATATACATTAAAATTATGATACTTGATTAAAATTTTTTAGATGACATGTTGAATTGTAATGTATGTATATGCGCCATGAATGTTTAATTCATGATTTAGTTTAATATAATTAAATGGTAAATTATGCATATAAGTCAACTTGCATTTAATAGTGATTAAGTGTTAGATATGATCAAATGTTGACATGAAATTGAATATATTCATATAATATATATGGTGGCATGTAAAAAGTTGCATGTACTGTTATATAATCATAATGCAATTTAAATATTTGATTTGAAATTGGCATGATAATGGATATATTCATAAAATAAAAATTAATGATGCAAAATGTTACACATGCCTTTGTATATTCATGGTTTTTTTGAATTAAAATTGAATATTATGATTATTTGGATTTTATATATATATAAATTGTAACCTCTCCTAACCATTGGGTGTGTTACAGAAAATCGGCATGAGTTCCCCTATTTTAGAGGGACCGGGGAATATTTTTCTCTTTTTCATTATGCCCTGTAACACTCTCAATTTGTAATTCACACAAACCAGTCCTACCAATCGACTGGATTTTCATCACATAATCATAATAAATAAAATAAGTACATAATAATAACAATTATAGAAATTATCACCCACAGAAACTTTATAATCAATTTTCATAACTAGTTGTATATATATATATACATATCCATCAATATCTACATCAAGTATATATATATATAGGCATATATTCACATATACATCAAAACATATATATATCAATAAAATATGGTGCCTTCCTCCCTTAGCCTCATGTCTCATTAGTGCTCCCCGGGAACCTTTGCTGCATTTTTTTACCTGTAAAATATTAAATTAAACAGAGTGAGCGACTATGGCTCAGTAAGAAAATCATACTAAACGCTTAAAGTATTTTATACCAGTACTAATCTTCTCTAATCTTTTTCATACTTAGCGTGTCTGAACTATTTACAACAAAATAATTAACACAGAACACGCATTTAACACGTATCATCATTCTTTTCTTTCACACATTTATTTCTTTCCTTATTATACAGATATGAATCACTCATTATGATTTATGCATGTATGAGTGTCATGACATTTCTATTTTCTGTTCGTACATCTTTCTTAACTCTTTATCAGCCACACAGGCTTGTATGCATAATTCTAATGTAAATGACTTTCATAAAATATTTACTAATTTGTTTCTCTCTCTTTCTCATTGATCGATCTAGACTACATATGATAGTACTTGCAGTCACCATACAAAGTATAATTCTCTCTTACACGCATTTTTTTTTCTTTGCTGTCCACACAGTACAGCTAATATTTTTCTTTTGCTGTTCACACAGTACAGCTGGTATTTTTCTTTTGCTGTCCACACAGTACAGCTGGTTGTCCACACAGTACAACCGATTATTTTATTTGCTGTCCACACAGTACAGCTGGTTGTCCACACAGTACAACCGATTATTTTATTTGCTGTCCACACAGTACAGCTGATATGTAAGGATTTTAAGTATGTTTTCTGCTTTCCTGTATCATATGAGTCATTATGAAAGCATGCATGACTTAGAAAATATTTTTCCTCTTTCTTTATTTTTTTCTAAATCATGCATATGTTATGATTCCTCATGTATGCATATATATCCATAATATGAAATATGCGCATCTGTTATTTTCCCTTATTCTTTTCATTCCTTCTCAAATATCATATTATTTTCTCGTGCATTTATATATATATATATATATATATATATATATATATATATATATATATATATATCATGCCTCAAATTAATTTCAATTATACAATATAGGCTTAATATAAGGGTTATTTCACATAACATACACATAATTAAACAACATTAACCTATATCGCATAAAATGACATTTTTGCCCTTATGGCCAAAATTACCTTTTTACCCTTATGGCCAAAAATTACATCCTGAATCATAATGAATTTTTTTATCCTTTTAAGCATAAATCACCTTAATTCTAATACCTTACACACTGATATAAGTAAAGGTTATTTAAATAACCTAACTCAAATTTACTTCAAGTATGTAAAGTATGAAATTCTTACATTTTCTTTGCTGATTTGGTGATTTAAGCTTATTCACCTTCTTTTCTTCTTTCTGGCAACCTTAATCAACCAAAAATATGATCATCCATCAAACTCCCAAATTTCACATATCTTAAAAATTAAATTTCTTACCTTAGAACTGACCAGAATTGACAGATCTACACTTTTTATAACTGGGGCCTCTGGAAATTAGGTGGTTTAGCTAGGTTTTTGGACGAATTTTGGTTAAGGAAAGTTTTTTAGCTCAAACAATGGAGGTTCTCGGCAAAATGGGAGAGAAAATGAATAGAAATAAATTTATAAGCCTATTGGACCATTTTGCCCTTAATCTTTTCCATAAATTACTATTTTATCCTTAGCCAATTACCAAAAACCCTTAGCACCACCATATAATTTCAAGTGTGCCCTTCAATTTTAATTCCCACTTTGTCCCTTGAATCTTTATAAAATGACCATTTTACCCCCTTTGAAAAATATTGCTCATTTAGTAGTTTTCTCTAATTCTTTTGTAATTTCTTTACACAATAAGTTGTAAAATCCATTCTAGGGGTAATTTTGGAAGTGGAGTTTACTGACACACCTGAATTCGGATGTTACATTTCTTCCCCCCTTAAAAGAATTTCGTCCTCGAAATTTAAACAAATAAGTTGGGAAATCTCTCTCTCATTTGTTGCTCAACCTCCCATGTGGCTTCTTCCACCTTATGATTCTTCCATAATACTTTCACTAATGGAATTGTCTTATTTCGGAGCTCTTTTATTCTTCTGTCCAGTATCTGCACTGGTTGCTCCTCATAAGCTAAATCTTCTTTTAATTCCACATCATCTGATTTCAAGACATGTGAAGGATCGCTAATGTACTTTCTCAATAAAGAAATATGAAATACATTATGAATTCGATCCATACTAGGTGGAAGTGCAAGTCTATAAGCCACCTTGCCCACTTTTTCTAAAATTTCAAATGGGCCAATAAATCTTGGAGCAAGTTTCCCTTTTCTTCCAAATCTCATCACGTGCTTATAAGGGGCTACTTTCACAAAAACTTTGTCACCCGGTTGAAACTCTACTTCTTTCCTTTTCAAATCTGCATAGCTCTTTTGTCTGTCCTGAGCTTGCTTCAATCTAGTCTTGATAATCTTTATATCTTCCACCATCCTTTGGGTTAACTCAGGCCCAAGAACTTGACTCAAATCATCTCGCTCTCCTATATAATCCCAATGTAATGGAGATCTACACTTTCGTCCATAAAGAGCCTCATATGGTGCCATTTTAATAGTGGACTGGTAACTATTATTATATGCAAATTCGATCAATGGAATCATTTCATGCCAAGTCATTTTATAATCTAAACAACAGGCCCTCAACATATCCTCTAGTATTTGATTAACCCTTTCTGTTTGGCCATCTGTTTGAGGATGATATGCTGTGCTAAATGCCAGCCTAGTACCCAATGCTCTTTGTAAGCTACCCCAAAAAGCTGAAATAAATCTGGGGTCTCTATCTGACACAATAGTTTTGGGTACGCCATGTAATCTCACAATCTCCCGTATATAAATCTGGGCCAATTGATCTGAAGCAAAACTATCTTTCACTGGAATAAAATGGGTCGATTTAGTCAATCTATCTACAATCACCCATAATGCATTATAGCCTTTTTGTACTCGAGGTAGGCCAATAATGAAATCCATTGAAATATCTTCCCACTTCCATTCAGGAATACTAAGTGGGTGAAGCAAACCTGAAGGTCTCTGATGCTCGGCCTTGACCTGTTGACATACTAAGCATTTAGCTACATAGTCACCAATATCTTTCTTCATACCTATCCACCAATAAGTTTTCTTTAAATCCTGATACATCTTTACTCCCCCAGGATGAGCAGTGTAAAGTGTATCATGTGCTTCACTTAGGATTTTCTTTCTCAATTCCAGATCTTGGGGAATACATACCCTGTTTCTGAACTTGAGCGCTCCATCTATCATTTGAAATTCAGTTGTTTTCCCTTCGCATATCTGTTGACTTATTTTCTGGCACCATAAATCTTCTACTTGTTTCTCTTTTATTTCATTGAAGAGATTAGGTTGAATTTCCAATCTAGCCACTTGACTTCTTATCACCTCAATCTGTTCCCTCTGAAACTCTTTTTGCAACTCTATCTGAATGGTGAGGTGAGCTATGGCAATCTTTCTACTCAAGGCATCGGCTACCACATTTGCTTTACCCGGTTGATATTTAATATCACATTCATAATCTTTGACTAGCTCTAACCATCTCCTTTGTCTCATATTCAAGTCTTTCTGAGTGAAGAAATATTTTAGACTTTTATGGTCGGTGTAGATATTACATTTAACTCCATATAAATAATGCCTCCAAATTTTTAAAGCAAAAACTACTGCTGCTAACTCTAAATCATGGGTAGGGTAGCGTGTTTCATAATCTTTTAACTGCCGAGAGGCATACGCTATCACCTTACCCCTTTGCATCATCACGGCTCCCAAGCCATTATACGAGGCATCACAATAAATATCATAATCTACACCTTCCTCTGGTAAAACTAAAATAGGAGCTGTAGTCAACCGTCTTTTTAGCTCTTGGAAACTCTTCTCACAAGCTTCAGTCCATAGAAAAGGAGTTCCTTGTCTGGTAAGAGCTGTAAGTGGTTTGGCTAATCGGGCAAAACCTTGAACAAATCTTCTGTAATAGCCGGCTAGCCCTAAAAAGCTTATAATCTCTTTCACAGTCTTCGGCCTCACCCATTCAAGTATTGTTTCTACTTTACTGGGGTCCACAGCTATACCTTCCTTAGTAACCACATGTCCCAAAAATACTACTCGATCCAACCAGAATTCACACTTAGAGAATTTGACATACAATTTCTTTTCTCTCAATCTTTGTAGCACAAATCTCAAGTGTTCGGCATGTTCTTCTTCTGATTTAGAATATATCAAGATATCATCAATAAATACCACCAGAAATTTGTCAAGGCAATCATGAAATACTCGATTCATTAAATCCATAAAGATTGCTGGAGCATTAGTCAATCCAAAGGGCATTACCACAAACTCGTAGTGCCCGTAGCAAGTCCGAAAAGCTGTCTTTGGAATATCCTGCTCTGCAATCCTCACCTGGTGATAACCCGACCTCAAGTCAATTTTGGAGAACACAGAAGCTCATTTCAATTGATCAAATAAATCATCAATTCGAGGCAACGGGTATTTATTCTTCACTGTCAATTTATTCAACTCCCTGTAATCTATGCACATACGAAGCGACCCATCTTTCTTTTTGACAAATAGTATGGGTGCTCCCCAAGGAGAGTGGCTAGGTCTAATAAAACCCTTATCTAAAAGTTCTTGCAACTGTTTCTTTAATTCTTGTAATTCAGCTGGAGCCATTCGATAAGGGGCTTTTGAAATTGGGGCTGAGCCAGGTTCTAACTCGATACTAAACTCTAACTCTCTCTCTGGAGGTAAACCTGGTAGCTCATCAGGAAAGACATCTGGGAAATCTTGTACTATTGGGACATCCTGAACACCCAATCTTTGAACATCATGCTCATGCACCACATGAGCTAAATATCCCGTACACCCCTTTTTCAATAATTTTTGTGCTTTTACATTACTGATCATCATACTAGGTTGATGACCCTCTCCGAAATTAAAGTAATCCCCATTATCAAGTAGGAATCGAGCCTTTTTCTTTCTACAGTCAATCTCAACTCCATATCTTTCTAAGAAATCCATGCCTAAAATAACATCAAAATCGGGCATATCAAAGACAATCAAGTCCACCTTTAACTCTCTCCCATGTATCACTACCTTCTGGTCTTTTAGCATTTTATCTGTAATCACACTCCCACCATCTGGCATCTCAATTCTAATGGAATGGGTAGATCTAACAGGCACTAAACCTACCCTTTCAATAACCCCTGGTGCAATCAAGGAGTGTGTAGCTCCTGAATCAATCAATGCATATAAAGAAATCGAGTGGAAAAAGAGCTGACCAGTAACTGCAGATGGACTAGCCTCCGCCTGACTATGGGTAGCTGTATAAACCCGTGCATTAGTACCTCTCCCTGGTTGCACTGGTGGAATTAGGCTTTGTTGTGGCTGTATCTGAACTGACACTTCGGTACTTGGGCAATCCTTTGCTATATGCCCTGGCTGTCGGCATCTATAACAAATCACCTGTTTCTGCTGGTACCAACATTCCCCACTATGACGTCTCCCACAAATCTGACATTGGGGAATATTTTCTTTTCTAGGCCTTTTGTCACTCTTCCAACCTTTTCTACTTGCTTTTGACTGGAATTTTCTTTTTCCTCTATTATTTCTGAAACTGGAGCCAATTGAACTACCCCCTGATGTTGTAACTGGTGCAGAAATAGTCAATGAAGCAGGTAAAGCTGACTGACTTGGCATCACTGTTTGGGGTACTGTCAATGATAGAGGTGTTGACATGGAAGGTACATTCCTGGGTAGCTTATTAACATATACCTCTAACCTCAATGCTCTCTCCAATGCCTCTTCATAAGTTTGAGGAGGTTGTGGTCCAGCTAACACATGCAAGGCTATCTCTGGTCTAAGGCCCTGAAGAAATCTGTCCAGTCGGAGACTAGGGGTACTCACCATACCTGGAGCAAAACTGGCTAAGACATCAAAACGGGTAGAGTAATCCTTTACTGAACCCTCTCCCTGCTGTAAAGAAATAAACTCTTGAACTTTGCTGTTACCACATCAGCTGTTCTGTATTGGGCCTCAAATACCCTTCTAAAGTCTTTCCAAGTCATCAGATCCACATTTCTGGTTTCTTTAACTAGGTCCCACCATACGCGGGCCTCTCCCCTCATCAAGAAACTGGCATACCGAACTTTTTCTCTATCAGTCATAGAAAATAAATCCATAGTACTTTCCACTTGCTTGATCCATTCATCAGCCACTAAAGGATCTTTAGTACCTTTAAATTCAGGAGGGGTATGTTGATTAGGTAAGGAATAAATGGGCTCAAGTCGCCTTTGAGCTCTAATTTCTCCTCTCCCTGCATTCCTCATTTCATTTCTGATTTCTTCTATGACTTCCTCACGAATCTCACTTCTAATCTCATCTCGGATGGCATCTCTGGCTATATTTTCAGGTGTGGGTCTATCTTGACTCTCAGTCAACACCTGACGGACTATATCTCGTATTTCTGCTAGCCCAAATCCTGAACCAACTGACGGGGCAGGGTTAGACGGTTCTCCCGTCTCTCTCTGAATACCTCTTCCACGACCCCGTCCTCGTCCTCGTCTTGTGGTACTCATCATCTAATAACTGCATAAGTGTAATTACATAATATTCTATTATTTGAATACAGGTAAAGAAAATAACTTACTGCAGTCGATTCTCGGGAGCTGATCTGTGAGACATGAGGGGCACCTGTGAAATACTAGAATGCAAAACCATAGATATATTGTATTATATTACCACACATTATATTATATCTTCCTTTAAGCGCCCAAAATCGCGCTCTGATACCAAAAATGTAACCTCTCCTAACCATTGGGTGTGTTACAGAAAATCGGCATGAGTTCCCCTATTTTAGAGGGCCCGGGGAATATTTTTCTCTTTTTCATTATGCCCTGTAACACTCTCAATTTGTAATTCACACAAACCAGTCCTACCGCTCGACTGGATTTTCATCACATAATCATAATAAATAAAATAAGTACATAATAATAACAATTATAGAAATTATCACCCACAGAAACTTTATAATCAATTTTCATAACTAGTTGTATATATATATATACATATCCACCAATATCTACATCAAGTATATATATATATAGGCATATATTCACATATACATCAAAACATATATATATCAATAAAATATGGTGCCTTCCTCCCTTAGCCTCATGTCTCATTAGTGCTCCCCGGGAACCTTTGCTGCATTTCTTTACCTGTAAAATATTAAATTAAACAGAGTGAGCGACTATGGCTCAGTAAGAAAATCATACTAAACGCTTAAAACATTTTATACCAGTACTAATCTTCTCTAATCTTTTTCATACTTAGCGTGTCTGAACTATTTACAACAAAATAATTAACACAGAACACGCATTTAACACGTATCATCATTCTTTTCTTTCACACATTTATTTCTTTCCTTATTATACAGATATGAATCACTCATTATGATTTATGCATGTATGAGTGTCATGACATTTCTATTTTCTGTTCGTACATCTTTCTTAACTCTTTATCAGCCACACAGGCTTGTATGCATAATTCTAATGCAAATGACTTTCATAAAATATTTACTAATTTGTTTCTCTCTCTTTCTCATTGATCGATCTAGACTACATATGATAGTACTTGCAGTCACCATACAAAGTATAATTCTCTCTTACACGCATTTTTTTTTCTTTGCTGTCCACACAGTACAGCTAATATTTTTCTTTTGCTGTTCACACAGTACAACTGATATTTTTCTTTTGCTGTCCACACAGTACAGCTGGTTGTCCACACAGTACAACCGATTATTTTATTTGCTGTCCACACAGTACAACCGATTATTTTATTTGCTGTCCACATAGTACAGCTGACGTGTAAGGATTTTAAGTATGTTTTCTGCTTTCCTGTATCATATGAGTCATTATGAAAGCATGCATGACTTAGAAAATATTTTTCCTCTTTCTTTATTTTTTTCTAAATCATGCATATGTTATGATTCCTCATGTATGCATATATATCCATAATATGAAATATGCGCATCTGTTATTTTCCCTTATTCTTTTCATTCCTTCTCAAATATCATATTATTTTCTCGTGCATTTATATATATATATATATATATATATATATATATATATATATATATATATATATATATATATATATATATATATATATCATGCCTCAAATTAATTTCAATTATACAATATAGGCTTAATATAAGGGTTATTTCACATAACATACACATAATTAAACAACATTAACCTATATCGCATAAAATGACATTTTTGCCCTTATGGCCAAAATTACCTTTTTACCCTTATGGCCAAAAATTACATCCTGAATCATAATGAATTTTTTTATCCTTTTAAGCATAAATCACCTTAATTCTAATACCTTACACACTGATATAAGTAAAGGTTATTTAAATAACCTAACTCAAATTTACTTCAAGTATGTAAAGTATGAAATTCTTACATTTTCTTTGCTGATTTGGTGATTTAAGCTTATTCACCTTCTTTTCTTCTTTCTGGCAACCTTAATCAACCAAAAATATGATCATCCATCAAACTCCCAAATTTCACATATCTTAAAAATTAAATTTCTTACCTTAGAACTGACCAGAATTGACAGATCTACACTTTTTATAACTGGGGCCTCTGGAAATTAGGTGGTTTAGCTAGGTTTTTGGACGAATTTTGGTTAAGGAAAGTTTTTTAGCTCAAACAATGGAGGTTCTCGGCAAAATGGGAGAGAAAATGAATAGAAATAAATTTATAAGCCTATTGGACCATTTTGCCCTTAATCTTTTCCATAAATTACTATTTTATCCTTAGCCAATTACCAAAAACCCTTAGCACCACCATATAATTTCAAGTGTGCCCTTCAATTTTAATTCCCACTTTGTCCCTTGAATCTTTATAAAATGACCATTTTACCCCCTTTGAAAAATATTGCTCATTTAGTAGTTTTCTCTAATTCTTTTGTAATTTCTTTACACAATAAGTTGTAAAATCCATTCTAGGGGTAATTTTGGAAGTGGAGTTTACTGACACACCTGAATTCGGATGTTACATAAATATACATTATGTCATTTGTGCTTGAATCAATGCATGAGATTAATTTTATGTTTGATTAGACCATGTTTAGTAGATTAATATTTATTTGATTATGAATAAGTTCATAATACGTGATGAATATTAATTTAGTTGATAGATGAATTATTTAGGGATGATCATGGGTGTAATTTGTCAATTTTCAAAGTTCAAATAATGGGGTTGTAATATTCTTTTATTAGGGGGTTCATATGAAATAATTGCCCATTTTATTTATTTTATTTTATTGGGCGTACGTGCTTAAGTTTTTGATGTAGTCAAAGCGACTGGACAAAGACCCAAAAGTGACTCAAATGGTGATCTGAATGAAAATATTGACTTAGGCAAATAGTTTCCATTAAGATGTATTTTTGAAAACCTCATAATCATTCCACTATGTTTTAAATTATGCATATATTAGATATATGTGTGCCATGCTAAATGAATTTAACTAACTCTAAGTTAACCTAAATCTCCCTAACATAAATTTCAATATCCCAATATTTCTATTATGTGAGAGATATGAAATTGATGTTATGGAATTAAGCTTATCTTGTTCTTGGATGGTTATTTTCATCATATCCAATATTTCTATTATGTGAGGACATGGTGAAAATGTCTTTTTAGGAAAGTGTGATAGTTCGAGTTTAACTAGCTAAAGGTAACAAGAATTCTATTATGTAAGCTGTTCAGAACGAAGGGTTTGAAAAATGAATCAAGTCTTATATAGAGATATAAATAGATAGGGTTTCCTACTTGTTGAATTTAATTGACCAAGATTTCTATTATTTGAGGTTAATTAGAATTAATAAGAATGTCATTAGGACATTAGTATGGATTAATAATTAAAGAACTAGTTTTCGAATGTGACAAAGAACGATAAGTCATATGGTTATTAAATCGTAGTCAATGACTTGTCGTATGATTGTATTAGTGTATGAAGTAAACCTTTGACTTGAGATGTCATGGTTGGATCTGATATGGATGTGCGTGATTCATATGGTGTATAAATACGGGGCTAACATATTCTATACAAGAAGTCATGTTGGTCATGTGTTATTTGTATGTAGAGATGAATGATGATCATGATGGAATCTATTGATTTGGAAACTATTGGGTTTTGGATATCTACTGATTGACCTTATTTGAATTTTGGAATGAACATTAATAAATATTAAAAGCCAAAATCTCTAGTCAGAGTATAATGTAAGTCATACAAAGGATATTCGTGATGACGTCTTCTAATATATTAATTGACAATTTGTATAAAATCAAAATTAGGGCTTTAATGATCCATGAGCCTAAAATCAATCAAGATTAGACAACGAAAGGATATTACCTATACAAAATGTCTTATTGGGGATATTAGGTTCAATAGCGCATTTTGTCATTATGGTTTAGGGGCTATGGGACATTACTATATGTTTACCATTGTCATTAAGTTTTCGGATACACTTTCAAATCGTCTAAAAGGGGACTCATGACTATATTACAATGAACTTAAAAGGTCAGACTAATAAACCAAGCTTTAAGAATGAGGATTAATTATCCAAAGTTGACTAGCACCTTTTGAAGGATAATAAAAATGACATAAAATGTTATATAGGTGCAAAATTAACATTTTAAAAGTTAAGATGCTAGTGAGATACTAGCTTCGTCATACTTTAAATTGTGAATTTAATAGGCTAAAAGAAAATTTCAAAACTGTTTATTGGCCATTATTATAAAATAGGTCTTTAGTCTATTTTAATACAAGTTAGTTCATTTGAACTAAAATCTCTCTTACTAAAAGAAAATCCTTTCCCCTCTCTCTTTTAAAGATTGGCCAAGGTGAAGAAAAACTTGGTTGTAGACTTTTTTGGAGGTTTTTTCAAGTAAGAGGCATTTTCCATCATCCTTTATTAACAAAGAAAGCAAAGAAGTAGGCATAACCTTTAAACCATCTTATATTGCTTTCCATGCTTTGATTCTTGCTTTTATGTACATATATGTCTACATTTGCATCCTTTCTGTTCCCTTTTTCTTTCACACCCCTATGTAACTTTGGAGAAAAAACATAAATGAAGGTGTGTGAATTTAGTAATGCTAGGGAAAAGTTTCTATACTTGTAGGAGACTAAAAAAATGATTACTTTATCCTTGTGAGGGATTAAAAGATAAGACCCTAACAAAGGCAACATGAGAGCATATCTTGAAAAACATGCCCAACTATGTGTATGGTAGTAAGAAAAGGTTCTAGGGATACGCAATTATGTGATGGCATGAATCCTAAGCAAACCGATTTTGAATTGAAAACTAAGAATAGTGTATTATGTTATTTTGTGAAATCACTTGGGCTAGTCTATGTGACCTTGATACTCGTGCACACACTGACATTTGGTGTCTAAGCATCTAGGATGCTTATGCAATATTAGGAAAGATCTAAGGTCTTACTTTTCTTATTATTTGGTATTCGTAGCCCAAAACCTAATTAGCATGTGTATTAGGTAAACCTTATGATTGATATCTAAGATGTTTTATGCTTTCACCAAGTGTTTGGGATGTTAATATACATCATATGGGTATAGTCATCTGAGATGACACCACTATTGGAGATTAGGCACTAAGGCACTGGGAATACTCGGATGGGCATCCAAGATGGTAGGAAAACATCTGAAATACCACATTGGGATATGACATGGGACATGAATTGTTAATTATAGTCATGATTTACGTTGTGTGTTTGTTAATTATTTCATAGAAAATTGTAACTAAAAAAAAAAAGTTATGTAACTAATGAAGATTGAAGACAATCACTTGAGAAATAAAAGCTTTTGGGGGATTAATTCAAGCAGCAATTGTTCTTGGGTTTGGAGGAAATTGCTTTCTCTAAGGGAAAGCATCAAGGGAAAAATCAAAAGAATTGTAGGTAATGGGCAGAATACTCACCTTTGGTATGACAATTGGCACCCTCTAGGCCCTCTCATAGACAAATATGGCCATAGAGTGGTTTATGATTCAAGACTTCCGTTGTATTGTAAAGTAAAGGAGGTGATTGAAGAAGAAGCATGGAAGTGGCCTTTGACAAATTCCACAGCTCTTTTGGAACTAAAAAATACCATCATTCCTCCTCCTTCTCATGGTGATGATATCCTTTGGTGGAAACCAAGCTCCAATGGTTTATTCTCCATCAAATCGGCTTGGAATAGCATTAGAGGATCCAAAGCCAAAGTGCCATGGTATAGTATCATTTGGTTCAAAAGACATTTCCCAAGGCACTCTTTCATCGCATGGATGGGGATCAAGGGTGGTATGAAGACCAAAGATAAGCTTTATGACCTCGGCATCATTCCAAGCAATATGTGTGGTCTATGCAATGGGGATCCGGAAAGCATGGATCATCTCTTTTTCAAATGCCCTTATTCTGCCGCCATTTGGAGTCATTTTGCTAATCTTTGCTGGTTTGATATTCCCCCCCTTCCTTGGGGCACTCTTGTTCTCTACTATGCCGACAAATGGAAGGGAGATAAACTTCTACACATCATTTGTAAGCTTTGCTTTGGTGCCACTTTATACTACATATGGGTTGAACGTAACAATGTATACTTTGGTAGGAACAAATCTCCGCAAGAAAGAATCATTGCCGCCATCAAGGATTGTGTGAAAGCTAGAACATTGTCCTTATCAAACATTCAAAGATCTTCCGTAAATGACTCCATTGCATTGATATGGGACTTGCCGAGATCCATATTTTGTTAACTTGCTGATTTTCGGATATTGGAATTGTAATGTCTTGTTTTCTTATAGCTAGTTTTATGCTTATGTGATTTCGTATGGCTTGTAGTTTTGGTTGTTTGCTCTCCTTATCCATAGCTTTGAGTTTTCGGTTGTACTTAACTTGAGCCTATTTGCTTCTTGTTTGTACTCTTGTGTTACATGCATGATTGTTGGCATAACCTAGGGGCATGTCCTAGGTATGCTTGTGTTAGGTTTAATCTAGGGACATTGTCCTAGATAAACCAATATGTACATTTTGTCTTTGGTATAAAAATCATTAATTACTTACCAAAAAAAAAAAGATTGAAGACAAAAGAGAAGCACAAAAACCCAAAGATAAAGATTGACCTAGGTTGATTAATCAATTGGTTTAATGGGCTTGACATTAGTAATGGTTATGTGCAAACATGTTTTAATTTACGTTATAGAATGTATGTATAGCTTTTATTTTTGCAAATATCACCTAACATTCAAATTAAAACTGATGAGACTGTTTAATTAAAACCCTCAAATCGAATATTAAGTTTAAAATTAAATTTGTGTCTTCCAATATGTTACCCTAATTAAGTCCTTGTTTGTTGGAACCTTATTCACTAAAGTGAAGGGCGCACTTCTACCAACTAGAAAATTAGGAGTTGATCATATTAGGTCTAATTTAACTAGTGTACTTTTCTTATTCGCTAAAGCGAAGGTAAAGTACATTAGAGGCATGAGTAGGGAATGCATTTGTTAATACAAGGTGATATGTAATATCCACCCTACTGATACTAATACCAAGAGTCACAATTGACATCGCATGATTTGTTAGGATAATACCTAACCCAAGATCATAGGCTTTTGATGATTAATTTGAAATTTATCTATTCGATTAATTCGAACTTGTTCACTAAAATGAATGGGAGAATTAAAGTGATAGGATCTTGGTCTACTAGGAAGTTGCCTGGAACTTCTTGAGTATAATAATGAGTGCTATTGGTTTAAGGAAAATAGTAGAAGCATTTTAATTAGTTAAATCTATAATTAAAATAAAATTACTTATTCGTTTTATTTGTAATTGTAGATAACAACTCACCATGTCAATTCTAACTTATCGATCAAATCTAGAAAAAGAAAATAGGCTTATCGAAAGCAATTTCATTGATTGGTACATAAATCTTTGGATTACACTATGTTAAAAGAAGAGATTGTATATCTTTGATAGGTCATCACCCTATGAGCCTGGTCTCAGTCTATCCAAGAGTAAACAGATACCTTTAACAAGTATCTAGATGACTCTATAAAGGTTCAGTGCCTTATACTAACCTTCATGTCACCTAAGCTTCAGTTTCAACATAAGGAAATGGAAAAGCCATTTATACTTGCAATCCTTTGAGAGTTATATAACACTCATGTGGGGGTTAAACGATATAAGTCGTCAAGTGAGTTGTTTAATTACAAACTTTCTCAAGGAGGCCAAGTTGGCCTTTATATGATCAAGATGATTAACTATATTAAGTGGTTGGTGAGCTTAAGTTCTATCATGGACAATGAGTTTGCCATTGACCTAATGTTAAATTTTTCCCCTCAATCTTAGGTTAATTTTATTACAAATTTTAACCTGAACAAAATGGAGAAGTCTCTTGAGGAGTTGTTATATATGTCAGGACAACTGAACAAGAAATATATAAGGTTGCTTCCAATAATATACTCGACCTATGAATAGTATTGGAAAAGGAAAGTTTGTCTACTTTTTTGTGGCAAAACTAGTCACCAAAGAAGACATTACAAACCTTTTTAGAAAAGAAGAATAAGGTAGTTAAAGTCTCTACTTTAAGTATGTTTTTCATTGAGATAAATTATTCTCTTTATTCATCCTGGGTTATAAACACAAGATTTGGTTCTCATATTGGTTTTGATATGTAAGGATTATAACAGTGTAGATTGCTTGCCAAAAAAGAGGTCGACTTACGTGTTGGAAATAGAGCATGAGTTGTTGCATTAGCTATAGGGGTCTATTATTTTAGGTTGTCCACTTGCTTTTTTAAGAATTGAAAAACTATTATTATGCTTCTTTTGTTTTTAGAAACCTTGTTTTTGTGTCTATGTTAGACAAAGAGGAATTTTATATATTTTTTATGGAATAACTGAATTGTCTAATGCTTTATATATTCTAAAACTTGATAATGAAATTCTCAATATGTAAAATAATGAACGGGTAAAATTGGATAAGCTGAATACCATATATTTATGGCATTGTAGGCTAGGTCATATAAGACTGAAACACATATAAAGACTTCTTAAACAAAGAATCTTGTGATCATTTGACCTTAAACTATATGATGAATACAAACCATGCCTATCATATAAAATGGCGAAAACACGTGATGCGAACCTTGACAATTTGACGCAAGACTCAATGCCCAAGAAAATACTTCCCCAAGACTGAATCGGTTTCGTCACTGAATGACCTCTGACTTGAATCGATATGGAATCTTATGAACCTTGGAATTACAATAGTGAACACCACAAGACAAGACTTGATAAGTTCAAATTATTGATAGTTTTCAATAGTAAATGAAATTGTGCAAAAGTTGGCCAAAAGATCTATTCATCATGAAAATTTTAGTTTTCATAGCACAATGTCAACTTAACCCTAAACTACCCATGGCTTAATGGACTTTCAAACTTTCCAAGCCCATTACCTAAATAACTATCCAAAACACTAATTAAATTAAAAGAAAATGTGTCAATTGGGCTCAACAAAGCCTAGCCCGGTCACAAACAAGTTTAAAATCATAAAAACCGAAAACCCTAAATTTGGGTAAACTAAAACTGCGTAATATAGACTAAAATAGTTTTATTTGGGCCTTTAAATTAGGCACAACTATAAAAACCAAATTGTGTTATAGAGCTCAAAACGAGCTTCACGTTGATATATTACAGACTCTATAACTCTTCCCGGATCAAAAGTTATGGTCATTCAAAGTCTGTCTATGCATAAGCTCAGGCCTAAATCAAGTTGACCTCTCAGTTCTGCTTCTGGTAATTGGCCTAATCAGAATGTGTCGTGGATTTACTTGATGGCTCGATGCTCTTACGATGCCTCCATCATCACATTTCACTAAAAAACAGTGAAAATGTGACTAAACTGTTAGGGATTATACATAGCGATTTGTGTAGACCCATGATAGTCCATAGTAGATATAAGAAAGTCTACTTCGTCACAGTTACTAATGAATTCAATAGATATGGCAATGTGTTTTCTATAAAACACAATAATGAATGCTTTGAGAAATTCAAAGAATTCAAGAACAAGGCGGAATAGCAACTTAAGAAACAAATTAAAATCCTCTGAAGTCATTGAGAAGACGAATACCTAAGTGTTGAATTTAGAGAATACCTAAAGGAAAATAGGATTGTGTCTCAATCACTCCTCCTAGTACACCACAACATAATAGTGTATCTAAATAGATGAATAAGACTTTGATGGAAATATCAAGTCTATGATAAGTTTCATAAATCTGCACATCTTTCTAAGGTTATGGCCTAAAAATTACTACCTACACATTAGATTATGTCTCGTCTAAATCTATGAATAAAACTCTATACGAATTGTGCACTAGGTGAAAGCCCAATCTAGATTACTAAAAGATTTAAGTTGTGAAACTTATGTCAAGAAATTAACTTCAAACAAGTTTAGCTCCAAATTGAAAAGTGCACCTTTGTGAGGTACCCAAAGGAACTAAAGGATACTACTTCTACCACTTGGATGAGCAAAAGGTCTTTGTTGCTTACACTGGCATTTTTCTTGAGAAGGAATTTATTCTCAAAAAGACTAATGGAAGGAAGGTGTAACTTGATAAAGTTCTTGTACCACAAGATACCATAAATTCTAAACAAGATGATATGCCATCTCAGATAGTTGATTATAATAAAGAAATTCCTCTATCTCAAGTGGAACAAACTCAATGCACATAAGAGCTACGTAGGTCTACACAAGGACATCATGAGCTAGAGAGATTTGGTTTTTTTCTGACTCAACACAGTGATGTGCTCATTATCCATGATAACAAGTCGATGATCTATGATGAAGCTATTTCAAGTCTAAATTTAAAAAAATGGTTGGAAGCCATGAAATCCAAAATAGGCCCTTGTACTAGAACCAAGTATTGTCTTTAATGGATGTATCTAAAAATGTAAAACCCATAAAATGCAAATGGGTTTTTAAAAAGAAAATTGACATAGAAGGTAATGTGAATACCTATAAAACATGATTTATTGCCAAAGGTTTCACTAAAAAGCATGGCATTAACTATGCTAAAACCTTTTTGTCAGTTGTTATGCTTAAGTATATTAGAATTATGCTTGTTACAGTAGTATACCATGACTATAAAATCTTTTAGATAGACATCAAGACTACTTTCCTAAATGGTAACCTTGTGGAGGATCTCTATATAATGCAACCCAATGGTTTCATTCTTGCTAGATAGGTAAACAAGGTATACAAGATGCAAAAGTTTATTTACAGACTTAAACAAGCTTCGAGGAGCTAGAACATCGTTTTGATAAAGTTATTTATGAGTTTGGATTCATCAAAACAAAGATGAACCATATATGTATAAGAAGGTTAGTAGAGCGTGATTGCGTTTCTAATATTGTATGTTGATGACATATTTATTATTGGAAATGAAATACTAAACTTGCAATTGGTAAAGATTTGGTTATCCAAGTATTTCTTCATGAAGGACTTAAGATAAGCGGTTTATATTCTTGGAATTAAAATCTATTAAAATAGAACCCATAGGTTACTTAGTCTAAGTCAAAACACGTACATAGACAAGGTATTAACCATATTCAATATGGAAGAATCCAAGAAAGGACTTTTACCCATATCCCATGGTATATATCTTTAAAAAAAAAGATGTGTCCACATACACAATCTAATAGAGATAAGATAAGTAGGATCTAATATGTCTCGACTATAAGATAGATCATCTACACTATGTTATGCAAAGGATTGATAAAACGTATACCCTTATAACTAGAATAGAAACAATCAGGATATTACTTGCTTATGCATGCCCTATAAATTTCAAACATTTTCAAATAGATATAAAAAGTGTTTTTTGAATTGGTTTTATTCAAGAAGAGGTATATGTTGAACAACCATATTTTTAATGAATTTCCAAACCATATTTTTAAAATAACTAAAGTTCTATATGATTTAAAGTAAGCTCTTAGAGCTTGGTATGAGAGACTTGGCACATTTTTCATTGAAAATGGTGTTTAAAGGCAAGATAGATACCAGTTTATTTATTAAAAGGCATAAGAAAGACATTCTAATTTTGTAAATTTATATGGATGACATCATCTTTGGTGCTACTAATTAATCTATATGTAAAGAGTTTTTTAAGATGATATAGGGGGAATTTGAGATAAGCATGATAGGGGAACTCAACTACTTCCTTAGACTTCAAATCAAATAACTCAAGAGAGGAATCTTGCTCAACCAATCAAATTACATCAAAGATTTCCTCAAAAGGTTTAACATAAGTGAAGCTAAAGAACAACCAACCCCAATGAGCACATCAATGAAGTTAGATACAGATGAGGTTAAAAATGTTGACACCAAATCATATAAAAGCATAATAGGTGCATTATTATATTTAAGCTTATTTAGGCCAAATATAACATTTAGTGTATGCATGTGTGAAAGATTCCAAGTCAATCCTAAAGAATATCATTTGAATGTCGTAAAAAATAATTTTTAAATACCTTAAGGGCATCTTAAACATTGGTTTATGGTATCTTAAAAGATCATAATTTGAACTAAAAACATATTCTAATGTCAATTTTGGGATATTTAAGATTGATAAAAAAAGCACAAGTGGTATTTGTCAATTGGCCAAATGACTATTTCCCACCCAAGGTTTAGCGTTTTCTCAAATGTCCCCCCTTTAACTATGAAAACACCAAACACCCACCCATGACCGGTTAGATTTAACAAAACCCTAATGGTGATAAGGGTAAAATCGTCATTTTCTCTAGAATATTAAAAATAAACTAAAATAGAATATATTTTGCCCCCCTAAACTTTAAAAACTAAAATTCCCCCAGCCTAAGTTTTAAAAAATCACAGTTTCACCCTCCCGAAGTATTGCCGACGGTCTCTGGCTCTATTACCGACGGTCTCTCCCTCTCGAAGCATCCTCACCTTTCAGAGATCTCTTTCCTCCCATTTGGACTTTCAATCGGAGTCGGAGAAGTTGTGGAAGACGAAAAACTTCATCGGGGAAGATGAAGTTCTTCGTCTTCCTAGTCCTCGTCGTCGTCTGGGAAGACGACGTCTTCCCAGACAAAGACAAGAAGACGAGACGACTCGTCGTCCTCTGGGAAGACGAGTCGTCTTCATTTGGGAAGACAATTGTCTTCCCAGACGACGAAGACGAGATCGATCGATCTCGTCTTCGTCGTCTGGGAAGATGATTTCTCTTCCTAGACGGCTTCTCTCTACATCGGATGCGTTGAGGTCGAGTTGAGAGGGGTCGTCGGTGGAAGAGAAACCGTTAGGAGGGGAAGACGGCTGGTGATGACGCTGGAGAAAGCAACGGAGAAGGGTTTGGAAATTGGAAGGGTTTGGAAATAAACCCTAGAGGGGAAAATGCAATCTTTTCAAACTTAACTTAGGAAAAAAATGTTAGTTTTTAAACTTTTAGGGGGGAAAATGAGATTAAATTTTTAGGCGTTAGGGTTCTGTTAAATCTAACCGGTCATGGGTGGGTGTTTGGTGTTTCTATAGTTAAAGGGGGCACATTTGAGAAAACGCTAAACCTTGGGTGGGAAATAGTCGTTTGGCCTTGTCAATTTATAGGAAATATGTTAGTCTCATGGTTTTCAAAGAAACAAAATTTAGTGGTAGCATTTACTATAGAAGCCAAATATGTTTTCACAGCTAATTATTATTTACAACTTTTATGGATAAGACTACAACTTGTGGATTTTATTTGAAATGAAAAACATGTAAAGTTTTTAGGGCATTGATAATCGACAATGCAATGGAATATAAAATTTAAATCTAAAACAATCCTAAAAACTCTAGTCAGGATACCAATTTTAAACATAAAATTTATGAACATGTAGAACACTTATAGGGTGTTTCAGAAATAATACTTACAATGATGGCTCTTTCAAAATTCGTATGACTTGAGATATGTTATCCAACCCTTGTGAGGTAATTCCTTGGTATCCATATAGAGCATAAACGTAAATAGGGAAATCCAAGCAAAAAGGTTGCTAGGGCTCTTTACTAGAAAAACCATTCACGATAGAAAGAGAAAGCATAGAAAATAAAGACTAGGGTTTTTATGTTCTGTGTTTGCTTATTGAATTTACACAAAAAGCATGCCTTATATATATGTGTAGGTATTTGAGCAAGACTAAAATTTCAAGCATGCATGACACCCTCAACACACAAATGCACGATTAGCATGAAAGATTGCCTAACTGACATCTATCAGGCTATGTATATGGTTGACATCACTTATGTGTGTCGGTTGGCATGACCAAGGCTTGTATGACTGGCACACACATGTATGTAGGCTAACATGGCCGAGACTTACACGACTAGCACATTATATGTGTTGGTTAGCATGAAAAAGAAAAACTTACACATTTAGCACTATATGTGTGTATTGGTCGGTATCTTTTCTTTCTTCATGGTATCGACCGACTTCATGAATTTGCATGGTTGGCACTTCTCTCACCAAGTGCATGGTTGGCACTTAGTCAAGGCATGGTCAAATAGAGTCTTCTAAACTAATTGGGCAAACCTAGTCCATTGACGGTCTCTTTCTTGGCCCTAAACGTTAGAATTGTCAATAAACAATCCATTCATCTGATTTTGATTCAACTATTTTATGCATGTGACCCATAAACACTATCAAACTGACAGTATCCAAATTTGGGGTGAATCTAGACATAAAACAAGATTGGCCTATAACAAAGCATCATGACCACCCAAACAACTAAGTATCAACATGCATCTCTTAAGCTTTTATAACATCATAGTTACATGCAATTCAATTCTTTCGTCAACCGATATCTCTTATGGCTAAGACATAGAAATTGTCTATCTTAGTGGTTCCTTGGTATAAACTAATACACACTAATGACTAATAGGGATTAGGCTACAATCTCATCCACTATGACAATAGATTCAAACTGTCATAGATGTCATTCAGTATTTTCATGTGAAATATCTTTACTAATGCTAAAAAGTGGTAAATCTTTTATTGATAAACTATAGCCCTCATATATCTCATGATATGGCTGACCATTATCTTTATATTTATCCTAATTATGACAACACGTTAGATAACATCAAGTCATACCAATCTTTACATAGGACAGTTTGGTAACCTTAAATCAAAGGGTCACATGCACCCGTAGTGTTTAGAGGATTTATTCCATAAACACTGGAGCAACCATCTAAATGGATATCTTTTGGTTAAATCAATTTGATAAACACATCTACAAAATCCATCTATATGTTGCACTAAACGTTTTATAAGAATTTTAACACGTGAGAACTGCCGCCACTTTTGATAGGGTAACTTAATACTATGATAATTCTATCATCATTGCATGTGCACTTATGAATTGCAATGTTAGGATTACAAACATTTCTAGAATGGCTATTTAATGTGTACATAGAGTTTTCACGATTAGTCATCTGTTCCCTTTGTCACAGTTTTACAATTCTAAAGACATGTTATTCGTATAATCATATAAATAAATAACATATGAATTGAATAATAATAAATCATTTTATTAATTATTAATATAAAATTACATTCATAAACACCAAATTGGATTGGCTCCAAGGCACCTACCCTAACAAAATGTACCAATTTTTTGTGATAATACAATTGTGATCCAACTTTCCAAAAATCCAATCTTGCACTCTAGAATAACAATATAGACATTCGGCATCATTTCTTATGTGATCATGTGAGATATTAAGATTGAATGGTCAGTAGTTATACAACCCGATAAAATCTTCACTCGAATGAAATAACAGTCTATTTTTATATGTTTCGTCCTTTCATGGAATACTGGATTAGAAGCAATATAAAGTGTTGTTTAATTGTCACAAAGAAGTTTCATCTATGCTATATTTGCAAATTTTAACTCTTGAATCAATTTTTTCAACCGTACAAGCTTACAAGTAACCAATGTCATAGCACGATATTTTGCCCCTGTACTAGATTTAACTATAACATCTTGCTTTTAACTTTTCTATGAAACCAAGTTACCACCAATAAGAATACAGTATCCTGAAGTCAAGTGTCTATCAGATGGAGATCTTGCCTAATCAACATTAAAATATCTAACAATCTGAGTTTGACCTCTGTCTTTATAAAGTAATCCTTTTCCTAGTACTCTCTTAATATAACTCAAGATTTGAATAGTTGCATCCTAATGAGAATTGCACGAAGATTGGAGGAACTGACTAACAATACTAACTGAAAAGGAGATATCTGGTCTTGTGACAGTTAGATAGTTGAGTTTGCCTATTAACCTTCAATATTTCCCAAGGTCTATAAGTGGCTCTTTCTGTCCTAGCACAAGTTTAGTATTAGGGTCTATAGGAGAATCAATGAGTTTACAATCCAACATCCCTGTCTCTTCCAAGATATCCTACGCATACTTCCTTTGAGAGATAATAATACATGTCTTACACTAAGCAACTTCTATCCCAAAAAAGTATTTAAGTGTTCCTAAGTCCTTGGTCAAGAAATGATTAAATAGATACTGCTTTAACTAATCGATACCTTCTTGATCATCACCAATGAAAACAATGTCATTGACATAAACAACCAGATAAATACACTTCCCTTGTGACATGTGTTTGTAAAATACAGATGATTTGACTCATATGAGTTATACCAAATTCTTGAATAACTATACTAAAGCGTTTAAACCAAGCACATGAAGATTGTTTTAAACCATGAAATAAGTGTCAGAGTTTACAAACCAAATCAGACTCCCTCTGAGTAACAAACTAGGCGGTTGCTCTATATATATCGCATCCTAAAACTCACCATGAAGAAAGGTATTTTTTATGTCTAACTGAAACAAGGGCTAATGACGAATGGTAGCCATAGATAAGAATAATCAAACAAAGGACATGTTAGCCACTGGAGAGAATGTGTCTCCATAATCCAAACCATAGACCTGAGTATGACCTTTGGCAACTAACCAAGCCTTAAGACGATCAATAGTACCATAAGGACCAATCTTGACTATGTAAACCTAATGACAACCAACAGTGGAGTGACCCAAATGTGATTTAACTAACTCCCAAAACCATTATGATGTAACATTGTGATTTCATCCATTATTGCTTGCCTCTAGGTTGGATTAGAAAGAGCCTCACTAACAGGTTTAAAAACTAAAATAGAGGATAAAGAGGATACAAAGGCATGCTATGGTGAGGATAAATGATGATAACTAAGAAAAGTGTAAATAAGATTAGGGTTACAAAAGGATCTTATAGCTTTACAGATGGTAATAGGAAATTAGTCATTAGGAGGTAGGACCTTAGCCAGGCTAGATGCAAAAGTAGGAAGTAAGTCAATAGGAGTCGTTGGATCAATAAAAATGATATCGATACCTACAAGAGAGTTAATTATATGAGGAACATATTCCAAATTTTGTTTAGATGCAGATTGTGGAATGATTGTAGGACGTATATTGAGAGTAGGAACAAAATTAGGTAATAGAGAACTCTCAATGACAAGAGATTAGATTTCAAATATAGAGAAGTAAGGAGAGAACTCGAAGAAAGTAACATTAGTGGAAATAAAGTAATGACGTGTTGTAGGAGAGTAACATTTGTAACCTTTCTAGAGACGGGAATAACCAAGAAATATATATTTGATAGACCTAGCAGATAATTTATCATGACCTGGGGAAAGGTTATGTACAAAACATGTGCAACCAAAGACACGTGAAGGAATAGTATATAAAAGACCAGTAGGGAAGATAATTGAATAAGGAATCTGATTTTCCAATACTGAAGAGGGCATCTGATTAATGAGATAACAAGCAGTAAGAATTGCATCAGCCCAAAAATGCATTGGACCATGTGAATGTAATAATAATTAATGAGCAGTTTCAATAAGATGTTTATTTTTACACTCAACAACCTTCTTTTGTTGTAGGGTATAAGCACAAGAAGACTGATGAAGAATCCCTTATGAAGACATGAAATTTGTAAAAGAAGTGGAAAAGTATTCACTCGCATTATCACTACATAACATGTATATAGAGGAATTAAATTGAGTTTTAACTTTAGCATAGAATGATTGAAAATGAAAAAATAACTCAAACTGACTTTTCATTAAAAATATCCATATGCAATACAAATAGTTATCAATGAATGTCACAAATCATTGAAAATTTAAATTATACTTGACTTGACAAGGACCCTACACATTTGAGTGAACTAACTCAAATATAGATGAAACTCATAATTGGCATGCCTTGGAAAGGAACTATGAGACTGTTTCTCAAATTGGTAAAACTCATACTCAAGAGATGATAAACTGGATAAATTAAGGACCATCTTCTAAAGCTCGGATAGATTAGGATGCCCTAAGTGGTTATGGAGAAGAGTTGGAGACTCAATGGCTATGCAAACAATGGAAAAAGGTAGAGACAATTGATAAAGTCCTTGTGACTCACGTCCTATACCAATCGTCTTGCCCAAACTTTGATCCTGTATAACAAAGGCATCATTAGTAAATGAAATGGAACAATTCAAGGCTCATCTTAATTTACTAACTGAAACGAGATTAAACAGACAATTAGGAAGATAAAATATAGAATCTAAAGATAGAATGAGTAGTGGTTTAGCATAACTTATGGCTTTAGCTATAACTTTTGTACCATCTACTAGTGTGACAGAAGAAAAGGATTTGGAATGATTAAAATGTGAAAATAGACTAGAGTTACCAAAAATATGATCTGAGGCACCTGAATCTAGAACCTAAGGTCTTAAACTAGAAGTTGTGATAAGCAAGCAATCAAGTTACCAGATTATATGAAGGAAGCAATAGAGGATTGAGATGACTATTTCGTCACTTGGTACTAAAGATATTCTTTATAATCAACTCCTGTGAAAGTAACTGATTGAGGAATTGATTAAGGTTGTCTTACTGAAATTTCTAGACGATGATCAAGAAGAGCTGATTAAAGGATTGATTGTGTAACATTAACATTGAGTGTAGGCCTTCCATGTGGTTTATAACATTTTCTTAAGTATGTCCCTATCTATTACAGTAACTGCATTTAGAAAGGAGAGACTAGGGCAACAGGTAATTAAAGGTCATGTGGTAGAGGAAACTCTGAGCAAATGAGCAAATACATCATTTAAGGTTGGAATGGTTGTACTACCTAAGATTTGATCTCTTATAGAAGGAAGATCAAGATTGATTGTAGTGAGAGTCAAAACCATAAAGAACTTGTTGCACTATGCCAAATCTTTGATTACAGTCTTCCCAGCAGGCAATATAACATTAAATTCAGCCTTTAAAGATGACATTTGTCTTACAAAGTCTGGTATACTCATGTCCTGTTGTTTCAAATTAACCAACTAGAAACGATTGAATATAACTTTTGAATATCATTAGTGTAGAGTAATTTGGCTTGGTTCCATATTTTAATGCATGTTCTATAGGCCTTGTAAGTAGGATAGAGAGTGAAGCATCAGTTTTAACCTAACTAGCCTTATCAATCTCAGTTTCTTTTAAATCGGTAGCTATGATGGTCAAATGGTCTTTTAAACCTTGTCTTGTGAACCATTTTACAGATGTAGCTTATGATGTATAATTAATACTTCCTAATAACTTTTCAGTAGTAATAATAGGAAAGGATATAAATGAATTAAATGCACCTGATTTCAAAGATCCTTCACTGGCTATTAATAAAAAAATGACAAATCCTGCACTGTTTGATTTTTTGATGATGGAGACAGTGATGGACAGCGACGAGGCTAGAAGATTATTCCTCGTTAGAGTCTTCTAGGTTCGAAGATGTAGATTACAGGCACTACCTAAGGAGAAAAATGACTAGCATGTGTACCAGATTTTAGTGTTTGATGTTTGTGGGCTTTCCACAAAAAGACTCATTGGCATCGTCTAAGTGTAATGAGAGAGGCAATGTTATCGTGACACGTAAAGGTGCATGAAACAGTGAATGACAACAAAACTTAGATAGGTTTGATGACAAGATAATTTTGGTCCCTTCGATATAATCACGACCATTAAAAAATGACAAAGTCATGGTGATCAGAGAAATAGCCAGAAAGAGGACTTGGATTTGCTGGAAAAAGAGTTGAAAATGTCAGAAAATTTAAAATGCCTAATATAGGCTCTATTACCATATGAATAACTTTGAAAATATTTTATATATATCCAAAGATTGAATTTACATCAATATATATATAAAATTCTAAATTCTAATTTAGGAAAGATAATATATGTTTTCCAATTTTACGAAGATACAATTAGCCTAATTGTTAGCTTCCTAATTTAAAGATACAATTCATATAAAACTCAACAAATATAAGTAATCAACTTACTAATATTTTTACTGAACTTCTTAATAAAGTAGATTTTGCTTCATTAAAAAGAGAGCTTAGGATGATCAATATAAACTAAGTAAGTGCATAATGTTTTACTATCATGAAATATGCTTATGATGATATTTGGTGCTAGATTGATTGTTTATGAATTGTGCTTGATTAGTATACACAAATTGTATAAGTTTTGATTGTGTATGAATTACTTTATATGTCATTCATTAGATAAACATATAACGCTTAATGTGGATTCAAATTGAATCAATTCAAACTTGTGTTCAAAGTTAACTAAAACTTGAATCATATTAAGTGTCCTTAACTAGGTTATATCCAATATTTGTGTCATGAGGCGTTGGTGCATTTCCATCAAGACAATGCAACAACACACAAACTCAATTTTGGAAATTACTGTTCATATGGCACAACAACAATTTGTCTTTCAATTTTAACCAATCAAATGACCTTCAAATCATACAAATTATATATAAATGGAAAAGGCATTCAAAGAGCTTTCTAATGGTGTATAATAGCAATCACAACTCAATCAACAAGGCATTCAAAACTTGTCTCAAATTTTGCTGGCAAAACTGGAAATTACAAAATCATACACTGTGAACAATATCCGAGGCATACAACACACATTCACACCTTCACACTTTGAATTTCAAGGGTAACAAGAAAATTAACCAAGGCATAAAGGAACGTTCCACCAACCTTGGGATCTTCCATCACCAATTCTTCCTCCAAGATGAATTGGATAAAGGAACAAATAAAGAAAGAAAAGCTATAAAGTTTTGCTTGAAAACTTCACTATCAAAGGAGTCTAAAGTTTACAAGTGAAAAAGCCACTCTTATATATAAGAAGAAGTGGTGGCAAAATGAGCATTAATTAGACAAGTAAGTTATGCCCTTCTTTTAAGCTTAGCCAATCAAATAAACTAAGGCCATACCATATTAATGAAGAAAATAACAAAAGGGAACAATTTTTCCCTAAAAAGTGGAACTATGTCCACCAACTAAAGTTACTTGCTTCCTTTTTAGTTGCAATTCAACTAAATGGGCTTCATGGCATCTTAGGCTCCAATTTAAGTGATGAGTGGCTACCTTATCTACTTGGGCTTCAAAGTGGGCTTGTAGTTGGCTTTTTGGGCTTATTTAAGCTTCCATTTCATTAAGGTCTTAGATGCAAGTAATGAGAGTGCACTCAAAAGTAAAGTTAGGTCAAATTAGAGATGGCAAAGGTTCTTTGGACTTACATGGAGTTTTTCCTTCATTCCCTTCATTACCTTAGGCTGAGTGGTGCATGGCTAAGAATTTGGGGGCTAAAAATGTTGAAGTGGCTAGAGATACATCATCCCTCCCGAGTTGAGAAGGACTTACCATCAAGTCTTCAAGATGACGATCCTCTATGTATGATGAAAGATCTCTAACGTTGAAGGTGGTCAAGAATCCTCTCATTTCATCTGGAAGATTCACCTTGTATGTATTGTCATTCACCCTCTCAAGCACTTCGAATGGTCCATTAGCCTTTGGAGCTAACTTACTCCTTCTTTTGCTTAAAAATTTTTTTTTTCTCAAATGCACCCAAACCAAGTCACCAGGTTTGAAAATAGATGGCTTCCTATGCTTGTTGACCTTTTTCATGCGAGCTTCATTGATCTTCATGATCTGAAATTTGATGGATTCATGGAGTTTCCTCATGGCAGTAGCTTTCTCCTTGGCTTCTTTATGAATTTGTACATCAATAGGCAAAGAAGTTAGATCCAAAGAAGTTAAAGGATTGAGACCATACACTACCTCAAATGGAGAGTGTCCAATTATAATGCTTAGACTCCTATTGTATGCAAATTTAGCTTGGGCAAGCTTCAAATCCCAATCTCTCAAGTGTTTATTGACCATGGTTCTCAAAATGGCTTCTAAAGTTCTATTGGTTGTTTCAGTTTGGCCATTCGTTTATGGGTGATGAGAGGTGCTAAACATGAGTTTAGTGCCAATTTACTCTACAGAGTCCTCCAAAAATGGCTTAAGAATTTGGTATCCCTATCCAAAACTATGGTTTTAGGGATTCCATAAAGTCTCACCATTCTTTGAAGAATAAGTCAGCCACTTTGTTTACATCTTTAGTCTTGGTGCATGGTAGGAAATGAGTCATTTCGGAAAACCTATCAACCACCACCATTATTGTATCTTTCCCTCTTTGAGTTCTAGGAAGAGCTACCATAAAATCCATGCTTAAATCTTCCCAAGGTTACTCCGGAACCGACAAAAGCATGTAAGGACCAGCTTTGAAATGAGATTTGGACCTTTGACAAATGTCACACCTTGCTTCAATGGCTTAGACATCACCAACCATCTTAGGCTAATAGAAATGTTCCTTAAGCATCTCCAGGGTTTTATTTATGCTAAAATGACCTGCCAACCCACTACTATGTGTCTCCCTAATGAGAAGCTTTTTAAAAGAACCCTTAGGTATACATAATTTGGTTCCTTTGAAGAGGAAACCATCTTGGACAATGTAGTCTTCATAAGCACCCATTGAACACTTCTTCAAGATCTCTTCAAGCTCTTCATCTTTATGATAATAATCTTTCATGAATTGAAACCCAAGGACCCGTGCATAATGTCTCCTTAAGAGTGCATCAACAACTACATTAGAAGCTTCTTACTTATAGGAAGAAACAAAAGAAAAATATTGAAGGAATTCTACCCATTTAGCATGCCTTACACTTATCTTTTGTTGGCTAGTAAGAAACTTCAAAGCTTGATGATCTGAATGGAGAACAAATTGCTTAGGCCTTAAGTAATGACTCTAATGATCTAAGGCCCTAACAATAGCATAAAATTCTTTATCATAGGTAGAATATCTCTTATTTGTATCATTAAGCTCCTCACTAAAATAAGCTATGGGTCTTTCAATTTGAGTGAGGACTGCCCCAATGCCAACTCCACTAGTATCACACTCAACTTTAAATACTTTATCAAAGTTAAGTAAGGCTAAGATGGGGGCTTCATATAACATTTTTTTAATCTCCTCAAATGCTTTAGAGGCTGTTGTGGACCATTCAAACCCATTCTTCTTCATGCATTTAGTGATGAAAGCCATAAGAGTGCTAAAAGTAGGCACAAAATGTCTATAGAAAGAAGCAAGGCCATGGAAGCTCCTTACTTCAGTAAGAGTCTTCGATTGGGGCCAGGTTTTAACGACTTCTACCTTGGATTGATTTACTTGGATGTCATCTTTGGAAACTACATATCCAAGGAACACAACATGGTCTACAAAGAATTCACACTTCTCTTCCTTTGCATACAACTTATTCTTTCTCAATACATCAAAGACACTCAAGTACAAGACATGATCATCACAAGTTTTGCTATACACTAATATGTCATCAAAATACACAACAAAAAAAGAGCCAATGAAAAGTTTGAGTACCTCATTCATAAGTCTCATGAAGGTGCTTAAAGAATTTGAAAGGCCAAAGGGCATAACCAACCACTCATATAAGCCTCCCTTAGACTTGAAAGTTGTCTTCCATTTATCTCCTTCTTTCATCCTTATTTGATGGTAGCCACTCTTTAGATCAATTTTAGAGAAGATATAAGCACCATATAACTTATCAAACATGTCATCAAGTCTAGGGATGAGATACCTATACTTGATGTTTATATTGTTAATGGCTCTACTATCCACACATATCCTATATGAGCCATCTTTCTTGGGAACAAGTAGGGCTATAACGGAACATAGACTCATGCTAGGCCTTACAAAGCCTTTTTCAATAAATTCTTTCATTTGCCTTTGCAACTCTTTAGTCTCTATAGGATTGCATCTATAGGCTAACTTATTAGGTAATGGTGCACCTAGAACCAAGTTAATTTGATGTTCAATGCCTCTTATAGGAGGAAGGCCGGATGGAAGCTTTAGTGGGAACATATCTTCAACTTTGACTAAGAGAGGTTGAACTAAGAGATGAGCTTCTTTCTTCTCGTGTTTGATCCTCCCTTCAAGTATAAGTAATACAAAGATAGGTTGCAAACTCAAAAAAGCCTTTTCTACTTGCTACCCATTCATATACATACTCTCCCTTCTAGCTTCTTTCCCTTTGATAGCCTTATTAGCTTCTTGGGGACTAAGAGATAGCAAAGTAATAGTCTTCTTCTTGAATTTGAAGGAATAAGTGTTCTTTTTACCATTATGAGTTACTTCTCTATCAAATTACCAAGGTCTCCCTAGCAACAAATGGCATGCATCCATGGGAACTACATCACACACAATCTTATCTTGGTAATGTTTGCCAATAGAGAAGGAAACAAGTACTTGTTTGGCTACTTAAAGGCTGGTCCTATTGCTCAACCATATAAGCTCTAATGGTTGAGAATGAGGTATGGTAGACAATCCAAGTTTCTCCACTAATGTAGATGAAACCACATTTGTACAACTTCCACTATCTATAATTAAAGAAAACACTTTGCCTCCAATGGTGCATCTTGATTAGAAAATTTGGAGCCTTTGTTCCTTATGTGGAAAGGACTTGGAATGCAACGCTCTTCTAATCACTAACATCTCTCCTTCATCAACCCTTTGCATGATCTCTTCTTCTTCTTCTTCGACAGCTCCATCTTTATAGCTATAATCTACATTTTCTTCATCTTTTTGAAGAGATTCTTCAATAGCTTGAATCTCCATCAATGACAAAGCTCTTCTATTTGGGTATTCGGCTTGGAAGTGTCTATAGCCTTGGCATTTGAAGCACTTTTTATTAGAGAGATCAAGTTTTCCCATCTTTGGTTTGTTCTTGCTAGGTTTTACCACCTTCTCTTTTCTTTTCTCCTTGGAAGTGGTTTTGATAGCCTTATAGTTAGATGGAGAACCCTTTTGAAAGGTGGTTCCCTTGTTGAAAGGAGGACTTTTGGAGAATGAAGTCCCCTTGTTAAATGGCTTGGCAACTGTAGACTTCATGGCCTTCTTTTGCGTCTCTACTTTAATAGCCAACTTACAAACATCTTCAAAAGTGCAATATGGTTGCAACTCTACCATATGAGCAATGTCTTGGTTTAAGCCATCAATGAATCTTGCAATGATTTGCTCTTTCACTTCCGATAGCTCACTCCTCATTAATAGCTTCTCAAACTCCCTTATGTAATGCTCTACTCCATCACTTCCTTGCTTAAGGGTGTGTAGCTTGAGGTAAAGATCTTGTTTATAATTGTCCGGGAGGAATCTTCTCTTCATAAGCTTCTTTAGTTTCTCCTAAGATCTCACTCTCTCTTTACCATCCTTTTCCCTTTGCTTCTTAATATGTTCCCACTACAAGGATGCATAATCCTTGAATTTCAAGATGGCAAACTTACATTTCTTCTCATCCAAATAACACATATTCAAAAAATCTCTCTATAACATGTAACCAATCAATAAAATCATCCAGACTCATGCTCCCTTTGAATTCTGGAATTTCAATCCTTAAACCTCTATCATCATCCTTTTCTCTCCTAGGTGGCCTTTCTTGCTTCTCCTCACTTGAATAATCGTGAACCATCAATTCTTCCCTATGATGTCTAAGAGGAGGAGGAGAAGGTCTAATATGTTTTCTTGGTTGATGTAATTGGGCTGGGTGAGGTGGCGGAAGAGGTATTTGGCTTTGTGTTGAAGTTTGAGGTTGTGATAAGGGTGCCCGACTTTGAGTGAGGGTCAAGTTTTTTATCATTTGCATCATTTGATTCATTTGGTCCCTAATAGCCTTAAGTTCTCCTTTGACCTATTATTTTAGTGCCATATGGGAAAATTCTCAAGCATGAGGAGGTGAGGAGTATGAGGATAAAGTTCTTTTATAAGATATTTTTTGTAATGGCTAATAGGTAAAGGCTAATGGTTATAAGTGTTTAAGGGTTGGGGGGAGTATTGGTAAATGTTTGAGTTAAGGAAGGTTTGTATTTTAGGCAAATTAAAGTTCTATGAACAGTACTTTACAGTGAACAGTAAATTCCGATGGTGAACAATAGCTTCGAGAGGTAGAAATCAGTCAACAAATCACACAAATAATCTAGGCTCTGATACCAAATGGTGCATTTCCATCAAGATAATGCAACAACACAGAAACTCAATTCTAGAAATTATTGTTCATATGACACTAGTAATTTGTCTTTCCATTTTAACCAATCAAATGACCTCCAAATCATACAAATTATATATCAATGGAAAGGGCATTTAAAGAGCTTTCTAATGGTGTATAATAGTAATCACAACTCAATCAATAAGGCATTCAAAACTTGTCTCAAGGTTTTCTGGCAAAAAATGGAAATTGCAAAATCATCCACTATGAACAGTATCCGAGGCATACAACACATATTCACACCTTCACACTTTGGATTTCAAGGGTAACAAGAAAATTAACCAAGGCATAAAAAAAAGTTCCACCAACCTTAGGATCTTCCACCACCAATTCTTCCTCCAAGATGAATTGGATAAAGGAACAAACAAAGAAAGAAAAGTTGCAAAGTTTTGCTTGAAAACTTTACTATCAAAAGAGTCTAAAGTTTATAAGTGAAAAAGCCACTCTTATATACAAGGGGAAGTGGTGGCAAAATAAGCATTAATTAGACAAGTAAGCTATGCCCTTCATTTAAGCTTAGCCAATCAAATAAACTAAGGTCATACCATATTAATGAAGAAAATAACAAAAGGGAACAACTTTTCCTTAAAAAGTAGAACTTTGTCCACCAACTAAAGTTACTTGCTTCCTTTTTAGTTGCAATTAAACTAAATGGGCTTCATGGCATCTTAGGCTCCAATTTAAGTGATGAGTGGCTGCCTCATCTACTTGGGCTTCAAAGTAGGCTTGTAGTTGGCTTCTTGGACTCATTTATGCTTCCATTTCATTAAGGCCTTGGATGCAAGTAATGAGAGTGCACCAAAAAGTAAAGTTGGGCCAAATTGGAGGTGGCAAAGGTTTTTTGGACTTGCATGGAGCTTTTCCCTCATTCCCTTCATTAGCCTGGGTTGAGTGGTGCATGGCTAAGAACTTGAGGGCTAAAAATGTTGAAGTGGTTGAAGATACATCAAGTATTTTGATCGTTGTAAAATTATATAAAATTCTCAAAAACTGAATTTTAAGTAATGAACAGTCGTTCTTTCTTTGTGAATAAACATTCCTACATTCGGTTAACCAAATTTTCAATTTTGTCAACCGTTTTGAACAAAGTAACAAACGTTACTTTAACATGCATATCCATTACTTTTGTACTAAAATTTTAAAATTTTTTTCTTAATGAACAAACGTATTTATGTGGGAATTTTGTTTTTAAAACATAGGTGAATGAACATTCATTCCTAAAAAGGAGCATTAATAGAGTTAGACATGAAAGAAATGAATGATCCATACATGTTGGTGCATTTCCATCAAGACAATGCAACAACACAAACTCAATTCTGGAAATTATTGTTCATTTGGCATAGTAGCAATTTGTCTTTCAATTTTAACTAATCAAATGACCTTTAAATCATGCAAATTATATATCATTAGAAAAGACATTCAAAGAGCTTTCTAATGGTACATAATATCAATCACAACTCAATCAACAAGGCATTCAAAACTAGCTTCAAAGTTTGCTGGAAAAAACTAGAAATTGTAAAATCATACACTGTGAATAGTATCTGAAGCATACAACACACATTCACATCTTCACACTTTAGATTTCAAGGGTAACAAGAAAGTTAACCAAGGCATAAAGGAAAGTTCCACCAACCTTGGGATCTTCCACCACCAATTCGTCCTCCAAGATGAATTGGATAAAGGAACAAACAAAGAAAAGCTACAAAGCTTTGCTTGAAATTTTCACTATCAAAGGAGTCTAAAGTTTACAAGTGAAAAAACCATACTTATATACAAGGGGAAGTGGTGGCAAAATGAGCATTCATAGGCCATTAATTAGACAAGTAAGTTATGGCTTTCATTTAAGCTTAGCCAATCAAGTAAACTAATGTCATGTCATATTAATGAAGAAAATGACAAAAAAGGAACAACTTTTCCTTAAAAAGTGGAACTATGTCCACCAACTAAAGTTACTTGCTTCCTCTTTAGTTGCAATTAAATTAAATAGGCTTTATGGCATCGTAGGCTCTAATTTAAGTGATGGATGGTTATCTCATCTACTTGGGCTTCAAAGTAGGCTTGTAGTTGGCTTATTGGACTCATTTAAGCTTTCATTAAGGCCTTGGATGCAAGTAATGAGAATGCACCCAAAAGTAAAGTTGGGCCAAATTAGAGATGGCAAAGGTTTTTTGGGCTTGTATGAAGCTTTTCCCTCGTTCTCTTTATCAGCTTGGGCCGAATGGTGCATGGCTAAGAACTTAGGGGACAAAAATGTTGAAGTGGCCAGAGATACATCACATGTCTAAGTCGTCCAAGTTTGAGAGCCTTATTTTAAAAATATTACATAAAACATGTCATTCACACTAAATGCTTGAAAGAAGTCCAACAGGCAAATTCTGGTTCAATATATGATTCTTATGGTTGCTATAATGAAGAATATTAGGGTCAACACAACGTGTTGGTTAATTAACCATCTTTATTACATTAAGTTAGAGATGTTTGAGATTCATTTTGGTATCTTGCTATCCTTCATTGCTCAAAATTTAGGTATCAATTTGGAAAATTTAGAAGCTAAATACATAATACTCAAAGACAATGATATATTCATAACTCAATCATTAATGAGTGGAAATAATTAAAGAAGGTCGAGGTGTTTACCAATTTGTTGAGGAAAGATCGGTGAGGAGAGTATGAAAAGCATAAAAGCAAACTCCTCTAGAAAAAGCGTCACTAGTCTCTAAAGATGTTTTGGTGGATGCTTTAGGATTAAAATTTACTGAGATAGAAAGTGTAGACTATTGGGTCTAAGTCAAAGCAAGTACATAGATAAGGTATTGACGAGATTCTTTATAGAGGAATCCAAGAAAATATTTCTACTTATGTCCTATAGTGTATATCTTTCGAAAGAAAAGTGTCCATCTTCATAATCTAAGAGAGATAAGATTAGTAAGATCCCATATAGCTCGACTATAGGATCAATCATGTACATCATACTTATGTACAAGATTTGATGTCTTATATGCCTTGAGCGTTTACAGTGGATATTAATCCGATCCTAGTGAAAAGCATTTGATGGATTGTCAAAAGCATCCTAAAGTACCTGAAAATGACTAAAGATGAATTTTTGGCTTATGAAAGGGATTCTAATCTCATTATTAGAGGCTACAGTGATGTCAGTTTCCAAACTAATTGAGATGACTTTAAATCATAATCTGGGTTTATGCTTTGTTTGAATGGTGATGAAGTAAGTTAGAAAACCTCCAAGTAAAATACAATGGCTAATTTTACAATTGAGTCTGAGTATATTGCCTTTCAAAAGTGGCAAAAAAGGTTGTATAGTCAAGAAGTTCGTGACAAAACTTGGAGTGGTTTGAAACATTACTGAGTTGATTGAGTTCTATTACAACAACAATGAAGTGATTACTCAAGCAAAAGAGTCATAGTTTCATCAAAGGTCCAAGCATATACTCAGATGATATCATCTAATCCAAGAGATTATTTAGTAAGATGACATATAGATAGAGAAGATTGATACAGATGACAATTTGGTTGACCTATTAACAAAACCTTTATTGTAGCAAAATCATGACAAACATCTAACAGGATTGGCATTAGATATATGACAAATTGGCTATAATACAAGTGGGAGATTGTTAGGGTAGATGTCTTAGAGCCAATTGATTTGACATTTGTATTTGTAATTTATTTCATTAATTAATAAAAGGATTTATAGTTATTCGATTCATATGTTTGTTTATTATATAATTATACAAATAACATGCCTTTAAAATGGTAAAATTATGATGAAGGGATTAGATGACTGATTGTGGGAACCCTATGCACACATTAGATGGTCATTCTAGAAATGTCCAAAATCCCAACATTACAATGACTAAGGGCACATGTAATAGTGATGAGATTAACACAGTGTTGAGCAACCCTATTGAAAAGTGGTGATAATTCTCACGAGTCAAAGTTGTTTATTGACGACATGGTACAACATAAGGGTGCACGTTGTAGACGTGACCATCGAACTGACCTTACTAGAAGATATCCATATAAATGGTTGCTCTAATGCCTATGGAACAAATCTTCTAAACACCACGAGTGCTTGTGATCCTTTGACTTGAGGTTGTCAAACCATCTCGTGTAAAAATTGGTATGGTTTGATACTATCCATTGTATCATCGTAATAGAGGTATCATAAAGGTATTGAATGACCATATCATGAGTTATAAGAACAATGCAAAGATGTGTTAAATTTATTGAGTGATTATTCCTAAAATTTTCTTGAGTTTAATAGTTGATACAGGATTAAATTCAAGGTTGATAGTTGATTTGCCACATAAGTATGGTTTATGCACCACCGTTGCTCACAGATGATTGGTTTACCTTTACACTATGGCTCTTAGATTTCTTGTCACTAGAAATTCCATAAACTGAGGCTAGAAAAACCACTTTACATGGCTAGAACAAAAATCGAACAAAGTGTTTCCATACACAGCAAAATTACTTAACACTACCACGCATACCTAGATAAAACTATCCTAAGGGTCAACAAAGGTGGCGACTTGAGCTCTAGTCACTTGAAAATGGTAAGGCAACCTCTGCCTTGTCCCATTTTTGAGGTACAACTAGTACAACATTAGACGACACCCGTCTAGGTAGTTTTGTCCAGGATACACACTACTGCTGGTGCACTTGCTACACTTTGAACTTACGCGTGGTTGGGTAATTTTTCTGCATAAGTCATGATTGTTTTTGATACAAATCATGTATAGTGGTCCTCCACCATGGCCTCAATGTGCCTCCCAAGATGCCTACATGCCCTTCAAGATTAGGAATTAGATTTTGGTTTGAATTTCATTGAATTGAGACCAAAACTGAAATTTCCTTGAGTCTTAGGGTTAAACAATTATTTTGTAAAGTTTTAGGGATAAAAATGTAATTTAGCATTGGCTAATTAATAATAAAAATTTAATTTTAATTGGATATGTATGTATGGATGTATGTATACATAGTACTTAGTACACAACCAATAAACCAATGTAAATGTTTTTATTTTATTTATTTTCTTTAGGTTGTATTTCTCAAATAGGGCCTGTGTGCCTTGCTTTAATTCCCTTTTCTCCTTTAGTTTAGGTTATTATTTTTTTTCTTAGAAAATATAACTAGAAAATAAAGGCATGTAATTATTGAAGACTGGACGCAAAAAGGACAAGCGCGAAGACGAAGACCCAAAAACAAAATATTCACCTAGGTTGACCAGACTTTCTTGGCTCGAGAGATTTGACATTAGTTATGAGTGTATACTACATGTTACTTTACATTGTTGGATGAATGTGAATGGTTATAGTTTTCCAAATATCACCTAACACACGACATAAAATCTAAAAAGACCAATTATTTAAAAACTTTTAATTTAAATATTAAGTCTAAGATTAAATTGGTGGAAAATTAGGAGATGTTCATATTAGGTCCCACTTAACTAGCATACTTTGATTTTTTACCAAAGCAAAGGTGAAGTATATTAGAGGTATAAGTAAGCAATGCATTTGTTGATGCAAGGTGATATGTATTATCCACCTTACTGATACAGAAAGCCACATTTGAGGTTACATGATTTGTTATTTCAAAACCTAACTTAAGATCATGGGCTTTTGGTGATTAATTTGAAATTTATCTATTCAATTATTCAAACTTGTTCACCAAAAGCAAATGAGAGAATTAATGTGATGGGGTATTAGTCCACTAGAAAGTTCAACGAAATTTTCTAAGTACAATAGTGCAGGCTATTGGTTTGAGAAAAACAATGGAAGTATTTTAAATAATTAAATTCATAATTAAAATGAATATTAATTATGAATAAAATTACTAATTATCTTTATCTATAAATTGTAAATCAAATTATCGACAATTCTTGAAAAATAAAATACGCTCATTGGAAGCAACTTCATTGATTGATAGAGAAATCTTCAGATTATTCTACATCAGGAAAATAGGTTATACATCATTGAGGGGTCGTTGCCCCGTGAGCCTGGTCCTGATACCATATAGGAGGAAAAGATACTTTTAATAAATATCTTGATGACTTCGTGGAAGTTTAGTGCCTCATGCTAATTTCCATTTCACCTAAGCTTTAAAAAAACAACTTAAGATGGTTGTCTAATACCCCAAAAATTATATACTCTATTTTAACTTCCAATAAGTTAAAAACTTGATTTTCCAGGTTTGCTTTTGTCCCCTCTTCATTCTTCTTGACGGTTTTGCTTATCTTCCACTCAATTTCAAATTTTCCAGTCTTCTCTTCTTTTTTTGTGTTTCTTTCCCTTTTAGTATAGACAACAGCCCCCCTGTTCTTTTCAGAGCTGTTTGTTTCCATTTTGGAGGACCTTGTCTACTGTGCCTTTATTTTTGCTGTTTTTTTCTGTTTTTGGCTTTCCTCCTGGGAGAAGTTATGTCTAAAAAGGAAGGTTCCTTGTCTTCTCACGTTACCTCTTGCATGAAACACCATGATGGCCTTTCTCTCATGTCCAGTAATGCTTCTAAAAATGCTTCTTTTACTTCCAAAAAAGAGTCTTGCATTGATGGTTCCTCCCTTGATCTCTCCACCACCAAGCCTTCTGAACTGACTTTTCCGGCATCCTCTTCCTCAGTTCTGGTGACTGAAGGGAAACGCCCCTGGAATTTTTTATTCAAGGAGAAACATGTTTCAAACCTTAAGCTTGAATACTTTCCTCCTTCGGAAAGCCTAGCTGGAGGAAAGTACACCATTTCCCCTCCTCCTGAAGTGGCGGATGAAGGTGCAAAGAGATGGGAGAAGTGTGCTATTGGTTTTTTCATTGGAAGAAGAATGCCTTTCCTCCTTGTAAAAAGGTATGCAACCCGTCATTGGTCCAACTATGGACTTATGGATTTTATATCAACTGGAATGGGAGTTTATCTTCTAAAATTCAAGGATGAAGAAGGTATGATGAAAGTTTTGGAAGAGGAGTCATGGATGATTGGTGGGCAGCCCCTATTTGTTAGGAGATGGGAAAAGAACCTCTCAATGGTGGCAGAAAACATAAAGAAGATAGCTGTATGGGTAAAATTCTATGGAGTTCCCTTGGAATTTTGGAGCTTAAAGGGTTTTAGCCATATTGCTAGTGTCCTAGGCCACCCCCTCTATGTGGATTCTGTCACGGAGGAAGGGAGTAGACTGGAGTATGCCCGTATATGTGTGGAGATCAATGTAAACCATGATTTTCCGGAGAAATTGGAACTTGTACTACCATCAAAAGAAAAGGTTGAAATTCGGCTGGAGTATGCTTGGAAACCTTTAAAATGCAATTTGTGTAATATGTTTGGCCATGGAAATGAAGAGTGTAAAAGGAGAGTGGAAAGAGGAGAAGCTGAAAAAGGAAAATATGGCTCACATAAAGGAAGAAAGGTGAATAACAAGGATGAAGCCTCAGGTGCAAAAGTGGGGATGGCAGCTTCTGGAATTCAAAATACGGCTATGAACAACAATGGGAAGGGACGACTAAACTTAACGACCCCTAGTAATAAGAAGGAGGGGAAGAAAATCCTTGACAATAGCATGGGGACGTTTAATAACAACAAGTTTGCAGCCTTAGCTACCAATGGAAACATTGAGACTAAGGAAGCTCAAACCGAAGGGGAGATTATTTTGGTAGATGAAACACATGAGGAATTATGCCCTCCAAATAGATTGGAATCTGTTTTTGGTGGCTCTTTCAGCACCATGACATCAAAAGTGGCCGATCTTTCAAAGGTGGAACAGATGGAGGAAATTCTCTCAAAAGAAGGAACTTCAGATCAGGAGCCATTTTGCCGCCATATGGAGCCATTTTGCAAATCTTTGCCGGTTTGATATTCCCCCCCATCCTTGGGGCACTCTTGTTCTTTTTTATGCAGATAAATGGAAGGGAGATAATCTATTACACATTATTTGTAAGCTTTGCTTTGGTGCCACTTTATACTACATATGGGGTGAACACAACAATGTCTTCTTTGGTAGGAGCAAATCTCCAAAAGAGAGGATTATTGCCGCCATCAAGGATTGTGTGAAAGCTAGAGCTTCGTCCTTGTTAAACATTCAAAGTTCAAGCATAAATGACTCCATTTCATTGATATGGGACTTGCCACGATCTATATATTGTTAACTTGTTGAATTTCGGATATTGGAAGTGATGTGTCTTGTGTTTCTTGTATCTAGTTTTATACTTATGTGATTCCTTGTATGGCTTGTAGTTTCGGTTGTTTGCTCACCTTAGCCGAATTCATTTTGTTTTGTAGCTTTGGTGCTCTTTTCACTATTTGCTCCGTTAAGTGCACTTACATGTGAGCTGTAGCTTTGAGTCTATTGTAATTTTATTTATGCTTCTTGTATTGCATTATGTTTTGGCATAACCTAGGGGCTTGTCCTAGGTATGCTTGTGTTAGGTTTAATCTAGGGACTTTGTCCTAGATAAACCACTTGTACATCTTTTCTTTGGTATAAAATCATTAATTACTTACCAAAAAAAAAACTTCCAATAAGCCAATAGTTAGGTTAAATAAAGGTCGATCCTACAGAGAAGTGCAATTAATTTTAGTAGTATTGTTAACTTCTGAACTAACTAAGAACAAAGTCTTGAAACAAGGGGTTTAGATTCCAAATTGATCTAATAAAAACTTTAAACACTAAAATTATATTAAAACAAAATCAATAGATTAAATTTTAGCTCTTGGTTCAATCTCGCCCTCACAACTCATGGATTAAATCAATAGAAACATTATTTTACCTTTTTCAAAAATTGTCAATCCTAGGCAATAACAAGTCTATTACCCGAAATTCCCCTCAATTCATTTTCTAATAAACGAACTCTTATTAGAATCTAACTATTAGACAACCTAAAACAAGATCTTTAGATTTAATAAAGTGCAAAAATAACAACTAGGGAATTAGATTGATTTAAGCAACAATCTCGTAAGTTTGGATGTTTAACCTAAATCATATTGTACATAGCAATTAAAATAAAGCTTGTCCACAATCTTATATCACTATTTACCACCTAATGATTAGGGAAAAAAAACAATTATGTAAGCCCTTTCCTAATTCTAGCAATTGATGTTGATATAATTGATTCAACAGGTGATATATTTTCGGCTACCTCTCCAACCCTAGCTTCCAAGTCTTTATCAAGTCTCCATTTGGCTCAAGCCACCATTAAGAATGAAGAATTAGCTCCATGCAAGCCCAAAGATTCATTGCTTTTTCCACATTGGCCCAACTTTACTTTTGGGTGCAATCTCATTACTTGCATCCAAGACCTTAATGAAATAGCAACTTAAATGAGTCCAGGAAGCCAACTACAAGCCCACTTGAAGCCCAAGTAGATGAGGCAGCCCTCTATCACTTAAATGGAGCCCAAGATGCCATGAAGCCCATTAAGTTGGATTACAACTAAATGGGAAGAAAGTAACTTTAGTTGGTGGACATAGTTCCACCTTTTAAGGAAAAGTTGTTCCCTTTTGTTAGTTTATCCATTAATGTAGTATGGCCTTAGTTTAAATGAATGGTTGAGCTTAAATGAAAGGCAAAGCTTCCATGTCAAATTAATTGCCCAATTTTTGCAGCCATATGCACTTGTATATGAAGTAGATTTTCACTTGTAAAAAGGCTAGACTTCTTTGCTAATGAAAAATTCAAGTAACGCTTTGTAGCTTTTATTTAGTTGCTCTTTCCTTTATCCAATTCATCTTGGAGGAAGAATTGGTGGTGGAAGACCCCAAGGTTGGTGGAAATTTCCTTTATGCCTTGGTTAACTTTCTTGTTACCCCTTGAAATCCAAAGTGTGAATGTGTGTTATATGCCTGGATACTGTTCACAGTATGTAATTTTGCCATTTTCAGATTTTGCCATCAAACTTTGAAACAAGTTTTGAATGCCTTGTTGATTGAGTTGTGATTGCTATCATATACCATTAGAAAGCTCTTTGAATGCCCTTTCCAATGAACTATAATTTGTATGTTTTGGAAGTCATTTGATTGGTTAAATTGGAAGCCAAAGTGCTGCTGGGTTATGAACAATAATTTCCAGATTTTGAGTTTGTGACTTGTTGCATTGCTTTGATGGATATGCACCAACAGGCCTTATTCAAATCAAACAAACCAAAGATCAAATATCATTAAAATAGAATAGTATGAATTAATTTCTTAAGAAGACTAGAGAAATAATGTTACTGAATTGACTACACCATTAACTTGCATTTTGGGTTTGAAATCCCTCGAGCCAAAGAGAAAAACTTAGCTAGACATGCTAACCCTTAGAAAAAAAACTATTTTTTTTTTGTCTCTCCTTCCTTTTTTTTAGAACATGAAAGCCTTAAAAAAACCTCTCCCTTCATGCACAACTTAACTTCCTAATTTATAGGCATTCAAATGTCTTCTCTTTTTGGATGACAGATTTTCTACTGGAAATTATGAGCAAATTTTAGATATGATAGAAATTGAATTTGAGTTTAGGATACTCACGAAAGTAGTAGCCTTAGATGTGAACTTAAGTTATGGCTTGGTTACTAAACCATGTCCAAACAGCGAGGGCTAATGCAAACTCTCCGAGGGAGGATAAAGTTAGCCCTCATATGGTCAAGATGATTAGCTATATTGAATGGTTGGCGAGTTTGAACTTTGTCACAAACAATGAGCTTGCCATTGACTTGGTGCTGAAATCTCTCCCTAACTTAAACAAAAAGGAGATAACCCTTCAAAAATTGTTATATATGCTCAAGTAGGCTGAACAAAAGGTATAAAAGGTAGCTTTAACTAATGTGCTTATGCTTGAAGCCCATGCACCTAGATCCAAGGTTAAGGGAAAAGACAAAGCCAAACCTAAGCTGAAGCCCAAAGCAAAAAGGCAACAAGATATTGCTACTCAGCCAACAAGTAGTATAAGGAAGGGAAATGTTGTTTGATTCTATTATAGCAAAGTTGGTCACTAAAGAAGACATTTTGCAAGGCTTTCCTATAAAACAAGAAAAAGAAGGCAGCTAAAGCCTCTACTTTAAATTTGTTTGCTATTAAGATAAACTATTCTCTTTGTTCATCCTTGGTTGTAGACATAAGATGTGGTATTCATATTTGTTCTGATATACTAGAATTATGGCACAATAAATTGCTTGCCAAATGAGAGATTGATCTACGAGTTGAAAATGGAGTACGTGTTGTTGCATTAGTTATAGGAATTTATTAGCTTAGGTTGTCTACTGCGCTTGTTTTAGAATTAAATAAATGCTATTATATTTCATCTATTTCTATAAATTTAATTTTTATATCTGTTTTAGACAAGAAAGGATATTCATTTTTTATTGCTGATGGTACTATAGTCATTAGCTCTAATAATATTCTTTCTGAAAAAATTGATTTGTATAATAGTTTGTACATTCTAAAACTGGATAATAAAATTCTCAATTTGGAAAATAATAAACTATTAGAAACAAATGAATTGAATACCACATATCTATGACATTACAGACTAGGCCACATAGGATTGAAACACATATCAAGACTTCTTAAACAAAAAGTATTACAATTGTTTCACTTCCAGTCTTACGATGAATGCAAATCATGCCATTTGGGTTAGACAGACATACACAACAATGTGTGTGGGCCTATGACAATGCACACTAGATATAGGGAAGTCTACTTTGTCACATTTACTAATGACCTTAATAGATATGGCCATGTATTTTTGTTAAAACACAAGTTTGAATAATTTGATAAATGTAAAGAATTCAAGAACAAGATAAAGAAGCAGCTTGGGAAATAAATTAAAATCCTTTGCATTGATCGTAAAGGTAAGTACCTAAGTGCTAAATTTAGAGGATACCTGAAAGAACATGGGATAGTCTCTCAGCTCACTCCTCCTAGTATATCACATCATAATGGTGCATCTGAATAGAGTAATAGAACCTTAATGGAAATAGGCAGGTCTATGATGAGTTTTACTAATCTACCCATATCTTTCTAGAGATACTCCCTAGAGACTATTGTTTATACACTGAATCATGTCCCATCTAAATTTATGAATAAAACTTCATATGAGTTGTAGACTGGGTGAAAGCCTAATCTAAAATAGTTGAGGATTTGGGACTATGGAGCTTATGCCAAGAAATTGACTTTGAACAAGTTGAATGCTAAGTCTACAAGTGTATCTTTATAGAGTGCTCGAAGGAAACTAAGGGATATTGCTTTACCACCTAGAGGAGCAAAAAGTCTTTGTTGCTCGTATTGACGTGTTCCTTGAAAAAAAATTTATTCTCAAGAAGACTAATAGAAAAAGGGTAGAACTCGATGAAGTTTCTATACCATAGGATACCACAAATGTTATATAGGATGATGTGTTATCACAAATAGTTGATCACAAAAAGTTTTTCAACCTTGAAAGAAACAACCTCATAGCATACATGAGCTACTTAGATCTACATTAGTATGTCATAACAAGAAAGATTTGGTTTCTTATGACTCAACAAGGCGACATATTAGTCATCTTTAAAGATGAATCTAAGACTTACGATGATGCTATTTCGAGTCTAGATTTTAATAAATGGTTAGATGTCATGAAATCTAAACTAAACTCTATATACCATAACCAAGTATGGACTCTAGTGGATACACCTGAAAGAGTAAAACTCATAAGGTGCAAATAGCTATTCAAAAAGAAAATTAACATGGAAGGTAACGTGCAAACATATAAAGCACGATTGGTTGCCAAATGTTTCACACAAAAATATGGCATTGATTACGATGAAATCTTTTTGCTAGTTGCTATGTTTAAGTCTATTAGGATTATGTTTGCCATTGTTGTATACCATGACTATGAAATCTTTTAGCTGGATGTCAAAATTGTTTTCTAAAATTGTAACCTTGTAGAAGATGTCTATATGGCGTAATCTGATGGTTTCATTCTTGCTAGGCAGGCTAATAAAGTATACAAGTTACAAAAGTTCATTTATGGGCTTAAGTAGGCTTTTAGAAGTTTGAATATTCATTTTGATAAGTTGTATGAGAGTTCAGTTTATTCAAAAACGAAAACAAGTCATGTGTATATAAGAAGGTTAATGGGAGCATGATGGCATTTCTAATGTTGTATGTCAATGACATCTTGATAATTGGAAATGACATACTGAACTTACAATCTATAAAGGTTTGGTCATCTAAGTGTTTCTCCATGAGAGACTTAGAAGAACCACCCTACATTTTTGGGATTACATTCTTGGCTATGTATGAGACTTGCCATCCTATACGCCTTTAGTGTTTGCAATAAATATCAATCTAATCTAGGTGAAAAACACTACATGGTTGTCAAGAACATTGTAAAGTACTTGAGAAGAACTAAGATACATTTATGGTTTATAGAAGGGATTCTAAACTCATTGTTGACGCTACAATGATATCAATTTTCAAATTGATCGAGATGACTTTAAATCATAATTTGGGTTTGTGTTTTGTTCGAATGTTAGTGTAGTAAGCTGGAAAAGCTCCAAGCAAAGTATAATGGCTGATTCTACAATAGAGTTTGAGTGCATTGCCCTTTCAGAAGCAATAAAAGAGGTTATTTGGATCAAGAATTTTGTGATAGAACTTGAAGTGGTTCCAAGCATTGTTGAGCCAATTAAGCTTTATTGCAACAACAATAAAGCGATTGCTCAAACAGAGGAGCTACAATCTTATTAAAGGTCTAAGCACATACTCAAACAATATCATCTAATCTGAGGATTGTTCAGTGAGGTAACATACAAATAGAGAGGATTGATACAAATGACAATTTGACTGACCATTGACAAAGCCTCTGTGGCAATAAAAGCATGACAAGCACATAGTAAGATTGGGCATTAGATATATGGCTGATTGACTATAATACAAGTAGGAGATTGTTAAGGTAGATGCCTTTAAGCCAATTGATTTGATATTTTTAATTGTAATTTATCTTATTAATTAATAAAAGGATTTATAATTATTTTCTTCATATACTTGTCTAATATATGATTGTGTTTGAAAATTCACCCATCACAAACTTAGTGCATAAACACAACCGTAAAGTCTTAACTAAAAAACAAATACATAAAACTGGAAAAGTCAATTTATGAAATGACCATTACATTTACCTATAGGTCTTACATTCATTTTGACCTTAGCATTATTGGTAATACTTGCAAGTGCTTCAACCCTTTTTGATAAATAGTCCACAACGACAAATATATAATAACCTATAGGAACCGAGAAACGGTCCCATAAAATCTATCCCCCATACATCAAATAATTTAAGCTCTAATATTGTACTTAGGGGCTTCTCATTTCTCCTCATGATCGTCCTGATCCTTTGACAACTATCACATCTGCCTAATATATGCATTGTAAAACCTTTGCAGTTGTCTTGGTTGTGCCAAAATGTCCTTTGGTTTCCAATGAGCAATATGGGTTAAGATGTTGTCTACATCATTATATGGTATGCACTATCATGTCAACCCCTTAAAACATCACTTATATAACAGTGATTACACCCAGAAGTAATTTCTTGTATCATGAAGGAATTTCTTTTGTTGGAGAAAACAAAACTCAAGTGATAACACCCCACAAACTAGATAATTTATAATATTCTCATACCAAGGTATTTTCCCATAAGATACTTGCATGAATTACTTATTAGGGAATGCATAATCTATTGGCAATTTTTCTTTGATCCCCTCACACTTATTTCTTTCATTCTTGGATAGGTGATCAAGAACAACATTCTCAATACCTTTCTTGTTTTGAATTTCTGGATTAAATTCTTGAAGAAGTATCCATCATATTAGGCATGGCTACACATCTTTCTTACTGAGAGAGTACTTGATGGTTGCCTAGTTTGTATATAAAATCACCTTTGATCCCACCAAATATGATCTAAATTTGTCAAATACAAATACCACAGGTAATAGCGCCTTCTCAATTGTTGCATAATGTATCTGTGTTTCATCCAAAGTATGACTCGTATAATAGATCACAAAAGCCTTCTTATCTTTTCTATGCCCGAACACTACTTTTACCACATAATCACTTGCAGAATAAATAACTCAAATAAATGGCTTTACTCAGGTGGTTACATTATCAATGCCAAGACTAGTGTTTCCTTTAGCCAATGAAAAGCATCAACACAATCAGTATTAAAATCAAAAAGGGTATCCTTAGCCAGGAGATTTGATAAAGACTTAGCTATTTTTGAAAAATCTTTAATGAATCTCTTGTAGAATCTTGTGTGCCCAAAGAAACTATTAACTCCCTTCACATTCACTGGCAGAGGTATCTTCTCGATCACTTCAATTTTTGCCTCATTTACCTTGATGCCTTACTTGGATACCATATGCCCTATTACGATACCCTCTCAAGCCCTATCAATTGGTAGGCCTTGTAGGTCATGCCAACTCGTAGGCATGGTAAGGCTCGAGGCACTACCTAAGACCCTCTAAGATACGCTTATGTAAGTCCTAAGTGTGTTAGTCCTCCGTGGGCTTTTAGGGTCAGTCCATAATATTATATTTTTAAAAATTCTTTTAAATTTCAAAATAATAATTCATAATTTACAATCATTTTTAAATTAATAGACGATAATAGTACCTCTAAAATTTTATTAAAAACACCTCACTTATGGTGTAGGAAAACTATAGATATATGATAGAACAATAATAAATCTTACAAGTACCAATATTTGTCTATAATAGTGTATTCATCTTCAACTCTTTAAGTCTTCAAAAATATCTTCAATTACACGATTTTGTAACTTGAAATCTACAGTCACTCAATCCTTTATGCAAATAACGGTGTCACCATATTTAGATGTAAGTTTGATTGTGTGTCATCAAGAATGAATCTGACTGCACTAAAAAATGATTTTGATGTTATAATAGACATCGGAGGCGTTAGTAGATCACTTGTCATAGAAGAAAGCACATGAAACGTATCTTGGTGTGCTTTTCCACCATGCCAAAATATCAAAATTTGTACTTTCATTCATAATTTTAATAAAATGACAATATTAATTCAATATGAAATTTTACCAAAATTCAAACTTGAACTTACCTATTGCTTATCTTCAACAAGATAGACCACAAACATATTTTGTTTTTAGACGAACCACTTGTACTTATTTATGGTTATGAATTGTGTATGATGTTTCTATATTTAAGTTCATAAACATAATACAATTTAAGCAAAAACATTTTAACATTATTTACTTTAAAAACAAAAAATTCTAACAAATTATCACTTATAACTTCTAAAAAAAATTGAAATTCTAATCATTTAACCCTAGAATCTAATTTGATAACAACAACAAACAATAAAAGTGTATCATTCTATTTTTTTTTTTTAACTTTTCCTCAGTTTGTTTTAAAATATCTCTAAAAACATTATAACATCTGTAATATATACAAAAATGTATTTATATCTTTGGAAACTAAAAAATCAAGCCCATCATTAGGTTGATTGTAAATGAATAAGAAAGAAGAAGAAACAATCAATCATTAACGAAGAAAAAAAGTTTGATTCATTTAAATTGTTGAAAAAAAAATTAATAGAATGAACTTCAATACAATAATGTCTGTGTGAAAAGAGGGAGAAAAAATATACTTCTTTTACTTAAATTTAACTCTTTTAAATCCAATATTAATTTAAACTCAAATAGTGGAAATAGAATCCACCTTTAACCAATCCAAATTGATTTAAATAAAATTATAACTAATATTGCTTTTCTAATCATATCAAACCTACCCTTGGGAAATGCGTGTTAGGTTAATATTCCCAGCAAGACTTTCTGATGTATACACCTGCCGACCAAATTTATATGCTTATGCAGCTGATACTCAAACCAATACTACCCTTCTATAGACCTTGTAGTTTGAAACGTGAAAATTGGAATGTTAGGTAATAATCATAGTTGTACTAGTACTAATTCCTAAATAAAAATTAGGATCCAAAAATCTTTTATAACTTATCTCTATTTTAAAAATATAGCTGACCTGTGAATGTTATTTTCAACTTTTTTTTTCCCGTGAACAAATATTACACTGAAAACTGAAACACCAGAAAAGTTTAATGAAAGATCATTAAATAAGTAGTCCGTTCCATTTTAAAAGTACTATTAATTGTATACTGTAACAGGGCGAAACTTAAGATTAAGTGTTCTTTGAAAAGACGGATAAAGATATTTGAATAAAGGTTGAGTGATTTATTTTCACCTAAAAATTACTTTTTTTAATTTTTATTTATTAACTTAAAAAAATTTAAATACTCATTTATCTATTAAATTTTATTATTATTTTCAGGAGTATAATGGTTATTTTTAGATTTTATTTAAAAAAATAATTTATTCATATTTATCATCATAATTTTAAAAACTAATAATTTCTTCTCTAACTTAATTCTAAAAAATTACTTTTTCAATCTCATTATCTAGGGTTTTTAAAGTTTCCATATTTTAGGTTTAGCACCACATCCCCCTCAAAGTTTAAAATATTATATTTACACCAAAAAAAATTTATTTTTTCTTTTTAGTAATTCACTTTGGTGCATCATCAAGCACTTCAATGACACTTTCTTTCTCTCTTTGATGGTTTTTTGATGTAAAAACTATCAAAAATCTAGTTGAAATGGCTGCCAATTTTCACGTTTCAAACCACAAGGTCTATAGAAGGGTAGCATTGGTTGAGTATCAGCTGCATAAGCAAATATAAATTCGGTCGACAGGTGTATATATCAGAAAGTCTTGCTGGGAATATTAACCTAACACGCATTTCCCAAGAGTAGGTTTGATATGGTTAGAAAAGCAATAATGGGTATAATTTTATTTTAAATCAATTACAATTGGTTGAAGGTGAATTCTATTTCAACTATTTGAGCTTAAATTAATATTTGATTTAAATGAGTTAAATTTAAGGAAAGGTAACTCTACTTCTTCTTCCTCTTCCTATATTGATGTAGTTGTGTTGAAGCTTACTTCGTCAACAATTCTTCTTCTTTTTTGGAGATTCAAATGAATTAAACTCTTTTTCTTTTTGAATCTTAAATTACAAGTATGATAATGGTCATAAAAAAAAGAATAATTTTTTTAGGGTATAATTTTATTATTTTAAACTTTGAGAGGGGTATTGTTATCGTAAAATATGAAAACCTTATAAACCCTAGATGGTGAAAGTGAAAAAGTAATTTTTTAAAATTAAGTTAAAGAAAAATTGTTAGTTTTTAAAACTAAAATGAGAAATAAGAATAAATTATTCTTTTTTTAAAGAAATCTTAAAATGATGATTTTATTTTTGGTAGTAATAACAAAATTTAATAAATGGATAGATGTTTAGATTTTTTTAAGTTAACATGTGAAAATTTGAAAAAAGAATAATCTTTGGGTGAGAATAAGTCATTTGGCCTTGAATAAATACATATTCATTTTTTCTTCAAATTAGAATAAAGGTTGAAGAACATCAACTTAAAATTTGTTAATTCGAACATCCTAAGGTCTTTTTCATTCTAACTAATTTAATCCAAATTTATTAGTGTGATGTATATGTATAATAAAATAAGTATACATAAGGATAATTTTGAATTAGAAAGCTTTTTAGATGAAGAAGAAAAGATAATTTAACTTACTTCGAACTTAAGTAAACCTAACCAGAAGGCCAAACCTTTTAACGTTATCCAGTAAAAGTGTCATTTTAATAAACATAGGACAATTTTTACCAAGATATTGTTGCTAGCAAGCATTAACAATAATAAATTGAATCTTGGTATTAAATGTGATTGAGGGATACAAAAGTAATTAGGAGGAGGCGTAAAGTGAAAAAAATTTCATTTCAAATTTTAAAATCATGGTATTTAAGGGGAAAATATTATGACCTACGTTGGAACCTTGGCCTAAACCTTGTACACGGGACCTAGCAGCTCAAGTGCGTGCTATTTTGAAGTGAAAGGAGAGTGAATTGGACTATTTTAGAATATAAATAAAAATATTAATCTGATGTTTTTTTCATAGAAATGGGACTCTATTTATAGCTACAACTCACATCAATTGAAGGAAATTTGCAAACTAAACAAGACCTATTCAGTAGGAATTTGCAAGACATATTAAGCAAGAACAAACTAACAGCTATCTCCACTTATTCAGAGATTAACATAAGAATAATTTAATGGAGACTCAACAATGTTGGACTAATTCAATGAGTATATGGCCTAGTTTCAAGGAAGAAATTACATTGCTATTGGATGGCTTGGCCCTCTAAAGGAATCTTTCTCTTCAACAATTTGGAAAATGAGGAAAAGCCCTGTTAAACTCTTCCTTTGGCATCTAAGTGGCTTCAGAGTTGGCAGCCTCAGAGTTTGGCAGCCCCTAACCACTTAAAAAGAAATTCTTATTGTTCTCCCAATCCACAAATCAATCTGTTTGTTTTGGGGTGTCTAAAGTTTTAAGAATTTGTACCATCTAGCTCATAAGGCATCGGGATCACTTGGACATCTACACCAAGTTTTCCTTAGAAGAGAGACATGGATCATAGGATGAATTTAACTTGTACTCGGCAATTCTAATTTGTAGGCAACTTTTCTAACCTCTAGTATTATCTTATAAGGCTCGTAAAAGTGAGCGACAAGTTTTTAAGATAATCAATTGGATATTGAACTCTATCGATAAGGTTGAAGTTTCAAGTAGGCCCAATCACCTTCCACAAACTCTCATTCGAAGTACTTTTTATCATACATTTGCTTTATTATATTCTGATTGTCTTGGAGGCAACGTTGAAGCTCTTGAAGAACTTGATCTCGCTATAGAAAGGAATCTTCAACTGCTTAAACTTTGATTGTACCAGACACGTATGAGAGAAAAGTTGGAGTTGTTCTACCTTATACAATTTCAAAAGGGGTCCTGTAAGTGGATGAATTAAAGCTAGTATTTTAATAATATTCAGCCCAAGCAATCTATTTAGTCCACTCCTTAGGATTGGAACTTGTGAAACAACAAAGATACATTTCAATTATTCGATATACCACTTTGGTTTGACTATTCGTTTGTGGGTGATATGAGGAACTAAAATTAAAGTAAATCCCTTGTAAATTGATAAGTTATCTTCATAATGCACTTGTAAAGGTAGGGTCTATTTCACAAATGACGGATTGGGGCATACCATAGAGCTTGAAGACATGCTAAAAAGAACTTTGAGGATTCTAATAGTAGTATATGGATGAGATACTGGAAAGAAATGAGCATATTTTGAGAAACGATCTACCACTACAAAAAGAGTAGTCTTTCCTTTAGAAGATAAAAGGTTGTCTATAAAATCCATTGAAATATCTGCTCATATTTGTGTTGGAATTGGTAGCAACTATAACAAACCTGCAAGACCTTGCAAATCAACCTTGTGTCGTTAGCATGCATCACATTCTTATATGAACCAACAAACAGTGTCTTTTATCTTTTTCCAATAAAATATTTCTTGAATGTGATGAAGTATTCTTAGATATCCTTTGTGGCTTCCTCTATGAATTTCAACAAGTAATATTGGAATAAGAGTGGAGTTTTGGGGTAGGTAGATCTTATCTTTATAAAGGAGAATTTCATGCTTGATTTTCCATAAGCTAATGGTTTCATCTTACTACACTAGTTGGTGAAGTTTTTGGAGATCTGAATGGTTTTAATTCTTTTCATGTATTTCAACATGGAAAGCTCGTCTAGATAAAACTAGGATTTCAACATGGAAAACTCATCTAGAAAGGGTATTAATGGCTACATTATTCTCCCTTGATGGTATTCAATATTGAAGTCATAGCCCATAAGTTTAATAAGCCATTTTTGTTGCACTTCCATTGTGATTTGTTGTTCCCATAATTATTTCAAGCTACCTTGGTCCATCTTTATGATGAAGTGCCCTCCCAATATATATTATAGCCATTATTGCATTTCTAAAACTAAAGCCAACAATTCTTTCTCATAAGTTAAAAGGGCAAGGTTTTGACCTTTTAAACTTGTACTGAAGTAAGCAATAGGTTGTTTGTTTTGTGTAAGGATTGCTCTTATTCCAGCTCCAGAGGCATCAAACTCTATTATAAATGGTATGAAAAGATCCAGAAGTGCCAATACTAGTGCCTTAGGCATGGCATTTGAGAGTTTTTTTTGAAAGATTTGTCAATTGTATCACTCTAGTGAACTGCATTTTTCCTAAGCAAGTTAGTCAAAGGTCTAGCAATGTTTCCATAACCTATTATGAAGTAACGGTAGTATTCGGTTAGCCCTAAAAACCCTCTTAATTCTCTGACATTCTTAGGCTTGGGCCAATTGGTCATCGCTTCAATTTTTTCAAAGTCTATCGTAACACCTTGCTTATTGATAACATGCCCCAAATAGTGAAGTTCTTGTTGTGTAAACAAACATTTTTCTTTTTTTATGACAAGCTAATTTTGTCTTAGGATTAAGAAAACTGCTCTAACATAGCTCAAATATTTTAACTAATTTTTACTATAGATTAGGATGTCATCAAAGAACACCAAGACAAATTTCTACAAATACTCTGAAATATGTCATTCATTAGGGATTGAAAAGTTCATGAAGCATTAGAGAGTCCAAAAGGCATTACCAAGAATTCAAAATGTCTATGGTGTGTGCGAAAAGCTATTCTTGTCACATCTTCATAATGCATTTGAATTTTGTGGCATCTTAATTGCAAGTCTATTTTGATAAACCATCTTGCTCCATGTAATTCATCTAAGACTTCTTCTACAACTGGAATCAAAAACTTATCTTTGATAGTCAATTTGTTATTGAACAATCGATAGTCTACACAAAATCGTCATAAGCCATCTTTTTTTTCACTAGTAGAACTAAGGAGAAAAATAGATTACGGTTTGGTTGAATGAGTCCATGTTCTAGAATTTCAAAACCAATAATTTAATCTCTTGTGTTTTGGAAGTGAGGATATCAAAATTCCCTAACGTTCACAAGGTTACTACTTGGTTGTAAAAGAATGCAATGGTCTTGTAGTCTATTTGAAGGTAAGCCTTGAGGTGCCTTGAAAAATTTTGGAAAATCCTTTTGTATTCTTTGCCATTTAGGAGACTCATTTGATTCTTCTTGGTCTATTAATGTAAGTTGTAAAAAGGTACCCATTCCACTAAATTGTCAAAAAGCCTTGTGAAATGCTTTATTCCCCACAAATTTAGCTTCTACAAGATGAATGCTTTTCAGTTTAATATCTCATTAGCCAATTGTAAATCTCATTTACATTTCCTTGAAATCCCAAAGAATGAGTCCAAGGGTCTCAAGCCATTGTGCCCCTAATACAACATTGAAACTTCAAGTGAAAGGAGTAAAAAATTAACCTTAAATGGGGAGTCTTGAAAAGTAATCTCTACATGTTTGCAACAATCCTTACTTTTAAGTTTCTCTCCAATGGCTACCATTATACTCATTTGAGGGGTTGGTTCAATACAGATACCTAATTTTTAAGCTAATTGGTCATGTAAAAAGTTGTGAGTTGAACCTAAATCAATGAGAATAGTAATAGAATTACCAACCACTTTGGCACTTACATGCATTGATTATAGTGTTGGAACGCTAACAAGAGAATGTAAAAAGATAGCTAGGGGTTCGACTTCACTAATGGCTTTCAATTTAGTTTATAGAGTATCTTCAATATCTTGCTCAAGGTTAATGTAGAAAAGTCACTTTCAATCATGGTTTGTCATATATAGCTTATTGTAATGGTAGCAAAGTCCTATTCGATGATGCTATCATAATTCTATATTGGTGAATCTATGAATCGTGCTTATGTTTGTTGTTGGAGAATTGTAAGATGGTAATCATCCCTAAATAAGATTATTGGTGCAACCTACATCATTTGGCTTTCTGGTAGTTTAAATTTTGGCTTGCCATATGTTTACTCTAAAAAATCTTTGCTAAGACAAATGCCAAATTGAGATTGTGAGGTCTTTGTGCTTGCATATCTACCCTTAAATTTTCTTTGAGGCTATTGAGATAGTAGCCTACCTCCTAGTCATCTGTAAGAGTTCTAGTTTTTGCAAGTAACCTATCATATTGAATTTAATAGTGTTGTATCTTACTAACTTGTTTAAGTTTGCAAAGGTTAGCAAAAAAGTTCTCATACAAGGGAGTTCCATATTTTCTATTAAGCATATCTTTCAATTTGTCTCATGATATACCTGGATGCAACCTTTTATGCCTTTAGAACCACAATTGAATGTCACCCTCAAGATAATACACTGTTATCTAGACTTGATCTTTTAGTAATATATCCTGAAATTCAAAGAACTATTCTACTTGGCAAATCCATGTGATGGGATCATGTGAACCATTATATTTTGAAAAATCCAATTTTGTTAGCCTAGGGACAACACTCCTGCATGTTGTCCCTCCGTCAAAACTTCTTGGTACAAGTCTAAGCCTATTTATGAATGTTTGGCATGATAAGCTTATAATAACTCTACTACCTATTTCATCACTCGTTCCAATCTCATGTTTAAGCTAGCTATCTGTTATCCTAGCTAGTGTAATTCTTAGTCATGTTGTCCCTCCGTCATGCCTATCTCTTATATCAAAATATTATGACCCATGTTAGAACCTTGGTCTAAGCCTCGTCCATAGGACCTAGTGACTCAAGTGCGAGCTATTTTGAAGTGGAAGGAAAGTGAATTGGACTATTTTAAAACACAAATAAAAATATTAATTTGATATTTTATTCAGAGAAATAAGACTTTATTTATAGCTACAACTCATAAAAATTGAAAGAAATATGCAAACTGAACAAGACCTATTCAATAGGAACTTGTAAGACCTGTTCAGTAAGAACAAACTAATAACTAGCTCCACTTATTCAAAGATTAACATAAGAATAATTCAAAGAAGACTCAACAATGTTAGACTAATTTAATATGTACATGGCCTAGTTTCAAGGAAGAAATGACACTACTACTGCATGGTTTGTAACATAAAATGTCATACGAATGCATAAAAAATGAGCTCAAGTGGTTTATATTATATGAACATGATTTCAATGGATGTTTTATTTGCTAGTTTTTTAATTGAATTTTAGAAGTAAAATGTTAGCTGTTTTTTTTCTTTCTAAAGCTTGAATTACTTTATTAGGTAAATATGTTTAAATATAACAATCTAATCCATATATTTCGTTTCTCATTGTGAATTATAAATGCTTGAATTCATTATATAATACAAACATCTTAAAAATATTTCTTTGAAATTGTTCTAATGTAATATGTTGGATTTCAGCCAGAATTCTGTAAATTTGAAATACAATAAATAAACATACCTGGATTGTGATTCAATATTCAAGATGAATGCGATTCATATCGTGATTATAGCTTTCCATAACACATTTTGTTGTTTTGTACTTTACAAATTCTTTATAACTTCTATGTATTTTTTGTTCTATAACAAAAATTTTTTGGAAGAGGAAACTACCTTTTTGTTTTTGTTTTTAAGTATATTGTGCAGTTAAGCAACAGTTTTTTGGACTTTAAATATAGTCTTAACTACTTTCAACTACCATAGGCAGTTATTTTGCAATTAGGTTAGGTCAACCCATCATGAATAGACCCAAGCTCAATATTTCTCACTCACACATGACGAGAGATCCAAACTAAATATTTAGACACAAAAATCTTATACAAGAGTATATTTCATAATTGCAAATGTGTAGTGCGACCTATACTTAGAAGTTTATTATTATACATCTATTAAGAATAACATAGTCTTCTTGTTATACCCTAGAATTATTTGATACACCAATCTTTCTAATTCCTTACAATAATTGTGTTGTCTCTCTATGTATTCATGATCAAGTCATATCTTTTATATGATCAATGAGAATGATCGGTCAATGGATATATATAAAAAATGAGTCTTCCTCTTCTATTCGAAATTTTCAATTTAAACTTAGTTGTTTGAAATTCTCGATAGTTTTGTTTTTTAGTCATATTCCATATATCAAATCATACATAGCCATCAATAACAAGTTAAGATAGCAAAACATTAAGAATAAATATTGAATAAAAGTAAAAAAGTCAAAGGATACCAACATGAGATAAGTCTCACACAGTGAGGAAGTAAGGATTCATTCATTCACTACATTATTAGTCAATTATGCACACATGGTATTAAACATATGTTACAACACATATTTTCCATAAATGTCAAACATCAACATTGTACAGATTTAAGTTTAGTCATTATACCTAACACCTAACTTGGGTTTTTAAACATTTTCAAACTTACAAGTATTTATTAAGAACTCACATTTGACATTCACAAGTTATTTGGATGTGAAGAATCCAAAATGGTCATTATCAAATATATCTATCCATGACCTTATCTTGACTAATTATCAAAGCGACATTTCAACTTTAATAATTTTTTTCTCAAGAAAAAATATGTCATCTTTGCTCGCTCTCCCAGCGGCGAAAGAGATTATTTATGTTAAGTCAATCTATAATTTGTGTGATATTGTAATCTTGTTGAGCTTTCAAACAAAATGATCCATATATAGTGAAACACTGAGAATTTCAAAATGCAAATTCAAAAATAAAATAACTTTGAATTCATGGTTTCCAATATTGTGTCTCAAGTACAATATATAGGTTTAACAACTTATCAGTTACAATCTATAATCCAAGAGATTTAACATGTACAAGGTATATATCTGTCAAAATAGGTTTGATCAAAAGATCAACAACCATATGATATATAGAAATATATTATATGCTCACTTCTCTCTTTGAAATAATCTCTTATAAAATTATTTCAAGTGTTGATATATTTTGTTCTATTGTAAAATTGGGTATCTTTTGTAAAAGTTATTACAGCTTGATTATCGCAATGGATGACTATTGGTCCAACCATATCATCCTGTATACCTACATTCATAAAAAATCTTTTTAGCCAAATAACTTCTTGCACAACCATTGAATAGACTATAAACTCATCTTCCATGGTGGATAAGGCTACGCATATCTACTTCTTGCTACTTCAAGATATAGCTCCTTCTTAGAGTAAAAATGCATAACCAAAAATGGATTTGCGTTAGTCTAAATTGTCTCTTCAGTCGACATCTAAATAACTAACTAAACACAAATCTAATCAATGATAACATAAACACTAATCCATAATGCATTTTAGATATCTTAATGTCCTCTTGACAACCGTCCAATGCCTTTTTCTAAGATTTGACTGATATTAACTAACCAGTCTGGTAACAAAACAAATTTCTAGGCACATTCACATTATAACATGCATAAAGCTTCCAATTGCATTTGAATAGGGTATTTAGGACATTTCATTTCTTTCATCTTGAGTCTTGGGACATATGTGTTGGCTCAACAATTCACCTTTTAACACAAGAGTATCAATGGATTTGTAGTTTATCATATTTAATCGTTCTAAAATCTTTCAAATATAATGCTCTTATGACAAAGCTAAAAGTTTCTTTGACCAATCCCTCATGATTTTAGTTTCTAATATGTAATCTACCTCACCCATATCTTTAATGTCAAAATTTATAAATAACCATCTCTTAATGGTCATCATATACTCCAAATTGTTTCCAACTATTAAGACATCATCCACATAAAGAGATAGAATTACTAACTTATCATCATATTTTTTCACATAGACATAATGATCTTATTCAATCATCTTAAAATCATAAGATATTATAGTCTTATGAAATTTTAAATACCATTGTCTAGATGATTATTTCAAGCCATATAATGATCTTTGAAGCTTGCCTACTTTATGTTCCTAGCCTTTTACAACGAAACCTATAGGTTGTTCCATATAGATTTCTTTGTCAAGCTCTCCATTAAGAAAAGTTATCTAGAAATTCATCTGATGCAATTCTAAATCCAAATATGCTATGATAACTAGAATCAAATGAACTGAAGTAAATCTCACAATCGACAAAAATGTTTCTTTGTAATTTATACTTTTTTGTTGAGTATAACATTTCATCACAAGGTGAGCTTTGTATCTATTTATTAAGTCATCCCTCTTACATTTGATTTTGGGAATTTTACTTGTTCCTAATAGGTTTTCAACTCAATGGTAAGTCAACCAAACTCTAGACTTGGTTTGTTTTCATAGATTTTATCTCTTTTTCTAATATTTCTTATCATTTTTCCTTATCATAGGATAAGAAAGCTTTTTTAATGTTTTTAGGTTCTTCATCATCTTGAGAAATGATAATGAAAACCTTGTTTTCAATTTGAAAACATTGTTTAGATACTTTTGGATGATCACTCCTATGCAATTGAGAATTATCACTCCTACTATTTAAAATAGGTTAGAGCTCAATCTCATTGCTCCCAATTGGTACTATTTGAAATACATAAAGGAATTACCTCTTAGGACTTAACTATTGGTCGTTAAGATGTATCTACTCCTTATTCTTCTTCCATCTCATATGGATGAAAATCTTTATCAGTATCACCCCTGTTAGGAAAATCATTTTTTATGAATGTAGCATCTTTAATTCAATTTCAGTTATTCTTCCATTATAATCTTCCCCAATAAACACATACCTTTTAGAGTGTTCAAATTATCTTATGAAGATACATTTCTTTCATTTTGGTCCCAATTTTCCAAATTTATGGGAAGAGTTATCCATAAATGCAACTGACCCCCAAAGTTGAAATTGATTTGAATCAAGTTTTCTACTTATCCATAACTTATAGGGAGTAAAACCAATTGATTTGGAAGGCATTCGGTTATATCATTAACCTAACCAATTCTAATAAGGTTCTAATTCTCCTTTTTGCTACACCATTTTATTGGGAAGTTCTTAAAATCGTTAATTGTCTTACTATTCCTTTTCATTACAGAGTTCCTAGAATTTTACAAACAAATATTTACGATCTCGATCAGTTCTCAAAGCTTTTATTTTTTTGTTTAATTAATTCTTAACGTCATTTGTATAGTATTTAAAACAATCTATTGCTTCTAACTTATGGGAGATTAAGTAAACTTAACCAAATCATGTATAATCATTTGTAAAAGTAAGGAAATATGAGGCATTATGTCTTGCCTTATCATTCATAGGAGCATAGATGTCTAAGTGTATCAATTGAAAAGGAAGTTCAACTTTTACAACTTTGTTGAATTATTTTCTTATAGTTCTTCCAACTAGACAATGTTCACATACAAGCAGGTCTAATTTTGTGATAGGTTCTAATAAACCTTCGTGAGTTAATTTATTCATTCTATCTTGGCTAATCTACCCTAATCTAGTATGTCATATATTTGCATTTAAATCTATACTATTGGGAGTTTCAAATAATGAAAAACTAACACTATTATTATTATCGTAATGGAAGGTGTCTACACCATAAAACCATTAAATATAAAACCATATCCATAAAAAATAGTACCAAAATAAATTTTAAAAGAATTCCCAAATAAATTTAAATTATATCCTAATTTGAGTAGAAAAAACATAAAAAGAAAATTTTATCGAATATTTAAAGTATGTAGAACTTCATGTAGGTATAGGTTTGACCACTTCGCAAAATTAATTTGCATGTATCTGTCCCTTTCATTTTAACTTTTGTATTATTGCATACACAAATCCATTTTGTCTCCTTGGGATTCGATGAAATTCATTAAAAGCTTTCCTATTAAGAGTTGTATGGTTTATGACTCCTAAGTTTATAGTCCACATAGTATAAGATTCAGTTAATAATACAATACTAAAAAATAAGTCTCATAAATTAAAGTCGGATGAAACAATACATTTTTTGGCTTTATGTATTCACGGGTGAAATGACCCTTCTTATTAATAGGTTATTTAGGTATTGCCTCTCTTTCTAATGCCTTTACCTCTCTTGCGTTGGAATTGCTTGTTCTTGTTCCCAGGGCCTTGAATGATCCTTTTCCCTTTCTTGGAATTACGCTATTTTTGTTTGAATCCAAAAAATTTCTTAGAACTAGACTTTGCAACGTATGCATAAGCACCTGGTCCAACTATCTCTAAGCACTGTTCTTATAGCTCAAGGTGATGAGTAGTGTCATAGAAATTCCTATTATTTTCATTGTAGGTCATACTTACTTTCATATATTCCCAACTGTTAGAAAGAGATCGTATAACTACTTAAACTTATTGCTCATCCATCAGGTTATGTTTAGCTATTTTCAGCTTTATTATCATGTTTGACATTTCCATTAGATGATATTTCATCATCTTGTTGGGGACCTTTTTATATGTGTCAAATTTGATAGTCAACTGCCTAAGTTTGGAGATAGTAGTTTCTCCAAACTTTTCCTTCAAGGCCATCCACATGGCATATGCAGTCAAGTATTGTTAGTACTCATATACCAGATTGTTATTCATAGAGTTGATCAAGATTCCTCAATCAATTGAATCTTTCTTTGTTCATGAGTGATATGCATCCATATCATGCTTATGTTGAACATTTTTTGGGTTTTGCCCCTAATCTAGTCGGGGCTCCTTTATTACCTAATTCACAACCTCCAAGGTCTTGTACTTGTCAAGGACATAATGCATCTTTAGATGCTAGATGTTGTAATTATTATCCCTCATTCAATATCTCCCTTGCTTAAATCAGCAATAATAATTTTTTTTTTTGCCAAGCAAGTAAGTATTACAGACAAAGCAAAATGTGCCCTACAAAAAACAATAAGAGACGGAATAACCCAAAAACTCAATAACCTAAAAAAGGCCACAAATGAAAGAAAACTTAAAGATAAATTGTCTGTCTGTCTCTAGGACATTCTTTAGTTAGCGGACCGACATACCTCCATAATCAAGAAGAATCGAAAACCATCAACTCTTTTTATCTATCAATCATTTGCCTAGAAAGATTTTGAGAGAAAATTCTATGCAAAAATGAACCTAAACATGTATATATGAATTGTATACTAAACACAACCCTTATGTACCAAAAAAGAGAATCCATGCTAGCCAGAAACCTCAAAAGAAAATATACCAGGATATGAGTCTTAATAGAAACCTACGAGGAAAGACTCTAGAGCATACAACCAACTACTAGATTAGAAAGCTTCAAAAAGCTTATATCTGCTACCAATTTAACTATTGGGAAAGCTTTAGTAACCTGTTTCTTGGATTGAAAATTCAGATAACTATTCAGTAAACTAAACCTCTACTGACTTGTTTTTGACTTATCACTAGAAGTTCTAAAGGTTGTCGTCTTCATAAACAGGCGTGAAAAACCACTTTTACGCCTTTAACAATGAAACTTAGAAAACTTTCCACCTCTCGAATACAGATAAGAAACCTTCCAAGCTTGCTAAACAAAGACCATTGTACTTGCAAAAAAGAAGCGAGTTAGAAAAAAAAAAGCTTGAAAGCTCTCCACTGCAACTCTAGTCTAATTTGTTTTAAATATGCACTTTGGAAAGTCCTATAAATTAGTAGTCCTTTAATTCTCCATATTACAAGTAATGCCTTCAAAAAGGCTCTTTTGTCTCTACACAAGTTGATTTGGCCACCAAATGTTTTTTCAACTAGACATTTAAAGAGAAACATCAACTATTTCGTTATCTCCGAATGGTATAAATTGTGGCAGAAAGACTCAACTTGCTCATAAGGTTTTGAAGGGTATTAGGCTTCTAAGACACTTGAATACTCTCTACATAACTATCCCAAGTTTGCATGGTAAATCTTCTATCGTTCTTATCTAGAACTTTGCTCCAAATATAATGCCTAAATGATCATTAGAAGAAGAGGTGATCCAAACTTTCCTCTCTCTCATTTCATAATAAACAAGTAACAAAGGATACAACCCCAAATCGAAGTAGCTTGTCTCTAGTCAACAACTTCTTCTTCATCATCATGATCAAAAGCAATAAAAAATGCCTAAGAACAAAGTTTTTATGCCAAACAACCTCACTTTTTTTTCCTTCTAATCTCATTCCAGGCAAAATTAATAGAGAACTTAACATTGTTATTCGACACCCAAACAACTCTATCTTCCCCTCTTAAAGGCTTGAAATTAACCAAATTCTTAATTTCCAAAAGGTGAGATGAACGAAACTCAGGCCACTTCCAACAATTGCCTTAAACAATCTCTTTCACTTTACATTCTTATTTAGGCCAACATTTTAGCACATTAGGCTGCCAAATTTATCAAAAAAAAGGATAAGAGGATGCCAGTTATCTTTCCAGAATAAAATACGCTCACCATTGCCAATAATCATCTTAATTCTACTCCTCATGAATTTCCTCATTTTTAGAATTTTTCCCTAGTACCAAGGCATGTTTCCCATGCATTTAGCCTCCCAAAGTCTAATCCCAATAGAGACCATGATGCATAGGAATAATGGAGTTTCACCTTATGCCCTCTACCAACAAGCACACATGAAAAAATAAAACGAGCAATAAAACCAAGTCCACAATGAAATAACAATAACAATAAGATAAAATAAATCCAATCCAAGGCCCACTCAGCCCAAAACCACCTTGCTAATGAAACACTACACCAAATCATACTTAAACATTTTTCCACACAAGTAGCAAGGCAGGAAACTCCTTAAGCCTGAGATAGATAGTGATGTGAACCTTGACGATTTGACGCAAGACCCAACACTCAAGAAGCTATTTTCCCAGGATTGAATCGGTTTCGTCACATAATTAACCTTGACCCAATGCCTATAATTGACACGAACCAAAATTATAAAAAACCCTTGACCCAATGATTATGGATAATCATGAACCAAAAGTAAAAAAACAATGACCCGATGTCTATAATTAACATGAACCAAAGGTATAAGTTGACGCCACACTCTAGAATAGAGAAGAAGGAGAGTGATAAGTCATAATTGAATGCCAAAAGAAAATATTTTTGATAAATTCATGAGTTCTCAAAAGAACCAAGAAAAAGATCTCATAATTTTATTAAGCCATTGTGTATCCTCTATCCCAAGGTTACATTGATATTTATAGCCCTAGTCTGAATAGGATAATAATAATCTCAATTTAAATAAGATAATAATAATAATAATCCTAATTCAATTATAATTCCTAAAGAAAATAAAACAAAGACTCCTAAAACAAATAAAACACCTAAACAACTAGAAAACTACAAATACTAGGAAATTGAACTTTAATTGAATTCCCTTGCTTTCTTCACATGAATTTTTGCCTAATTAAGCTTCCATTTCATATTTTGTCAAGTAAAACGTCACCAAGGATGTGTCATATCATTTTCTATGTGTTTGATGCTCTCCACGTCATCTTTGATTGCCACATCATGCTTCTTACCTTTAGCTTATGTCTTCAATGTTTTCAGTGTTATACAGCCTATCACACTCTTGTCATAGTTTTTCATTACTAGATCGCATGTTCTTAGTCTTCCATGGATCACATCATTGCGATCGGGGAATGATGTGATCCATGGAAGACCAAGAATGTAACATCCGAATTCAGGTGTGTCAGTAAACTCCACTTCCAAAATTACCCCTAGAGTTGATTTTATAACTTGTTGTGTAAAGAAATTGCAAAAGAATTATAGAAAACTACTAAATGAGCAATATTTTTCAAAGGGGGTAAAATGGTCATTTTATAAAGATTCAAGGGACAAAGTGGGAATTAAAATTGAAGGGCACACTTGAAATTATATGGTGGTGCTAAGGGTTTTTGATAATTGACTAAGGATAAAATAGTAATTTATGGAAAAGGTTAAGGGCAAAATGGTCCAAAAGGCTTATAAATTATATAATCTATTCATCTTCTCCATTTTTAGCCGAGAACTCCATGAAATTAAGCTAAAGCTTTCCCTTAACCAAAATTCGTCCAAAAACCTAGCTAAATCACCTAATTTCCAGAGGCCCCAGTTATAAAAAGTGTAGATCTGTCAATTCTGGTCAGTTCTAAGATAAGAAATTTAATTTTTAAGATATGTGAAATTTGGGAGTTTGATGGATGATCATATTTTTGGTTGATTAAGGTTGCCAAGAAGAAGAAAAGAAGGTGAATAAGCTTAAATCACCTATTTGGCAAAGAAAAGGTAAGAATTTCATACTTTACATACTTAAAGTAAATTTGAGTTAGGTTATTTAAATAACCTTTACTTATATCAGTATGTAAGGTATTAGAATTAAGGTGATTTATGCTTAAAAGGATAAAGAAATTCATTAGGATTCATGATGTAATTTTTTGCCATAAGGGTAAAAAGGTAATTTTGGCCATAAGGGCAAAAATGTCATTTTATGCGATATAGGTTAATGTTGTTTAATTATGTGCATGTTATGTGAAATAACCCTTATATTAAGCCTATATTGTATAATTGAAATTAATTTGAGGCATGATATATATATATATATATATATATATATAGAAATGCGTGAGAAAATAATATGATGTTTGAGAATGAATGAAAAGAATAAGGGAAAATAACAAATGCGCATATTTCATAATATGGTTATATATACATACATGAGGAATCATAACATATGCATGATTTAGAAAAAAATAAAGAAAGAGGAAAAATATTTTCTAAGTCATGCATGCTTTCATAATGACTCATATGATACAGGAAAGCAGAAAACATACTTAAAATCCTTATACGCCAACTGTACTGTGTGGACAACAAATAAAATAATCGGTTGTACTGTGTGGACAACCAGCTGTACTGTGTGGACAGCAAAGAAAAGAAAAATATCAGCTGTACTGTGTGGACAGCAAAAGAAAAATATCAGCTGTACTGTGTGGACAGCAATGAAAAATATTAGCTGTACTGTGTGGACAGCAAAGAAAAAAAAATATGCGTGTAAGAGAGAATTATACTTTGTATGGTGACTGCAAGTACTATCATATGTAATCTAGATCGATCAATGAGAAAGAGAGAGAAACAAATTAGTAAATATTTTATGAAAGTCATTTGCATTAGAATTATGCATACAAGCCTGTGTGGCTGATAAAGAGTTAAGAAAGATGTACGAACAGAAAATAGAAATGTCATAACACTCATACATGCATAAATCATAATGAGTGATTCATATCTGTATAATAAGGAAAGGAATAAATGTGTGAAAGAAAAGAATGATGATACGTGTTAAATGCGTGTTCTGTGTTAATTATTTTATTGTAAATAGTTCAGACACGCTAAGTATGAAAAAGATTAGAGAAGATTAGTACTGGTATAAAATGCTTTAAGTGTTTAATATGATTTTCTTACTGAGCCATAGTCGCTCACTCCGTTTAATTTAATATTTTACAGGTAAAGAAATGTAGCAAAGGTTCCCGGGGAGCACTAATGAGACATGAGGCTAAGGGAGGAAGACACCATAATTTTGTGATTTAAATGTTATGATGTATATGTAATATATATATATATATATATATATATATATATATATATATACAACTAGATTTGAAAATTGATTATAAAGTTTCTGTGGGTGATAATTTTTATAATTGTTATTATTATTATGTATTTATTTTTACTAATTGTGATTAAGTTGATAAAAATCCAGTCGATTGGTAGGACTGGTTTGTGTGAATTATAAATTGGGAGTGTTACAGGGCATAATGAAAAAGAGAAAAATATTCCTCGGGCCCTCTAAAATAGGGGAACTCATGCCGTTTTTCTGTAACACACCCAATTGTTAGGAGAGGTTACAAAGAACATGCGATCTAATAATAAAAAACTATGACAAGAGTGTGGTAGGCTGTATAACACTGAAAACATTGAAGACATAAGCTAAAGATAAGAAGCATGATGTGGCAATCAAAGATGACGTGGAGAGCATCAAACACATAGAAAATGATATGGCACATCCTTGGTGACATTTTACTTGACAAAATATGAAATGGAAGCTTGATTAGGCAAAAATTAATGTGAAGAAGGCAAGGGAATTCAATTGAAGTTCAATTTCCTAGTATTTCTAGTTTTCTAGTTGTTAGGTGTTTTATTTGTTTTAGGAGTCTTTGTTTAGGAATTATAATTGAATTAGGATTATTATTATCTTATTTAGATTGAGATTGTTATTATCCTAAAGATTATGTTTATTATTATCCTATTCATACTAGGGCTATAAATAATAATATAACCTTGGGATAGAGCATACACAATGGATTAATAAAATTATGAGATCTTTTTCTTGGTTCTTTTGAGAACTCATGAATTTATCAAAAATATTTTCTTTTGGGCATTCAAATATGACTTATCACTCTCCTTCTTTTCTATTCTAGAGTGTGGCGTCAGCTCATACCTTTGGTTCATGTCAATTATAGACATCAGGTCATTGTTTTTATACTTTTGGTTCATGATTATCCATAATCACTGGGTCAACGGTTTTTATAATTTTGGTTTGTGTCAATTATAGGCATTGGGTCAAGGTTAATTACATGACGAAACTGATTCAATCCTGGGAAAATAGCTTCCTGAGTGTTGGGTCTTGCGTCAAATCGTCAAGGTTCACATCAGTTCATATCAACCTTCATGATCATTGCGAAAGATTTTAATTTGTTTTCTAAGTTGTCTCCACTTTGTTCTTGAATTCTTTGAATTTATCAAAGCATTCAAATTTGTGTTTCATAAAAAACAAATAGTCATATGTATTGAAGTCATTAATGAATGTTATGAAGTAGGCTTCTTCATATAAAAAAAAAGGAAATAAACAAAATTACAACAACAAATTTAAAGTGTGCCAACACGAGTGATTGAGTGACATTTATTTATTTATTTTTGGAGTGAAACCTGTGAGGGATTGTGTAAGATCCTTTTTAACATATTTTGCATGTTACAATCATGTCATCATTCCAAAATAAAAGTTCTACTAAAAGTGATGATTTGAGGAAAAATCATTTTAAAGAGAGGGGGAATGATGTGATCCATGGAAGACCAAGAACATGTGATCTAATAATGAAAAACTATGACAAGAGTGTGGTAGGCTGTATAACACTGAAAACATTGAAGACATAAGCTGAAGGGAAAAAGCATGATATGGCAATCAAAGATGACGTGGAGAGCATCAAACACATAGAAAATGATATGGCACATCCTTGGTGACGTTTTTACTTGACAAAATATGAAATGGAAGCTTAATTAGACAAAAATTCATGTGAAGAAAGCAAGGGAATTCAATTGAAGTTCAATTTCCTAGTATTTCTAGTTTTCTAGTTGTTTAGGTGTTTTATTTGTTTTAGGAGTCTTTGTTTTGTTTTGTTTAGGAATTATAATTGAATTAGGATTATTATTATTATTATCTTATTTAGATTGAGATTATTATTATCCTAAAGATTATGTTTATTATTATCCTATTCAGACTAGGGCTATAAATATCAATGTAACCTTGGGATAGAGGATACACAATAGCTTAATAAAATTATGAGATATTTTTCTTGGTTCTTTTGAGAACTCATGAATTTATCAAAAATATTTTCTTTTGGGCATTCAAATATGACTTATCACTCTCCTTTTTTTCTATTCTAGAGTGTGGCGTCAACTCATACCTTTGGTTCATGTCAATTATAGACATCGGGTCATTGTTTTTATACTTTTGGTTCATGATTATCCATAATCATTGGGTCAACGGTTTTTTATAATTTTGGTTCGTGTCAATTATAGGCATTGGGTCAAGGTTAATTACGTGACGAAACTGATTTAATCCTGGGAAAATAGCTTCTTGAGTGTTGGGTCTTGCGTCAAATCGTCAAGGATCACATCAGATAAACCTTAAACAGACTGAACAAAAACCATTAAAGCTCACATTGAACGAAGAACAAAACCCCTAAAAGAACCACAATCGCCAAACAACCAACCCACCAGCAAGGAGAAAAAAACACCATCACCAAGAAGCAAAGGTAGAGAGAAAAACCATATCCAAACTAAACAAAAAGACCCCAAGCCAAACACAGCACACTTTTGCCGGAGACCAGTGACATTAGAAGGGCTACTAGTCAGAAGATGAATCCAAACTAACAAGAATACAACAGGCAGATGAACCTTAAGTTCTTGAGAGAGGAGAGAGCATATTAACACTAAAAAAAAAAGGAGAGTGAAAGAATACAATGTTTATGCCATAACAATAATGTTTTTGGATGCCATGATTTATAAGAGTATAGAGACATATTAAACACAACATTAACTAATGTAGATATATACGCATCTATTGTCACAATTGTGCATGAAAATGTAAAACAGTTACATAAGACATAGAATCAAAAGTTTACTATGTTGCTAATCATCTTCTATGATTCAAATGTTTCATATTTTAAAATTTAATCCAATTGCGTCAATTTTTTGTTTAATTCTAGAAAAAAATTTCATTAAATTCTATCAATCTTAAAAAACTCACAAACAACATATCAATTATTGGATAAAAAACAAACAAAAAAATTTTATTCAATCTATATAATGCAATAGCATTCACTACAAATGATATTTCTAATAAAAAAATTTATATTCATGAATCTATTGATTTCTACTATGATTAAGACCATCTTCTGAACTATTCTTAATCTCATAGTCATTAAAATATGGCAATCATGTCAACCATTCTTTATATTTATTGTTTATTCTCCACTCAATATTAAGAAAGACCATTTCATCATCCCATACAATTATTTGAGTCACTTTATGTATCATAAAATTTTTATATCATTCACATGTCATAAGACTCATTGAACATGCGCCTACATGTCAATCTGAGTGTTAACACATTGTCATGTGTCGACAAGAGGGTCTTCTGCACTCTTATGCATAGAAACAATGTTCCACATGTCGTCACACGTTAAGAAGTCACCTGTTGTTGATTGTTATCTGATTGTTGCCAACAACCATTGACTATTGATTGGTCAACCAACCCATTAGGTGTTGATCGGTTTAGGTCACCTAGTTGACCATGGTTTGATCTATTGACCTTTAAGTATAGGCTACCTATTAACCAAACAGGTCAGCTAATTAAGTTTTCCCAATCTGATTACAACCTGCAAAACTAAAGAACCCTAAAAATGGCCTCTATTTAATTCACTGATTCTGGCCATTAATCAAGCCAGAAACCATAGGACAATTAATTAGAGCATGCCAAAGGTCATCCACATTACAATTTTCGGTGCCAATGTCAGTGGAGATCAGTGAAATAAAGACAAACCCATCACGATTTCTATCTTGATTTTGGCCATAATTTGATTTGATTTACAATTTAACTCATGTAAAACACATCCAGACTACATCCTAGGTAGCATGATTCTAATTATTAATTTCATGTATTGAGCATAAAATCAATTCAAACCCTAAATCTGAATTTTGAACCAATTTTCATGCAAAAATCATAGTATACAAATTATCAAATTCATAGAATTATAGGCATAACAAATACATCAGCCCTAAGCTTTGATACCAATGTTGGATTTTAATTTAAATTCTGTAAATTTAAAATATAGTAAATAAACATACCTGGATTGTGATTATGTATTCAAGAAGAATGTGATCCAAAGCGTGATTATAGTTTTCCACAACATAGCTTGTCGTTTTGTACTTTGTAGATTATTTATAGCTTTTGAGTATTTTTGGACCCACAACGAAAAAACTTTATGGAAAAAGAGATTGTCTTTTTGTTTTTGTTTTTGCGTATATTGTGTAGTTGAGCAACAATTTTTGGAACTTTAAATACAGTCTCAATTGCCCTTAACTACTTGCAAGTGTCATAGGCACTTATTTTGCAATCGGGTTAAGTTGACCTATCATAGGTGGACTCAAACTTAATATAATATTATAAATTTAATGATATGAAAAAATTAAATGAAAATACTTAATTGAAAGAAAATTAAAAATATATATGTTAAAATTAGAAATATAACAAGTTTAGGGTTTTGGTATTATAGCCAAGTAAGTATCCTTAATTTTTGTAAATATAAAGATTTTAATTAAAAAAATTAGTTGTACAATTATATGATTTATCACTTAAATAAAATTATTTATAAAACAAATCTTAGTAACTTATCTCTATAAATTGAGGCGATAATTTATCATTGGTGATGTGATTGTTTATATTTTTTCTCAATTAAAAATCACTTATTCAAATGCTATTAAATCAGATTATACAAATAAGTTTGTATAATTTGTTTATATATGCAATATTACTTTATACCCTTTATACAAAAATAAATGATATTCTTTCCAAGGCATAATGTTTAACCATATTATATTAAGAATTGATAGGCTAGCAAACATTATAACCCTCGTGGGAATATACATATTTCTATTCAAACTGTAAAATCGAACCGTATTGTTTAAAAATTACGTTTTAGTTTGGTTGGGTTTATAAAATGGTTTGATTTAGATTGATAAATTTTTTAAAAACAATTTTCAATTTGAGTTATGGTTTGAACAATTTTCAAACCGAATCAAAGTATAGACTGTACGTATTTTTTTTAAATAATACAAGTATATATAACTATATTTAACATAATTTTTCTATAAACAATTATATGTATAACTTATTTTTTTCTTTTTTTTTGTCATTTTCTTTACATGTATATTGTATATATATTTCTTTTTTTTTTACATATTTATATTATATTCTATCAAACTATAATTCAATTAATTTTTTTAATTTATATTTATTTAGAAGTGAATGATTTTAATAAGTTCAAACAATAATACAAATTGAATCAAATTGTATTTTTCAATTTAGTTTGGGTTAGCTTAAATTTAAAATAATTTGGTTTGGTTTGAAAATTTTATAAACTATTTTTTAATTTAGTTTGAAAAAACTTTCAAACCACATTAATCTCACAGGTTGATTCAAGTTTGCTAGGCTTAGTAGTCTAGCTATTTTTCCTTTATTTTTGGCCGATGGTAGTTCAATAAACTCACATAATTTTATGGTTTTTTCTTTTTTCTTTTTTCTTTTTTCTCTGAACAAAAGGATAACAAATTTAGCAATACAACCATATAAGGAAAATATTATCATTGAAAAGGATGTTAAAAATTTAGCAATACAACCATATAAAGAAAATATTATTATTGCAAAAGAATGTTACTTTTTATTTAAAGTCAAACTCTATTAGGTAAAGCTAAAAATCAAATAAATCTAAACTTACCGCTAATATTATGCCTTAATAATGGGTATAATTATTATGAGTTAATAATGAGTATTAATTATAGGTATTTATAATAATATTTTATTAAAATTAAAATTAAATATAAAATAAATTCAATTATATAGTGATATATCTTAATTTATATTTATATAAGTTTATATAATATAACCATAAATTTAAAAATTAAAAAGATAATATCTTATATATTAATAATAAATATAAATAAAATTAGAAATGAATTTATTATTATATAATTAAATAATTTTAAATTAAAAAATAATAAAATTAAACAGCATAAGTGAAACTTAATATAAATATATATTTATATGTAAAAATTTGTACAGCATTGACCAGTTGTGTTGGCAACTGAATACGTGGCTCGGTGGCTGCAGTTAAATTAAATCTTGTGAAAAAGTGGTTGTCTCTATTTATATGCGGAAGTAGTTCTCTTTCTTTTTTCAAGGAAAAAGAATTGGCAAAAGGGGACTGCTTCATTGCTTCAAATCGGAAGAAAGGTAAGTGTGCTTTCTTCTAAAATGGTTTTTAGTTTTTTTTTTTTTTAATGCATTAATATCAGTTCTGGGTTTCTCTTGGTAGGATATTGGAAAATGTAAAAAGGAAAAACAAAAGGAGTGGTTTTGTTTAAGTTTCTTTAAATGGTTCAAACGTGTTGTATGCTAAGTGTGCTATTATGGTAAGCAACCTGATGTTTGAAAATTTAGGTGAAAGGATATAACCATAATCTTATAGATCATTTTACGACATCAAATGGAAAAACCAAAAGTAAAAACAGCTTTAAAATTAGCTGTAACCTTATTACTGCAACATTAGCTGCGGGAGAGATGAAGACGAGGAGGGTAAAGAAAGGAGAGAACAAAAGTAATAAAAAATAACCAAAAAAAGAGAATATCCTATTTCGAAAATAGTAATTCAACTATTTCTGTTGAACTGATATAATATTCTACGTGTTAAACTGTGTAATCTCTTTTAATTATTTAGTTCATTTTAATTTAAAATATCAGCTTATATTAGAGTTTGTGTGAAATATTATCTTAAAAAATAACATTGTAGGGTTTAATTTATGAATCTGGCGGGCATTTAAAAGTTATGATGAATTGTATCTACACCCATTTTTTAAACTTATAACAATGTGTATCTTTTATTAAGTAGAAAAACAAATTTTAAACATTGAATGCATAATTCACATCATTCTATTCAAAATAGAACTTTGTTAATGAAAAACAAATTCAAACACAATCAAAAAGTTAAGTTATCATATTATTTATAACAATTTAACTTTATAAAATTATTATATTAACCCAAATTAACAATTATAAAATGTTTTTAGGTCAAATCTTGGATGAGAAAATGTTAATCACACTATTAAGTGTACAAATTGTCCTGTACGTAGGCCATTCCAAGCTCCAAAATTCAGCCACAACAATGTTTAGAGATACATACTTGGTTGTCCCAACAATATGGTTGTGTCAACTTTCTTCAATTTTCCTACTGGAAAGCTATATTTCCATTGATATATTCTAACTTTTATTGGTGTAATTGAATTGAGTCAGATCAAGTAGTACTTGACTTAACGTTGACTCAATACCTTAAGAGAGAGCTTGAGCTCATCGAGTTGGTATTGTCTTAGAGTAAGCTTGAGCTTGAGACAAGAATGGATGACTCAAGCTTGACTTAAGTTTGGATCAAGAAATTCATTTGAACCCCATAATTTTAAATATATTAATTTAAACTTTATAAATATATATTTATCCGTGACCCACCTAATATTCAAAGTTAAGAAGCAAGATATTTAGGGTGTAAATGCAATATTTAAAACCTTTATTGGTTTGTTAATATTTTACTCAATTCAACTGTGAGTTCATGAGCTCATCAAGCCAGTCAAAATCAAGATTTATTTTAGTGTAAGAGCTAGACTTATGTAGCTTGTGCTTGACTTGAGAGAAAAACTCATGTGGCTTGGGCTTGAACTCAACTCAACTAAACTCAAGCTAGCCACAAGTTGTTTGAAGCAACTTAGTTCGTTTATACCACACCTGACTTCCTAATTATTCACCAATATTTTGAAGGATAACTACTTGGGCATTGGGAAAGATGTAATTTGATTAAAATCACAATAGATAGTGAGATTAATTAAGTGAAATTGGCACTTATTAGTGCAAATGAGCTAGAATCACACGTCTAGTGCAATTTAGGCAAAAAAGAACCAACCAGATGCGATTATGTTGAAATCATACTTTTATACTTTATTTTAAAAAGACATAGTCTAACATACATATGTTAGTTTTTTCTTCATGGCTTCATGCAGTTACTTTCATAGCTTAATGGTAACTGCTTCATGCAATTACTTCTTCATGGCTTAATGGTAACTGCTTCATGCAATTACTTCTTCATGACTTAGTGATCTGTAACTCCCATGTATTATGGTTTATAACTCCCATGCCATAACTCCACAAGTTACGTAGCATTCTTGATGGTAGAATGCTTTTTAAGGCTATAAATAGGGTCTCTGGGTGAGCTTTTTCTACACTTGAAAACATACACCATTATATGAGAAAAAGAGATCACCTGGAAGACGAAACTTGCAAGCAATTTCCAGAGGATTATACTGTATCAAATCGTCAAGCAATAGCTGGAGGTTAGTATTTAATATTTCACATATTAATTTTGGTTTCTATCTTGCATACTCAATATATATATGCTTAGATAGAAACCATATACATGTTCTAACATTTGGTATCAGAGCTATTTTATGTCTCTGCCTTGCTTTGATTTGTATAATATGCAAAATTTTTGTTATCCCGAATTTCTTTAGAAAGAGAAAGTTGGCTGTTGGCATTTTTTGAATAAAATTTTTATTTAGATGAATTCTACATCAAAAACTGAGAATTTTGATATATGAAACGTCAAAATCAGAGTTTTGTAGGCTGATTTAGAGTGCAAAATGTATACGAGTCTGAAACCGGGTCTATCGACCCGAATCTTGACCCGGCTAGAGGTCAAGGACGATCTTCAGATGACATGTCATTTGCTTTTGGTTTCTGCAGATGACATGTCATACCCATCACTTCTGTCTCTTTTGTTATGCACTGCCAACCGACATGACATCTGCATTCATCTCCAGCGGATGACATGTCGTTCATCTACTTTATTAAAATTTAACATCTCTCCCTAGAAGTACTATCCATCGAAGGAGAAATGTTACGAATTAATATTCGTAGCATCTATTTTTTTTTTCTTTTTTTTAAATACTTTAAAATAAATGCATCATTAAAAGTGTTTAGAAAGTATTCCAAGAAAACTGAAAATCTGGAAGCGAACAAAAGATGTATATACTCATATGAAAACTCATCTGCAAGCATCTGAAAACAAGGAGTAATCATATGCAACTGTACCATAATCTCAAAAAGTCAAAAGTCGATAAAAACATGCCACTGTATGCATGTAATATAAACCAGAGATAACCTGCTCCAGCCGGATCTACCTACGCTGACCTGACCCTACCTCGCAGCTACCTCGATCACCTGTACCTGCAATCAGGAAAGAAAAGGGAGTGAGTGATAAGAACACTCAGTAAGGGGAAAAATTAAGTAAACTATCCCTTTTTCCTGTTCTAACTCACTTTTGGGACTCAACCTCACATCCTAACCTCTATAAGAGATTGAGGGGATAATTTAGTTCACTCTTTACTATTTGGGTCATACTTTGTCCCATCTGGTGTCTATTTAATACTTTCTGGAAGCTAACTATAGGGATTTGGCACTTTTCTAAGCTCAAGCTCTTTTTCTTTCACTACACTATTTCTGAATCTGAATTGAGCTCTACTGCAAGCGGAACCTACTAGGGGTCTATGTCCTACTACGGACGTGTCCTACTGCGGACGTGCCCTACTACGGGCGGTGTAGTGTAAAGTGCCCCCTCATAGTTTATAGCATGCATGCGAGTCTTATATCTTACTAATTTCGCTTCCATCTAAATTTATTCATAACTCACCAGACATTACTCTTGGGACGACCCTTGAATCTTGAGTCCCAACCTTTTCTTACTTTTATTTCTTTTCTTTTTCTCTTCTTTCTTTTTTTTCCTTTCCTTTCCTTTCCTTTCTTTTCTTTTCTTTTCCTTTCCTTTCTTTTCTTTCCAAACTGTGAAATACTGTTCACAGCCCTGTTCATTTGACAGGGCAGCCTTCTTTTTCATACAATTTCACAGTCCAAACGGTTTCTAATTCATACAAGCTATATATCGTTGAAAAGAGGATTCAAATAGCTTTCTAACAAGCTATAATAGAACTCATAATTCATTCAATCAGACAGTCAAAACAGCAGATAAATTCAGTGGCAAAAACTGCCTCCCCTGTTTATTTGATAAAGCAGTCCTTGTGTTTCATGTAATATTTAACAATTCACATGATCCCCAATTCATACAAGCTATATATCATTGGAAAGAGAATTCAAAGAGCTTTCCAACGAGATATAATAGCACTCATAATTCCATATATAAGGCAGTCAAAACGTGAGATAAACTCAGTGACAAAACTGCCTCCTCTGTTTATTTAGTAAAACAGTCCTTTCGGTTTATACAATATTTAATAGTCCAAATAATCTCTAATTCATACAAGCTATATATAATTGGAAAAAGGATTCAAAGATCTTTTCAACAAGATATAATAGCACTCATAATTCCATATATAAGGCAGTCAAAACGTGAGATAAACTTAGTGACAAAACTGCCTCCTCTGTTTATTTAGTAAAACAGTCCTTTCGGTTTATACAATCTTTAACAATCCAAATGATCTCTAATTCATACAAGCTACATATAATTGGAAAGAGGATTCAAAGAGCTTTCCAACAAGATATAATAGCACTCATAATTCATCAGATAAGGCAGCCAAAACATGGGACGAACTCAGTGGCAAAAACTGTAAATATTATGCAACTTTCTGCCATAAACAAAATCACATACATAGACATCCCAAATGGCAAAACAATATTCCTCAACATCAAAATCAACATTTATAACCTAGATCTAAGGAACCAAAAGCTTAAAACATGTCACATATCAAGGATGATATCCCTTACCTTGTTTCAAGCCAAATCTTTGTAAGTTGGCTTCCTTCTCCTTGTTTTGTTTCCTTTATCACCAAGATCACTTTAAATTAATACCAAAACACACTAACATATTCACATAACATGCATATAAACATAGATGAAAGGGAAAGGAAGGAGATCTTTGGTTACCAAAGCTTCCAAGGTGCTTCTTTTTTTTTTCTTTTCTTTTCTTATCTTCCAACTCCTTCAAATCCTTCCTTTTTCTTCAAGAAAGCAAAGGAAAATATGAAGAATGGTGGCTGCTGGAATATGGACGAAAATGATGAAAAAGTCTTGGTTTTGCCTTTTGTTTTTCTCCCTTGCTCTTATCTCCTTTTCTTTTTCTTTTCCCCTTTTTGACTTTTAGCATTTATATATATATATATATATATATATATATATATATATATATATATATATATATATATAACACCCATACATATATATATATTTAAAATGAGAAAAATCTCAAAACAAGGTCAAAAGACATAATTGCCCCTGAAATATACCTGAGGGTATTACACCTGGTTCTCCAGACAAAAATGGTGTAACGGAAAGAAGAAACCGAACTCTATTGGACATGGTGCGAAGTATGCTTAGCAGCTCCAAACTTCCTAAATCACTGTGGGTAGAAGCTCTTAAAATGGCAGTGTATATATTGAACCGAGTTCCAACAAATGTTGTTTCTAAAACACCATTTGAGTTATTTAAAGGTTGGAAACCGAGTTTGTGACATATACATGTTTGGGGATGCCCGTTTGAAGTAAGAGTTTATAATCCACATGAGAAGAAATTAGACCCAAGGACTATAAGTGGTTATTTCATTAGATATGCCGAAAAGTCTAAGCGTTATAGGTTTTATTGTCCATCACATAGCACTAGAATAGTGGAATCTCAAAATGCAAAATTTCTTGAAAATGACTTAATCAATAGGAACGATCAATCTCAGGATTTAGTTTTTGAGAAAGATTATTCAGATACTCAACCACCCATTTCGAGTAATAGATTGGTTGTTATTTACAATAGCCCTCAAGTTCAAATGGATGTTGAACAACCAATTAATGAAGTTCTACAAGTTACTGATAATACTCTAGTAGATCAAATTGTTCAACAACCTTAAGATATTATTGAACCACTAGTTGTACACTCTACTCCACAAGAGGATAGTGTTACAACATTAAGAAGATCAACTAGAATGAAGAAATCAGCTATTTCTAGTGATTATATAGTGTATTTACAAGAAATTGACCATAATTTAAGAGCCGAAGATGATCCTGTTACGTTTTCACAAGCAATAGATTGTAGTAAATCTATTTTGTGGTACAATGCTATGAAAGATGAGATGGAATCTATAAAGAGTAATGGACTCTGGGATCTTGTCAAGTTACCTAATGGGGCAAAGGCCATTGGGTGTAAATAGGTCTATAAAACAAAGAAAGACTCATTAGGTAACATCGAGAGATATAAAGCAAGACTCGTTGCTAAGGGTTTCACTTAAAAGGAAGGAATCGATTATACGGAGACTTTTTCTCCTGTATCTAAAAAAGATTCTTTTCGTATTATAATGGCATTAGTAGCCCATTTTGACTTGGAATTGCATCAAATGGATGTGAAAAGGGAGAAGGACTATTTCCCACCCAACTTTTGATGCGTTCTCAAAATACCACACACGCCAGATGAAAATCCAGTTTTCCCACCCATGAGCTGTTAATTTGGATGGTTTTTGTTTGCATAAGGGTAAAATGTCCATTTTACCCTTATTAGATGAAATGACAAAAATACCCCTCTGCAAAATTCATCGCAAAATTGATGTGAGGTTTTCCTTCACCCCCCTTAGGTTTTAGAAACTAACATTTCACCTTACCTAAAGTTTTTAAACTTTGAAAACTAACATTTTCACCCCCAAACCTAGGGTTTCCAAATTTTTCAAAAAAACAGCCGCCCCCCATAACTTTCAAAACTAGCAGTTTCACCCCCATTTTGCCACTTCATCTCCCGACGTCGTCTCCGGCGTAGTCACCTGCCTCCTCCTTTAAATTAACTCTTTTTGCCTCAAATAATTTAAATCTTTCAGATACTTTCATGTAAATTTTAGTATCCAAGTTTCCATACAAATAAGCAGTAACTACATCTATTAGACCCATGTCCAATTTTTTAGAGACTATTAAGCTGATCACGTACCTAAAAGTGATTATACACATCCAGGTGCATATGTTTCATCAAAGTCTGTACCTGATGTTTAGGAAAATCTTTGGGCTATAAATTTTTTTTTAATATTTAGCAATCTTATTTTTCTCATTTCTTTGTCTCATAATACTCATTTATATCCAACAGGTTGGACATCTTTTAGTGTTCAAACTACACGTTCAAACACTTGATGTTTTGTAAGTGAAGCTAATTATACTCGAATTTTTTCTTCCTATTTAGGCCAATCATGTCTTTGTCAACACTCGTCTAAAGTATATGTTTCAAAATCATCATCATTCATAATTTCAATAGCTAATATAAATGAGAATACATCGTCAATGTTAACTATTTCATCGTTCCATTCTCTAATGTATAAGTATAATTTATAGAGATGTTTGCATTCTTATTTTCCTATTTTTTAAGGGTTTGTGCCACTTCGAGGGCTCAAGTCTCTTTAGGGACCAGAACCTTTTCTGATAGAATATTAAAAAGTGTGAATTTTTCAATCATTTTAAAATCATCATAATTGATAATTGTTTGATTCTTTGTCTTTCATTGTTTAGGAACAATCTCCTTCGATCAAACAGGTCTACCATACTTCAATCATGTAGTAAATTGTTTAGTCATGACTTGAATAGACTGTTCAATAGTCACATTAATTCTTACTTGTATGTTGGCAACTAGTATGTATGATCTTGTTATTTTTGTTATATCTACAAATGCATTGGACATTTGGTTAGTAGTGATTTATAAACGCACTATCCTCTGCATTTTAGTTTTATTTTGAGATATGTGATAATCTAGATAAGACGTGTTAAGTAAGTGTCAAGTAAGTTCATACCTAATTTTAAGAGTTATTTTCTTTTCCCTTAAAAATAGGAATATTGTCTCATCAAAGTGATAATATGCAAAACATGTAGTAAAAAAGTCACTTGTTAATGATTTCAGATACTTGATAATGAATAGTGAATTATATCCAAAATAAATTCTCAAACAACATCGGGGTCTCATTTTTATGCATTGATAAAGTGCATGAAGGACATATATAGCGCAATCAAATATCCACAAATGGGATATATCATGTTGGTAACTAAGAACCAATTGCAGAGGAAAATATTGATGATAAGAAAAAGGTCGCAAGCAAATTAATATTGCAATATGTAATATAGCGTGTCCCTACATAGAAGTTGGTAATTAAGTTTTTAGTAATAAAGTATATGCAATTACTTGGAGTCATTTGATAAGAGACTTGGCTAATTCATTTTGAGTATGGGCATGCAAGACTGGATGTTTAACATTAATCCCTATAGACATGCAATAATCATCAAATATTTTGAACGTAAATTCACCAACATTATCTAGTCATATTGACTTGTTTGGGTCATCTGGGAAATTAGCCCTCAACTTGATATTTTGATTTAATAGTTTAGCAAATGCAACATTTTGAGTTAGCAATAAACAAACATAGGACCATCGAGTGTATGCATCAATTAAGACAATAAAATAGCCCACTTGGTGGATGAACAGGTTCACATATATCTCCTTGAATCCTTTGTAGGAATGATGAGGATTCAACTCTAACTTTGAAGGAAAATGGTCTGATTACTAATTTACTTTGTGAACAAATTATGTAAAATTCTTGATTGGACAAGAAAATTTTATGATTATTTAGTGCATGTCCATGTGAATTATCAATAATCGTACACATCATTGTAAATCCTAGATGACCTAAACAGTCATGCTAAAGCACAAAAGAATTTTGGATCTAAGAACTTCTTGTTTGAAACTACATAAGTTTTGATTGCCTTTATGATTGTATAATATACAATCAGGCATTTTGCTCATAATCCATTATTGTATAATAATGGATATAGGGGGCATTTTGCTCATAATTGTATAATACTATTATACACCAAAATTGAGGGAGTGTTCAATATTATAAGAATATAGGGGGCATTTTGATTTTTGATAATACATGAGAGATGAAATGAAATATAAGAAAAATATAGAAGACATTTTGATATTAAACAATATATGAAGGGACATTTTGAAATGATGAAGATGTCGAGCTAAACTCCCTTGTAAAATAAAAAATGTCGAGGATCTTATTGACATGTCAAAATACTTTTAGGAATGTATTCTAGTTTTTGTTACATATATCGCCATCAAAGACAAGAAGAAGAAGAAATAAGTGACAATAATAGTAGTGAATTCAAAAAGGAATTTGATGGGGAAGACTTGACAGATTTTTGTAATGATGCATTTTATATTACTACATAATGGGTTTGTGGAGACAAAGGGAAGGTTCCATATTAAGGTGACTTTGATGGAAACGAGATGACTGATGTTCCTCTCGATGAGTCGGACTTAGAGGATACGTCACCTATTAACTATGATATAAGTAGTTTTTAGCTTGAAAATCCTATTCAGCTTGGCAGGAATTATATTGGTGTTAGTGTATGCCTTGTATATAATCTTTTAAATAATTTATTAATAAAACAATTCTTTTGTTTATACACATAAGTTGTTTCTTTTATTTGCTATAATATAAAGTATGTGTATAAACCGTTGGATGACTCACTTAATACATATTGAACCATCAAATTATTCTCTACAAATATAATATTACTTGGGCAATTATATCACATAGTAGACATACTAAATACCTCTATTGAATGTCATGGGATGACATTAGTATAGATGATGATAATGGTCATGTCATTAGTGTATTAGTATAGATCAATAATTAGAAAACTACTTTTTGAATATGACCAATAACGATAAATCGCATATTCATTAAATCATAGTCAATGACTTATTGTATGATCATACTAGTGTATGAAGTAATCCTTTGACCTAAGACGTCATAGTTAAATTCAATACGGATACGTGTGGTTCATATGGTGTATGAATACGGGATTAACCACATTTTATATGAGAAACCATATTGGTCATGTGTTATTTGTATATGAAGATGAATGATGATCAAGATGGGATCTATTGACTCAAAAATTATTGGATTTTGAATATCTATTGATTCGACCCAAATTCGAGTTTTGAAGTGAACGTCAATAAATTTTGAAAATCAAAATCTCTAGTTTGATATAATGTAAGTCATGCGAAGGATGTTCGTAATGACATGTTCCAAATATTTAAACCAATGATTCGTGAAGAATCAAAATTAGGACTTTAACGATCTATGAGTTCGAAATCGATCTAGATTGGAAAATAGAAGGATATTACCTACACGAAATATACAATCAAATATATTAGGTTTGATAGAGTATTTCTTCATTGTGGATTAAAGGCTATGATACATTGTTAGATATTTACCATAAATGTTAAGTTTTTGGATGCACTTTTGGATCGTTTGAAAAATGACTTAGACTATGTCATGGTGAACCTGAATAATTAATTATCCAAAGATGGCTAGAACCTTCTGAAGGATAACGAAAATCATATAAAATGTTATGTGGGTGCAAAAATAATATTATAAAAGTTTAAATGTTAGTGAGATGAAATTAAAATGGCTAAGGTATATATTTAATATTCATGCATGACAAAACTTCAAATTATGAATTTGCTAGGCCAAATACCAAATTTAAAATTGCAAAATGGACCACCATTATATAAAGTGTATTTCAATTCATTTTGAACTAAGATAAGCATTCTTGCACTTTACTTTCTCTCATAAAACAAATTAAAAGCTATCTCTTTTCTCTAAGTTTTGGCTTGGGAGAAGCATCTTTTGGAGGTTCTTCAAGTGAGGAGCTTACTTCATCTTCTTATATCCCTATAGGAGGCAAGGGAGTAGGTAAGTTTCATCCTTCTCTTACATGTTTTAATCATGCTTTGATATTTGTTCCACCTATATGCATGACATCCTTTGCATCTTCTTCTTCATCTATTATTTTTCAACTTGTATCAAAGATAGAACAACTCCTTATGTGTCCTTTTGAAGCCAAATATGTGTTTAAAATGAATAAACATATGTATTGATATCATATATATACATGCATGTTCTAATTTTGCCTTGAAATCAAGATTTCCAAGCATGTTCTCCTCTTGAATGTCTTGGCTAGGTTTTTATTTTTCTTTTCACACTCTAGTGATTTTAAGATGAAGAACATGTAATATGTGGCATGTACATGATAAAGTGTTCATGGGATACATGTATATGTGCTTGATTTAGACATGCATATGCTTTATGGCTTGAGAATTGAAATTTAAGTCATGCGATTTTTATTGATGCATGTTGGCTAGATTTATATGATGATATACATTGAAAATTTTATGTTAATTTTGTGTATTGTGCATAAAATGTATGATTAAAGGCATGCATGTATGGCATATACATAAGATGATGTGCATTATTTTGTTCACTTTAGTTGAATGAAAAATTGTGTGTAAAAAACAACTTGCATTAATATGATTAGGTGCACTAGTTGAATGAAACATTGTGTGCAAAAATCAACTTGTATTATGTGATTAGGTGTATTAGTTGATAAAGATGCACAAAGTCAACTAATATTTAATGTTGATTAAATGTGAAAGTGATCATGGTATAGTATTAGGTAAATATTAGTTAAAATAAATATTATGAATATTTGAATAATATATATCACTTCATTTATACTTAAATTATTAAATGTTAATGTGAATGTTGGATGGGTGTATTATTAGGGATGATCATGGGTGTAATTTGTTCATTTTTTTTTTCAAATTTTGAATAATCAGGTTGTAATATTCTTTTGGTTAAGAGGTTTATATAAAATAACCTCATCCCATTTATTTAAGTTTGTTTTTATTTTATCTAGCCTGTGTGCTTAAATTTCAAATGTAACTGAAGCAGTTAGATGAGGGCCTAAAGGCGATCCAGATAGCTATCCGATTGAAGACATAGACCTAGGTGAATAGTTTACCTTAAGTTTTAATTTCAAAAACCCTATGATCATCCCACCATATGTTAAATTATGCATATATGAGATATATGTATGTCATGCTTAATTGAACTTAATTAAAATTAAGATAAACTTAATTCTCCCTAATTTAAATTATTAAATCTATGTCTCTCATTATGGGATAATTAAATCTATAACATAAATTTTAATATCCCAAAATTTCTATTATGTGAGGGATATGAAATTTATCTCATAAAATTAAATTTATTTTGTTTTTGAGTGATTATTTTCGTCATGATCAAAAATTCTATTATGTGAGGACATGATAAAAATGTAATTTCGCAAAAGCATGATGGTATAGATTTAACAAGCTAAGGATGTTAAGATTTCTATTATGTAAGGCATCCAAAGGGAAGGGTATGGAAAAGAATCCAGTCATAGATAGGGATATAAGTGGAAAAGGTTTTCTATTTATTAAATTTAATTAACCAAGAGTGATATTATGTGAGGTTAATTACATTTAATAATAATTCAATTCTGCACTAAAAAATTTAATCTAACGAAAATTTCAATTTTTTCTAAAGGAGTGTGAGATTTAAATAAAATAGTGGGAGCTAATGAGATTATGCAATAAAAGAGTTTCAATTTATACACACACACACGAGACATTAATAAAAAATTAAATTTTCTTTACAGTATTTTCTAATTGATTTTGATAAGATAAAAATAAACGACTAATAATGTTTTGCTACAAATTCTATATAACAATATATTAACTGGGTGAACTTTAAGGACTGGCTAAACTTGAGAATTGTTTTTACCTTTGAAAAGGTTATGTATGTACTAGAAGCACCTATTACACTTGACTTGGCTTCGGATGCCATAAATGATGAAAGAAAGTTTTTGAAGCTTGGCAAGATCATAATTTGAGAGCCCAAAGCTACATGCTAGCTTCAATTAACATAGAGCTTCAAACAAAGCATGAAAACATGCAAAGTGTTTATGATATACTTATGGCCTTACAAGAGTTGTATGGGGAGAACTCACAAGCAGTCAAGTACGATATTTGTGCTACATAATTCAGAATGAGACTAAGGGAGGGAATGCCTATAGATGACCATATCATTAAGACAATAAATATTTTGGAGCAGCTAAATTTCTATGGGGTTATGATTCCCCACAAAGTTAGGGTGAATTTGATTTTCTAATCCTTTCTGAACAATTATAAGCCATGTATAACAAATTTCAATTTGAATAGAATCAAACACACACTCCAAGAGTTTTTGAATGAGATTCAAGAATTATAAGTAAAGGAAAATGCATGTGGAAGTTAACGTTGCCTCCATGAGTGGAGCAAAGAAAAAAACACAAATAACCCAAGAAAGGTCCAAAAGTTGGACCAAAGAAAAAGAACTTTAAGAAAGTCCAACCCAATACAGACAAGGCTAAGGTAAAGAAGCAGTGCTTCTACTATAACAAGGACAGACACTGGAAGAAGAATTGCCCTCTATACTTTTATAATCTAAAGGAAAACAAAACAGGTATATTTCCTTTATTTGTGAGAAAATTTGAGTTAAATGTTAATTCAAATTATCAAATCTGGATATTAGATTTAAGAGCAATACTATGTGTACCCACTTTGGGTATACAAATATATACACACTCATATATGTCATCATATGATTGATTATTGTTTTATTCTTAATTCAAATTCATTCAATCACATGATGACATATATAAATATGTATATATTTGTGTACCCAAAGTGGTTATACATAGTTTTATTGTAGATTTAATAGCTACATCTCACATATGTGTGTCATTGCAAGACCTACAAAATAGTTCTACACTATCCAGGAATGAAGTCATTTTGAATATGGCCAACGGAGCAAGAGTTGTAGCTGAAGCCATAAAGGATCGTTCTTTGAAGCTTTTATCAGGACATCTTTTGAGATTGTAAGAAGTTATATATTTTGTCAAAGTTACTAGAAATATAATTTATACATCTATCTTATATAAAATTATTACAATGTGCAATTCAATGGTAATGAATGTTTGATTCATTTTGGAAATTCTCTAGTTGGCAAGGCAATAAATACAAATGGTTTGTATGTTTTGGAACTAAATGATCTAAATATTTTAAATGTTGTCACAAATAAAAGATTTTGAGAACAAATTAATCCAAGGTTACTGTGGCATCATTGTTTAGGTGACATAGGAGATAACAGGATAATAAGATTGGAAACAAATAGAATTTTGAATTTATTAGGTTTTAAACCCTATCTAACTTGTGAATCTTGTCTTCAAGAAAAAATGACCAAATCTCCTTTTAAAAGGGAAAGATCCTAAGAATATCTGGAACTAATACATTCTGATATATGGAAGTCATTTAGTGAAATGGCGAGAGGTGGTTTTCAATACTTCATCACTTTTACCAACGATAATTCAAGGTATAGGTATGTATATTTAATGAAATACAAATCTAAATCCTTCAAAAAGTTTAGGGAATTCAAAAATGAAGTAAAAAAACAATCCAAAAAGAATATTAAGGTCGTACAATCATATCATAGGGGTGAATATTTGAGTATGGATTTTTGAGACTACTTGAAAGAAAATGGAATTGTATCCCAAATCACTCTTTCATACACATCACAACATAATGATGTATAAAAAAGAAGGAATAACACCCTATTAGATATGGTACAGTCCATGTAAGTTTTACATACCTACCAATATCATTATGGGGATATTACCACTATGCATATTCTTAATAGAGCACCATTCAAATCAATTCAAAAAACATCATATGAGATGCGGTATGGTAAGCCTCCCAGTGTAAATTATCTTAAAATTTAGAGATGTCCAATTTATATTAAATTGATTAAAACTAATAAACTAGATGTTAAGTCTGAAAAGGCTCAATTCATAGGATATCCTAAAAATTGTTTAGGATATTACTTTTACTTTTTGATTGATCAAAGAATCTTAATTAGTATAAATATGCACTTCTTAGAGAAGGAGTTCTTACAAGAAGGAGGTGTGGGAAGAATAATAAAGCTCAAAGAAAATTTCAAAGAGCCTTAGGTCGAATAGATTAACCTATAAGAGTCCTCTCAGTAGACCTCTACATTAAATGTATCAATTTTAGTTCGAAGATCTTTTAGAGTATTTAAACATTTAGAAAGATACAAATTAATCATGAGCATGATTTTGAATCTTATTTTGTGGGAGAAATAAATCATAATGATGATCCTATAAGCTATGAGGAAGCAATACTAGATATTGATTCAGACAGATAGTTGGCAGTAATGAATTCTGAAATAGAATCAATACATGATAATTAAGTCTAGACACTTGTTGATCCACTAGAAAGAATTATTCCTTTTAGCTGTAAGTAGGTTTTCAAGAGAAAGATTGGCAAGGATAGACAGGTAGAGACCTATAAGGCATAATTGGTAGCAAAAAGTTATACTCAGAAATATGGGTTGGATTATGAGAAAAAATTTTTGCTTGTGGGTATGATTAAATCCATCTAAATAATGCTAGCTATCGCAGTATACTATGATTATGAAATTTAGCAATGGATGTTAAGACTGCATTCCTCAATTAAGGAAAACTTATATATGGAACAATGTATATGTTTTGTATAAACTTCCAAAAAATATAAGGTATGCAAGTTGTATTGATTCATTTATAGATTGAAGTAAGCTTCTAGAAGTTGAAACATTAGATTTGATAAAACAATCAAATCATTTGGTTTTAAAAATAATTCTGATGAATCTTATGTTTACAAATAGGTTAAGGATCATGTCGTTACATTTCTCATATTATATGTAAATAAGATACTACTAATGGGTAATGACACTAGCATGATGAATGATGTCAAGATTTGGTTATCTAAAACCTTTTCAATGAAAGATTTGGGAAATGCTACATACGTTCTTAAAATTCATAACTGTAAAGATCAAATAAAAAGGATAATTGGATTATGCTAAAAATTGTACATAGAAAAGTTGTTGAAAAGGTTCAATATGGAAAACTCGAAAAAAAGACTTTTGCCTTTCACTTATGGTCTTTATCTTTCTAAAGATATAGGTATAAAGATTGATGAAGAGTGACAACGGATACTTAATGTGCCTTATGTTCTGGTTTTAGGTGGACTGTGTACACAATGCTATGTACAAAACCTGATATAGCATTTGTTGTAAGTGTTTTGAGTAGATATCAAGCCAATCTAGAGGAGAAACATTAGTTAACTATGAAATCAATCCTTAAGAACTTAAGAAGAACTAAGGATCTTGTTTTGAGTTATGGGTATTCAGAGTTAAACATTCAAGAATACTCAAACTCTAATTTCTAGTCAAGCGTTGATGATAGAAAGTCTACGTTAAATTTCATTTTTATTTCTAATGAGGGAGTGATTAGTTGGAAAAGTTTCAAACAATCAACCACAGTTGACTCCACTATAGAAGCTAAATATATTGTTGTTTTAGAAGTTACAAAAAAAGTTGTATGGATGCACAAGTTTGTATCTAAACTTTGTATGCTTCCAAACTTGGCTTATTCGATAATTATGTGTTGTGATAATGCTGGTGCTATTGCACAGGCAAAGGAACCAAGAGCATATCAGAAGCCTAAATATATTCAGCAAAAAATCACATTTTAAAAGAATTCATTTAAATTGAGAGATCATAATTCAAAAAACACCATCAGCAAAGAATGTTGATGACCCACTAACTAAAGTGATGACACTAAAGCATATGGACCATCATCTTAAGAAGATGGGTATACAATACAACAACAAATGGCTCTGGTGCAAGTAGGAGTTTTGTTAGTGTATGTCCTAGGAACCATTTATGTTATCGATTTTAGGCATTTCATCTTATATATAAATGATGTATTTTTGGCTACTTCTCCAACTCTAGCTTCCAGGTCTCTAACAAATCTCCATTGGCTCAAGCTACCATTAAGAATGAAGAATTAGCTCCATACAAGCCCAAAGATTCATTGCCTTTTCCATCTTGGCCCACCTTTGCTTATGGGTGCAATGCTATTACTTGCATCCAAAAATCTCATGATCTAATAAGTCTTAAAGACCCAAGAAGTCATCCTTTTAAGCCCAAGTGAAGTTGCAGCCACCTATTACTCCATTTTGAAGCCCAAAAAGTTGCTTAAAGCCCAATTGGGAGAGTTGGATAGAAATAGATGAAAGAAAAACATTGGTGGAGGCAAGAGTCCATCTTTTATGGAATAATAGTGATATTTTGTCTTATTGCATTTATTTAGAGTATGACATGGTTTATTTTGTGTGGTTTAGAGTGAATTAAGGCCTAGCTTATTATTTTTATTAAAAACCTATGTACACTTTTATTTTTTCCCGCCACTTACGCCTTATATAAAGTGGTCATGCTTTGTGAAAAAGGGTTTTTTTTGCTTTTGAATGAAAACTTGAAGAAAACTTTGTCGGCTTTTTTTCTCATTTCTTTTATCCAATTATTCTTGGTGGAAGATTGGTGGTAGAAGACCTCAAGGTTAGTAGAACTTTCCTTTATACCTTGGTTAATTTTCTTGTTACCTTTGAAATCCAAAGTGTAAAGACTTGAATGTGTGTTGTATGCCTCAGGTACAATTCACAATGTGTGATTTTGCCATTTTCCAGTTTTTGCCAGCAAACTTTGAAGCTAGTTTTGAATGCCTTGTTGATTGAGTTGTGGTTGAAATTATATACCGTTAGAAAGCTCTTTGAATGTTTTTTCCAATGATATATAATTTGCATGATTTGGAGGTCATTTGATTGGTTAAAATTAAAGACAAATTGTTGTTGTGCCAAATGAATAGTAACATCAAGAATTGAGTTTGTGTGTTGTTGCATTGTCTTGATGAATATGCACCAATAATCTTTTAAACAATTTATTAATAAAGAAGTATTTCTTTCGTTTATATGCATAAGTTGTTTCCTTTATTTACGATAATAGTATGTGTATGAATTATCCAGATGACTCAATTAATACAAACTGAATTATCAAATTATTCCCTACGAACATGATATAACTTGAGCAATTATATCACATAGTAGGTAAACTAAATACCTCTATTGAATGTCATGAGATGACATTAGTACAGGTGATAATGACAGTCATGTTATTAAGGTATCAGTATAGATTAACAATTAGAGAACCATTTTTCGAATATGACTAATAACAATAGGTCACATAGTTATTAAATCGTAGTTAATGATTTATCATATGATCATACTAGTATGTGAAGTAATCCTTTGACTTGAGTTGTCATGGTCAGATTTGATACGAATACGCATGATTCATATAGTGTATGAATATGAGATTAACCACATTCTGTACAAGAAACCATATTGGTCATGTGTTATTTGTATATGAAGATGAATGATAAACAAGATAGGATCTGTAGACTTAGAAAGTTTATGGTTCTAAATATCTACTAATTCAACCCTCATCTTAGTTCCAAAACGAACGTCAATAAATATTGGAAATCAAAATCTCTAATCATAGCATAATGTAAGTCATGCAAAAAATGTTCGTAATGATGTGTTTCAAATATTTAAATTGACGATTCATGAAGAATCAAAATTAAGACTTTGACAACCTATGTATCTGAAATCGATTTGGATTTGACAATGAAATGATATTACCTATACTTGAACGTATAATTAGAGATTTTAGATTCAATAGAGTATTTCTTGATCATGGTTTAGTGGGTATGACACATTACTAGATGTTTATCATAGTCATTGAGTTTTTGGATGTACTTTGGAATTATTTGAAAAAGGACTAATGGTTACACTGTAGTGAACCTAAAGTGTCACACTAATAAACCAAACTTTCAAAAAGGAGAATTAATTATCTAGGGATGGCTAGTAATGAAGGCATCATAGAAGCATCAAGCCATCAAAGAGATCTGCTATACATTCCGGTTGGGCCAATTATGAGAAGCAGAGCTAAGAGACTAAAACCAACTCACGCAAGGACGATTGGATGCTTGAAAGAGCTAACCGAGAGGTCAACTTGATTTAGGTCTGAGTCTATGTGCAGATAGACTCTGAACGACCATAACTTTTGATTTGGGAGGAGTTACAGGTCCTGTAATATATCAACATGAAGCTTACTTTGAGCTCTAAAACATAACCAGCTTTACCAATTGTGCCTAATTTGAAGGCCCAAATAAAATAGTTTCAGTGTGTATTATATAGTTTTTGTTTTACCAAATTTAGGATTTTTGATTTTTATGATTATGATCTTGTTTATGATCGGGCTAGACTTTATTGAGCCCAATTAACACATTTTCTTTTAATTTAATTAGTGTTTTGGATAGTTAATTAGATAATGGGCTTGGGAAGTTTGAAAGTCCATTGGCTCATGGGTAGTTTAGGGTTAAGTTGGCAATGTACTATATAAACTCAAATTTCCATGATGAATAGATCTTTTGGCTAACTTTCACAAATAGATTGCCTACTATTGAGTTTACAATCTTTGAACTTATCAAGATTCATCTTGTGGTGTTCACCATTCATGATACCAAGGTTCATTTGATTACATATCGATTAGAGTCAAAGATTAATTACGTGACGAAACTGATTTAATCCTAGGGTAATATCTTCTTGAGTGTTAGGTCTTGCGTCAAATCTCAAGGTTCATGTCTGTTGGTATAAGAGTCGAGACAAATCAGGTTTCGTATCTATCTTTTCTTGTGTTTTCGATTAGGAATTCTCTTCTTCAATAGTCATGCATTGTAGGAATTTTTGAGTGTCTTTTGATTTCATTCTCTTGGTGATTTCTTTTTCGTTTTCTTGATTGCGTTTTGGTGTCCTTATTTTTGTCAAATTCTTGAATTCTTGATTGTGTTATGGTGTCCTTGTTTCTATCAAATTCTTGATTAACCCTAGTATAGTCAAATTCTAGGTTGTATGGGTGTCTAATTTTTCTTCTTGATTGATTAAAAAAAATAAAAAAAAATTGTGAAGGTTGGAAAGTAATTTAAATTGGGGGTGGCATGAATGTTTTTGATCTAGATTCAAACAAACCTTTAGGGAGTGAATTAGTGTTAGCTTTGTGTGGGAATTCTTGATCTCTTGGGAAAGATTTTGTTGTTGCCAAATTTAAAGGGTAGTTCTTGGTGGAAATTATTGTTGAAACTTGTAAAAACCTTGATTACCTTGATTGACAAAAAAAAAAAAAAAGGGGGATTTAGAAATTTTGAAATTGGGGAGAGTAATCTTGGATTGTTTCCCTTAACCTTTAGGGAAAAAGTCTTGTAATTGCCTAAGTTGGGAGATTGAGTGCTTGATTTGTTCCTAAAATCTTTAAATTTTCCTTGAAAATTTTGGTATTCCTAAATTGGGAGATTAGTTTTTGGGTTATTTCCTTAATTGCTTGAATTTCTTAAGAGAGAATTTTGTGTAATCTAGGGGATTTATTTCTTTTTCTATTTTCAGCCAAGCAGTAAAAAAAGAAAAGCAGAAAAAGTAAAAAAAAAGAGACGAAAAAACAAAAAGACAGAAAAAAAAGTAAAAAAAAAAAAGAGAGAGAGGAGAAAGCTAGCACACTTACCTCCTTTGAATTTGATTTCCTTTATTCTTGTTATCTCTTTTGAATTTCTTTCTTTTAAGTTTTTCGTTCTTATAGTTGTGTTATCTTTCCAATTTTGAAAATATTTCTTATTCTTGATTCTTAGCCTTTTTTTTTTTTAGTAGTAGGTAATCATAACATAACTTAAGTTGACCGATGGTTGTTTGTCACAAGTATAGTTTTGATTTGTTCTAAAAAAAAAATAGTTTTGGGTTATAGAGTGTGTGAGAACATTATAGTGCAAACACGAGCATGAGTGTAAACACGTGAGGGAGGGTAAGAAGATTATTGTTTATAGACACATTTGTTTTCTGAAATTATAAGATGGTAGAATAAAAAAACCCAGAGTTATATAAGATTTGGGTAAAACTGAGGCTTTTACAATGCAAGCGATCCAACAAGAGTTTGAACGATTTTTATTGTAATGGGGAGTGTTAATGATAGGTTGGATAGATGAGAGCAGCATTAGAGTGATAAAGAAGGAAGTAGTACAACCAAGGGTAGGAGAGAAACACTAGCAGTAAGAGATGAGATAGGATAGTTATCGACAGTGAGGATGCTAAAATAAGTGATAGGTTGAATAATATAAGGAGTAAGGGAGGACATCGCAGTGAAAGAAATAGTATGTATAAAAAGAGTAGGTTGAGTGATAGTAACCTCAATAGCATTAAGATGAAAATTCTACCTTTTCAAGGTAGAAATGATCCAGAAGCATACCTAGATTGTGAGCAAAAGGTAGATAAGGTTTTTGACATACATAGGTATTCTGAGGAGAAAAGATGAAGTTGGTTGTTGTAGAATTCACTGATTATGCTAGTATTTGGTGGGACCAGCTGCTTAAAAATAGACGTAGGAACTTGGGTAAACCCATAGATACTTGGGATGATATAAAGAGTGTAATGAGGTAGTGCTTTGTTCCTAACCACTACCATAAGGATTTACTTCAGAAGTTCCAAAGGCTTATCAAGGGACCAAGAGTACAAAAGACTATCAAAAAGAGATGAAGATAGCCATGATTAGGGCTAATATAGAGGAAGATAGGGAAATCATTATGGCTAGGTTTTTAAATGGGTTGAATAGGGAAATAGCAAATGTTGTAAAGCTCCAACACTACGTAGAGCTAGAGGATTTGGTATATATGGCGATGAAGGTAGACAGACATTTACAATGTAAGGGTAAAAAGGATGTAGGTTCCTATTTTAGTCTTGGGAAACCGAGTATGTCAAAGAGAGATGATAAACCACATTTTAAGCCAAAACCTGAGTATTCTAAACCTAAGGGAGAGGAGTCTAGTTAAGTAAAGCCTGGTATTAAACCTGAACCATCAAAGAGAAATAGTGAGATAAAATGTTTTAAGTGTTTGGGTAAAAGGTCACATCACTTCCCAATGTCCTAACAAAAGAACCATGGTGTTGAGAGAGGATGGTGAATATAAGATAGAGGAAGAGTCTAGTGATGCATCTATGCCATCATTAGAGGATGTTGACGATGTAAAGTCAGAGTATATAGTATAAGGTAAGGCATTAGTGTCTAAAAGAGCTTTAAGTTTACACTATAAAGAAGAAAATGATAAGCAAAGAGAGAATATTTTCCATACCAGATGTCATATGAAGGGTAAAATATGTACTTTAATTATAGATAGGGCTAGTTACACAAACGTAGCTAGTACTGAACTTGTAGAAAAACTTAGTTTAACCACAATCAAACACCTTAGACCTTATAAGCTTTATTGGTTGAATGATTGTTGAGAAATTAGGGTGAATAAACAAGTAGTGGTAGCTTTGTTTGTGGGTAGGTATCAAGATGAGTTGTTGTGTGATGTAGTACCTATTCATGCTAGGCATATCTTGTTAAGGAAACCATGGCAGTATGATAGGAAAGTGACACATGATGAATTAAAGAATAGATACCCTTACATGATGAGCAATAAACTCATCATACTTGTACCATTGTCACCAAAACAGGTTTATGAGGATCAAGTGAAGAAAAGAAAGATGAATAAAGAGAGAAAAAAAAGTGAGAGTAAAAACAAAAAGAGAGAAAATGTGAATGAGGATGAGCGAAGAAAAAGTAAGGTCGAAAAATGAGAGAAGAAAAAGAGGGTAAACAATTCTACCATAAAAGAAAAAACAAGGGAGAAAACAAAAAAAAAAAAGAGTTTTTATGGGAAGATGAGTGATGTGAGGACTACTCTTGTGACTAAACAATATCCATTATTGTTAGTTTGCAAGGAAAGTTTTTTTCTTTCACTAACGCTGGCAATTCTCTTCCTAGCATATTTGTTTCTCTTTTACAGGAGTTTGAAGATGTATTCCCTAAAGAGATTCTTGATGGACTATTTCTAATTCATGGGATTGAGCACTAGATCAACTTCATACTTGGAGTAGTGATACCTAATTGACCAGCCTATAGAAGTAATCCCGAGGAGACAAAAGAGCTTTGAAGGCAAGTGAAGGAGTTAATGAAAAAAGGATACGTGAGAGAGAGCATAAGTCTATATGTCGTACTAGTGATTCTAGTGCCTAAGAAAGATGGGACGTGGAGAATGTGTGTTGACTATCGAGCTATCAACAAAATCACTAATTGCTTTAAAAACCAAACATGGATTATATGAATAGTTAGTAATGCCATTTGGGCTTACTAACACACTAGTACGTTTATGAGATTGATGAACCATGCCTTATGTGCATTTATTAGCAAGTTTGTAGTTGTTTATTTTGATGATATTCTTATTTACAATCGTAGTCTAGTTTTACTTGTGGTTAGGAAAAAGAGGTTATTTGATAATCTTAATAAATGTTCCTTTTGCATTGACTAAGTTGTGTTCCTAGGATTTGTGGTGTCATCTAAAGGGGATTAAGGTAGATGAGGAGAAGGTTAAGACTATTCGAGAGTGGTTGATGCTTATTTCTATAACTGAGGTTATGAGTTTCCATGGTTTAGCTAGTTTTTATAGGAGATTTGTACGAGACTTTAGTACACTAACGGTACCACTAACTGAAGTTATTAAAAAGAATATAGGGTTTAGGTGAGGTAAGGAACAAAAGCATGCATTTGCATTAAAAAGAATGTAGGGTTTAGGTGGTGCATTTACACCTTTACTTGTTTTGACTGATTTTTCTAAACCATTTTCAGAAGATCATGCATTTGCATGGAGTTCTAAGGAGTATTCTATCTGATCATGATGTGAAGTTTTTAAGCTATTTCTGAAAGGTATTATGGGTTAAGTTAGGTATTAAACTATTATTTTCTACAACATGTCACCAACAAACAGATAGACAAACAGAGGTAGTCAATTGAACTTTATCTCAGTTATTACGTGTTATATTAGAAAAGAACTTAAAAACTTGGGAGGATAGCTTGCCACATGTAGAATTTGCATATAATAGGGTTATGCATACATTTACTGCGTATTCACCTTTTAAAGTTGTTTATGGTTTTAATCCACTCATACCTTTGGGCTTGTTACCTTTACCTATTGAGGAACGTACTCGTTTAGACAGTAAAAGGAAGGTAGAGTTAGTTCGACAGCTTCATGAGAAAGTTAGACAAAATATTAAGAGCAGATTGAACAATAAGCCGAACAAGCTAACAAAGGAAGGCATAAGATGGTCTTCTAACCTGGTGATTGGGTCTGGCTACACATGCGGAAGGAACAGTTTCCATCCCAACACAAATCTAAGTTACATCCAAGAGGTAATGGTCCATTTCAAGTATTTAGCGAATTAACGATAATGCCTATAGATTGGATCTTCTAAGTGAGTAATATAAGTGCTACTTTTAATGTTTTTGACCTATCTCCTTTTGATAATACAGATTTGAGGACAAATCCTTCTTAAGAGGGAGGGAATGATAGCGGTATCGTAGGAGCATTGAGCCATCAAAGAAATCTGCTACACATTCCAGTTAGGCTAATTACAAGGAGTAGAGCTAAAAAGATGTAATAGGCTTAGTTGGGCTCGTAGAAGGCTTAGAGACTAAAACCAGCTCACTCAAAGATGACTGGATGCTTGAAGGAGCCAATCGAGAGGTTAAGTTGATTCAAGTTCGAACTTATGTGCAAATAGATGTTGAACAACCATAACTTTTGATCCAGGAGTTACGGGGCCTGTAATATATCAATGCGAAGCTTATTTCGAGCTCTATAACCAAACCAGCTTCATTAGTTATGCCCAATTTGGAGGCCCAAATAAAATTGTTTCAGTGTTTATTATGCAAGTTTTGTTTTACCAAATTTAGGATTTTCGAGTTTTATAATTGTAATCTTGTTTGTAACCGGGCTAGAATTTATTGAGCCCAATTGACACATTTTCTTTTAATTTAATTAGTGGTTTGGTTAGTTAATTAAGTAATGGGCTTGGGAAGTTTGAAAGTCTATTGGGTCATGGGTAGCTGGGTTAAGCTAACATTAATTACCAAAAAAAAAATGTATTGTATAAACTCAAATATTCATGATAAATAGAACTTTTGGCGGACTTTCACAAATAGATTGTCTACTATTGAGTTTACAATCTTTGAACTTATCAAGATTTGTCTTATGGCATTCACTATTCCCAATACCAAGGTTCGTTCGATTCCATATCAATTCGGGTCAAAGATTATTCAATCCTAGGGAAATATCTTCTTGAGTGTTGGGTCTTTTGTCAAATCTCAAGCTTCATGTCAGTCGGTATAAAAGTCGAGTCAATTAGGTTTCGTATCTATCTTTTCTTGTGTTTTTTATTAGGAATTCTCCTCTTCAATAATCATGCATTGTAAGAATTTTTTAGTGTCTTTTGATTTCGTTCTCTTGGTGATTTCGTTTTTGTTTTCTTGATTGTGTTTTGGTGTCCTTGTTTTCATCAAATTCTTGAATTCTTGATTGTATTTTGGTATCTTTGTTTCCATCAAATTCTTGTATTCATGATTAACCTTAGTATAGTCAAATTCTAGGTTGTGTGGGTGTCTAATTTGTCTTCTTGATTGATCCAAAAAAAAAAAACGAAAAGAAAATTGTGAAGGTCAAAAAGTAATTTAAATTAGGGGTGGCATGAATTTTTTTGATCTAGATTCAAACAAACCTTTGGGGAGTGAATTAGGGTTAGCTTTGTGTGGGAATTCTTGATCTCTTGGGAAAAATTTTGTTGTTGCCGAATTTGAAAGGTAGTTCTTGGTGGAAATTATTGTTGAAACTTGTCAAAACCTTGATCGACCAAAAAAAAAATAGAAGCATAAAAAAAAGTGAAAAAAAACAGAAGCAAAAAAAAAAGTGGGATTTGGGAATTCTGAAATTGAGGAGAGTAATCTTGGAATGTTTCCTTTAACCTTTAGGGAAAAAGTCTTGTAATTGCCCAAGTTGAGAGATTGAGTTCTTAATTTGTTCTCAAAATCTTTAAATTTTCTTTGAAAATTTTGGCATTCCCAAATTCGGAGATTAGTGTTTGGTGTATTTCCTTAATTGCTTGAATTTCTTAGAAGAGAAATTTGTGTGATCTAAGGGATTTATTTCTTTTTCTATTTTCGGCCAAGTAGTAAACAAAAAAAGACAGAAATAAAAAGCAAAAAAAAAAAAAAGGAAAAAAAACGAACAAAAAAGTTACACAAAAAGAGAGAGATTAAGGAGAAAGTTAGCACGCTTAGCTCCTTTGAATTTGATTTCCTTTGTTCTTGTTATCTCTTTTGAATTTCTTCCTCTTTGATTATTCATTCTTGTAGTTGTGTTATCTTTCCGATTCTGAAAATTTTTCTTATTCTTGATTCTTAGCCTTTTTTTTTAGTAGTAGGTAATCGTAACGTAACTTAGGTTGACTGATGGTCGTTTGTCCCAAGTACAGTTTTGATTTGTTCTAAAAAAAAAAGAGTTACAGGCTATAAAGTGTGTGAAAACATTAGAGTGAAAATAGAGCACAAGTGTAAACACGTGAAGGAGTGTACAAACAGGTTTACAAGGATGAAGTGAGAAGAAGAAATATGAATGAAGAGAGAAAAAAACATGAGACTGAAAACAAAAAGAGAGAAAATGTGAATGAGGATAAGCGAAGAAAAAGGAAGGCTGAAAAGAGGGGAGAGGAAAAAAAGGGTGAGCAATTTAGCCATGAAAGAAAAAACAAGAGAGAAAACAAGGAGTGAAAAAAAGGGAGTTTTTATGGGAAGGTGAGTGATGTGAGGACTGCTCTTGTGACTAAACAATATCCATTATTGTTAGTTTATAAGGAAAGTTTTTTTTTCTTTCACTAACGCTGACAATTCTCTTTCTAGTGTGTTTGTTTCTCTTTTACAGGAGTTTGAAGACGTATTCCCTGAAAAGATTCCTATTGGATTACCTCTAATTCTTAGGATCGAGCACTAGATTGACTTCATACCTAGAGCAGTGATACCCAACTGACCAGCCTGTGGGTATCATCAAATTAGGATGAAAGAGGATATAGGCACTAGCGTAGACTATATGAATGGTTGCTAATATAATTTGGGCTTACTAACGTGCCTAGTACGTTTATGAGATTGATGAACCATGTCTTGTGTGCATTTATTGGCAAGTTTGTAGTAATTTATTTTGATGATATTCTTATTTATAGTCGTAGTCTAGATGAGCATATAGAACATGTGCTTGATGTTTTGCTTGTGGCTAGGAAAGAGAGGTTATTTGGTAATCTTAAGAAATATTCCTTTTGTACCGACCAAGTTGTGTTCCTAGGATTTGTGGTGTCATCTAAGGGGATTAAGGTAGATGAGGAGAAGGTTAAAGCTATCTAAGAGTGGCTGATGCCTACTTTTGTAATCGAGGTTATGAGTTTTCATGGTTTAACTAGTTTTTTTAGGAGATTTATACGAGACTTTAGTACACTAGTGGCACCACTAACTGAAGTTATTAAAAAGAATGTGAGGTTTAGGTAGGGTAAGGAACAAGAACGTGCATTTGCATTAACCAAGAATAAATTAAGTTCTACACCTTTACTTGTTTTGCCTGATTTTTCTAAACCATTTGAACTTGAGTGTAATGCTTCAGGTATAGGTATTAAAGTTGTTTTGATATAGGAAAATAGGTCTATAGCGTATTTAAATGAGAAACTCAATGGGCCTACTTTAAAGTACCCTACTTATGACAAAGAGTTCTACGCTTTGGTGAGAGCATTAGAGACATGGCAACTACCTTTGGCCATGCGAGTTCATCATCAAGACAAATCATGAGTCCCTAAACACATTTAAAGGGACAAGGTATATTGAACAAGCGACATGCAAGGTGGGTTGAATACATGAAATTTTTTCTTATATCATTCATTACAAGTAAGGTATAGAAAATGTTATGGCAGATGCGTTATCTCGCAGGTATACTTTAATCTCGACTTTAGATACTAAGTTACTTTGTTTTAAGTATATAAAGGATTTGTATATAAATGATTCTGACTTTTCCAGTATCTTTTAAGCTTGTGAGAAAACTGCATTTGGTAAGTTTTTATAGACATAATGGTTATTTATTTCAAGAAAATAGATTGTGTATGCCTATAAGTTCTTTGAGTGAACTGCTTGTGAAGGAAACACATGGGGGTGGATTAATTGGTCATTTTGGTATTACTAAGACTTTGGATATATTATAGGAGCATTTCTTTTGGCCACATATGAAATAAGATGTAGAGCGTATTCGTACTCGTTGCATTAAATGTAAATAGGCTAAGTCTAGAGTTTTACCCTAAAGTTCATATACACCTTTACTTATTCTTACAGTACCTTGGCAGGATATTTCTATGGACTTTGTTTTAGGGCTACCTAGGTCTAGGAAGGGTAGTGATTTGGTTTTTGTCGTAGTTGATAGGTTTTCAAAAATGGCATACTTTATTCCATATCGTAAAACTGATGATACAACTTACATTGTTGATTTTTTTTTTTAAAGAGATCGTACGTTTACATGGAGTTCCAAAGAGTATTATATCTGATCGTGATGTGAAGTTTTTAAGCTATGTTTGGAAGGTATTATAGGGTACGTTAGGTACTAAACTACTATTTTCTATAACGTGTCACCCATAGATAGATGGACAAACAGAGGTAGTCAACAAAACTTTATCTCAGTTATTACGTGTTGTATTAGAAAAGAACGTGAGAACTTGGGATGATAGCTTGCCATATGTAGAATTTGCATATAATAGGGTTGTGCATACATCTACTGGTTATTTACCTTTTGAAGTTGTTTATGGTTTTAATCCACTCACACCTTTGGACTTATTACCTTTACCTGCTGAGGAACGTACCAATTTCAATGGTAAAAGGAAGACAAAGTTAGTTCGACAGCTTTACGAGAAAGTTAGGCAAAATATTAAGAGGAAAACTAAACAATATGCCAAACAAGCTAACAAAGGAAGGCACAAGGTGGTCTTCCAACCTGGTAATTGGGTTTGGGTGCACACGTGGAAGGAATGATTTCCATCCCAATGTAAATCTAAGTTACATCTGAGGGATGATAGTCCATTTCAAATACTCGAGTAGATCAATGATAATACCTATAGATTGGATCTTTTAGGTGAGTATAATATAAGTGTTACTTTTAATGTTTCTGACTTATCTCTTTTTGATGATATTGATTTTAGGACAAATCTTGCTCAAAATGGAGGGAATGATGGAGGTATCATAAAAGCATCGAGCCATTAAGGAGATCCATTACATATTTCGATTGGGCCAATTATAGGGAACAAAGCTAAGAAGATGCAACAGGCCTTAGTTGGGCTCGTGGAGGGCTAAGAGACTAAAACCAGTTCACTCAAGGATGATTGGATACTTGAAAGAACCAACCGAGAGATCAACTTTATTCAGGTTTGAGCCTATATGCAGGCAGACTTTGAAAGACCATAACTTTTGATCTGGGAAGAGTTACATGTCAAGCCCTATAACCAAACTAGCTTTACCGGTTACGCCCAATTTAGAGGCCCAAATAAAATTGTTTCTGTATGTATTATGCAGTTTTTGTGTTACCAAATTTAGGATTCTCGATTTTTATGAGTGTAATCTTTTTTATGATCAGGCTAGACTTTATTGAGCCCAATTGACACATTTTCTTTTAATTTAATTAGTGTTTTGGGTAGTTAATTAAGTAATGGGCTTGGAAAGTTTGGAAGTCCTTTGGGTTATGGGTAGTTTAGGGTTAAGTTGGCAAGGTACTATATACATTCAAATTTTCATGATGAATAGATCTTTTGGCCGACTTTCACAAATAGATTGCTTACTATTGAGTTTATAATATTTGAACTTATCAAGATTCGTCTTGTGGTGTTTACTATTTATGATACCAAGGTTCATTCGATTCCATATTGATTCGGGTCAAGGTTTAATTACATGACGAAACCGATTCAATTTTAGGGAAATATCTTCTTGACTATTAGGTCTTGTATTAAATCATCAAGGTTCGCGTCAGCTAGCACCTTCTGAAAGATAATGAAAATCATATAAAATGTTATATGGGTGCAAAAATAACATTTTATAACATTTTATAAGTTAAGATGTTAGTGAGATGGAATTAAGGTGGCTAAGGTATATATTTGGCATACAGGCAAGGCAAAATTTCAAATTATGAATTTGTTAGCCAAATAAGAATTTTAATATTGCAAAATGGGTTGCCATTATATAAAGTGCATTTTAGTTTATTTTGAACTAAGATAAGCATTCTTACAACTTTTTTTTCTCTCACAAAACAAATTAAAAACTTTTCCCTCTCTCTAAGTTTTGGCTTAGAAGGTGTATTCTTTTGGAGGTTCTTCAAGTAAGGAGCATAATCTATCATCCTATATCTTTTTAAGAAGTAAATGAGTAGATACAAGTTTCATCCTTTTCTTATATGTCTTAATCATATTTTGATACTTGTTTTATCTATATACCATACATCTTTTGGATCTTTTTCTTCATCTATTATTTTTCAGTTAAACTATTTTTTGGTAATGTCTCCACTAATCCATTTAAGTAGCTACCCTATTTTCCTCTATAACCTTCAGCAAATCAAGTGGTGTAAGATCTATACAAGAGAGGAATGCTATAAAAATTATTGACATTTTTAATGATAAAAAACACTTAAAAGATGTAATGGCTCAATTTGTATTAGAAATAGGATTCCAGTACAAAATGGCCAAGTCATACATAGGGAGACAGAAGATTAAGTGCAGTGATGTGAAATGTGAATGGTATCTATCACGAAGAAGAATAAAACTCAATGACTTATTCTAAATTCATTCTTTGAATCCATTCTCTGATTCTCACACACACATGTTTAAGATATCAGATAAAGTCATGTCATAGGCAAGTTGGGGTTCTAGTTTTAGGCTAATTAATAAAGTCAAAGTTTGTGTTGACTGATCGTATTTATTGGTCTAAAGAGATCATTGTGGACATCGCTGACATATATAAAATCGATATATTTTATGTTAGATTTAGTGCCCTAAAGTCAATCCCCATGATGATACAAGTTCACTAACAAAGTTCACATTTGTAACTTAATGTGGCATTGTTTGTCTATAAAATGTATTAACATATGTTTAGACAAATGTCCTAAGAATGGTTGAACCGTGGTCGACACCTGATCATGAGAACCCTATGTGCATATTAAGTGATTATTCTTAAAACATCTGTAACTCTGATATAACCATAACCAAGGGCACAAGTAATTGTGATAGAGTTATTATAGTGTTGAATGACCTTGTCAAAAGATAATGACAGTTCTCACGTGTAAAAGTCATTTATTGACAACTTGATGCAATACATGGGTGCACATTGTATACGTGTTCACAAACTAACCCACCAAGAGGATTCCATATGGATGGTTATTTTAGTGGCTATGGAATATATCCTCTTAGTGAATGAAGGTACATGTGATCCTTAGACTTGAAGTTATCAAACCGTCTTATACAGGGATCAGTATGATTTGACACTAGCCCAACTTAGTCTAGTCAAAGGATTACTAGAAAGGTTATGATTGGTTATATCGAGATCTGTATGAACGCTATAGTGAATCAATAGAGGATTCATCATTCCTGGGCACAAGAGTTGATATCTTAGTTAGAGTCTTCTGACAAATGATAATGATCAATTAAATCTATACCTATAGTAAGATTGAGTTGATGCTCGATTAGATATTTCTTTAGTCATTGATAGAAATCAATCTATGAAACTTGAGGATCATTAAAAGAGACACTTCATCTATACCTAGCCCCGAGGAGATCTCATATAACGAAATAATCAAATTGTACAAGCAACCATATCACTAATAGGTTAAAAAGTTATATTTTGACACTCCATTAATTAAGTGGTCATGATACCTTGCTAGATGTTGTTTTTGGTCTATATTCAAATGGAAATCAAGTTGGGAGCCTAACACAATTTCGATCACAATTGACTCAGTGAAAAGCCTATGAGTCACATACAAAAAAGAGTTGATTAAACTCTAGAGGCATAAGATTTTTTGAATTGAATTTGATTTAGATTCTGAATTAAGAGTTTTAAGTCTTGAAAAGGTTTTTAGACCCAAAAATATATTTTATGATATTGTTGCCAATGACTCGCAAGTATACGAGTCAATCAAGTAATATAGAAAGATGTCGGTCCCACAAAGATTGGTTGTCGAATACTAGCTTGTTTTGTAGTTTAAATTAGTTAGAGAAATAAAAATGCTATGGATTGGGATTGAACTAAAAATAAAAAGATAAAACAACTAACTAAATTGAAATTAACAAAGGAAAATAATCACCTAGCAAATTAAAAGTGAAATATCAATTATAGAAAAGCCTAGGGTTTATGATTTCACTATCAATTACTCAAAAATCAGTAACGAATCCAATTAAAATCAATGATAAGATGAATTGTTGATGGTTGATTATCCTATTTTATCCAATTCCTTTCTCAAGGTTAATTAGACGTGTTAAGATTAAAAGTTTACCTACTTTTGTGGTATGTTGTTAATCAAAACCTATTAATTTCTATGATAATCAATTTGCTCACAAAAGATTTATATTTATCTTTAAATAAAACCCTAGGTTTAGCAAAGACATGAACTAAATGAGTATGTATTTCTTAATATCACATTCCAATCTACAAACAAGCTTGGTGTTGACCTTAACACCAAGTAAGGAGTTAAAATCACAATTACTAAATCAAACATTCATCATCATTAATTAAAAATCAAAACCCATTATATAATCTTTGAGAATTTATAGATTCATCATAAACCCTAACAAAAGAAATTAGCTATCCATGGCTATAAAGTTCAAACTACAAGATAAAGTTGAAGAGAAAGACATTTTGAATCAATAAAAGAAGATAATAAGAGAGATAAGAAAAACTCTAAGGTCTTCAAATCTTGATTCTCTTGGGTCTTTTATCTTTAATCTTCCCTCTTCTACTTGTTTCTTAGAGCTTTTTCTCTCTAAAAATCCTTTGAGCTACTGTATATTTTCGGTCCCCCCTTGGAGAAGACGTAATTTTCTTTTTATACCAGTCACTTAACCCTACTTTCTGTTTTTTTTTTTATTTATGCCCAGTAATAATGAACACCAATTATGACCATAAGACTGCCCATAATTACTCTCTGCCTCCTGATGTAAACCTTTCTCATTTGCTTTTTTAAGCTTCCATTTTCACTTTAAAAAGAGCTTGAATGACTCCATATCATCTAAAAATATAATTCAAAGAACAAATCAAGCCATCAAGATTAAATAAAACTTAAAGAATTTGACAAAATAGACCTAAATTCACTTTAAAACTATACTATTATAACCCTATTTGTGTGTATTTCATATACACATCAAACTCCCCCAAACTTAAGAACTTACTTGTCCTCAAGCAAAAAGGAACAGAAGTGAAACAAAAGGGAAACTTTAAATGATCAATAGGGTTTAGGTAATTGAATGCTTAAAGTGACCTTAATGCAATCGAAAGCCAAAATTTGCTCTTCAAAAGCCCTAAGTGCAAGAGACACTCTATCTCGGATCCAAAGAAAACAAGAGTCACAAAAATCAAACTGAAAGTGTATGCAATGATCAACTCGCCAAAACTGTTGCACTTCAGATAGGCATATACGTACTTAGCAATCTTCATGATCTCTAAATAAAGTCAACCAAGTCCCATAGGCAAAATCAAACAACCTATCTCCACTAATGAAGGTGCAATGCATTTCAAAAGGATCAATAGGTCTTTGTTTAGGTTATAACGTGGCTAGGGGTATGGGTTCAACAATAAAGGGATAAATGAGTTAACAAATGAACATGAGTATACTATTAACAAAGAAGTAGAGACCTACATGATTACAAAATAGAGAATAGGGAAGAAATGTGAATATAAATTACACTAATAATATGTGAAAAGATTTTTTTTTCTTTTCTATTTTCTTTTTCTCTCTTTTTTTTATATGTTTTTTTTTCTTTTTTTCTTTTCTCAGATATCTCTTTTTTTTTTTTTTCTACATGTATGAATATATATAATTCTCTCAAAATCCCCTAAACTTATTTCTTTGTACATGGGGCATATAGAATGATAATGTCATGACTTTCTCATTTTTCTTCATTCTTCCTTTTCAATTGATCTAAAAATCACATGCAAATCCATTCATCTCATCAATAATATAACTCATGTAAAGGGTATGTTTAATATATTTATTAGCTAGGTGGGTGATTAAGGGTTAAAACAAAGAAAATGCAAAAGGTTGTAAATAAAACACAAAAGAAAATGGCTCAAAGGACTAATAAGAGATTAAACATTTATAAAGGTTAGCTAAGAGAATAAGGCAATTTGGGGTACACAAAGAATCAAAGAAATGCCTATATCATATCCCTTATCAATGCATGCAACTTTTATTTCACCTCGAAAGATTGAGTTGACAAGTTCTAGGACTTGTGAGACACTAGAAAATATGTCTAAGCACGGATAAGCCCTCTCTAAGTAAGCATAAACAATTTCGAAAAAGATGACCACATGCACAACAAACTCTGAACAACAAATACAACAATCGTAACTCTATCACCAATCATGAATGTCTCAACACTTTTTGCCTTTTACAAGCAAAAAGTGGGTTCGATTGCCAAAGGTGCTCTAATCATTCAAATCACCTAAAAATATTTTCATAAATGTGTCTTTTAAGGTACTAAAAATGAATTTGTAAAATTTAGTCCAAAATCAAAGAAGGGCTAAACAAATGTAGGCTTAATTAAAACTGAAAATAAAAACTGCATAAAAACTAAACCTAATTTAAGAATTGAAAATAAAATTGCAAAATTAACATTAAAGAGTCCCCCCATACTTAAGACAAATATTGTCCTCAATGTTTGTTCAACATGTAATAAAGAAAACATAACTAAGTATGGATAGGAGAAAAAGAAAAAGATGAAAATTCCCAGGCTCAGTATAAGCTCATGTGACGAAATTGGATGAAAATGCAAACATTGTCCATGCATCCATTCTAGAATTTGATCCACATCAAGAAAAATCAGTTGTGAAAAACTGGAATTTGATGTGTGGCCTTAATGTAACTGGGTTGTGGAGGTAAAATTGAAAATTTTAGGAAACAAGTGACGTGTTTCTGCAGGGGAGGAAATGTGAGGCTGTTGTTGAAGTTGAGAAGAAATTTGAAGGTTGATGCGTCAACTTGAAATATGCGAAATGGTGGGGCTGCGCAGAGAAGAAACGAATTGCGATAAAGCTGGAACAACATAAAACAGAGAAAGAACCTGCAGTGTTTTGCAGAGCAGGCTTACGTGTCAATTTGCAGTTGAAATGGCTGAAGTGGTGGGGTTGTACAGAGAAGAGACAAGTTTCGTTTTATTGAAGTTGGAAGTGACAAACTACAATATGGAAAAAGTGGGGTTGTATGGTGAAAATTGGAAGAGAAAATGAGAGGAGAAAAGTGTTGTTGTCGGGAGAACGGAGAAGAAAAGTATGGCGCTAAAATGGGAGAAATAAAACAGAGGCTAGGGTTTCAAATGTATGTATATATACGGAAAAAAAAATAAAAATGAATAAATAAAAATAAAAATATAAAATATGCATAAAAAGAAAAAAATAAAATAAAATAAAATAAAGTAAAAGACAAAATAAAACTAAAATAAAATAAAATATAAATATAAATAAGTAAAAAAAATGAAAGATGAACAACCCAACACACTCTTCCTCATTTTTTTCCAGAGGCCAATTATGGGCACTTTTATGCCCATATTTGGTGCCTATAAACACTGCTCTCTTCAACTCAAAATAGAATTTACGAGAAAATTCAAATTTCACACTCTTCATCAACCAATTCAACACCACAAGGAAATCACAAAATCCAATTAATGCAATCAATGGTAAGAACACAATTAATCAAACAAATTACATCCAATGAAAACATCAAATTGAGCAAGATTTAATTGTACGCCCCTTTTAACTTGAAAATACTCCTCATGTCCATACTTATACTCCAATTGCTAGACATCCCAAAATCAACCTGAAATAAACAAGAAGAACAATTTTAAACTAAATGTGGGGAAAATTATTTATCAATAAACTAAAAGAAAATTCTTTAAGAGAAGAAAAACTTGGGTTGCCTCCCAAGAGCGCTAATTTATGGTCCTTAGCTTGATTGATTGTGAGACTTAAGTTGGGGGTTGGACAGTGGTTGAGACACCTCCACTTTCACTTGGTCACCAACAAAATATAGCTTTAGCCTTTGCCCGTTGACCTTAAATGTTTCAGAATTTTCACTTCACACCTCAACGGCCCCATGGGGAAATACCTTTAAGATTTTAAAAGGACCGGACCACCTTGACTTAAGTTTTCCTGGAAAAAGCTTCAATCTTGAGTTGAAAAGCAACACTTGATCACCTTTTTTGAAGTCTTTCTTTAAAATATGCTTATCATGCCACCTTTTGGTTCTTTCCTTGTATATTCTGGCATTCTCAAAGGTGTCCAATCTAAACTCTTCTAACTCATCTAGTTGGAGGAGACGTTTTTCATCGGCTTTCTTTAAATCAAAGTTCAGAAACTTAGTAGCCCAATAAGCTCGATGTTGTATCTCCATTGGAAGATGACAAGACTTATAGTAGACAAGGCGGAAAAGGGATGTACTAATGCGAGTTTTAAAGGCTGTACGGTATGCCCAAAGCGCATCATCCAATCTCAAACTCCAATCTTGTAACATCTCCCAACTAATAGGTGTGTAGAAAAACGGCATGAGTTCCCCTATTTTAGAGGGCCCGGGGAATTTTTCTTTTTTTTTTATTTATGCCCTGTAACACTCCCAATTAGCAATTCACATAAATCAGTCCTACCAATCGACTGGATTTTCATCACATAATCATAATAAATAAAATAAGTACATAATAATAATTATCATAAAAAAATTATCACCCACAAAAACTTTATAACCAATTTTCAAAACTAGTCATATATATATATATTATATATACATCATAACATTTAAATCAACAAAATTATGGTGTCTTCCTCCCTTAGCCTCATGTCTCATTAGTGCTCCCCGGGAACCTTTGCTGCATTTCTTTACCTGTAAAATATTAAATTAAACAGAGTGAGCGATATGGCTCAGTAAGAAAATCATACTCAACACTCAAAGTATTTTATACTAGTACTAATTTTTCCATACTCAGCGTGTCTGAGCTATTTACAACAAAATAATTGACACAGAACACGCATTTAACACATATCATAATTCTTTTCTTTCACACATTTATTCATTTATTTACTATACAGATATGATTCACTCGTTATGATTTATGCATGTATGAGTGTCATGACATTTATATTTTTTGATCGTACATTTTTCTCAACCACATAGGCTTGTATGCATAATTATAATGCAAATGACTTTCATAAAATATTTACTAATTTGTTTCTTTCTCTTTCTCATTAACTGGTCTAGACTACATATGACAGTACTTGTAGTCACCATACAAAGTATAATTCTCTCTTACACGCATATTTTTTTTTCTTTGCTGTCCACACAGTACAGCTAATATTTTTCTTTGCTGTCCACACAGTACAACTGATATTTGTCTTTTGCTATCCACACAGTACAGTTGATATTTTTCTTTTGCTGTCCACACAGTACAGCTGATATTTTTTCTTTTGCTGTCCACACAGTATAACTGATATTTTTTCTTTGCTATCCACACAGTACAACTGGTTGTCCACACAGTACAACCGATTATTTTCTTTGCTGTCTCCACAGTACAGCTCGCGTGTAAGGATTTTAAGTATGTTTTCTGCTTTCCTGTATCATATGAGTCATTATAAAACCAAAAATACTTGTTTTCCATTTTCTAAAAGCATGCATGACTTAGAAAATATTTTTCCTCTTTCTTTATTTTTTCTAAATCATGCATATGTTATGATTCCTCATGTATGCATATATAACCATAATATGAAATATGCGCATTTGTTATTTTCCCTTATTCTTTTCATTTCTTCTCAAACATCATATTATTTTCTCATGCATTTATATATATATATATATATATATATATATATATATATATATATATATATATATATATATATATATATATCATGCCTCAATTTAATTTCAATTATACAATATAGGCTTAATATAAGGGCTATTTCACATAACATGCACATAATTAAGCAACATTAACCTATATTGCATAAAATGACATTTTTGCCCTTATGGCCAAAATTTACCTTTTTATCCTTATGCCCAAAAATTACATCATGAATCCTAATGAATTTCTTTATCCTTTTAAGCATAAATCATCTTAATTCTAATACCTCACACACTTATATAAGTAAAGGTTATTTAAATAACCTAACTCAACTTTACTTCTAGTATGTAAAGTATGAAATTCTTACCTTTTATTGGCTAAATAGATGATTTAAGCTTATTCACCTTCTTTTCTTCTTTCTGGCAACTATAATCAACCAAAAATATGATCATCCATCAAAACCCTAAACTTGACATATCTTAAAAATTAAATTTCTTACCTTAGAACTGACCAGAATTGACAGATCTACACTTTTTATAACTGGAGCCTCTGAAAATTAGGTGGTTTAGCTAGGTTTTTGGACAAATTTTGGTTAAGGGAAAAAGCTTAGCTATAAAGAATGGAGGTCTCGGCTAAAATGAAGAAGGAAGTGAATAGAAATAAGTTTATAAGCCTATTGGACCATTTTGCCCTTAATCTTTTCCATAAATTACTCTTTAATCCTTAGCCAATTACCAAAAACTCTTAGCACCACCATATAATTTCAAGTGTGCCCTTCAATTTTAATTCCCACTTTGTCCCTTGAATCTTTATAAAATGACCATTTTACCCCCTTTGAAAAATATTGCTCATTTAGTAGTTTTCTATAATTCTTTTGCAATGTCTTTACACAACAAGTCATAAAATCAACTCTAGGGATAATTTTGGAAGTGGAGTTTACTAACACACCCGAATTCGGATGTTACATTTCTTTCCCCCTTAAAAGAATTTCGTCCTCGAAATTTAAACAAATAAGTTAGGAAATCTCTCTCTCATTTGTTGCTTAACCTCCCATGTGGCTTCTTCCACCTTATGATTCTTCCATAATACTTTCACTAATGGAATTGTCTTATTTTGGAGCTCTTTTATTTTTCTGTCTAGTATCTGCATCGGTTGCTCCTCATAAGCTAAATCTTCTTTTAATTCCACATCATCTGATTTCAAGACATGTGAAGGATCGCTAATGTACTTTCTCAATAAAGAAATATGAAATACATTATGAACTCGATCCATACTAGGTGGAAGTGCAAGTCTATAAGCCATCTTGCCCACTCTTTCTAAAATTTCAAATAGGCCAATAAATCTTGGAGCAAGTTTCCCTTTTCTTCCAAATCTCATCAAGTGCTTATAAGGGGCTACTTTCACAAAAACTTTATCACCCAGTTGAAACTCTACTTCTTTCCTTTTCAAATCTACATAGCTCTTTTGTCTGTCCTGAGCTTGCTTCAATCTAGTCTTGATAATCTTTATATCTTCCACCATCCTTTGGGTTAACTCAGGCCCAAGAACTTGACTCAAATCATCTCGCTCTCCTATGTCATCCCAATGTAATGGAGATCTACACTTTCGTCCATAAAGAGCCTCATATGGTGCCATTTTAATGGTGGACTGGTTACTATTATTGTATGCAAATTCTATCAATGGAAGTATTTCATGCCAGGTCATTTTATAATCTAAACAACAGGCCCTCAACATATCCTCTAGTATTTGATTCACCCTTTCTGTTTGGCCATCTGTTTGAGGATGATATGCTGTGCTAAATGCCAGCCTCGTACCCAATGCTCTTTGTAAACTACCCCAAAAAGCTGAAACAAATTTGGGGTCTCTATCTGACACAATAGTTTTGGGTACGCCATGTAATCTCACAATCTTCCGTATATAAATCTGGGCCAATTGATCTGAAGTAAAACTATCTTTCACTGGAATAAAATGGGCCGATTTAGTCAATCTATCTACAATCACCCATAATGCATTATAGCCTTTTTGTACTCGAGGTAGGCCAATGATGAAATCCATTGAAATATCTTCCCACTTCCATTCAGGAACACTAAGTAGGTGAAGCAAACCTGAAGGTCTCTGATGCTCGACCTTGACCTGTTGACATACCAAGCACTTAGCTACATAGTCACCAATATCTTTCTTCATACCTATCCACCAATAAGTTTTCTTTAAATCCTGATACATCTTTACTCCCCCAGGGTGGGCAGTGTAAAGTGTATCATGTGCTTCACTCAAGATTTTCTTTCTCAATTCCAGATCTTGGGGAATACATACCCTATTTCTGAACTTGAGCACTTCATCCATCATTTGAAACTCAGTTGCTTTCCCTTCACATATCTGTTGACTTATTTTCTGGTACCACAAATTTTCTACTTGCTTCTCTTTTATTTCATTGAAGAGATTAGGTTGAATTTTCAATCTGGCCACTTGACTTCTTATCACCTCAATCTGTTCCCTCTGAAACTCTTTCTGTAACTCTATCTGAGTGGTGAGATGAGCTATGACAATCTTTCTACTCAAGGCATCGGCTATCACATTTGCTTTACCTGGCTGATATTTAATATCACATTCATAATCTTTGACTAGCTCCAACCATCTTCTTTGTCTCATGTTCAAGTCTTTCTGAGTGAAAAAATATTTTAGACTTTTATGGTCGGTGTAGATATTATATTTAACTCCATATAAATAATGCCTCCAAATTTTTAAAGCAAAAACTACTGCTGCTAACTCTAAATCATGGGTAGGATAGCGTGTTTCATAATCTTTTAACTGCCGAGAGGCATACGCTATCACCTTACCTTTTTGCATCAGCATGGCTCCTAAGCCATTATGCGAGGTATCACAATAAATATCATAATCTACACCTTCCTCTGGTAATACTAAAATAGGAGCTGTAGTCAACCGTCTTTTTAGCTTTTGGAAACTTGTCTCACAAGCTTCAGTCCATAGAAAATGAGTTCCTTGTCTGGTAAGAGTTGTAAGTGGCTTGGCCAACCGAGCAAAACCTTGTACAAATCTTCTGTAATAGCGAGCTAGCCCCAAAAAGCTTCTGATCTCTTTCACAGTCTTTGGCCTCACCCATTCGAGTATTGTTTCTACTTTACTAGGGTCCACAGTTATACCTTCCTTAGTAACCACATGTCCCAAAAATACTACTCGATCCAACCAGAAATCACACTTAGAGAATTTGACAAACAATTTCTTTTCTCTTAATCTTTGTAGCACAAATCTCAAGTGTTCGGCATGTTCTACTTCTGATCTAGAGTATATCAAGATATCATCAATAAATACCACTAGAAATTTGTCAAGACAATCATGAAATACTCGATTCATTAAATCCATAAAGATTGTTGGAGCATTAGTCAATCTAAAGGGCATCACCATAAACTCGTAGTGCCCGTAGCGGGTCCGAAAAGCTGTCTTTGGAATATCTTGCTCTGTAATCCTCACCTGGTGATAACCCGACCTCAAGTCAATTTTAGAGAACACAAAAGCTCCTTTCAATTGATCAAATAAATCATCAATTCGAGGCAACGGGTATTTATTCTTCACTGTCAATTTATTCAACTCTCTGTAATTTATGCACATACGGAGCGACCTATCTTTCTTTTTGACAAATAGTATGGGTGCTCCCCAAGGAGAGTGGCTAGGTCTAATAAAACCCTTATCTAAAAGTTCTTGTAACTATTTCTTTAATTCTTGTAATTCAGCTGGAGCTATTCGGTAAGGGGCTTTTGAAATTGGGGCTGAGCCAGGTTCTAACTCGATACTAAACTCCTCTGGAGGTAAACCTGGTAGCTCATCAGGAAAGACATCTGGGAAATCTTGTACTATTGGGACATCCTGAACACCTAATCTTTGAACATCATGCTCATGTACCACATGAGCTAAATATCCCGTACACCCATTTTTCAATAATTTTTGTGCTTTTACATTACTGATCATCATACTAGGCTGATGACCCTCTCTGAAATTAAAGTAATCCCCATTGTCAAGTTGAAATCGAGCTTTTTTCTTTCTACAGTTAATCTCGACTCCATATCTTTTTAAGAAATCCATGCCTAAGATAATATCAAAATCGGGCATATAAAAAACAATCAAGTCCACCTTTAACTCTCTTCCATGTATCACTATCCTCTGGTCTTTTAACATCTTATCAGTAATCACACTCTCACCATCGGGCATCTCAATTCTAATGGAATGGGTAGATCTAACAGGCACTAAACCTACCATTTCAATAACCTCTGGTGCAATAAAGGAGTGTGTAGCTCCTGAATCAATCAATGCATATAAAGAAACAGAGTGGAAAAAGAGCTGACCAGTAACTGCAGATGGACTAGCCTCTACCTGACTATGGGTAGCTGTATAAACCCGTGCATTAGTACCTCTCCCTAGTTGCACTGGTGGAATTAGGCTTTGTTGTGGTTGTATCTGAACTGGCACTTCGGTTCTCTGGCAATCCTTTGCTATATGCCCTGGTTGTCGGCATCTATAACAAATCACCTGTTTCTGCTGGTACCAACATTCCCCACTATAACGTCTCCCACAAATCTGACACTAGGGAATATTTTCTTTTCTAGGCCTCTTGTCACTCTTCCAACCTTTTCTACTTGCTTTTGACTGGAATTTTCTTTTTCCTCTATTGTTTCTGAAACTGGAGCCAATTGAGCTACCCCTTGATGTTGTAACTGGTGCTGAAATAGTCAATGAAGCAGGTAAAACTGACTGACTTGGCATCACTGTTTGGGGTACTGTCAATGATAGAGGTGTTGACATAGAAGGTGCATTCCTGGGTAGCTTATTAACATATACCTCTAACCTCAATGCTCTCTCCAATGCCTCTTCATAAGTTTGAGGAGGTTGTGGTCCAGCTAACACATGCAAGGTTATCTCCGGTCTAAGGCCCTGAAGAAATCTGTCCAACCGGAGACTAGGGGTACTCACCATACCTGGAGCAAAACTGGCTAAGACATCAAAATGGGTAGAGTAATCCTTTACTGAACCCTCTCCCTGTTGTAAAGAAATGAACTCTTGAACTTTGACTGCTACCACATCAGCTGTTCTGTATTGGGCCTCAAATACCCTTCTAAAGTCTTTCCAGGTCATCAGATCCACATTTCTGGTTTCTTTAACTAGGTCCCACCATATGCGGGCCTCTCCCCTCATCAAGAAACTGGCATACCGAACTTTTTCTCTATCAGTCATAGGAAATAAATCCATAGTACTTTCCACCTGCTTGATCTAGTCATCAGCCATTAAAGGATCTTTAGTACCTTTAAATTCAAGAGGGGTGTGCTGATTAGGTAAGGAATAAATGGGCTCAAGTCGCCTTTGAGCTCTAATTTCTCCTCTCCCTTCATTCCTCATTTCATTTCTGATTTCTTCTATGACTTCCTCACGAATCTCACTTCTAATCTCATCTCTGATGGCATCTCTAGCTATATTTTCAGGTGTGGGTCTATCTTGACTCTCAGTCAACACCTAACGGACTATATCTCTTATTTCTGCTAGCTCAAATCCTGAACCAACTGACGGGGCAGGGTTAGACAGTTCTCTCGTCTCTCTCTGAATACCCCTTCCACGACCCCGTCCTTGTCCTCGTCTTGTGGTACTCCTCATCTAATAACTGCATAAGTGTAATTACATAACATTCTATTATTTGAATACAGGTAAAGAAAACAACTTACTGCAGTCGATTCTCGGGAGCTAATCTGTGAGACATGAGGGGCACCTGTGCAATATTAGAATGCAAAACCATAGATATATTGTATTATATTACCACATATTATATTATATCTTCCTTTAAGCGCCCAAAATCGCGCTCTGATACCAAAAATGTAACATCTCCCAACTAATAGGTGTGTTACAGAAAAACGACATGAGTTCCCCTATTTTAGAGGGCTCGGGGAATTTTTCTTTTTTTTTTTATTTATGCCCTGTAACACTCCCAATTAGCAATTCACATAAACCAGTCCTACCAATCGACTAGATTTTCATCACATAATCATAATAAATAAAATAAGTACATAATAATAACTATCATAAAAAAATTATCACCCACAGAAACTTTATAACCAATTTTCAAAACTAGTCATATATATATATATATATATATATATATATATATATATATTACATATACATCATAACATTTAAATCAACAAAATTATGGTGTCTTCCTCCTTTAGCCTCATGTCTCATTAGTGCTCCCTGGGAACCTTTGTTGCATTTCTTTACCTGTAAAATATTAAATTAAACGGAGTGAGCGATATGACTCAGTAAGAAAATCATACTCAACACTCAAAGTATTTTATACTAGTACTAATCTTTTCCATACTCAGCGTGTCTGAGCTATTTACAACAAAATAATTGACACAGAACACGCATTTAACACATATCATAATTTTTTTCTTTCACACATTTATTCATTTCCTTACTATACAGATATGATTCACTCGTTATGATTTATGCATGTATGAGTGTCATGACATTTATATTTTTTGATCGTACATCTTTCTCAACTCTTTATCAACCACATAGGCTTGTATGCATAATTATAATGCAAATGACTTTCATAAAATATTTACTAATTTGTTTCTTTCTTTTTCTCATTGACTGGTCTAGACTACATATAACAGTACTTGCAGTCACCATACAAAGTATAATTCTCTCTTACACGCATATTTTTTTTCTTTGCTGTCCACACAATACAGCTGATATTTTTCTTTTGTTGTCCACACAGTACAGCTGATATTTTTCTTTTGTTGTCCACACAGTACAGCTGATATTTTTCTTTTGCTGTCCACACAGTACAACTGATATTTTTTCTTTGTTGTCCACACAGTACAGCTGGTTGTCCACACAGTACAGCTCACGTGTAAGGATTTTAAGTATGTTTTCTGCTTTCCTGTATCATATGAGTCATTATAAAACCAAAAATACTTGTTTTCCATTTTCTAAAGGCATGCATGACTTAGAAAATATTTTCCTCTTTCTTTATTTTTTCTAAATCATGCATATGTTATGATTCCTCATGTATGCATATATAACCATAATATGAAATATGCGCATTTGTTATTTTCCCTTATTCTTTTCATTTCTTCTCAAACATCATATTATTTTCTCATGCATTTATATATATATATATCATGCCTCAATTTAATTTCAATTATACAATATAGGCTTAATATAAGGGTTATTTTACATAACATGCACATAATTAAGCAACATTAACCTATACTGCATAAAATGACATTTTGCCCTTATGGCCAAAATTTACCTTTTTACACTTATGTCCAAAAATTACATCATGAATCCTAATGAATTTCTTTATCCTTTTAAGCATAAATCATCTTAATTCTAATACCTTACACACTTATATAAGTAAAGGTTATTTAAATAACCTAACTCAACTTTACTTCAAGTATGTAAAGTATGAAATTCTTACTTTTTATTGGCTAAATAGATGATTTAAGCTTATTCACCTTCTTTTCTTCTTTCTGGCAACCATAATCAACCAAAAATATGATCATCCATCAAAACCCTAAACTTGACATATCTTAAAAATTAAATTTCTTACCTTAGAACTGACCAGAATTGACAGATCTACACTTTTTATAACTAGAGCCTCTGAAAATTAGGTGGTTTAGCTAGGTTTTTGGATAAATTTTGGTTAAGGGAAAAAGCTTAGCTATAAAGAATGGAGGTCTCGGCTAAAATGAAGAAGGAAGTGAATAGAAATAAGTTTATAAGCCTATTGGACCATTTTGCCCTTAATCTTTTCCATAAATTACTCTTTTATCCTTAGCCAATTACCAAAAACCCTTAGCACCACCATATAATTTCAAGTGTGTCCTTCAATTTTAATTCCCACTTTGTCCCTTGAATCTTTATAAAATGACCATTTTACCCCCTTTGAAAAATATTGCTCATTTAGTAGTTTTCTATAATTCTTTTGCAATGTCTTTACACAACAAGTCATAAAATCAACTCTAGGGGTAATTTTGGAAGTGGAGTTTACTAACACACCCGAATTCGGATGTTACAAATCTTTCCTTGAAACACTTACGGTTTTCTCAAGTATGCTCTTGATCTCCTTATTAGAAATCTCAACTTGCCCGCTAGTTTGAGGGTGATATAGGGTTGCAACCTTATGGGTAACTTCATATTTCTTTAATAATTTCTCAAATAGGTGATTACAAAAGTGAGAACCACCATCTCTAATAATAGCTCTTGGAGTCCTAAATCTTGCAACTATATATTTCTTTAAGAACTTCACCACAACCCTAGCATCATTGGATGGACTTGCTAGTACCTCAACCCATTTAGAAACATAATCTACAACAACTAAGATATATTTATTCCCATAAGACATAGGAAATGGCCCTGTGAAGTCAATGCCTCGCACATCAAAAATTTCAATTTCAAGTATACTGTTTAAAGGCATTTCATTCCTCCTTGAAATGTTTCCAGTTTTTTGGCACCTATCACATGTTAAAACAAATTTCCTCGCATCTTGAAAAAAAATTGGCAGTAGAACCCACTTTGGAGCACCTTAGCTGCTGTCTTGGTGGCACTAAAATGACCTCCACATTCAAGAGAATGACAATGGGTTAGAACACTTTCCATCTCATCTTGTGGTAAGCATCGTCGCATAATCCCATCAAAACATTTTTTGTAATACAGTGACTCTTCCCAATAATAGTTTTTCATCTCCCACAAGAACTTTTTCTTTTGCTGGTGATCCATCTCTGGAGGTACTACACCACACACAAGATAATTCACATAATTTGCATACCATGGTACTGTCCAATGAGATATCTCTAAAAGTTGTTCATTTGGAAAAGAGTCATCAATAGGTAGACTTTTGTCAAAACCTTCACACTTAACTTGCTCCAAACGGGACAAATGATCAGCAACAACATTTTTTATCCTCTTTTTATCGTTTACTTCTAAGTCAAACTCTTGAAGAAGCAATATCCACCTAATCAACCTCGATTTTGCATCCTTTTTATTTAGGAGATATTTAATGGCTGAATGATTTGTGTAGACAATGACCTTGGACCCCACTAAATAAGACCTAAACTTATCAAAAGCAAACATGACTGCAAGAAGTTCTTTCTCAGTGGTGGCATAGTTGACTTGTGCTTCATTCAAAGTATGACTAGCGTAGTAAATCGCATAAACCTTTTTATCTTTCCTTTGCCCCAAAACTGCCCTTACAACGAAGTCACTAGCATCACACATTACTTCAAAAGGTAAGTTCCAATCTGGTGGTTGCATAATGGGAGCTGAAATCAATGTTTCCTTTAACCTGCAAAAAGAATCAAGACAATGTTGGTCAAAGTTAAAAGGAACATCTTTAGCAAGTAAATTAGACAAAGGTTTAGCAATTTTTGAAAAATCCTTAATGAAACGCTTATAGAACCCAGCATGGCTAAGAAAACTCCGAACTCCTTTTACTGATGTTGGCGGGGGCATCTTCTTAATTACTTCTACTTTTGCCTTATCTACCTCAATCCCCCTTTGTGAGACTTTATGTCCAAGAACTATCCCTTCTTTCACCATAAAATGGCATTTCTCCCAATTAAGCACTAAATTAACCTCTTCGCACCTTTGCAAAACCTTAGATAAGTTAAGCAAACAATCATCAAAGGATGTTCCATACATAAAATAATCATCCATAAACACTTCCATAATTCGCTCAACAAAATAAGAAAATATAGACATCATACATCTTTGAAATGTAGCAGGTGCATTGCAAAGACCAAAAGGCATACGCCTATAGGCAAATGTGCCACAAGGGCATGTGAATGTGGTTTTTTCTTGGTCTTCTGGGTGAATAGGGATTTGAAAGAATCTCGAATACCCATCTAGATAGCAAAAATAAGAATAGTTTGCTAGTCTCTCCAAAACTTGATCAATGAAAGGAAGGGGAAAGTGATCCTTGCGGGTGGCACTAATAAGCTTTCTATAATCAATACATATCCTCTACCCTGTGACTGTCCTAGTTGGTATTAAATCATTATTCTCATTCTTAACAATAGTCATACCCCCTTTCTTTGGTACCACTTGTACTGGACTTACCCATGAGCTATCAGAAATAGGATAGATAATCCCTGCATCTAACAATTTAATGACTTCGTTTCTCACTACCTCTTTCATGATAGGATTTAATTTTCTTTGATGTTTAATGGTAGGTTTGAAATCATTAAGCATATGGATGCGATGCATACAAATGGTAGGGCTTATTCCCTTGATATCATGAATGTTATAACCAATTATTTTTCTATATGCTCAAAGTTCCCTAAGCAACTTATCTTCTTGTTCATCATTTAATTCAGCATTTATAATCACAGGATAAGTAGAATTAGGGCCAAGAAAAGCATACCTCAAATTAGCAGGAAGTGGTTTAAGATCTACCTTAGGTGCATCTTTTGCTTTAAGAGAAAGAAGAGAATGGTTACCTGTCTCGAGTTCTTTATACTTGAAATTCAAAATAGGAGCAACCTTAGGATTTGCTTCCATAAGTTGAGCACAGGCTACAATTTCCATATTTTCATCTTTGATTGAAGCTCCGTGAATAATGCACAACTCGAGTGGATCCTCAGGGTATTTCTTGATAAAGACTTCTTTCATGCAATTATCAATAATGTCAACCCTACAACAAGAATTCACAATATTAGGTTACTTTGACATTCGAAAAACGTTAAACTCTACTTTCTCATCTCTAATCTCAAAAGTGAGTTTTCCATTTTTAACGTCAATGATTGCTCCTACTGTGGCTAAGAATGGTCTTCCCAGAATAAGAGGAACTTGAATATCCTCTTCCATTTCCAAAACCACAAAGTTTACAGGGATATAAAATTTTCCAACTTTAATTGGCACATTTTCCATTATCCCTATAGGATACTTTATGGATCTATCTGCCAATTGTAGGGTCACTATTGTAGGTTTTAATTCTTCAAGCTCCAATCTCCTACAAATAGATAAAGGCATTAGACTTATACTTGCACCAAGATCATATAAAGCTTTTTCAAAAGATTCTTTACCAATTACACAAGGAATAGAAAAACTTTCTGGATCCTTAAGCTTTGGTGGTAGCTTATTTTGTAAAATAGCACTGCATTCCTCTGAGAGAGCCACCGTTTCAAATTCTTCAAGTTTCCTTTTATTTGAGAGGATATCTTTGAGAAACTTAGCGTATGCCAGCATTTGAGTTATAGCCTCCATAAAAGGAACATTGAGATGTATCTGCTTGAAAACATCTAAAAACTTTCCAAACTGTTGATCAAGCTTTGCCTTTTGGAACCTTTGAGGAAAAGGCAAAGGTGTTGAATATGTTTTGGATGGAACTTGTTTTTCAAGGGCTTCTTGGATATTTCCCTCAACCTTTTTCTTCAATCTATCTTCTTCACTAGACTTTTCAATATCCTTTTGCTCATCAAGCTCATTTTCAACCTTGCCTATAGGTTCACCTAATTGTTTACCGCTTCTGGTGACAATTGCCTTACAATGCTCTCTTGGATTTTGAGGTTGGCTAGGTAGTTTTCCTATTTCCCTAGAATTGGAAGTACTTGCTTGTTGGCCCAATTGTACTTCAAGCATCTTATTATGTGTGGCCAATTGATCCACCTTAGTAGTAAGTTGTCTAATTGCTTCATCTTGAGCATCAACCTTTTGTTTTTGGGCAAGAATGAAATTCTCCATCATCAATTCTAGATTTGATTTTTGCTCTTGAAGAGGCTGAGGATGATGTAAAGGGTGGGGGTTAGTGTTTCTAGCTTGGAACCTTGGAGGTGGCTGCTTAAAATTCTGGTTTGGGTTAAAAGTATTGGCTTGGTTTGACGATGCAAAGTTTGGGTGGTTCCTCCAACCTGGGTTATATGTATTTGAGTAAGGATTGCCTTATCCCTTTTGGTTGTAATTAAGAAAATTCACTTGTTCATTTGTAGGCTCATGTGCATAGTGGGTACCCATTTGGCATTCAAAGCTCGCATGATCCCCTCCACAATTCTCACAACTAAAAGTTTTTATAACCTTTATATCTAATCTCTCTAATTTCTTTGTCAATGCATCTAACTTAGAATTCAACATAGTAATTCCATCCACTTCATGTACTCCCAGATGTCTTCTTTGACTAGCTCTATCATTAGGCCATCAACAACTGTTAGAAGCCATTTCTTCAATCAAGTGCAAAGCCACGTCGGATGTTTTACCCATTAATGACCCATTAGCAGTTGTATCCAAAATACTCTTCAGCGAGTGAGAAAGACCATTATAGAAAGTTTGAACAACTAGCCAGTTAGGCAAGCCATAATGGGGACATTGTCTCTGTAGATCTTTGAACCTTTCCCAAGCTTCATATAAAGACTCATCATCCCTTTGGTAAAAAGTGGCAATCTCATTTCTCAATTTAACCGTTTTACCAGGTGGAAAATATTTTGCAAGGAAAGCTTTAAAAAATGCTTGCCAGGTAGTAAATGCACTAGGTGCCTTAGAATCCAACCAAGATGTTGCCCTATCCTTCAAAGAAAATGGAAATAGCCTCAATTTGATTGCATCTTCAAAAACCCCATTCATTTTGAAGGTGTCACATATCTGAGAGAAACGTGACAGGTGGACATATGGACCTTCATTTTCTAACCCTCTAAATTGGTTTTGTTGCACCATCTGAACAATAGAAAGTCTAATCTCAAAATTGTTAGTAACCACAGTGGGCCTCACTACACTAGAATAACCATCATATGCAGTAGGTACAACATAATCACGAAGAGCTCGCTGATTGTTGATGTTATCTTCCATGGCAACTTTTTGTCTTACTTGTCTTTCTCTTCTATGTCTTCTAAAGGTTCTCTTGATTTCTAGGCCAAAATCCAATAATTCTGGATTTTGAGATCTGGTCATAAACCAATAGAGTACCTACAAAGAAAGAACAAAGACAACCAGAAATCAAATAGAACAAAAAATAAAATAAAATAAAACTTTAGTCTAGCCAAACTACAAATTATACTAATATCAACAAAGCACCAATCCCCAACAACGACACCAAAAACTTATTGCCAATGGCTCGTAAGTATACGAGTCAATTAAGTAATATAGAAAGATGTCGGTCCCACAGAGATTGGTTGTCGAATACTAGCTCGTTTTGTAGTTTAAATTAGCTAGAGAAATAAAAATGCTATGGATTGGGATTGAACTAAAGATAATAAAATAAAGCAACTAACTAAATCGAAATTAACAAAGGAAAATAATCACTTAGCAAATTAAAAGTGAAATACCAATTATAGAGAAGCCTAGGGTTTATGATTTCACTATCAATTACTCAAAAATTAGTAACGAATCTAATTAAAATCAATGATAAGATGAATTGTTGATAGTTGATTATCCTATTTTACCCAATTCCTCTCTCAAGGTTAATTAGGCGTGTTAAGATTAAAAGCTTACCTACTTTCGTGGTATGTTGTTAATCAAAACCCATTAATTTCTATGATAATCAATTTGCCCACAAAAGATTTAAATTTATCTCTAAATGAAACCCTAGGTTTAGCAAAGGCATGAACTAAATGGGTATGTATTTCTCAATATCACACTCCAATCTACAAACAAGCATGGTATTGGGCCCTAACACCAAGCAAGAAGTTAAAATCACAATTACTAAATCAAACATTCATCATCATTAATTAAAAATCAAAACCCATTACATAATCCTTGAGAATTTATAGATTCATCATAAACCCTAGCAAAAGAAATTAGCTATTCATGGCTATAAAGTTCAAACTGCAAGATAAAGTTAGAGAGAGAGACATTTTGAATCAATAAAAGAAGATAATAAGAGAGATAAGAAAAACTCTAAGGTCTTTAAATCTTGATTCTCTTGGGTCTTTTATCTTTAATCTTGGATCTTCCCTCTTCTACTTGTTTCTTAGAGGTTTTTCTCTCTAAAAATCCTTTAAGCTGCTGTATATTTTCAGTCCCCCCTTGGAGAAGACGTAATTTTCTTTTTATACCTATCACTTAACCCTACTTTCTATTTTTTTTTATTTACGCACAATAATTATGGGCACTAATTATGCCCATAATTACTCTCTGTCTCCTGATATAAACCCTTCTCATTTGCTTCTTTAAGCTTCCATTTTCACTCTAAAAAGGGCTTGAATGACTCCATATCATCTAAAAATATAATTCAAAGAACAAATCAAGCCATCAAGATTAAATAAAGCTTTAAGAATTTGACAAAATGAACCTAAATTCACTTTAAAACTATACTATTATAACCCTATTTGTGTGTATTTCATACACACATTAGATATTTAGGGATTAAATTAAAATAATCATAAATGAATACGATTGTATATAAAAAGGTACAAAGTTGGATTAGATTTATCCAACTAATAATTTCATGTAGCCATATATTAAAGTTTAAATAAAGTAAAGAATTAATAAAATATAATATAATAATATATTTTCATTAAACCCATTCAAGGTTGGGCCATGTTAATGCATATGTTTATATGCACTTTAAGGTTGGTGCACGTCTTTACTCCTGACGGAAAAAGGCAAAAGTGTGGCGCACATGTTTTTCTTCTCACACAAGTTACAATTTTTATGATATAAGCCAAAACCTTAGCCGTTTGGAAAAAGTTGCTATCGTGGCTTTAATCTAAAATCACATATCGTGCTTAAGTCTTAGTTGCCTTCAAGCATGATTTTAGCCTCTAATTAAATTCATATTTTGTGTGGATATCAAGATTTAGCTTACTTTGGATTTTGAAAATGACTTCACAATCTATCAAAATTAATGAAAGTTAAAAGAGCTACCTACATAGATATATTCTATAAACACCCTATATTTGTTAATATCATGTTTATGAATTAATTATCGTACAAAGGCAATCTAGAATGGGTTTTTGCGGTATGTTTGTTTATTAATTAAATTTTTTTAAACACTTTTCTGCCACCTCGAATGCTACAAATTCCCTACAATGGTATCAGAGCCAACCTTGAGGAATTAATTAACAAAATTATATCTATGAATTTATTTAATTTGATTGTATATTTTTAATTGTCGATATTGTTTTTTAATTTATAATTGGTTGTTATGAAGTTGTTGCAATTTTATTATTGATGTTATTATTAATCTAATATATTTTTTATTATAAATTGTTATTAGCTTTTATAAAATTGTTGTTGCAATTTTATAATTGATGTTATTATTAATTTAAATTATTGGCTAATATATTGTTGCAGCAATATGTTTGAGCTCGTATAAAGAATGTAATATTGTTGAGATTTGCAGGTTAAAAATATTTTTGGTTGAATGTTGAATTGTTTTCACATTGTTGCATAAAATCACCTATAATATGCGTTGTTACGTGTTTCGAAGATTGTTGCCAGTGTGAGGATGGGTTACATGTCATATTCCCTCACCCTGGTGATATGGCTTGCCGAAAATTTGAGAATTTTTTGGGTTTCTCTGTCATTGGAAAATTTGGAGAATTCAGGCTTGGAAAACTCCATGCACATCTGCCTCCAAGCCATGCATGGGGTGGCCAAGTGGCACCTTCCTCGGTACCACCCCAACATAGTGTTGCCAAGCACAATTAGACATTGCATATCCATATCGTGCCCTTGCATAATTTCTAAGATTTCCCACGACTTCCAACCATGCTCTCCAGTTATATATGTTTCTGGAATTTTGTTGAATTTCATATGCATGGTTAGACACTTTACCAGTATGCCCAATAAAGTGGAAAAGATTAATTGGGTCTTGTTTTGTTGAACTATGACTGAATTGAGATTTTTTTTATCTTTAGGGTTGAAATGTAATTACGCAAAACAAGGGGACTAAAAAAATTGACATTTGGGTAAAATAATTAAAATTAATTCATTTTAATTTTGATTATAATGTATGTATGTTTGTATATGCATGGTGTCTGGTATACAACTTAACCTTGTGTGAATGTTTTTATTTTATTTATTATTTTTGGTTTTATAATAATTAAAATAGGTCTTGCATGTGCTACCTTCCCTAAAATTCTATTATATTTCTCTTCTCATCTAACTCCCCTCGAATGTAACTTGAGGTTTTTGTTTTACGAATATAAAATTTAATAGGATTTAATTTTTCATTATTAGAAAAATTATAATTAGAAAACAAACTCATAAACAATTGAAGACTGAAGATGAAGGAATTATTGAAAACCCGAAGATAGGACCTAGGTTGACTAATCAATCCTTTATGGCTCAAGGGGAATGAAATTAGTTAAAATTGTATACTAGCACATTTAATTTACGTTGTAGTATGCATGTTAGGTTTTATTTTTTGAATAATCACTTCACATGCTAAATAATTAAAATTGGTGAGACAATAATAAATCCCTTAAATATATATTACATAAAAAATAACCAAATGTTTTCCAATATGATGCCTCGAGGCAAGCCTTTATTCGTCAGAACCTTGTTCGCCAAAGCGAAATGTACACTTCTTCCAGGTGAAAAATTGAGTGATTATTTATACTAGGTCTAACTTAACTAGTACACTTAACTTGCTCGCCAAAGTGAAGGTGAAAGTGTATTAGAGGCAGAGTTGGGGACATGAAATTAGTATTGCATCCATGATATGTAGTATCCATTATACTGAAACCAAGAATCACAATTGATATCTCATGATTGATTCATGCGTAACTATTGAATTAGAGATCGTGGATTTTTGTGATTGGTTTGATTAACCTATGTAATTGGTTAATTCAAACTTGTTCACCAAAGCAAAGGGAAGAATTAATTTAATGGAATCTCGGCCAGCTAGGAAGTCAACTAGGATTTCTCCAGTCTAATAAAGAGGGCTATTGGCTTGAATAAAATAATGAGAATATTTAGTTGACAAAAAACCATGTTAAATAAATATAATATTAAAATATGACTTTATTTTGTTTTTGTAGAATGGACTTAACACATGACCTAATATTTGAAAAGATATTCATACATAAGTTTGGATTGGATGCAAAACACCTCTAGTGGTATTGATGCCTACTGCTATACTAGAAAAGAGGAGAATCTTGTATGTTGTCGCATAAGATTTACCAATTGTGCCTAAACTTGGCGTGAAAATGAGGGAATTTAATCTTTATAGGAAACATGAAAATGGATGATGAAGTAGAGAATGGAACTCAGTGTTTAACATAATTAAATTGATCGAGGGTGTCAAAACTCTATACTCATGTGTTATGAATAACATAACCTTTAACCTTGTTATCTTGTCTCTATCCAAATCCTACACTAAGATTGTTATGGAATTGCAAAAGGATAACAAGGAAGAATCCATTAAAGGTTTGATAAAGATAGTAATAAGTGTTGATGCATACATTAGAATGGCAAAACAGTTTGAAGCTAGTTTGAAAGAAAGAAAGAAAGAAAGGTTGACGCCTAGCTAAATTCTAAATTTTAGCCAATACCTTAAAACACACTAAACTATTCTTAAAGGTGTAATTGGCAAAAGTCTGGTAATTTGTTTTTAATGTGGTAAGCTTGGTCATTGAAGCAAACATTGCAAAACCTTTTTAGCTAACAAAAGAAAGAAGACCGAGTCTTCAACTTCAGGTAAGATTGAGAATTGAACATTTTCTCGAAATCTCAAACTATTTAACATAAGATTTAAATCTTCACATTTGTTTAATGTGAAGAAACTGAGGCATAGTAAAATGTTAGCCAAGAGAAGATGTGAACCTACAAGTTAGTAATGTTGAACGTGTACGCCACATTAGTTGGAGCATTTATGTATTCATTCTAGCCCACGAGTAAGATGAAAAGAAATAAAAGCTAGTTGTAATATTTTCTAGAAATAAAACTCCTAAGGGATTTACTACTATGATTATTTCAAGAATTCTGAATCGTTTAAATTAATTGGACCAATTATTTGACACAAAAGATTAAGTCATGATTGGAATTTTGATTCATTTGATTGTTATTGAATAATGGATACTACTTATGTCTTTTAGACAAAGATGACTATGTCAACTTTTTACTGTTTTCAGTGGGAGTATTATTCAACTGTTAAATTTAGTCCAAACAACAAGAATTAACAATTTGTGCCAAACGAAACAAATTTTGAATTTCATCTTATTCATTAGACATATGCGAATCTAAATACCTTGAAGAAATTCAAGGAATTAAAAATGAAATAAAGAATTTGTTGACGCATGTATTTGATTACTTGGGTTAAACCAAAGAGGTGAATGCATAAGACAGATGGTCCAACTTAATGTCTAAGTTGTAGTGGGAGTTTTTAATGCCCACTAAATGTTCTAAGGTAATGCCTTAGTGATTGTAACCCACGTTTATGTCTATAAGTGTAACACATTTTATATGTGTTGTACACATTGGAATGAAGTCCAATGATTTATTTAATAATGGTAATGACACTAATGTTAAGCAGTTAACTTAAGTTAGTTGAACTGTATGTTGAATAGGTAATCTTGTGTGATATTTTAAAGGAAACTTAAAAATTTTGCATTTCTAGTACCAAGTAGGTTTTAAAATCTATTTTGGAAGATTGTTTCAGACATCATTCTCTAAAATATCAAGTGGGAGGATAATAGAACTCAATCGAGTTCTAATTCACAAGAAAGATAGACATAAAGTAAATGATGTGTCAATAAACACGATTGAACATCATAACAAAGATTACTTATTCCTAGAAGGAAATGAGTAATCAACCTAAGTATACAGAATCATGTAGGAAAGATGAGGTGTGTTATGAGTTTATAAAAATTAAAATTCTCATAATTTTTTATAAACACACTGGTTATTTATGACATTAAAATCTAAATGCGCTCATAATTGTCATATACTATCAAAAGTTTGACAATTAATTGTCAAGAGCAACTCTAATGGATAAAACCTAAAATGGTTGTGATAACAATCGATAGTATTAACCTTGAAAAGGAGTTGGTCAGGTATGTAAATTGATGAGTTATATTTAAGAACTCATGTGAACATTACAATATACAAATATTCATACAGATAAAACCATAAAATTTTGGGTTTTACAAAAACAAATATGAAATCTGTATACAAAAGCTAGTGTAAGTACAATGACAATTCTAACATTGTATATCTATATGATGATAAACATGTTAGAAAATACTTAGATAACCTAGTAATCCTTCATAAAAGAACTTAAACTAAGTAGTTCATATCCTCACTTGATCTATTGTTGTAGATTGTATTAATTGCTAAATTTAAGTTGAAGTGTTTATAATAGATGAAGGTTGAAAGGATTCAACAAATAAGAATCCAAAAGGATTTCCTTTCGTCATGATGATACATATCTTTTGTGGATTGTATGTCACTGAACACATAAATTGAGAGACAAAGATGATTAGATTTCTATTAGCGTTAGCTATTAGAATAATCATGAATATCATGATATCATGATATACACTTAAAGCTGATGTTTCAATCTTTTAAAAATATCAATTGTATCCAAATAGACATCGTTGGATAACACACTAGACAATATCCTTGATTTCTTAAAGAGGAATATGGATAATTCCTACAATCTTGAAAAGTGAAGTCACTAAATGAGGAACAATGACATAAATAAATTAGGTTGAAAATAATGAATATCAATTCAAAAGGACAGATCATATAAATGTTGAATCAATTATAAGTTGAAAACTAACTATGAGGCATGCAAAATGTAAAGTTTTAAATGACATATTAGATTGTAAAATTGACTTCTAGCATAGTTGATTTGGAGTTATTAGTACTAAATAAATGCTACATGGAGTCATGGGCTTACTAATGGTCTAATTGCATACTCTGGCAATTTCACCTTGTTAGATTGATAAGAGAAAAGGTTACTTAACCTTTGGAAAATAGAATAAACAAATGAAGGGGGTGTACACTCATTCGATGTTATTTACATGGATGGTTAGCTAAAGTGTAAGTAAGAGATTGTTAGGGTTGGTTCCCTAAAGCCAATCCCCATGATAATATAAGTTCATTAATAAAGGTCATATTTATAACTTAATGTGGCATTCTTTGTCTATAAAACATATTAATTTATGCTTAGACAAATATCTTAAGAATAGTTGAATCATGACAAAGGGATTAGTGCTTGGTACCTAATTGTGAGAACCTATGTGTACATTAAATGGTTATTCTTAAAACATCTATAACTCTGATATAACCATGACCAATGGGCACAAGTAATAGTGATAGAGTTATTATAGTGTTGAATGATTTCGTCAAAAGATGATGATGGTTCTCATATATCAAAGTTGTTTGTTCACAACTTGGTATAATGCATGAGTGCACGTTATAGACGTGCTCACTAGACTGACCTACTAAGAGGGTTCCATATAGATAGTTGTTTTAGTGTATATGTAATATATTCTCTTAGTGAACTGAGGTACATATATTCCTTAGATTTGAGGTCACTAGACTATCTTGTGTAAAAATCGGTATGATTTGACACTAGTCTAATGTAGTCTGGTAAAGGGATTACTAGAAGAGTTATGATTAGTCATATTGAGATCTATACGAAGGTTATATTAGATCAATAAAAGATTCTTCACTCTTGAGCATAAGAGTTGATATCTTAATAAAGGTCATTTAACGGATAATAACGACTAATTAAATCTATGACTATAATGGGATTAAGTTGATGCTCGATTTGATATTTCTTCAGTTATTGATAGAAGTCAGTCTAACTAACTTAAGGATCCCTGAGGGAGACATTTTATCTATACCTCAACCTCATAGAGATATCATATGACAAAATGATCGAATTATATAAGCAACTATATCACTGATAAGTTAGAAAGTTACAACACCTGCAAGTAAGCCCAAAGACATTTAAGTATTTTTTCAAGTTTTAAATTCGATGACTTTTAAATTCTAGTAGTACATGTCCTTGTATGGAGATATACATAGCCATGTTTGGTCAATAGAAAGTCAAACTCTTCAACTAGATTATGATAATAGTGAAACAAGAAGTTCCCCTAGCTATGTAACTAGGCACATGGTCATGTATGGTCCATACACACCTGTGTATCACATCTTAGAGATAAAATAAAAATGCAATCAACCCAAATACTCTTACATTCTCTTACTTTCCAGTCGCTTAAAAAGTGAAGGAAGAGTCTATGGTCGCTTGAAGAGTCATCGTTGATCACTGAAATAACCATAACCATACAAGAGAGGCTTTATCATTAGAATCCAAGTAAGTAGAGTGGTTTCCCTTGTTTGACCATGTAATATTTGAAATTTTCATTATATACATGATCTAGAGATGTTTAGATATAGTAGTGATGATCTAGTTGATGAAATCAATGTTATATGCAAATATAAAGAGTTATATGCATGTCTAATCTCTTGATTGGATGAATGTTATATGTTTTGGCTTAATTGATGCTTTATAGCCATGTTATATGGTATAGGACACATGCTTATGTATAACTTTCCAAAAGTGGATGATGTGTGCCAGAAGACATGTGGCTTGTACATATAGATCCAAGTACAAGGGAGTATGTCCAAGTTAACTCCCTGTGTGCATCTACTTTATATAAGATCATGCATTGAGTGTCATATACCCGTGTATATGGTTCAAAAGGCATACAGACATGGGTTAGGAAACACACAACTATGTATCCCTAGACAATGACAAAAGATAATTATACCTCTAGTTGTGTGCATAAAGGGGAAGAGTTATATAAGAAGAATAATAAGTAATAGATGATAAATAATTCAAGAAAGATATAGATTAGGTGTCTAATTCTCTGGATGATGACACAAACTCGGGTTAAGTCGAATCAAAATAAAAAAGTTAGTAACCTTAAGGTTAGTGTCACACAACTAGATAGTCACAAGTTATATGCATAAGTAACGATATTTGTGAGATGCATCATGCATTTGGCATTAAGGCATATAGCTGCCCAGTTCAGTTTAGGTGTGTATAGTAAAGATATGACTTTTAGATATACCTTACGTGATCAATAGGATGCACCACATGTGTACTTGAGGTAGGGGCTATCTTTAAATGGTTAGTCAATAATTTTGATCAGCTTATGTGGTAAGGGAAGAAGCTGCTATCAGATATTTTTCCATGTAATAAAGGTTTCCTAGTTAGATAACCCAATAGGTTGTTTTGTATGTGCGCAATGCACTATAATAACTTTCACTAGGGTATCAGATATAATGATTCCAATTTAGGTCAAGTATGCTCCTGACATGGCTAGTTTAAAGAAAGGCAAGCTAGATGTGTTCATGAGAGGGTTAAGGCTAGAAATAGCCAAAGATGTGATAATAAAAGCTAATAATCCCAAGAATTTTTCAGAGGTGGAGCAATTGGGTAAAGGTGAAGTCCTTTAGGGTTTGTAGCACCATTTTAAAAAATAATTTTTTTTGGAAGAATGAACACTAACATATGAACAGTGCCATGAATTCAACCTTCTTTTAAGATTTCAACTTCTTGATTCAAAACTATTAAGAACTTATCAAGGTTCATCCTATGTGGCGTTCTAATCACTAATCTATACCAAAGTTCATACTAATTTCATTCGTATCAGGTCAAGGTGGAACTTATTTCAATCCTAGACAAAGATCAATTCTTAATTAGGTTTTGTGAGTCGTTGTTGAAGTTCATATCAAATTTGGTATTAAAGCCACGTCAAATTAGGTTCTTATCATTCTTTTCGAAAAATTTTCTTGTTCTTCTGTTTTTTGGTGTTGCCAAAAATTTGTAAGCTATTTTCTTGAGTCTTTCTTTGTATTCGTGTGAAATTCTTGTGTTTCTTTGATAGTGCTGAATTTAGGATTTATGATTCTTGTCTTGTTTTTCAATTTGCTTGGTGATCTTGATCCTTAGTTCTTGTGTCTTTTGTGTTAATTATCATTCTTTATGTCTTTTTCTTTAATTCTTGGAATTTTTGCTTGAAAACTAGTGAAGTTGCATTCTAGGCTATGTTGTGTCTAAATTTGTTCTTGATTGATTTTTGATTAAAAAAATAGCAGCAAAAAATAAAAATAAAAAAATAAAAAAAGTAAAGAAAAAGAAAATTAAAAAAAAGGAATTGGTTATGGCCAAATTGGTGCGTTGTGTTTTGTTTAAGATTTGATTGGTTTATAATCAAAATTTTAAACAAACCTTCACGTGTGTAGTGTGAGCCAAATTGGGAAAGTAATATCTTGGGTGAATTTTGTTTTGTGTTGATCTTGAAATTCTTGGAGAAAAGTTTGTTTGCCAAGTTAGAAAAGTAGTTTCTTGGTTAATCTTTTTTGTTTTGTTCCTAAATTCTTCAGAGAATTTTGGGTTGGTCATGAGTTATTATGAGTTTTTGTTGAATTCTTTAAACTTTGGGAAGAAATCTTGAGATTACCGAAATTGAAAGCTTGAGTCTTGGCTTTTTTCTTTGACTGCGTGAATCTTGTTTAGGAAAAGGCATGAGTTTGCTAAAATTGGGAAGTAGTTGACTAGATCTTGTGTGAGTCACTTCATTCTTCATTGAAGTTTGTTTGCAAGTCATAAAAGAAAACAAAATCAAAAACTAGTGTAGTGTAAATTTGGCCAAGAAATTGTTAAAAAAATTAGAAAAGAAAAATCAAGGAGAACAATTAAAATTACTTACTTCCTTTGAATTTGACTCTCCATTCTTGTTGTCTCTTTCTAGTTTTCTTTTGATAACCTAATTTAAAAACCAACATAACATTTAGGTTTTCAAAAAAACTAATTTAAGTAGTCTATTATATAACACATAACTTAAATAAAATATTAGGCTTTAAAAAAACAAGTCTTAGCCCATACAAAAAAATACTAATAACATAATCCTAGGCCTAACCAAGGCATGTTTGGACACCTTCCCTTGAATGCTTCCTTGATGGCTAAATATGACATGCTACTTTTGGGTTGGGCTTTTATCCCCTATGGCCGATTCCTTTACTCTTTCTTGAACTAAGAATTGGATCAAATTAACTAGTCCTTCGATGCCTTCCTTGACTCAATCGGCCTTATGATGCTGGACTTGGACCAAAGCTCTTCCATGAGTCCATTTAAGGCTTGTTGTAACTTCTTGGCCTGACTTATTGTAATCAGTCTTAATAGTACTTGAAGTGGATCAATACTGTGACTTGGTACTCTGTTCGGAGCTCCATCAGGTAGGGTCTTTGATTATAAAAAAAAAAAAAGAGATTCACTTTTAACTAATATAGAGAAGATGAAGGAAAATAAAGATCTAGCCTCCAATTAGGACCTCTCTTGGTGTATATTTAAAGTTACTAGATTGTAGCTTTTTTTCCTTTTGATCCCTATCTTTTGGGTCCTCTAGATAGTTGTCAAGAAGGTGATTTTTTTGTTTTAACCCAAGGGCTTGTCCTATGGTAAAGCTTATGGGTTCTTGTGGTCTTATGTAATGTTTTCTTTGCCTTAACTTAGAATCTTGTCTTGAGGTAAGGCCTTCTCTTTTAGTTAATGAAGTTTATTTGCCAAGAAAAAAAAAAGGTAGCAATAGTAAAATTCAAAGACTATGTTTCTTTATGGTGAGAAAATGTTAAGAAACAAAAGGGTAGGGAGAAGAATAATAGAGTACGTTCTTAAGAAAAACTAAAGAAACTTTTCAAGAAAAGGTTTCTACCCTAGAACCATAGGCAAGAACTTTACCTTAAACTACGTACGCTCAAGTAAAGAGATGGTAATGTAGTATTTTTTATGTCTTTGGTCACGAGAATATTGATGTTATAGATATTTTTAGAATAATCACCCAATATGCATGTAAAGTCTTTACAATCAAGATACGCATTGACTTTCTCGTTACGATTATATCATTTTAAAGATATTTATCCTAACATATATGAAATATATGTGCATATAAAAAATACGTGCTATTTATAAATATATAGACATGATATATTTGTGACATGTATCACCAATATGATTAACTTTAAAACACCAACTCTTGTAGCATTCTAGCTTATTTACTTAAAATGCCAGCATTTTCTTCTCGCGATTCAAAGCTTCCCTAGTTTGCTATAGTTTGTATCTATTTATCCTAGTTTTTTTTCAAAGAAGCAATCTCATTGTTTACCTTGAATTAGTCAAAATATGCGAAAATATGTACTTTTCATGCGCAATTCTTTTTGTCGATGGGTCGGGCTGGGCTGGCTCCGACTCGGCCCATCGAGCTAATGGGCCGTGCCGGGCCTAAGGCCCAAACAGTAACGGGCCTTCGGGCCGGGCCGACCCATTAAAATATAAAGGCCCAAAGCCCGGCCCATATAATAACGGGCCTTAATCGGGCCGGGCCGTGCTTTAATAGGGTCGGGCCGGGTTGGGCTTTAATCGGGCCGGCCTGACCCATTTAATCAATTTTTTTTAAAAAAAATTTAATTAATATTTTTTAACATAAATTTTTTTCAATTATTAAAACCGATAACAGTATCCCGAATATTTTATTTATAACCCTTCACTTGTGACGGAGGAATACCGTAGTTATATAATGAAAAATATTATAAATTGATAACATAGTACAAATAAATTAATTTATATACGGTATAAATTATAAAACATAAATAAAATATATCTACTATATAATATTTATCTATTCATCTTTTATACTTAAATCTTTGAATTCTTCAAAAATAAATAATTATTATTTACGAATTTAGATATTTTTTGAAAGAGAGTTAATGAAATTGAGTGATTAAAAGATTTATAAATAAAAGTGAAAATAAAAGGAAATAAAATAAATTTATTTAAAATTTTTTTTTTTTTTAAATTATGTAGAGGCTTCTACCTGGCAGAAGCATGCCCAGGAAATATATATATATATATATATATATATATATATATATATATATATATATATAATGAAATATATATAGCAGAAGCTGTTGCCTAGGAAAAAAAAAAAATATATATATATATATATATATATATATATATATATATATATATATATATATATATATATATATATAAATATAAACAGTACCGGGCCGGGCCAGGCCAGCCCATGGGCCTAATATTAAAACCCTAGGCCCGGCCCGACACTCTACAGTGCCGGGCCGGGCTTTATCGTGCCTGGGCCTTTATTCGTGCTTCGGGCCGGGCCTCCATTTGGCCCGGCCCAATTGACGTGTCTAACTTGGACCAAAGCTCTTCCATGAGTCCATTTAAGGCTTGTTGTAACTTCCTGGCCTGACTTATTGTAATCAGTCTTAATAGTACTTGAAGTGGATCAATACTGTGACTTGGTACTCTGTTCGGAGCTCCATCAGGTAGGGTCTTTGATTATAAAAAAAAAAAGAGATTCACTTTTAACTAATATAGAGAAGATGAAGGAAAATAAAGATCTAGCCTCCAATTAGGACCTCTCTTGGTGTATATTTAAAGTTACTAGATTGTAGCTTTTTTTCCTTTTGATCCCTATCTTTTGGGTCCCCTAGATAGTTGTCAAGAAGGTGATTTTTTTGTTTTAACCCAAGGGCTTGTCCTATGGTAAAGCTTATGGGTTCTTGTGGTCTTATGTAATGTTTTCTTTGCCTTAACTTAGAATCTTGTCTTGAGGTAAGGTCTTCTCTTTTAGTTAATGAAGTTTATTTGCCAAGAAAAAAAAAAGGTAGCAATAGTAAAATTCAAAGACTATGTTTCTTTATGGTGAGAAAATGTTAAGAAACAAAAGGGTAGGGAGAAGAATAATAGAGTACGTTCTTAAGAAAAACTAAAGAAACTTTTCAAGAAAAGGTTTCTACCCTAGAACCATAGGCAAGAACTTTACCTTAAACTACGTACGCTCAAGTAAAGAGATGGTAATGTAGAGGAATACATTTAGGAATTTGAAAAGCTCATAATAAGGAGTGAAGTGCCCGAATTGAAGGAACAAACTATTACTAGGTTTCTTGGAAGGTTACGACAAGACATAGCTAATATGGTAGAGTTGTAACCTTATTGCACCTTTGATGATGTATGAAAGTTTGCAATCAAGGTGGAAAAACAAAGGAAGAGTGTGAGGAGTTTGGTTTTAAAGACTTTTACCAAAAGGACCACTTTTTCAACTTTATATTCCAAGCCCGAAGTCTTTTCCAAAGACAAGTGTAAGGAAAAACTAGTGGAACCACCAAAAGACAAGCCAAACATTGAGATCAAACCAACTTGACAAAAAGTGTTTCAAATGCCATAACTATGGATGCTTCCAAGCTAATTGTCCAAATAAAAGGTGATGAAACTTAAGGAGATACAAGCTATTGATGAAGCCATCCAAGACATGAATGAAGATAGAGATGAAGGAAATGATGACTTGGTCAAAGATAAAGAAAAAGAACTGATTGAAGAAATGAATAATAACAACATATTGGTACTTAAGAGAGCTTTTCATGCCAAAAATAGTCCTCATGATAATCAAAGGCTCAATATCTTCCAAATAATATGCATTATCAATGGCAAAACATGCTCGATCACAATAGATAGTGGGAGTTATACTAATGTGGCTTTCATAACACTTGTAGAGAAGCTGAAATTGCCATCCTCACCATATCCTAAACCATACAAGTTATAATGGCTAAGTAATTGGAGCAATCTTTAAGTGACAAGGCAAGTGTTTTTATCTTTTCTTATTAGCAAGTATAACATTAATGAAGTATTGTGCGATTTTATTCCAATCGATGCATGCCATTTATTGTTTTTCTTTTGGTAATAAAATTTAAGGAAAAAGGACTATTTCCTACCCAAATTTTAACCCTATCTCAAACTCACACTCATAAGAGATGAAAAACCTAAATACTCACCCATGGGCTAACTACCATCTAAATTTTTAGTTAGAGACAGGGGCATAATCATCATTTTACCTATAAACTTTAAAACTTAAAAATTTTTGTCATTTTCCCCCTCCAGGTTTTAAAAACTAACACTTCAACCCATCTTTAAAGTGGAAGAAAATATAATATTAGTGCAACTTTTTGCTATAAGCAAAAATAACAAACATGCACACTTTAATTTGGATTTCTAAGGAAACATAAAATGTAACCAAAACATAAAGGAATGATTCCACCAACCTTAGGATCTTCTACTAAAATGATTGGATAAAGGAACTGAGATAAAAACCAATAAAGCTTTCTTCAAATTTTAATTAAAAATAAGATTCTTCTTACATAATGAGATGCCTTCTTTTATATGAGGAGGTGGTGGCAGCACAATGGAAGTCAACAAAAGTTCAACTAATTTTACATAAATGCTAAGCCTCACAACTAAACTAAGTCATGCCTCATAATTTGCTAAAGACAAAAGCATTATGCGACTTGTTAAGCATATCATCAAGTCTAGGAATAGGATACCTATACTTGATGGTAATATTATTTATGGCTTTACTATCTATACATATCTAATAGGATCTATCTTTCTTAGACATAAGTAGGGTTGAAACTAAACATGGACTCATGATAGGCCTTACAAAGCCTTTTTTAATTAATTCATCCACTAGCCTTTGTAGCTCTTTAATCCCAATAAGGTTGCACCTATAAGCTAGCTTGTTAGGTAATGGTGCTCCTGGAATCAAGTTAATTTGATGCTCAATACCCTTTAATAGAAGGAGGCCAAACAGAAGATCATTAGGGAACATATCTTCAAATTTGATCAAGAGAGATTGCACTAATGATCTTAACTCATACACCTTTTGGTTGATCTTCCCTTTAAGCATTAATAAAGCATAAACTGATCGTAGACTCAAAAAGGTTCTCTCCACTTGCTGACCATTCATAAACAAGCTCTCTTTCTTGATTTCTTTTCCATTGATAGCCTTATGAACTTATTATGGGCTAAGAGGGGTTAAAGTGATAGTCTTGCTATTGAATCTAAAAGAGTAAGTGTTCTTCTTACCATCATGTTTTACTCTTTCTCAAATTGCCAAGGTCTTCCTAATAACAAGTGACAAACATCCATAAGAATCATATCATGTAAAATCTTATCATTATAATGCTTGCTAATAGAGAAGGAAATAAACACTTGTTTTGTAACTTGTAGGTTGGTTCTATTACTTAACCATTATAGTTTGTATGGTTAAAGATGTGGCCTGGTTGATAATCCAAGTTTGTCCACTAAGGTGGATAAGGCCACATTTGCACAACTCCTACTATCAATAATTAAAAAACTCACTTTTCCTTTAATGATGTACCTTGATTGAAAAATATGGAGTCTTTGCTCTTCATGAGAAGGCTTGGCATGCAAAACCCTTCAATGACAAACAACTCTCCTTCATTAGCACTTTGGATGATCTCTTCTTCTTTACTCTTGGCATTACCAAATTCATAGATGGAATCTTCACTTTCTTCTTCTTAAAAGGACTTCTTAATGGTTTGTATCTCTATCAAGGATAAAGTTCTCCTATTAGGGCATTTGGCTTGGAAGTGTCCATAGCCTTGCATTTGAAACATTTCTTATTGGAGAGGTCTAGTTTTTCTACCTTAGGCTTGTTTTTAGGTAGTTCTACCATTTTTTCCTTTCTTTTCCTTTCTCATTGGAAGAGGATTCGACAACTTTTGTGTATAAAAAAGAACACTTGTGGAAGTAATTCCCTTGGTAAAAGAAGTGTTCATTGTGAATGAAGTGCTTTTCAAGAATGGCTTAGCAAACGTGGACTTCAAGCCCATTTTTTGCTTCTCAACCTTAATTGCCAACTTGCATACATTTTCAAAAGTGAAATAAGGTTGTAATTCCACCATTTTAGCTATGTCTTGGCTCAATCCACCAAGCAATCTTACAATTGTTTGCTTTTTAACCTCCAATAGCTCACCTCTCATCATTAACTTCTCAAATTCTCTAATGTAATGCTCAACACTATCAGTACCTTGCTTGAGAATGTATAGTTTGAGGTATAGATCTTGTCTATGGTTTTTAAGAAGAAGTCACCTCTTTATAAGCTTCTTAAGTTTTTCCCAAGATCTAACTCTATCTTTGTCGTCCCTTTCTCTTTGCTCTTTCAAATTCTTCCACCACAAAGATGCATAATCTTTGAATTTCAAGATGGCTAGTTTATGTTTTTTTCTTATCCGAGTAACCTTTATACTCAAAGACTTTTTCAATAGAATGTAACCAATCAACGAAGTCATTGTGGCTTGTGCTTTTTTCAAATTCCAGGATATCAATTTTTAATCCTCTATCATTATCCTTATTTCTCCTTGGTGCCTTTTCTTGTTCTTCCTCACTTGTATCACTAGGAAGAATTAATTCCTCTCCATAGTGTCTAGGAGGAGGATGAGGTCTAATGTGTCTTCTTGGGAGGTGTTATAGGGTTGGTTAAGGTGGAGAGGGTGTTTGGTTTTATGTTATAGTCATGTCCTTAAGGTATTGCATGACCTAAGTTAGTTGGTCTTTAAGTTCCTTAATCTCCCTTTTTTAACTCCATATGGCCAATTTCCCAAGGGCGAAAGAGGGAAGAGGATGAGGATGAGTTTCTTTTTTGGGACATTTGATAATAGATAAGTAGGTAAAGGTAAAGGTTTTAAGTATTTTAGGGTTAGGGTTTTAAGGTGTGGTATGTAGTATGTGTTTAGGCTAGAATATGGTTTGGTTTTAAGCAAATTTTATGTTTTGTGAATAGTACTTGCTTGTGAACAGTAATTTTCGGTAATAAACAATAACTCTTAAATGAAGAAAATCACAAGTAGCTCACACAAAAAACTAAAGCTCTAGTACCAAATAGTGCATATTCATCAAAGCATGCAACAATCAACCAAAATTAGGAAAACTGTTTTCACTGTTTATTTGGTATGTGCAGTCTTTTTGTTCATTTAAATGGGCAACCAAAATGATCTCCCAATTAGACAAAAGTCATATCAATATAAACACAATACAAAGAGCTTTCTTTTGAGCTATGGTAGCCCTTAAGATTCAATAGATAAAACTGTCAAAACGCTGATCAAATTTAATGGTAAAGAACGTAATTTTAGCCAACTCTCTACCATAAGCAAAAACAACACACATGTACACTTTAATTTGGATTTTTAAAGAAACATAAAATATAACCAAGGCATAAAAGAATGATTCCACCAACCTTGGGATTTTCCACCACCAATCTTCCACCAAGATGATTGGATAAAGGAAATGAGATAAAAGCCAACGAAACTCTCTTCAAATTTTAATTAAAGATAACATTTTTCTTACAAAATGAGATGCCTTCCTTTTTTATATGAGGTCGTGGCAGTAACACAGTGGAAGTTAATAAAAGTTCAACTAATTTTATATAAATTAAGCTATGCCTCACAAATAAACTAGGTCATGCCTCTTAATTTGCTAAAGACAAAAGTTGGTTGCCTTTTTCCCTAAATCTAGGAACCATGTCTCTTAGCTTTGCAACCAAGCTTCCATTTAGTTTTAAGCCAACTAAATGTACAAGTTTGAGTTAAAAATAGGCTTCAAAAGAGGCTTGGGTGGATTGGGCTTGGAAATGCACCATGTGAAGCTTATTTTAGGCCAAAAGAGCAAACTACTCAAAGGGTTCTTTAGTCAAACTAATGAGGTTATGCCCAAAAGTGAAGTTGGGCCAAAATTGAGGGTGTAATGCTTCCTTTGGCTTGGGAATTGCTAGAACGTCATCCTTTTTAGCTTCAAAAGCTGCATGGAGACTTGATGATGGCTTGGAATGCAAAAATGATGATGAAGTCATGTATGCACCAGTACCCTCTACAAAGTTAAGGATACGTAATAACTAAGTTTTTTCCTTTATGTTAATAGTAGAGAAATATATGCTACTTTTAGCTTGGTTAGCTTTTAAACCAACTAGCCTTGGAAAACCTTCAAAGCTTTACCAATGGCCTTTAATGATAACTCATCTACCCTATAAAAAATAAGTTATCTATAAACAAAGATGAGTTATCCCATTTGCCTTGCATCTCTAATGGTGGCCAAGTTCCTTGTTTTCTCCTTTTTTATTCAGCAGCTATGAAAGAATCTCTATGGCTAAGACAAATAAATACGGGGAGATCAGATCACCTTGCCTCAACCCTTTCATGCTTCTAAAGAATCCCTTCAATTCACTATTAAGTAAGGTGTTTCCCAATGATGTTTAGTTCAATATTAAGATGAGTTAAATTCAAATCTTCAATAACAGCAATAATGCTCAAATTTAGCCAAATCTAGGAATGAATGAGCATTTATAGCAACCAAACCAAGTTTAGATGATCAACTAACACCTTCAACTTAAAGGACTATCCACTAACCAAAGTTCTTTCACCACCCAACTTTACTTAACAAGAGAAAGGCTAAAGGAAATGATATGCAAAGAAAGTGCACAAAGCAACTAATATTCATCAAAGTGAGTGATATTGTTTTTCTTACACTTTCATTAATGGCCAAAGCTTGCATTCTCCTTAAGCTTACCAAGCATGCATGAGAGTACTTCCATTATATGCATTTTGATACAAGATATCATATAGGAGTGTTAAATAAAATATTAAATAATCATAGGGGGTTAAATGAAATATTAAAAAAATATAGGGGGTATTTTGATATTAAACATTGTAAAAATGTTTTAAATGGAATGTTAAGAATAGATAGATGCATTTTGATATAAGATAACATACAAGGGTGTTACATAAAATGTTAAATAATTATAAGGGGTTAAATAAAAATTACAAAAATATAACGGGTATTTTGATATTAATAATTATAAGACTATTTTAAATAGTTATTATAGATTTTTTCGCTATAAATGAATAATTTTTTCCAAAAACTTGTTATTGTAGGGTTGATAATTAAAATAGATAGTTATGCATTGGTTCGTTACCAAGGAGAATGGATTCAAGGTGATGACAACACAATGAAATATGTTAGAGGATCCAAACAATTGATTAAAATTCCTTATGGAACAACATTTAAGGGATTTATTCAACTTTTGAAGGAGACTTGTAGACTACCCCATACAGATCCAAAATGATGAAGATGTCTAGAGTCTTATTGATATGTCTCAATATTTACATGAATGTATTCCTGTTTTTGTTATATGTACCCCAATTGAATGATAGGAGGAAGAAGAAGAAAATGATGATAAAGAAGAAATTAGTGGGGTGAAAAAAGAATATGATTTGGAAAACTTGATTGATTTCAGTAATGATCTATTATACATTGCAAACTTATAGACTTATAAAGAGAAAGATAGGGTTCCTAACTGGGGTGACTTTGGTAAAAATGATATGCTCGATATTTCTTCTGAAGAGGCAGAGCCCGAGTATATGCCACCTGTTACCAAGGATATGAATAGTTTACAGCTTGAAGATCCTATTTCTAGTAGTGGAAATTATTCTGGGCCATTTTTTGATAATGTCCTGACTTATTCGTTTAGGTGGCTTCTTGATTTTCCTTCACAGCCATCAACATCATCAGGTGGTACAAGATTGATCTGAGAGGATAATGGTGTAAAGCTTGGTGATATTTTCTATAATAAAGTACAACTAACAGATGTTGTGAAATAATTTTCCCTACTAAAAGGATTTCAATTCATGGTCAAGAAGTCTGACAAGGGGCGATGGGATATTAAGTATAAGGCTAAAAATTGTTAGTGATATATACATGCAAGAAAGTCCAAAGTCGGTGAATTGTTTCAAATCAACCAAATGAATCCAAGCCATACATGTTCAGTTGATCAAATAATGCCACATCACAGACAAATTGAGGCTCGAGCTTTAGGTCAATTAATGAGGTCAAAGTTTGTGTTGATTGATCGAATTTATTAGCCTAAGGAAATAATTATGGACATCGCCGACTAGCATAAAATTGACATTTCATATTCATAGGCTTGACGGGCAAAAAACTGGACTTTAAATTCATTGAAGCGCTTACCAGAGGAATCATTTATGCTCTTACTAGATTATTGTTACAATTTATAGCTTACTAATCTGGGCACCATTACAACTATTGAAATGGACGATGACCATCGATTTAAGTATTTTTTCATTTCATTAGAATGTTTTATTTGTGTATTTAGAGAATATCTCTGACCTGTTATTTTTGCATTGACGCTGTTCATCGACTAAGAGGACACATGTACACGTGACAATTTCCTCCAAACAAGTCAGATGATCCTCTAATCGAGCCATCTAAGAGGACACATTATCATGTAATCGAGTCATCTGTGAAGAAACCTTGCATAAAAATAGGAAATCTCATGTAAAATCATAGTACTCTAGTGCACCAATACAACGTCTACTATAGATAGATGAGGTGATACAAGGGAGGACACTCCTTTATGATAGGATGAGTAGCACGATCCTTAACCCTAAGTAGGTTTGGGGTCTCGGTCACTAAGCTCTGAACTACAGAGGGACATGAAGGCTAATCCATAATAGGAGGCTGAGGTAGTTTCTCAAGTGTCCTAGAAGTATCAACGAGTATATTTGAAGGTGGCGTGACAGGAGAAGCCTCATCTCTTGTCAGGGGAGGCATTGAAGATGATGAAGAGGAATGCGCATCCGACAAATCGGTGTACTCATAGATGTCTGTATACGATGGTAGACCCTCCTCAATTAGTGATGAACAAAGCGGGAATATGACATCATTCTATTCATGAAGATATATAACTCAAAATAATTGTAATATTTATGGAATCAATCGACTGACTAATTAACGATTACATACCGGGCCACTAGTGAAAATAGTGCCCATATGACTCCAACTAGGGACGTCCCGTATACGCCACCTAAACATCTGTGGAGACACATGGATATCAATCATATCAACCTAATCATACAAGGTATCTAGTGTCTCATATATCCAATATTGCAATACAACCACTAATAATTAAAATAAATCGATTGGTATTTTTTTCAATTATTATATATAATCAATAAATTTAAACTTACCTGAAATGCGAAAGGAAATTCATAGAGCTTATATTTACGCATTTCAGACATCGTCCAGAGTAGACTCTGTCACTTGCCCCGTGACATAAACTTGTATGTCATCTGCCAAACAACAATGCCCTAAGGGTAGGAATTAAATCCATCCAAATGATCAACTAACTGTAAGTATTCGACATATACTTTCTTTCATCGACCATTCCCTAACAACATCATATTAAGACAATACAGTAAGGTCATCTTGATGGCATCAATATCGTCAACCTCTCATAGCCTAGCCAAAAAAACACACTCTATGTCGTGATACTAGACCTTTGGACAACCTCGAAAGTATGTATCTCTGATCCTATGTCTGGATAAACAGGGAATACATGATGAAAGAGCAATGCGTCGACTAAATAATAGCCTTGTCGCCAAAGAAAACTCAAACGGGATGAATCTTACATCAACCCCGTTAACCTTAAACCATAACTCGTTTCTGATGGCTGGTCAATACAATTGTCATAGAAAAAGTGGATGAATTAACACTCTGAAAAATTTGGTTTCGAGTAGATGAAGAATTTGCTTGAAACATGTCCTCTAAAATAGTTGAACCTTAGTCGAGGTTAGTGTAAAAGTAATCCTCGACAATGCGGTATGTCGTGCACAATATATAACCTCTGCCCCAAAGTGTCTAGACTCATCAGGGATTCGCAACTCACCTTCAACACGTTTCCTTTTGCAAGAAGTATCTTACAAAAACTTTTAAAAATTCGTAAGACATTCATAAAAAAACAGATATGTAAACAAATGTAGAAATGACAAATAAAAAACCATAGAAAGATAAAAAATAGAAAAACAATAAAAAATGACAAAAATCGAAAAAACAAAACTGAAATCCAATTTCCATACGCTGAAATACCCTAGAATGTCAACAATAGAAAAATCTTTAAGAAGTTTGAAAAAACGAGTTGATCTATCCTAAAAAGGTGAAAATTGAAAAAATAAAACTAAAATTCAAAATATATATGGTGAAATACCTTAAAATGTCAATAATCGAAGAATCATTCAAAAATCTGAAAATACGAGTCAATATATCCTAAAAGGATGAAAATCGAAAAAACAGAACTGAAATTTGAATTCTATACGTTGAAATACCCTAGAATGTTAATAATAAAAAATTTATTAAGAAATCTAAAACTACAAATCCATATATTTTAAAACGACAAAAATTGAAAAAAGAGAATTCAAATTCAAATTTCATACACTGAAATACCCTAGAATATCAACAATCGAAAAATAATTTGAAAATCTAAAAATACATTTCGATATATCCTAAAACGACAAAAATAAAAAAAAAGGTACTGAAATTCAAATTCTATACATTAAAATATCCTAAAATGTGAATAATCAAAAATTATTTCAGAAATCTGAAAATATGAGTAGATTTATCCTAAAAAAGTGAAAATCAAAAAAACGAAACTTAAATTTGAATTCTATACAGTGAAATACCTTAGAATGTCAACAATAAAAAAATTGTTTGAAAATCTGAAAATACGAGTCGATATATCCTGAAAAGGCGAAAATAAAAAAAAAAAATTGAAATTCAAATTTTATACGTTGAAATACTCTAGAATAGACCTGGCCACGACCGGTTTGGCCCGTGAACCGGATCAAAATTGGCCCGGATAAACCCAGAACCGGAACTGGCAGACCCGGAACCAGACTGAACCGGAACCAAAACCGTGGCTCTACGGTTCGGTTCCGGTTCACATAAATTGGAACCGTGGAACCGCCGGTTCACACCGGTTTATGAACCGGCGGTTTACTGTGCTGAACCGAACCAAAATTTGAAATTTTTTTGAAATTTTTTTGATTTGTTTTTTAATTTTATTTAAAAAGGCAACGGTTCCCTGCGCAGGGAACCGTTGCCTTTTGAAGGAAAAATTGCAGGGGACCAATCCCCTGCAATTTTCAGAGAAAATCAGGGGACTTGGTCCCCTGCAATTTCTCTGAATCTCAATTCACCCCCCTTATTTTTAATTTTTTTCAAAAAAGTTTTTTCCTATATATACTCTTCCAAATTTCATTCTCTCAAATTTCAATCTTTCTACTCTCTCACTCAATCCTTCAAACTCTCATTCTCATTCTTTAAACTCTTAATACTCTCTCAATCTTTCAATTCAATCAAATTTTCTTAAATTTAATTAAATTCTTTCTTAATTTTTTATCAATTTCAATTTCAATTTTAATTTTTTTTATACAATTCATAATTAATTATAGAATTTATTTCTATAATTAATTTTATTTATTATTTATTTATTATCTTTTATAATTAATCATGTAATTTATTTATTGTAATTAAGTCAAAACCTTTCTTTTAATTTTCAATTATTGTAATTAATAATTTAAAAATTAAATCAAGATCATGTATTAGAATTGACTGTTCAATATCGGTTTCGAACCGAAATCGTCAGTTCCGAACCGAGGCCATGAACCGGAACCGACGGTTTCGAACCGTGGACGAACCGTCCTGTTACGGTTTCGGTTCAGGGTCCTTATATTTTCGAACCGTGAACCGGCGGTTCCGAACTGAAACCGGTGGTTCATGAACCGTGGCCAGGTCTACTCTAAAATGTCTACAATCGAAAATTCATTTAGAAATATGAAAATATGAGTCAATATATCCTGAAACAGTAAAAATCGAAAAAATGGAACTCAAATTCGAATTCTATACGGTGAAATACTCTAGCATGTCAACAATAAAAAAAATCGTTTGAAAATCTGAAAATACGAGTCAATATATCCTGAAATGGTGAAAATAAAAAAAATGAAACTGAAATTCGAATTTTATACGTTGAAATACTCTAGAATGTCAACAATCGAAAATTCATTCAGAAATCTAAAAATATTAGTCGATCTGTCCTAAAAAGGTGAAAAACAAAAAAATGAAACTCAAATTTGAATTTTATACGGTGAAATACCCTAGAATATCAATAATCAAAAAATCTTTCGAAAATCTTAAAATACGAGTCGATATATCCTAAAATGGCAAAAATTGAAAAAATAGAACTCGAATTCTAATTCTATACGTTGAAATACCCTAGAATATCAACAATTAAAAAATCATTAGAAAATCTCAAAAATACGAGTCGATTTATTCCAAAACGTTGAAGATCGAAAAAACGGAGCTAAAGTTTGAATTCTATAAGTTGAAGTACGTTAGAATGTCACCAATAGAAAAATCATTTAGAAATCTAGAAAATACGAGTCGATATATCATAAAACGGTAAAATTCGAAAAAATGAAATTGAAATTCGAAAATACGAATCGATATATCCTATAAACGAAAAAACTGAAATTATGTCATTTCATCATAAAATATGTCAAAAAAGCACAAAAATCAAAAAACTGAATATCAAATTCGAAAACTACATATTGAAAAACAAAAACCCTAAAACAGAAAAAATAGATATAAAATTCGAAAACTACAATCGAAAACCCTTAGATATGGAAAATATCAATTTATCCCCTTAGAAAATTTCTTCTACAATCAAGTACAATATTTATCCCTTGCCCCTTAGCAATTTTCTAATCTCTTAGCGCCCCTACAGTTTCAAAAAAGTAAATTCCCCCCCAAGGCATGGTTTTCACAGCATTAGCGCACTGTCTGATGGCAAATTTCACAAACACCACCCATGCACTAACTGTGTTCCCCTAGCTCCCTAATGTTTTGAAAACGCTACTTCACCCCCTAACCCACAATCAATATCTCCTGACCATGGGAGAATTCATCCTGATTGTGGGATTCGCTGTTCCCACGAATAGGAGCGTTGACTATTTTAACCCCTTTTCTAACGTAAAAATCGTCGTTTCTGCCTCCAATTTCAATACAAATCAAATGTGCATATTGTATAACACAAAACCCCTCAAGAAATTTGATCAAAACAACCAAGAATCAAAACATTTATGCATTGTTCATAATCGAAACCCTAGAATTTCAAACCACAAAATCTCCCTCAAATCTCAATAATCTTAACAATAAATTCATCCAAACAACAGTAGGGAAGATGTACTAACCTTCTTTGCTATTTTTAATTGTCGAAAAACACGAAAATCGAAAAAAATCACTTTGCCCATGGAACGACTGTAGGATGACCTTGGGAGATGTGAAAATTTTTTATTTTGCACAGTGAAACCATGGGAAAATTAAGCAGAAAATAAGTAAAATCCTTGGTTTATATATAGGGGCAATTTGGTTATTTTATAAAATAAGGGCATTTTTGTTTAAACTTGATTGTTTTAGGTAATTTTGCTTAAACCCTCTTAATTTTGGTCATTTAATATAATTTTCCTTTTACTCTTTTGGTAATTAAGTTAAATATTACTACTAAAAAGCGTCTTACCATGGGAATAGCCCTCGAGTTATGGATAGAGAGATTACCACAACCTTACCATGGGATAAGACCCCCAAGATAAGACAAAAAACAACACAAGAACACAATAAAGTATCCAAATAGACATATAATCAAATACAAGACTAAACCAAGGACAAAACAAGTGAGCCAACAAAAAAATAACAACTAAGCCAAAAACCCACTTATTCCTTATAGATGCATCTCAACAACCCTCATATCCTTATAAGGGCATCATTCTCGGTTAAGGTAGGAACTTTGATAACGGAAGAAAATTTCTCTCTAACCATCCCCTTGATGAGCATTATAATGATCTCTTTGTCACGTTTACCTTTACCAAAACATATATTCTTCCTTGCTTGCCAAATGTAAGAAATCGTTGCTCTAAAACTCAATTTGCAAAGTGTATTTCACAAGTTAATAGATTTCCACCTTTTAGAGCATTGAGTTACATACTCCTTCCAAGGAAGAGGGGTATAAACTCTTAGACATAAGTTAAGAATAGAGTTCCAAATTGCCTATCAAACAACTAAAGAAAAGATGATTTATGTCTTTATTCTCTCTATTGCATAGTAGGCATATGTTTGAGGAGCCCAAGCCGAGCTTAAGGAGTTGTCTCTTGTTATGAGTTTCCCTTTAATGGCTAGCCAAGCAATGAAAGCATGACGAGGGATGTGCTTTTTGAACCAAATCTACCCATGTTAATCAACTTTCTCTTTCTTGCTTTTAAGCTCTTCCCAAACCGAATGAGTGGTGAAGATTCCTTTAACATATAAGATTTGGAATGAGAGTTTCCTTAATCTTAATTAGCTCTGCAATGTTTATGGGTGGCCAATTACATTTCACATCTTTAATAATATCTTTCACCTTAGCTTCTTTGCTCATACCCGTGGCATAAAGAATGTCTCAATTAAAATTTTCCATGAGAGGGCCTTTAGGATGCCAATAATCATGACAAAAGAGTGTGTTTTCTCCATTGCCAATAATCTTCTTTATCTTATTCCTAGCAAGCCCCCTTAGGTTCAACAACTTACACAAAGCTAAGAGCTATTAATAGTAGGTTTTATCTCCTAAAAAATTTTCCACTTGAGCTTATTTTCCCATATCCAATTAGCCCAAAAGGATCATTTATAGTTGAGATTCAGATTCCATATATGCCTTAACATCGCTACCCTATTCCAATCTTTACATTTCATCAAGCTGAGATTGCCCTCCTCCTTAGGGACACAAACATCCTCCCAAGCTACTTTAACTCTATGTTTATTCATATTAGTGCCATCCAAAAGAAAAGCACGAAGCAATGAGTCAATCTCCTTGAACACCTTGGAGGGAAGAATAAAAATGGAGGATCAATAAATTTGTATGCTAAAAAGCACTGATTTGATTAGCACCAATCTCTACCCATAAGATAAAAATCTACAGGTCTAAGAGTTGATTATTTCTATAATTTTCTCTAGCAGAGTAAAACAAGATTCCACCGAGAGCTTTGAAGAACTAATAGTAACTTTAAGATACTTAAAATGTAGCATACCCTCTTTAGAGTTCAGCACTCGAATGATAGCTTCTTTTTCCATCTTATTTATGCCTAAGAAAACTACACTACTTTTAGCATGGTTTGCTCAAAAACCTGACCATTTTTGGAAATCATCAAGGGCATTCTTGATTCTTTGAATGAAAGAGATATCTGCCTTATAAAATAACCTTAGATTATCGACAAAACAAAGTTGAGTGATGTTATTTGCTTTACATCTCCAATGGTAGCTGAACTGTGCCAAGTACAATGGTAAAAGAAAAGAAGATATCCATAGTTCAGAATTGGGGTTTGACATGGGTCACTTCTTAGCCTTGGTTGTTATGGTAATTCTCAGGTTTTCCTAGTGGTGGTGGTTTCCACTGCTATGGTGTGCTTTTGAAAGAGGTCTTGCTTTTGTAGTATGCTAGCTCTTTATGCCTTTGTTATGTATTTTGTTTGTTTTGTTGGTGACCTTCTTGATCCCTAACTTAGAAAACACTTAAATAGATTATCAAGAAGTTTCCATGTTTAATCTTGTGTTGTGTTTTTTTCTTCTCACCTAGGGGATTATCCTATGGGAAAAGATTGGTGTTGTTTCTTTGCTTAAGTTTTTCTTAGTTTTGACTAACTTGTTGCTTCATGTTTTAAGTTAAGTTTTGGTTGTTTCCTTGTTTTATTAATATACATACTTACTCACCAAAAAAAACTAATATTCATTAAGTTTAAAAGGCTTAAAATGAGTTACAAGCTATTTTATAAGTTTCAAAAACTAATAAACAATTACAACTTGAATTCAAAATTATATTAAAGTAATGCATCTTGAGATCCCAACCAACTAAACATTAGTTTATGGGATATGACAAAAAAAGGTAAGAGACAAAAAGCCTTCTTGCATTCTTGTCTTTACCAAAATTGGAATACTTAGAGCTACCCACTTGTCCACCTTGTCTCCCCCATTAATTGCTCATTTGACTTGCCTTTGTGTTCTCCCATGCTAGACAACAAACTAATAATAGAAGCTTAGCATAACTAAGTACATAATTAAACTAATACATGTTTGATTAAACAAAACTAACAAAATAACACTATATTGGGCTTTCTTGTTACTCTTGGATCCAAGTAACCATATTATGACCAATTGTGAATGGCTTGAGTCTATTAGAACTAATGAGGTTGAGTGACATGGTTGTTGGAGCTTAATTGTGAAGTATGGGTCAAATCCACATCATCCTCCCTGGGTTGAGGAGGATATGCTCTAATGTTTCAAGTATGGTGTTAAGTCTCCTACATTAAAAGTTGTTGAGACTCCACCAAATTCATCTGGAATAGCCACTTTTTAAGCATTGTCTCCAACTCTTGCAATGATCTCAAATGGTCCATCGACTTTAGGGGCTAGTTTGCTCTTTTTCAAATGCAACCATATCAAGTCCCCAAGTTGAAAGGTATATGGCTTCCTATGCTTGTTGGGCCTTTTCTTGTATGTTTCATTTGTCTTCTCAATTTGAACCTTGATGGCTTCATGGAATTTCTTCATGGACTTCACTTGTCTTAAGTATCCTTGTTAAGTTGGAAATCAAGTGGCAAAGATGTTAGGAGTGTTAGATTAATACCATAAACTACCTCAAAAAGAGAATGTTCAGTGGTAGAACTTGGAGCTCGGTTGTAAGGAAATTCTTTCTTTTTTAGTAACTAAACTTCATTAACCAAAAGAAGGAAACAAAAAGGGCACACCACAGGACAAACCCTCGGGTTATGCTAAACCATTAAGAAGATGGGCATAAGAGAACTTAAGCTAAAAAGGTGATGCAAACTTCAATGATGACATGTGAAACCCGATTGAGATTAGATCTTTGTCCAAGATTGAAATAGGTTCCATTTTGATTTGACATGAATGAAATTTGTATAAACCTTGGTATAGATTAGTGTTAGAATGTCACAAGGAATGAACTATGATAAGTTCTTGATAGTTTGAATCAAGAAGTTGAAATCTTGAAACTTATGGTTATTGTTCATAGTTACTGTTTATTCCTCCAAAAAAGTTATTTTTTTAAAATTTTGTTTACAAACCCTAAAGGCCTAACTTGACCTTAACCTAATGGACTACCCAATTTACCCCATTAACTAATTAAATGCCTGATTACCTAAGTTAAAAACCAACATGACATTTGAGCTTTAAAAATAACTAATTTAAGTAGCCTATTACATAACACATAACTTAAATAAAAGTTTGGCCTTTAATAAAACAAATCTTAATCTATTACAAAAAAATAATAATAACATAATCATAGGCCTAACCAAGACATGCTTGGATGTCTTCCCTTGAATATTTCCTTAACAGCTGAATATAACATGTTACTCTTGGATTGGGCTTTTATCCTTTATAACCGATTCCTCTACTCTTTCTTGGACTAAGAACTAGATCAAATTAACTAGTCCCTCGGTGTATTCCTTGACCTAATCGGCTTCTATGATGCTTGACTTTGGACCAAAGCTCTTCCATGAGTTCATTTAAAACTTATTGTAACTTCTCGGCTCGACTCTTTATAATTGGTCCTACTAGTATTTGAAGTGGATCAACCTCGTGGCTCAGTGCCTTTGTGCTCTGATGATGTCTCCATCACTTCCCCCCTATTGAGAAAGATTTACCCTCAAATTTGCATCATCAAACAAAGATAAGTGAAAAGCATTAAAAGTAGCACTTACATTGTACTCACTTGAAAGATCTAATTTATAGGCATTATTTTCAATTTGCTTGAGGAATTAAAATGGACCATCTCCCCTAGGGTTGAGTTTTCACTTCCGTTGTTGAGGAAATCTTTCTTTTCGCATGTATATCCATACCCAATCTATTAGTTGAATATCACTTTCTTCTTCCTTTGTTAGCTTGCTTAGCAAATTACTTAGTCTGTTTTTTAATGTTTTGTTTGACCTTTTCATGAATCTACTTCATAAGCTTCGCTTTTCTTTTCCTATATATACTAGTTCTTCTATCAATAGGTAATGGTAAAAGATCTAAAAGAGTTAGTGGATTAAAATTATAAATGATTTCAAACAAGGAATAACCTGTAGTGGAATGATTGTCCTATTATATGTAAATTCTACATATGGTAAACATTCCTCCTAAGTTTTTAAGTTCTTTTCAATCACAGCACGCAATAATTGAGTTAATGTCCAATTTACTACTTCAGTTTGCTCATTAGTTTGTGTGTGACATGTATTGAAAGATAAGAGCAACATACCTCATTTTCCTTGCAATACCTTCCAAAAGTAGCTAAGAAACTTAACATCTTGATTGGACATGATGCTTCTTGGAATTTCATGTAAGCATACTATGTCCCTAAAAAACAAATTAGCAATATTAGAAGCGTCATCAGTTTTATGGCATGGAATGAAGTGTGTCATTTTGGAAAATCTATCAATGATTACAAAAATTACATCCCTACCCTTCCTTGTCCTAAGCAACCTCAACACAAAGTTCGTGGAAATATCAACCTAAGGTTCACTAGGTAAGGGTATATATAAACTATGGGGTAAAACTTTTGACTTAGCTTGCTTACACCTAACATATCTATTACAAATACGCTCAACATCTCTTTTCATATGTGGCCAAAAGAAATGTTCTTGTAAGAAGCTTAAGGTTTTAGCTATGCCAAAATAACCCATTAGTCCACCCCTATGTGCTTCCCTAATAAGCAATTCATGCAAGGAACTCATAGGCACACACAATTTATTCTCCTTAAACAAATATCCATCATGCCTATGAAACTTACCAAATGCAACTTTCTCACAAGCATCACAAATACTAGAAAAGTCTACATCAATCACATACAAATCCTTGATATACTCAAGCCCAAGCAACTTAGTATCTAAAGTTAAGATTAGAGTATACCTATGTGATAATGTAAATGCCACAACATTTTCCTTACTTTACTTGTAATTGATGATCTAAGGAAAAGTTTCTATGAATTCAAATCTTCAATATTAAGGTGAGTTAAGTTCAAATCTTCAATAACACCAATAATGCTTAAGTTTTGTCAAAGCTAGGAATGAATGAGCATGTAACAATTGATAACAACCAAACTAGGTTTATATGATCGAGTAACACCCTTGGCTTAAGGACTATCCATCAACCAAGGTTCTTCCATCACCCAACTTCAGTCAACAAGAGAAAGCCTAAAGGAAATGATATGTAAAGAAAGTGCACAAGGTAAGAATATTTATCAAGTCTAAAAGGCTTATAATGAGTTACAAGCCGTTATATTAAAGTAATGCATCTTGAGATTCCAACTAACTAAACATTAGTTATGGGAGGATTACTTGCAAGTCAAACCATGCTCTTATAATTTATGCATGGTTAGATGCCTTCCCTAAATCCTATGCTATGTTTATGGCAAAGGGTTTGCCAAATCACTTTTCTTATGTGGTTGATTGTATGTATGATGACTTTTAAAGAAAAACTCTATTTAAATTCTTCAATTTTTGGGCATCCCATGAATGTTTCATTCCCTTAGTGAAGAAAGCGTCGGAGGAGGAGGTTAGCGACAACCTTATGTTTAGATTGGTTACTAAGCTTAAAAGGGTTAAAAAATTTCTCATAGAGCTTAATAAAAAGGAATTTTTATGTATTTAGGAAAGAGTTAAGGAGGCAAGAAGATCTCTGAAGGGTATCCAAAGCCAGTTTAACCACTCCTTTCTAATGATAATCTAATTCTTGAGGAGAAATCATTGGAAGGAAACCTTAAGAGGCTAAGTTGGATTAAGAAGTACCTTACGAGACAAAAAATTGAGAATTCATTGGCTCAAAGATGGTGATCAAAACATAAGATAATTTTTCAATTGTGTAAAAAGTAGAAGTAATGGAAAGGCAATTAATGGGGTTACACTTGAGGATGACAATTTTATTGAGGATAAGAGCAGAGGTTAATCAACCACACAAGAAAAGTGATTTGAAAAGCCCTTTGCCATAAACACATCATAGGATTTAGGGAAGGTATCTAATCACACATCATTTATCAACGAACAGTCTAACTTGCAAGAAATCATTTTAGACCCCTCACTTCAGTTATTCCAAGTGTAATTCTATTATATATACCTTAAATCATCCAAGTTAGCATCTCGTTAACAAATGTTAAGGTCTTCATGGTAGTTTTCCTAATCAGAGCTTCTCTTTATCTTCTTACTAGGATTATTCACCGTATTGAAATCTCCTAAAATAATCCATAGGCTACCTTTCACGCACTCCACTATATCTCTAATACTGCCTTGAAGAGCTTTACTATTAGAAGGAAAATTATAACCATAAATGAAGGTAATGAAGTAGTAAGGAATAAATCCTTTATGATTGACTTCACAGTGGATTGACATTTATTTGAATAGTTTTACTAGCTTGAAGCTCCTCTCTTCAAGTTGAGCTTAGGTTGTTTTACTTTCGCTTCAGCGTTTTTGTTAATATATTTACTTACTTACCAAAAAAAAACTTCATAGTGGATCATTTGGTCATTTCTATTTACGACATGCATATCTACTTCATTTTGATTCCAAGCCACCCAAATTCTACCTTTAGGGTCCAAGTTATTATTATTCACAAAAAACCAATCCCCGAAAGTGTTTCTCCTAACTTTCTCCAAACATTGATCTCTAACATTTATTTCCACAATGTAAACAATAGCAAGTTTATTCAAAGTAATGAAGTTACACACCTCTTTTTATTTGATAGGGGCATTGAAGCCCCTAATATTCCATATTCCAAGTTAAATCATGGGAATGGAAAAGGATGCAAGCTCTCTAATCCTTCTAGCTTGTCTTCTCTTTTACATTCTGCTCAAGCTTCCCCTTTTAACTTCCTTTAGATCTTTCTCATCCACTCTAATTTTATCGCTAAAAAGAGCCATGGCTATAGAATTCAAATCTCCCATCGCTTTCCCTAAAATCATTTTAGTTCCTTTTGGATGGCATGAAAGAGTATCATTGACCACATTTTTTTATGCATACCTAGCTCCATCACCATTTTCGGCTTCCAAATCTTCCTCAGACCTCTATGCCATCCAATAGCTTAAGAAGAATGAAGGTCCAGCCTTTTAAAAGCCAAAGGAAGAAATGCATGCTCATTTTTGGCCCAATCTGACTTTTGGGCATAACATCATTGAATGGACTCAAGATCCACTTAAGTGACTTGTTTTATTTGTCCCAAAGAAGTCTTAAAGGAAGCTCATTGAGTCCAAAATTAAATAATTAGTTGCTTTGGAACTAGATGGAAAGTTGGTTGATAAAGTTAAGGAACATGGTTATTAAATTTAAAGAAAAGGGCAACAACTTTTGTCTCTTAGCACATTAAAAAGTATGGGGTTAGTTTACTTAAAATATGTAAACTACTTGCTTCTTAGTTGACTTTTATTGGAAAATTGTAGCATTGTCGCTATCTCCTTATATATAAAAGGTGGCCTCGTAATTATAAAGTTTTGAATAAACTTAGTGATAAAGCTTTGAAGCATTTATCTCTCTTTTCCTTTATCCAGTCATCTTGGAGGAAGATTGGTTGTGGAAGAACCAAAGGCTAGTGGATTTATTCCTTTATGCCTTATTTTCCTTTATATATCCTTAGAATCCAAAATTGAATGCATTTATGTATGGCTAGCTGGATATTGCAGAGAAATTACCAAATCTACCACTGACATTTTATCTTCATTTTGATTGCTTTTTCTTGTGCTTTTTTGTGTTGCCATAGATCAAAAGATAACTCATTGTGTTGTGAAAGCATTGATATAAGTTTGGTTTGGATTGGAACTCGTCTTGGCTATCAAATTGAATGAATTGAAAAACTGCCCTTTTCAAATAAATAGTGAAAATAGATTTTAACATTTGGATGTTGTTGCATGTTTTGATGAATATACACAAGCCATGGTTACCGATGTGAGCTTATAGTAGTCCTCTTCTTCCTGAATTTACTATTTATCACTAAAATGTTTTGTTCACCAATTGACACTCTTCATGAAACCCAAAACCTTTCTAAAATCAACCCTTTTCAAAACTAAAACACTTACCAATACTTACCCCACCCCTCACCTACTTGTTTATTATCAAAATGTCCCAAAAAGGTGACTCAGCCTCATCCACATAACCATCTCATCCTTGGGAATTTAGCCATATCAAATTACAAAGGGAAATTCAAGAACTTAAGAACCAAATTACTTAAGGACATGGATATAACCCAACACAAAGCACCTTATCCACATCAACTAGCCTGACAAAACCTCTTAAGAAGACACCTTAGACCGTCTTCTCCTCATTGACATCATGGAGAGGAATTAATTCTTCCTAGTGATCCAAGTGAGGAAGAATAAGAGAGGACACCAAATAGAAATAAGGATGATGATAGAGCATAAAGAATTGAAATTCTGGAATTTTAAGGAAATATAAGTCCATGTGATTTTGTTAATTGGTTCCACACCATCAAAAAGGTTTTCGAATACAAAGGCTACTCGGATGAAAATAAATGCAAAACTAGCCATCTTGAAATTTAAAGATTATTCCTCATTGTGGTGGAAAAATTTGAAAAAGCAAAGAGACAGGGACGACAAAGAGAGAGTTAGGTCATAGGAAAAGCTCAAGAAGATTATGAAAGAGAGATTTCTTCCTGAAAACCATAGACAAAACCTATACCTTAGGTTACACACTCTAAAGGAAGATTTCTCATTTTACATAAAGGTTATTGATTCTTTTTCCAAGGAGAAAGGCAAGGAAAAGGTGGTAGAGCCAACCAAAAATAAGCCTAAAATATTAAAGTTAGACCTCTCCAACAAGAAATGTTTCAAATGCAAAGGCTATAGACACTTCCAAGTTGAATGCCCGAATATGAGAGGTTTATCGTTGATGGAGATACAAGCCATTGAAAAGTCTCTTCAAGAGGAAGAAGAAAGTGAAGTTTTTAGCCATGAAAATGATAAAGCTGACAAAAGAGAAGAAGAAATTCTCCAAAGAGCTGATGAAGGAGAGTTGCTAGTTATTAGGAGAGCCTTGCATGCCAAGTCTTTTCTTCATGAAGAGTAAAGGTTTCACATCTTTCAATCAAGGTGTACTATTAGTGGTAAAGTGTGTTCTCTAATCATTAATAGTGGTAGTTGTGCCAATGTAGCCTCATCCACTTTAGTAGACAAACTTGAGTTACCTACTATGTCACATTCTCAACCATACAAACTATAGTGGTTGAGTAACAGAACAAACCTACAAGTTACAAGGCAAGTGCTTATTTCTTTCTCTAGTCTTGTGTGATGTGATTCCTATGAATGCTTGTCACTTGTTATTAGGAAAACCTTGACAATTTAATAAGGAAGTGAAACATGATGGCAAGAAAAACACCTACTCCTTCTAGTTTAACCACAAGACCATCACCTTAACCCTCTTTAGCCCTCAACAAGTCTATAAGGCTATCAAAGGAAAGGAAATCAAGAAAGAGAGCTTGTTTATGAGTAGTCTACGAGTGGAGAGAGTTCTCAATTGTCACCAACCCGTTTATGCATTGTTAATGCTTGAAGGGAAGATCAACCAAAAGGTGATTCAACTAAGCCTGTTAATGCAAACTCTCTTAACTAAATATGAAGATGTGTTCCTTAATGAGCTTCTATCCAACCTTTCTCCTTTAAGGGGCATTGAGCATCAAATTGACTTGATTTCCAGAGTACTATTGCCTAACAAGTTAGCCTATAGATGCAACCCCCTCGAGACTAAAGAGCTACAAAGGCAAGTAGATAAATTGATTGAGAAAGGCTATATGAGGCCTAGCATGAGTCCATGTTCAATTCCCACCTTACTTGTTCCTAAGAAAGATGGCTCCTATAGAATGTGTGCAGATTGCAAGGTGCCTATGTGTTTTCAAAGATTGATCTAAGAAGTGGCTACCACCAAATAAGGATGAAAAAAGGTAATGAATGGAAGACAACTTTCAAGACCAAAGGAGGCTTGTATGAATGGATGGCTATGCTCTTTGGCCTTTCCAATGCTTCAAGCACATTTATAAGGCTTATGAATAAGGTACTAAAACCTTTCATTGGCAAGTTTTTTGTTGTTTATTTTAATGATATACTTGTATATAGTAAAACTTATGATGATCATGTGAAACATTTTGATGGTGATCAAGGTACTGATTAAGTGCAACAAAGCAAGTATTCCTAAGATCCATTGCAAGGAATCGGTGGTCCAATAACTAGGGCAAGGACAAAGAAGATGAAAGAGGTATTACAAGGTTTAATCATGGAGATGCATGACAAAGAGGTTGTTTTAGAAGTTTCCAATCCTACACCAAGGATAATCACTTATCTTTATATGCAAGATAATGGACAAGGCTTAAAACTTGAAGAATAAAGCTTTGAGTCCATGACATAATTTTGAGCCGATGGCCCAAGCTAAAAAAAGGCTTAAATAAAATGATTAGGTGTTTTGGATTGTTAGATTTTAAGTTAAGGCTAAATATGTAAAAGACTTAATTTCTTAGGTTTGTTTGGGCTTGTAGGTTGGCCCATGTCTTGATATATCAACTAAGGTTTTTACTTTGACCTTTATGCCTAGGATTATGATGATTACATGCCTATATAAAGGCTACAACTATGAAAAAAGAAAATAGACATATCATTAATAATTTTGAGGTATTTTTTCAGCAAACTTTGCTTTGTTTCTTTGTGTCTTGGAAGAATACATCATCTTGACATATCAAACGAGTGATTAACCTTTGTGGCATTTTAAGATTGGGGTTTTAAGGACTTAGTTTCCTTAGGGTTCTAATTTGATTGATCAAATTTGTTTTCTAGCTTTTTTGGGATATGCATAACGAATTGATTCAAGAAGGGTTCCTAGGGTAGGTCGCCTAGAGGGTTCTTTATCATTTGGTATCAGAGCCTTGGTTCTAGAAATAGATTTACATCTCTTTTATCTATCTTTCCTTAGTACTTTTCTTTATGCCTTATTCATTCCTTGTGTTCTTTTTTGCTTAGTTCTTCTTGTCCGTGCTAATTAACTTCTTGATCTTGAAGTTGTATTAATTCTGTTTGTGTTTGATTTGATTAGATATTAAAAAAAAAGAAAAAAATCAAAATTAAGAAAAAGAGAACAAAAAAACAAAAAAAAAAAGAAGTTGTGTTTGAGTTGAGCAGTGTATCTTGATTCTTGTCATCTATTGGTACAATTGCACTCTGACTTTAATTCTTTTCAAGCATCAAGAGGATATCTTAAAATTATAAGTTTCATGTTCCTATTTGAATTATTCATAAAAATATCTTATTTCTTTCTTTTTTTGGATTTGGCTAGTTGACTAATTCAAAGCAAGTTGTATATTCCTTTTAGTTAGGAATTCTTTTCCTGAATTATATAACAACTATCCTACTACATTAATTAGTCCTAATCCTCATCAAATAAGGAATTCTTATGTCTCAATTATTTCAATTTCGTGCTCCATATTCTACTTAGCCTATTCCGGTTCAATTGTGCATATATAAAATTATTTTTGCTTCATTTTGCTCTGCTCCTTAAGTCTTTGTATTTTAGTGATTTCCTTTACATGTCTTTTGCTTCCTTTTGGAGTTTTCTTATTTTCTTGGCTCCGTTAACTAATTTTTTATTTTATTTTATTTTCAACTAAGTTTTTAAAGTTCTAATTTTGAGACTTGCCACCATCTAACTGATTGCTCCTTGTGATTTGTTGATCTTGATTCTTTTAAGAACATAAAGGGGGTTGGCTTAAATGAAAAAAAAAAGTGGTGAGATCATTATTGAGAATAAAGTGAAACACGAGAGATAACAATTTGGTTTAAGTGCAAACACATGAGAGAGTGTGTGAGGGACAAATTTCTTTTAATTACTAACGTGTTTTGCTAGTTGTAACTATAAGTAGTGAAGGAGAATAACACAATATAGACATGAAGTTTTGGATAAAGGCTGTTATCGAACAATTTAAGCTAATAAATGCACGGCTAGATGATTTATAATCACCTAGCAAATCCAAATCTTCTAAGAGACGTGTGATTAAAGAAGAGGAAGAAGAAGAAGAATTGGATTATGAAGAATTAGGCTCAAGAAAAGGCAAGAAGGCTGTTCTAAAAGAGATAGCAATTTGGGCAGCATAAAAATGAAAATTCCAGCATTTCAAGGGAAAAATGATCCCGAGCTTTATTTGGAATAGGAAAGAAAGGTTGAGCATGTATTCGATTGCCATAATTATTTTGAGGAGAAGAAAGTAAAACTGGCAATCGTGGAATCAATTGATTATGCAAGTATTTGGTGAGACTAATTAGTGATAAATAGGAGGAGGAATGGTAAGAGGCCAATTCGTTCATGGGAAGAGATGAAATTGGTAATGGGTAAGAGATTTATACTTAGCCACTTCTATAGAGACTTGCATAGGAAGTTACAAGGTCTAGTTTAAGCCATGAGTATGGAGGACTATTACAAGGAGATAGGGATAGCTGTGATTAGAGCTAATATAGATGAAAACCAAGAGGCTACCATGGCAAGGTTTATTGGTGGCTTGAACAAGGAGATTGTCGATGTGGTGGATTTGTAACACTATTTGGAGATGGAGGAGCTATTGCACAAGGCTATCAAAATGAAGAAACAAATCAAGACCAAAGGGTCCAAATCTGGTTTGACCTCTACTTCTACGTGGAAGACAACTTAGAAATACACCAAATTAGCCTCAAGGCCAAAAGAAGATGCAGAGCCAAAGGATTTGGTTGCTATTTCTAAAGGTAAAACCGAAACCAAATCTTCTTCTAAATCTCGTGATATTAAGTGCTTTAGGTGTCAAGGGCATGGAAATATTGCATCTCAATGCCCAAATAAAAGAACTATGATTGTGTTGAAAAATGGTGACATAGAAAGTGTTAGTTCAACTGATAATGACATGCCACCATTAGAGGATAGTTCTGATGTTGATGTTAAAGAACCCGTTCATAGAGATATGTTGGTTGCAAGGAACACACTAAATATTTAGCCTAAGGATAATAATGATGACGAGCAATATGATCACATTTTCCATACAAGATGCCACGTTAAAGACAAGGTATGTAGCATGATTATTGATAGTGGAAGTTGTACTAATATTACTAGTACTTTGTTGGTAGATAAGCTCAATCTGGAAACCTTTAAGCATCATAAGCCATATAAGTTGCAATGGTTAAATGAGTATGGAGAAATTAAAGTAACCAAGCAAGTTTTAGTTGCATTCTCTATCGACAAGTACAAGGATGAGGCTCTTTATGATGTGGCACCAATGCACACTAGTCATATACTTCTTGGCCAACCATGGCAGTTTGATAGGAAGGTTACTCATGATGGCTACAAGAATAGATACTCTTTTGAATTTAATAATCGAATTGTTATATTAACTCCTCTCAAACCTTTTGAAGCATATGAGGATCAGATTAAGATAGCAAGAGAGTGCAAAATGAGAGAAGAACAAATGAGAGAACAAAAGGAAAAGAAAAAAAAAAGAGTGAGAGGTCAAAAGAAAAGAGAGGAAGTAAGACCGAGAGGAAAAATTCAAGTGAAAAGAGTGAGACCGAGAGAAAAGTTAAAGAGAAAGGTGTGCAAAAAGAAAAGAAAAGAAAAGTAAGAGAACGAGTGTGCTTGCCAAAAAAAGTGAACTATTTGTACTTATGTACAAGGATGTTTATTTTCTTATTAATGACCTTAACCCCTTTTTGCCTAATGTGGTTGTATCATTATTGCAGGAGTTTGAAAATTTGTTTCTTGAAGAGATTCCTCATGGATTACCTTCTTTAAGAGGTATCGAGTACCAAATTGACTTCATACTTGAGGCTGCCATACCAAATTGACCTACCTATAGAACTAATCCTAAGGAGACAAAGGAGATACAAAGGCAATGGATGAGTTAGTGGAAAAGGGATTTGTTAGAGAGAGTCTTAGCCTATGCTTGGTTCTTGTCATCCTAGTCCCAAAGAAAGATGGAACATGATGCATGTGTGTGGATTACGAAGCCATCAATAAGATCACGATAAAGTATAGACATTCTATCCCTAGATTAGATGATATCCTTGATGAATTGCATGGTTCGTGTGTGTTTTCAAAAATTGATTTAAAGAATGGCTACTATCAAATTCACATGAAAGAAGGAGATGAATGGAAAACCGCATTTAAAACTAAATATAGATTGTATGAGTGGTTAGTAATGTCTTTTGGTTTAACTAATGCACCTAGTACATTCATGAGGTTAATGAATCATGTATTGCGTGCTTTCATAGGTAAATTTGTAGTAGTTTATTTTGATGATATTTTAGTTTATAGCAAGAATTTGGGTGAACATGTGAAACACTTGCATGCTATTTTTAGTGTGTTAAGAGAGAACTGATTGTATGCTAATCTCAAAAAGTGTACATTTTGCATGGAATCCATTGTATTTCTTGACTATATTGTTAATTTGCAAGGTATTAGTGTGGATGAAGAGAAGAAAAAGGTGATAAGGGACTGGCCTACACCTAAGAACGCAAATGAGGTAAGAAGTTTTCATGGTTTAGTAAATTTTTATCGAAGGTTTGTTAAGAATTTTAGTTTTATCATTGCACCTTTGAATGAACTTGTTAAAAAGAATGTTGTTTTTAAGTGGGAAGATGTGCATGATCGGGCTTTCAATACCTTGAAAGAAAAGCGTACTAATGCACCTTTGTTATGTTTGCCTAACTTTGATAAATTTTTAGAGGTAGAATGTGATGCATTTGGAATAAGAATAAGGGTTGTTTTGATGCAAGATTCCAAACCAATTGCTTACTTTAGTGAAAAACTAAGTGGGGTAGCCTTGAATTATCCCACTTATGACAAGGAACTTTATGCATTGGTAAGAACTCTTCAAACATGGCAACATTATTTGTGGCCAAGGGAATTCATCATTCATTCGGATCATGAGAGCTTAAAATTCTTGAAATCCTAAGGTAAGCTTAATAAAAGACATGCTAAGTGACTGGAGTTCATCGAAACGTTTCCTTATGTGATCAAGTACAAACATGGAAAGGAAAACATTGTTGTCGATGCATTGTCTAGGAGGTACACATTACTTCTTTGCAAACTAAGTTACTTGGTTTTGAATTACTTAAAGACTTATATAGTAATGATTCTGATTTTGGCCAAGTATGGAATGCATGTGATAAGTATGCGTTCAGTGATTTTTATGGGCATGAAGGATTTCTGTTTAGCAGAGATAAATTATATGTGCCTATTTGTTTTATTCATGAGTTGCTTGTTAGGGAAACTCATAGGGGTAGGTTGATGAGTCACTTTGGTGTGCAAAAAACTCTAGATATATTGTGTGAGCATTTTTATTGGCCTAATATAAAACATGATGTGCAATCTATTTGTGATAAGTGCATTACATGTAAGTAAGCAAAATCTAAGGTCAAACTGCATGGCTTATATGCCGCTTTACTCATACCTAACCAACCTTGGACTGATATTTTTATGGATTTTGTCTTAGGATTATCGAGGTCTCAAAGTGGTAAGGACAACATATTTGTAGTTGTTGATAGGTTTAGTAAAATGGCTCATTTTATTGCATTTTCTAAAACCAATGATGTAACACATATTATTAATTTGTTCTTTAAGGAAGTGGTTCGCTTACATAGTTTGCCAAGAACCATTGCTAGTGATAGAGATGTTAAGTTTTTAAGTCATTTTTGGTGCACTTTATGGACTAAATTGAGAACTAAACTTTTATTTTCTTCTATTGCACATCCTTAAACAGATGGACAAACTGAAGTAGTTAATAGGACACTTATTACTTTGTTACATGCTATCATTCAAAAGAACTTAAGGCAATGGGTGAAGTGTTTACCATATGTTGAATTTGCTTATAATAGATCTGTTCATTCTATTACTTCATTTTCACCTTTTAAAGTTGTTTATGGCTTTAATCCTTTAACTCATTTGGATATTTTACTTTTGCCTACTAACGAACATGCTAATATTGATGGTAAGAAAAAGGTAAACTTTGTTAAGGATTTACATGCCAAGGTTCATGCTAACATTGAAAGAAAGAATTAGCACAATGCAATACAAGCTAATAAGGGGTGTGTGGAGATTGTCTTTAAACCTGGTGATAGGGTATGGATGCATCTGATAAAGGAACGTTTTCCCCTACAATGAAAGTCCAAATTGCAGTCTAGAGGAGATGGACCTTTTCAAGTCTTGGAAAGGATTAATGACAATGCCTACAAACTAGATTTGCCAAGCACTTACAGTGATGTTAGTACTACTTTTAATGTTGTTGACTTATTTTTGTTTGATGTAGGTGATTCGAGGATGAATCCTTTTGAGAAGGGGGGGAATGATAGAGATCAAGTTGCTGATCAAGTACAACAAAACAAGTATTCCCAAGATCCTTTGCAAGGAATCGGTGGTTCAATGACTAGAGTAAGGACAAAGAAGATGAAAGAGACTTTACAAGGCTTAATCATGGAGATGCATGACAAAGAGGTTGTTTTAGAAGTTTCCAATGCTACACCAAGGATAATCACTTATCTTCATATGCAAGATAATGGATAAGGCTTAGAACTTGAAGAATAAAGCTTAGAGTCCATGATATAATTTCGGGTTGCATGGCCTAAGCTAAAGAAAGGCTTAAATAAAATGATTAGGTGTTTTGGGTTGTTAGATTTTAAGTTAAGGCTAAATATACATGTAAAAGACTTAACTTCTTACTTTTATTTAGGCTTGTAGTTGGCCCATGTATTGATATATTAGCTAGGGTTTTTACTTTGACTTTTATGTCTAGGATTATGATGATTACATGTCTATATAAAGGCTACAACTATGAAAAACAAAAATAGACGTATCATTAAAAATTTTGAGATATTTTTAGTAAAGTTTGCTTTGTTTCCTTGTGTTCTTGGAAGAATACATCATCTTGACTCATTAAATGAGCGATCAACCTTTGTGGAGTCTTAAGATTAGTGTTTTAAGGAATTAGTTTCTCAGGATTCTAATCTGATTGATCAAATTTGTTTTCTAGCTTTTCTGAGGTGTGCATAACGAATTGATTCAAAGGTTCCTAGGGCAGGTCGTCTAGCGAGTTCTTTATCACATAAGTATACGAAAGAGAAAAAGGTGAAATTAGCAGTTATGGAATTCACCAATCATGCAAGTATTTGGTAGGATCAGTTGCTAAAGAATAGGCGTAGAAATATGGGTAGACCCATAAATACTTGGGATGATATAAATAGTCTAATGAGGTGGCAGTTTGTTTTCCAACCCATTACCTTAGGGATTTACTTCAAAATTATAGGGGCTTAGGCAAAGGATAAAAAGTGTAGAAGACTATCACAAGGCAATGGAGGTAGCCATGATTAGGGCTAATATAAAGGATAGGAAGACCATTATGGCTAGGTTTTTAAATGGGCTAAACAAGGATATAGCAAATGTAACAGAGCTTCAACATTATGAAGAATTAGGGGATTTGGAATATACAACAATGAAGGTAAAGAGACAATTAAAATGAAAGGGTAAAAAAGATGTGGGGTCTTATTCTAGCCCTTAGAAACCAAGTGTGTCAAAGAGAGATGACAAACCACCTTATAAGACAAAATTGAACACTCTAAACCTAGGGGAGAGGAACCCAACTGAGAGAAACCTAGTACCAAACCTGAACCACCAAAGATAAATAGTGAGATCAAATGTTTTGAGTTTTGGGTAGGGAGGATGTGAGTATGAGATAGAAAAAGAGTCAAGTGATAAGTCTATACCACCATTAGAGGATGCTAATAATGAAGAGTTACAGTATGCAGTAGAGGGTGAGACATTTGTGTCTAAGAACGCTTTAAATTTACAGTACAAAAAAGAAAATGATGAGTAAAAAGATAATATCTAGCATACTAGGTGTCATGTGAAGGGTAAGGTATGCACTTTGATCATAGATGAGGGTAGTTACATGAATGCAACTAGTATTGAGCTTGTACAACTTCAGTGGTTGAATAAATGTAGAGAGATTAGGGTGAATAAACAAATGCTGGTGGTTTTATCTATGGTTACGTATCAAGTTGAGGTTTTGTGTGATGTAGCACCCATGATTGCTAGTCACATTTTGTTAAGAAGACCGAGCAAATATGATAGAAAAGTGACACATGACGGGTTTAAAAATAGATATTCCTTTATGATGAACAATAAGTTAATAACCCTTGTACCTTTGTCACCAAAACAAGTTTATGATAATCTAGTAAGGAAGAGAAAAATGCTTGATGAAAAGAAAGAAAGTGAGAGTGAGAAGAAAAGAGAAAATTTGAGTGAGGATGAGAGAAGAGAGAATGGGAACAAAAAAAAGAGAAAAAAAAAAGTGAGAAATTCGACCTTGAGAAAAGAAGAGGGAGAGAAAAAAATGAGCAGGAAAAAAAGAACTTTTATGCAAAAGCGAGTGATATGAGGGTAACCCTTATAACTAAACAATATTCATTATTGTTGGTTTATAAAAAACAATTTTTGTTTTCCACTAACTCTGACCATCTCTTCCTAGTGTGTTTGTTTATCTTTTGTAAGAGTTTAAAGACTTATTTCCCGAGGAAATTCTAGATAGATTGCCACTGGTTCATGGGATCAAGCACCAGATTGATTTCATACCTCAAATAGCGATACCTAATTAACCAGCCTATAAAAGTAATCTCGAAAAGTTGAAAGAGCTTCAGAGGCAAGTGAATGAGCTATTAAATAAGGGATACATGAGGGAGAGCATGAGTTCATATGCCATATCGGTGATTCTAGTGCCTAAGAAGGATGAGTCGTAAAGGATTTGTGTTGACTGCCGAACCATTAATAAAATAACTATGCAATATTATTATCATATACCTAGGCTAGATGATATGTTTGATGAATTGCATGGATCGTGTATCTTTTCAAAAATTGATTTAAAAAGTAGGTATCATCAATTAGGATGAAAGAAGGTGATAAATTGAAAATTGCCTTTAAAACCAAACATGGCTTGTATGAGTGGTTGGTACTACCATTTAGGCTTATTAACGAACCTAGCACAATTATGAGGTTAATAAACCATGTTTTACGAGCATTTATTGGCAAGTTTGTAATCGTATATTTTGATGATATACTAATTTATAGTTATACTTTAGATAAGCATAGAGGACATATATGTGATATTTTGCTTGTGTTTAGGAAAGAAAAATTGTTTGGTACTACCAATTAGGATGAAAGAAGGTGATGAATTGAAAACTGCCTTTAAAACCAAACATGGCTTGTATGAGTGGTTGGTACTACCATTTAGGCTTACTAACGCACCTAGTAAAATTATAAGGTTAATGAACCATATCTTACGTGCATTTATGGGCAAGTTTGTAATCGTATATTTTGATGATATACTCATTTATAGTTATAGTTTAGATGAGCATAAAAGACACATGCGTGATATTTTGCTTGTGTTTAGGAAAGAAAGATTGTTTCGTAATCTTAAAAAGTTTTCTTTTTGCACTGTCTAGGTTGTTTTCCTAGGATTTGTAGACTCATCTAGAGGAATTAAGGTAGATGAGGAGAAGGTCAAGGCTATTCAAGAGTGGTCAACACCTACTTCTATTACCGAGGTTAAGAATTTCTATGGTCTAGTTAGTTTCTATAGGAGATTTGTGCAAGACTTTAGTACACTAGTTGTACCATTAATTGAAATAATTAAAAAGAATGTAAGGTTTAAGTAGGGTGAGGAACAAGAACGTGCATTCGCTTTGATTAAAGATAAGTTGAAAAAGAATGTAAGGTTTAAGTAGGGTGAGGAACAAGAACGTGCATTCGCTTTGATTAAAGATAAGTTGAACATTGTACCTTTACTTTGCTTGATTTTTTCTAAATTGTTTGAAATTGAGTGTGATGTTGTGGGTGTAGGCATTGGAGCTGTTTTGATGCAAGAAAACAGGCCCATAGCATTTATTTAGTGAGAAACTGAACAGGGCCACCTTGAAGTACCTTACTTATGACAAGAAGTTATATGTTTTGGTAAAGGCATTAGAGACATGGCAGTATTACCTTTAGCCATACAAGTTCGTCATATAGGGTCTCTAAAACATTTAAAAGGACACGTTGAACAAGAAACATGCCAAGTGGGTTGAATTCATAAAAACTTTTCCTTATGTCATCAATTACAAGCAAGGTAAGGAAAATATTGTGGCAGATGCATTATCACACAAGTATACTCTAATCTCAACTTTAGATATTAAGTTGCTTGGGTTTGAGTATATCAAGGATTTGTATGTGACTGACGTAGACTTTCAGTATTTATGATGCTTATAAGAAATTTGCATTTGGTAAGTTTTATCGGCATGATGGATATTTGTTTAGGGAGAATAAATTGTGTGTGCTTATGAGTTCTTTGCGTGAACTACTTGTTAAAGAAACACATGAAGGTGGATTAATAGGTCATTTTAGCATAGCTAAAACCTTAGACATCTTACAGGAGCATTTCTTTTGGCCACTTATGAAAAGGAAAGTTGAGCATATTTGTAATAGATGTGTTAGGTGTTAACAAGCCAAGTCAAAAGTTTTACCCCATGGATTATATACACCCTTACTAATACCTAGTGAACTTTGGGTTGATATTTCTATGGACTTTGTGTTAGGGTTGCCTTGGATAAGGAAAGGTAGGGATGCAATTTTTGTAGTCGTTGATAAATTCTCCAAAATGGCACACTTCATTCCATGGCATAAAACTGACGACGCTACTAATATTGTTGATTTGTTTTTCAGGGACATAATACATTTACATGGAGTTCCAATGAGCATCATGTCCAATTGAGATGTTAAGTTTCTTAGGTATTTTTTGGAATGTATTGTGGGAAAAATTGGGTACGAAGCTCTTATTTTCCACTACATATCACCCACAAACCAACGGGCAAACTGAAATAGTAAATAGGATATTAACTCAATTATTGCATAATGTGATTGAAAAGAACTTAAAAACTTGGAAGAAATTTTTTCCACACGTGGAATTTGCATATAATAGGACTGTGCATTCCACTATAGGTTATTCCTCAATTGAGATCATCTGTGGTTTTAATCCACCAACTCCTTTGGATCTTTTACCACTATCTGTTGATGAGAGAACTAGCTTAGACAGGAAAAGAAAAGTGGAGCTTGTGAAGCAGATTCATGAGAAGGTCAAATAGAACATTGAAAAATGGATTGAGCAGTTTGCTAAGTAAGCTAACAAAGAAATGAAAAAGGTGGTATTTCAACCAGGAGATTATGTGTGGGTACATATGTGAAAAGAAATATTTCCTTAGCAATGAAAGTCAAAACTTCACCTAAGGGGATATGGTACATTTCAAGTCCTTGAGCGAATTCGAGATAATGCCTACAGATTGGATCTTTTGGGTGAGTATAATGTAAGTATTACTTTTAATGTTTTTGACTTATCTTGTTTGATTATACAGAGATTTAAGACAAATCCTTCTCAAAAGGAGGAAGTGATAGAGACATCATTAGAGCATCGATTAATGCACCGAACCACGAGGTTGATCCACTTCAAATACCAATAGAACCAATTACAAGGAATCGAGCCAAAAAATTACAACAAGCCTTAAATAGACTCATGGAAGAGCTTTGATACAAGTCAAGCATCATGGAGGCTGATTGGGTCAAGGAAGGCATTAAGAGACTAGTTAATTTGATACAATGCTCAATTCAAGGAGTAGAGGAATTTGCCATAGGGGATAAAAGCCTAATATAAGAGTAACATTCATATTCAGCCGTCAAGGAAGCATTCAAGAGAAGTCGTCCAAGCATGTCTTCGTTAGGCTTAGAATTACGCTATTATTTTTGTAATGGGATAAGACTTCTTTTATTAAAGCCCAAGCTTTTATTTAAGTTATGTGTTATGTAATGGGCTACTTAAATTAGTTATTTTTAAAGCCCAAATGTCATGTTGGTTTTTAACTTAGGTTATTTGGCATTTAATTAGTTAATAGGCTTAGGTAAATTGGGTAATCCATTGGGTTAAGGTCAAGTTAGACCTTTAGGGTTTGAGAAACCATTTTAAAAAACAATTTTTTTAGAGGAATGAATAGTAACTATGAGTTTTAACATTGCTTTAAGATTTCAACTTCTTGATTCAAAACTATGAAAAACTTATCCAAGTTTATCCCTTGTGGTGTTCTAATCACTAATTTACACCAAGGTTCATACGAATTTCATTCATATTGGGTCAAGGTGGAACTTGTTTCAATCTTAAACATAAATCGATTTTTGATCAGGTTTCATATGTCGTTGTTGAATTTTGTATTAGGATGCCATTAAAATTTTTTTTGTTTCGAAAGAGCTACTCAAGAAGGTTAATTGTACCACTATTACCTTGGTTCATACTTGTTCTCATCCTTCGACTTGTGGGGATTATAGGACTATTTCTTGTTGCAACACTATCTACAAATGCATTACTAAAATCTTGCCTAATAGAATTAAAAGGGTACTTCTGAGGATCATCAATAATGCTCAAGCATCTTTTGTTTGAGGTAGACATATTGGAGACAACATCCTTCTTTGCTAAGAAATCCTTTATAATTATCATAGAAAGACATAAAATGGAAAGAATTATATTATGAAAGTGGATATCATGAAGGCTTATAACTTGGTTAGATAGAGTTACATGCTTCAAATAATGAAAGTTATGGGATTTCATGAAAGGATCATCAAATGGATTGAGGTTTACATCTCTTCCCTTAAGTTCTTTATTAGTTTGAATTGTGGATTGGTTAGTTTTTTTGGTAGCTTAAAAGGCCTAAGACAAGAGGATCCTCTCTTTCCATATCTCCTTGTCATGGCCATTGAAGGTCTCTTCAACTTATTTGATGAGGTAGCAATACATTCTGATTTAAGCATCATAGAAATTGTAAGGAGCCTAAATTATTCACTTGTGTTTCACAAATGACCTAATGTTTTTTTTCAAAGCGGAAGAGAAGTCTATTTTTCTCCTTAGAAATTTTTTTAAACCTTTTCAATTAAAAGCTAATGTGAGGAAGTCCAATATATTTTTCTCCGATCAAACTAATTCTCTCCGTGGTTGCATTGCGTCTAAGTTAGGTTTTAAAGTCAGTGTTTTGTTGATCAAATATCTAGGTATGCCTCTAATTACTTCCAAGCTTAAAATAAAGGGTTGCAAACCTCCTTTGGACAAGATTCTTAGCAAGATAAACTCTTGAAGGAGTAAGTTTTTATCTTACATGGGAAGGATATTGTTGATAAAGTCGATTCTAGCCTTTTTATCTTCCCCTCTAGCATTCATAAACGTATGGAAAGGATCCTTAGAACTTTCTTTTGGGTTGGTCCATAGGGAATCAAAGCTAAAGCAAAGGTGGCTTAGGAGGATATTTGCATTCCTTGAAAGAAGGAGGGCTTCAACATAATGAGGACCTTTGAATGGAAAAAGGCATCATGATGAGAAATTTATGGAATATGGCTATTAACAAACAAGACTCTATTTAGGTTAGATGGGCTAATCGACATTACTTGAAGAATAAATCTATTTGGCAAGTTCACACTCCTCAAAGTTGCTCATGGACTTGGAGAAACATCTTTAAGCTTAGGAATGTTGCCAAGGATTGTATTGACTATATTGTTGGTTATGGTGTTAGGATTAGCTTGTGGTATGATAGTCGCACCCCTTAGCACTCTTTCAGATAAATATGGTGAGCTTCAAATCTATGACACTAGAATTAGTAAACTAGCCATGGTTGAAGTTATCATTAGGAATGGGAATTGGTGTTAGCTGAATGCTACCTCTTAGGAATTGATAAAGATTAAGAGAGAAACTACTTTCTTGCCTAGGAGAAGAAGTGATAAGGTGCAATGGAATCCAACAAGTTTCGGATGCTTTAATACATATTCAACTTAAGAAGAAATTAGAACTAGATGTCTCTTGGTTTTGTGGAGTAGTTTGGTTTAGTTTAAGCACCGCATTCTTAAGCATTCTACTATCCTTTGGATGGTCATGAAGGAGAAAACATATACTAAGATAAACTTATGAGATCTGGCATATCTAATGATCAAGATTGTGTTTTTTGTAGCAAGCATTTAGAATCTTTGAATCATCTTTTCTTCTCTTGCCTTGTGACTAGGAGGATTTGGAGGAAGGTTCTAAACTGGACTAGTATGACCTATTTTGCTATACCTTGGAAAGATTTCATTACTTGGGCTAGCCATAGATGAAAGGTAGATAAGCTCAAACATAAAATGACTAAGCTTACCCTTGGAGAGGTTGTGTACTTTAGTTAGAGGGAGAGAAATAATAGAATTCTCTCTTAAAGAACTAAAGATATTATGGCCTTGATTATGAAGATTAAGACCATTGTGAGAGTTAGAGCTTCTTTAATGAGAATCCATCACATTAAAGAAAGGGATGAGTTTATTTTCCAAAAATGGAACTTGTCTTGCCTTAATGTATTTTGTTATGTTAAGCCTTGTTCGTCTTGTATTAGTTTACCTTGGAAAAGCACATGGCAAAGTCTAATAAAGCTTTAATTGATGAGACAAGGAAGACAAGTGGGCAGCTTAAGGTTACCCCATTTGGCAAGGATGATTAGTCCAACTCTATGGTTAACTTCAAAAATAGGTTTGGGCATCTTGTTAAAGTTGTGAGATATTATCAAAAGGAAAGAAGAGTAGTCCCAGTGAAAGATGATGTTAATAGTAAGGAACTTGGCTAAGGGCAATGAAGAGGAAACTCAAAAGGACAACACTCAAGCTTCAATTAAAGGAAAAAGATCTTGCAATCTAATCAAAAGGAGAAATCCCCTCAAGTTAGAGCTAAGGAATCATAATTAGAGAGGAAAATAAGTAAGAGATGTCCTCGAAAGAGGAAGACTTGAATCCTTTCAAGTTATTACTTTTGGTAAATTCTTAAAGATTGATGAGAATGAACCTAAGGGTGGTAAGATGAGCAAGCATCAAAAGAAAAAAATAGCCAAAAAGAATAAGGAATCTTGTTCTTCTAAAGGGGATGATGATTAATCTTGGACCTTGGAATATAAGAGAGCTTAATTCCCCCTTAATATAAAAAGAAATAAAGCTTTGCATGCCTAGAAATAAGTTGGATATGAATACTGTGTTAGAGACAAAAGTTAGGGATGAAAACTTTGATAAAATCAAAAGGAATGTTTTTGGTGATTGGGAGTACATTACCAATAATGACTTACATCCGAGAGGACATATGTGGGTGACTTCGAATCAAAATATCCGTTAAGTGTCTTCACTTAGAGGTGAGAATTGTTTCTTCTCATGAAGCTTTTTATGTGACTTTTGTTTATGGCCTAAATGACTATATTAATAGGAGGAGACTTTTAGAATGAAATTAAAACATTCTCTAGGACAATAAATAATATTCCTTAGGTTGTTTTAGGTGATTTTAATGATGTTAGAACTAGAAATAAGAAGGTTGGTGGGTCAAATAAATGGGAGTCTTATCAGGATGATTTGAATAATTGTTATACACAAACCCACTTAGAGGATCTTAGGTATATAGGTTTGATTTGGATTCAACCCATGATTAACAATCAAGCTCTAACACTTCAGGCTTTACTAACTCAATCCAAGCCTAATGAAATTACTTGTTTAGTTAATTATGCTTTAGTTAATCTTGTAATAGATTAATCATGTGCTTTGTTAAGCAAACCCTATTAGTTTTGTACTAGTTCAACATGGGGAAGTTCAAATCAAGTCAAATAAAGCAATTAATGGTAGAGGCCAAGGAAACAAGTGAATGGCTTAAGCGTTACCCAAATCAACAAAGACAACATCATGGATGGTCCTTGTCCCTTACCTCTTTGGGAGATCCTTTAAACTATTATTTGTCTTAAATTTTGAATTTGATAATGTGATAGTTTAGTAATATTTTGAGGTCTATATTAAGGATCTAACTTCTCCATGTAATATCTAAAGCTTGGTTAAAGAAAATCATGGTGCTTGTTCATTGAGCAACTTGTTTCCTTTATCTTTTCTCCTTTGGTGGGAGATTAGTGATGGATTTTTCCTAGGCCAATGGTTCTCCTTTAAGTTGTAGGTGTGTCTTTGGCCAATTATTATTTCTCTTTTATCCTTTCTCTCTTGATCGAAGTTAGGTGGTAGAATCCCTTGGCTGGTAGTGTGTTTTTTAAGCTTCGGGTTATTTCTTAGTCATTTATCTTATTATGTTATCATTTATTACTTGTGTGCTTGTATCTTGAGTTCATTCATCTTTTTCCTATCTACCCTGTTAATGACCTTTTCAGTGTTGGTCTCCCTTCTAGGAATCCTACTAGTTTTCGATCAAGCTTTGGTCCATTGTGGTTTTCTTTCTTATTCTTGTTTTAGTTTGTTCTTTTGTAGTTTGCGTTTTCTTTTAATCTTCTTGTTTTTGCTAGTTTTCTTCCTAGTAGTGTTGAGTTGATTCTTTTGCTCCTGTTATGGAGGTTGTTTATATTTTTCAAGGTTTGTGGTCTTGCATTGATCTATACTTGGTCGTTCTTTGGTGTTGGTGGGCTATTTAATGGTACTTGAGTGGCTCAATGGTTTGTGTTATTTTTTATGTTTTATTGTTTCTCTCCTTAGTGGTTATTGTTTAGTGCTACTTTCAGTCTTAGTAGGCTACTGTTGGTTGACCTTCCTAAGGTTTTGTATGTCTGTTCTACAACATCTTGTCCTTAAAAGAAAGAGTTTCTTTTCTCGCATTTAATGGTGTTTGAGTCTTATTGCTGGTTTTTCCTGATTGGCTATTTGGTCTAATGTGGTTACCAACATGGACAGAGTTCTTTGTGTGGGTTGTTATCCCTACTTGTGGGCTCCTTTACAGTAGCCTTTTTAGTGCTTATAGACTACTTCTTTCTATCTCATTCTATTTTCTTTTAAGTTATGGCATTACTAATCCTTTGTGTGCATGCAATGTAGCTTTGCTTCTTTTATTTCCTCGATTACTGTTTTATTTGTGTGCTCTCTACCATGGCTTCGTCTGCCCCTCTAGTTTCGTCCCCTTCTTCTAGTGATGGAACTATGGCAACTGATTCTCCCTCACTTAGCCTTACTAATGGTGTTGTCTATAGAATATTTTCCCCTTCTTATGTGGAAGGCACCCAACAAAGCCTTTGTTGAAGTCTCATGTGAGGTTAATGATAAAGAGGCAAAGTTACAAGAATCTTATGTTGTTGGCTTCTTCCTTAACTGATGTGTTCCTTTCCTATTTGTCAAAAGATTCTCTAAAAATACTCGAAAGAGTTATGGTCTCTCTAGAATCACTTTTAATGATCAAGGTATGTTCATCTTATCTTTTTCCAATAATGATGATTTGATGAAAATTATTAAGGAAGGTCCTTGGGTGGTTGGTGGCCAACCTTTTTTCTTGCAAGAACAGTAAAAAAACTTGGTTATTGATATTGCAAACGTTAAAAAAGGTAATGGCATAGGCAAAAATCTTTAATGTTCCCCTTGTGTTGTAGACGTTGAAAGGGTTGAGTTGCATGGCAAGTAGCTTAAGAAAACCTTTGTATATGGATTTGGTTATTGAAGAAAGACCCCATCTTGAATTTGCTAGAGTTTTTGTGGAAATGAATGTTGATAGCTACTTCCCTGATTTTATTGATTTCAAAATGCCAAATTGGGAGATTATGAAGTTTTGTATGGAGTTTAGCTAGCGGCCTTTGAAGTGTCTAAGTTGTAACACTTTTAGCCATATGAAAGAGAATTGCTAGCTTAATAATGAGAAGGAAACCAATCATGTTCCCTAACAAATGAGTAGGAACATCTTAGTTCAGAGGAAGGTTGTGGAAGGGTAGGAGAATAAGAAAGATAATATAATGAAATGGAGGAAAGATAATGAAAACATAAGGGATGTACAAGGTATCCCTTATGACTCTTATTTTCTAGCTTCTAAGAAATGAAGCAAAGAATTTACTAATAGGTTTGGGCACTTATCAAAGGAAGTCCACTTTGATGAAGTGGAAGGAAAAGTGAAGCCCATGAAATGGGAAGTTGCAAAAGCTAACTTAAAGAAGAGCAAGGAAGTTATGATGGTAGAGAATGACAAGAGTAGCAAATCCATAAAAGAAAAAGCAAGTGACCAAGTTGAGAAGTAGTGCATTCTCATCCAAAACATGCAACAACATCCAAAATGCAAAAATTTGTTTTCACTGTTCATTTAAAAGGGACAGTTTTTCAATTCATTCAATTTGACAACCAAGACATTCTAATCCAAACCAAACTTATATCAATGCATTCACAACACAATGAGCTATCTTTTGATCTATGGCAGCACAAAAATGGGATAAGATAAAACAATCAAAATGAAGATAAAATTCAGTGGCTGATTCAGTAATTTCTTCATAGCTCTTTAGTGCATACATTTCAAACATACACAAATGCATTCAACATTGGATTCTAAGGATGTAAAAATGAAACCAAGGCATAAAGGAATGATTCCACCAACCTTAGGGTCTTCCACTATCAATCTTCCACCAAGATGATTGGATAAAGGAAATGAGGGATAAAAGCTTCAATGTTTTATCTCAAGTTTCATTCAAAATGCCAACCAAAAAAATACAAATGAAGGCCTACCCCTTTATATAGAAAGCATAGAGGACAATGATACAATTTTGTCAATAAAATTAATTAAAAATAAACTAAACTCCTTAAAGTATGTTGAACTAGCCATCATAAACTAAACCTATACCTTATTAATTTACAAGGAAATAAAAAATGGGTATCTTTTTCCTTAAATCTAGGAAATATATCTCTTATCTTTGCAACCAAGTTTTCATCTAGTTCTAAAGCAACTAAATATACAAGTTTGGGCCAAATGGGCTTTTTAAAGCTCCTTAGATGGTTTGGGCTCAAAATAAACTTCATTTGTTGCTTTTTTGGGCTAATGAGTGCAAGTTATTCACTTGAACCTTGGGTGCATGCTATGAGGCTATGCCTAAAAGTAAGATTAGGCCAAAGATAAGGAATCAATGCTTCTTTTGGCTTATGAGTTGTTGGATTTTCATTATTCTTGGTTTCAAGGGTAGCATGGAGACTTAAGAAAGGGTTGGAACCCGAGAATAGTGATAGAGCTGGGTATGCATCAAGAAGCATGTTGGCCAACTTGTTTATTTAATTATGTTTTAGTTAATCTTCTAATAGATTAATCATATGTTTTGTTAAGTACACCCTATTAGTTTTGTACTAGTTCAACATAGCAAATTACCTTCTTGTTTTTTTGTAAAGTTGAAGAAAAGGTTACTAGTATTGTTAAGCAAGCTTTGCTCCTCTTTCACTCATGCTCTATTTTGAAGGCTAATGAAGCAAAAAGCTATATTCTTTTCGGGTGTGGCTAATGATGTTAAGGAGGCCACCTTGAGTTAGTTGCACTTTAAGGAAGGTTATACTTCATTTACCTACCTTGGTGTTCTTATAATTACTTATAAGCTTTCCTTTAATGATTGCAAGCCTTTGATTGATAAGATTCTTATGACGATTAAGTCTTAGAAGAGTAACTTTCTCTCTTATGCTAGTCGGTTAATGTTTATCAAGTCCATTCTCTTTAGTATTCAAATATTTTAGGCTTCTATTTTCCTCCTTCCTTCTAAGGTGATTAAGGAGATTAATGGTAATCTTAAAGCTTTCTTTTGGGTAGGTGTGTCTTTTAATAAAAGAAAAGCTATAGTGGCATGGAAAGATATTTGTTTACCCAAGGAAAAAGGAAGATATTCTAAGCTAGATTAGAATAAGATAGCTATGGCTAAGCACATTTGGAACATTTGTGATAAATCTAGCTCTTCTCTTTGGGTTGATTGGGTTAAAGCCTTTAGATACAAGGGTAAGAGTTTATGGGAAATCAATGCTTCTGAAAATTGTTCTTGAAATTGGAAGAAAATTCTTAAGTTGAAAGATTTCATGAAAAGTACAATCAAAGTCATTATAGGTAATAGGGAGAAGATTCTTCTTTGGAAGAAATTTTGGCATCCCTTTGGCTCTTGTATTAACTATGATATGGGTTTTGGTGAGTTTTCTAAGGTGGAAAACATCATTGATGTCTTGAAGTGGAGATGGCCCTTGGCTAACACTACATACCTTGTAGAAATAAGAAGCTTTGTCAACTTTCGGCCTAGTAGAGTAGAGGATAGGACTATTTGCCTTCCTAGTAAAAATGTCTCCTTCTTCATCCATGTGGCTTGGAATGAACTAAGAAGAAAGAAGGATGAAGCGACTTGACCAACTTGGTTTGGCACAAAAACTACATACCTAGGCATGCTTTGATTCTATGGATGATTTTAGAAAAAAGATTTCCAACTAAAGATAATCTCCTAAGGTATGGCATTACCCACTCCACCACTTGTATTCTTTATAATGAGGCTAATAAAACTCTTAATCGTCTTTTATTCCATTGTTTTTTTAGCAAGTTCATTTGGGATGGTCCCTTAAGTGCGTGTGGTATAAGTTATATCTTTCAACCATGGGATTCCTTCATTGATAATGCTATGATTAATTGGAGAGCTTATAATATGAGAAATATTATGAGTAAAATGGCTTTTGGGACTATGACCTATGCTATTTAGAGAGAAAGAAACAGTAGAAACTTCTCGAGTCAAGCTCACCCTAAGGAATTAATCCTTACTTTGGTGTTTCGTATTTGTAGAGATAAATGAGCTTTTTTAATAAGGTTAGACAAACTAGGGAGAATGAAAGAGCTACCAAGGCTTGGAGTCTTCCTAGATGCATTTTCAAATCATGGAAGATAGAGTATGGGTAAGTTGGGACTGGTGGTAGATGAGGGATTTTTTTTTCCTACCCTTGTGTGTTCTTTTGTAAATCTTTTTGTTTTATTTCCCCTTACTTAGAGCTGTTATTAGCCTATTATTACTTTGTTTGTGAGTAGGAGTAGTTTGTTGCTAGTCCTTTATTTGAGAGAGTTTTTCCTACTTTCTTAGATGAATTGGGCTCAAGTTTTCTATGCTTGCTAGTGGTAGGTCTCTCCATTTCAATGGTTGATGTTATGTTTCTTTCTTTAGCTGAAGTCATGGAGCCTCATTTTCTTCTAGCTACTAGATTTGTTCTTGGTTGTTTGATGCTTTTGTCTGATGATTATGAGCTAACTACTGACTTGTATAGATTTTGTGGTTGCTTGTATAGCTTGTGTATAGCTCTTGTAACTAATAAAGCCTTTTGTGTTGGTATTGTGGTTAGTTGCTTAGTGCCCACTCTTGTTATCTATCATGATAACATCTTGATAGGTGATAAGAAAGGGAGGCTTATTTGGATTTGCTTTCGTGTTTTTTCTTTCCTCGTAAGTTAGTGCTTGTTCTAGAGTTGGGGTGTCTTGGTTTTGTTTAGCTTGTTATTTAGCGGGTGGCCTTTTCTTTGTCCATCATGCTTAGGTTGTTTCTGCCTTTTTGCTTTATATACTTACTTATTCAGTCAAAAAAAAGTCAATGTCGCTATCATCGATGATATTTATAAGGCTTCTTGTAATACCCATAGGTGCATAGTAAAGTTGTTTGTGTCCTTTCATGTCAAATTAAGTTTATATTGATATTTGAATAAGTTAAAAATGATTACGTATTTTTAGTTAAGTAGTTAAGTTGGTGAATAATCATACATAAAGTGTTTATGCACCATTCATATCATTCTTATTGGATCTGGGTCTACCCATATTTGTTATCAGAGCCTAGGATACATATTTGTTATGTTTTTTGTGAATAGTATTGCGTATACTATGCCAATTAGAATCTGTATATGGAAGTTTGTTTAAAATTTCGTTTTTAGGGACGAATTTAATTCGGGCAAAATTGCATGAAATTGGTGTTGGGAAACATGTTGGATGTATGCTAGGAATAATATTACATGTTTTAAATTGAAAATCAACTCGAATTAATGCCGAAATCGATCGAAATAGACCCAAATCCGAGACCGAAGGTGTGTTTTTCTTGCTCGCTGTTTCAATGGATTTCGGCGCCGATGGCGTCAGAACTTGGAACCATTGGACTCCGCGTAGACTATACTACAAAAGCCCTATGGTATTTTCGTTGAAAAATCGTCGAAAAATGGCCAATTAGACGGACAACAAGATTAGGGTTCATCGCGTAATTTCGGGTCAAAATCGGGTTGGGAAAACCTGATTACCCGAACTGGAGGTCAACAGGTTGGTCAATACCTGAACCGGTCAATGGGTTAACCCGTTTAGTCAACCGGGTCGCCCAACCCGGATCTTGACCCATGGATAACCCAGTCAATGGTCAACATTTGACTGCGTGTGGTGACCCATTTCTAGGTCATGAAAGCGCGTGACAGCACATCTGAGTCATTCCTGGCGCGTGTAGATATTTATACAGCTCGTGGAGGCGCGTGCAGTGTCTACTTGGCGCATGAAAGAGCTTATGAGCTTATTTCCACGTATAAACACCTACTTTCAGAGTGTATTAGCACGTGAAACTTGTTTTTTAGTCCTTGGAAGTTGTGTAGTACTTGGATCGGTATATGAGATGTGTTCCATGGGTCTTAAGGCATATAATGACATGTAATATCTTATTCCAACTCCCGAAAACACATATTGGTGTTTTATGATACATGTTTCTACTTCATGCAAATTTATTGATTAGAGACCATCACGTTGCATGTAGAAATTATCAATATCCTATTGAATTCTCTTAATTGGGAAAGAGAAAATATCCATGCGTGAATATGATCCCCGTAATCAATGATCTTATTCAGGACAAGAATTTAAAACCTTTTGGGATTGAGTGGATTCATTACAACTTGCTATAGAGCGACGCTTAGTAATGTACGATAGAATATTCATTATTTTATCGTTATTCCCAAAACTAACGTAATGCGAGGTATTTGACCTAACGCAAATGTAAGAGAGACTTTATCATGGATAAAGTGTCTCAAAGATCGATACGGGTTGATGAAATGGTCCTAGTCAAAATAGATAATGCATTCGTTGTATCATATATATTTGTTAAGTGTGGGAATTCTGAGATTGGTAGAATTTAATGAAATTCTCATCCAGAATTAATATTGGCGCAATTAGATTAAAGTTTAAAATGTCAAGCATTTGTGTCATGGGAGATGATTGGGAACATAGTGAACTTTTGATTTTGTGCCTTATATGAGATATTTTAAAATTTTAACGCGTAATTGTGACAATTGATGTGTATTTGATTGCATTGATAGCGTTGTGTCAGATAGATGTCTTTGTGATCTAGTTAACCATAACATCTTAGAAAATAATGGCTGATTTGAATGAGAATGATACTGAATAGAGAGAATTAAACCATGTGGCATTTGAAATGCACAATATCCTAGATAAGCAAAAGGCTTTAGAGGCTGTAAATCAGGTTAAGATTTAGTTGTGGCTGACTAAGGGATAGAAACCTAATCAGTGCCTTACACAAACGTGATGTGGACGCACATCACAGATGTAAGAAACAAGATCCACTTCATGTGATATTTTGATTAGTTTCATAATTATCGATCTGGTATATAAGTAACATGAAAGTTCAACTGTATATGCCATAAGTTTGGTTTTAGTTGAAAAGTTTGGAGGAATTGTGGTCCCCAACCAAAGATAGTTGATTTTTGAATTTGATTGAATGTCAAATCTGATTATGAAACTAAAGTCAACACGCGTAACCTGATACATGAACATGAGGTTCATTTAGAAAAACGATTTCTTCTCAATAGTGGGAGTGTATAAAGGTACATATGACCCACAATGAGAAAAAAAGGACTTTTGTTAATTATTCTAGCCACATAAAATTGGAGTATAAGCGCCCAAGAGGTAGCTGAATTTAATACTCATGCATACGTTGTAGAATCAACTTTTAAAAGTGAGTGGCTCAAGTCCTACTATAAGAAAGAGATCGTTTAATGCTCAAAGAATAAGAACAAGGAATTAAAATGAGAAAAGTGGCAAAAGTGTAACATCCGAATTCAGGTGTGTCAGTAAACTCCACTTTCAAAATTACCCCTAAAGTTGATTTTATAACTTGTTGTGTAAAGAAATTACAAAAGAATTATAGAAAACTACTAAATAAGCAATATTTTTCAAAGGGGATAAAATGGTCATTTTATAAAAATTCAAGGGACAAAGTGGGTATTAAAATTGAAGGGCACACTTGAAATTATATGGTGGTGCTAAGGGTTTTTGGTAATTGGCTAAGGATAAAATAGTAATTTATGAAAAATGTTAAGGGCAAAATGGTCCAAAAAGCTTATAAATTATATAATCTATTCATCTTCTTCCTTATTGCCGAGAACTCCATGAAATTAAGCTAAAGTTTTTCCCTTAACCAAAATTTGTCCAAAAACCTAGCTAAATCACCTAATTTTCAGAGGCCCCAGTTATAAAAAGTGTAGATCTGTCAATTCTGATCAGTTCTAAGGTAAGAAATTTAATTTTTAAGATATGTGAAATTTGGGAGTTTGATGGATGATCATATTTTTGGTTGATTAAGGTTGCCAGAAAGAAGAAAAGAAGGTGAATAAGCTTAAATCACCTATTTGGCAAAGAAAATGTAAGAATTTCATACTTTACATACTTGAAGTAAATTTGAGTTAGGTTATTTAAATAACCTTTACTTATATAAGTGTGTAAGGTATTAGAATTAAGGTGATTTATGCTTAAAAGGATAAAGAAATTCATTATGATTCATGATGTAATTTTTGGCCAAAAGGGTAAAAAGGTAATTTTGGTCATAAGGGCAAAAATGTCATTTTATGTGATATAGGTTAATTTTGCTTAATTATGTACATGTTATGTGAAATAACCCTTATATTAAGTCTATATTGTATAATTGAAATTAATTTGAGGCATGATATATATATATAAATGCATGAGAAAATAATATGATGTTTGAGAAGGAATGAAAAGAATAAGGGAAAATAACAAATGCGCATATTTCATATTATGATTATATATACATACATGAGGAATCATAACATATGCATGATTTAGAAAAAAATAAAGAAAGAGGAAAAATATTTTCTAATCATGCATGTTTTCAGAAAATAGAAAATAAGTATTTTTGGTTTTATAATGACTCATATGATACAGGAAAGCAGAAAACATACTAAAAATCCTTACACGCCAGCTGTACTGTGTGGACAGCAAATAAAATAATCGGTTGTACTGTGTGGACAACCAGTTGTACTGTGTGGACAGCAAAGAAAAAAAAAATATCAGCTGTACTGTGTGGACAGCAAAGAAAAATATCAGCTGTACTGTGTGGACAGCAAAAGAAAAATATCAGTTGTACTGTGTGGACAGCAAAGAAAAATATCAGCTGTACTGTGTGGACAGCAAAGAAAAAAATATGCGTGTAAGAGAGAATTATACTTTGTATAGTGACTGCAAGTACTATCATATGTAGTCTAGACCGGTCAATGAGAAAGAGAAAGAAACAAATTAGTAAATATTTTATGAAAGTCATTTGCATTAGAATTATGCATACAAGCCTGTGTGGCTGATAAAGAGCTGAGAAAGATGTACGATCAGAAAATAGAAATGTCATGACACTCATACATGCATAAATCATAACGAGTGAATCATATCTGTATAGTAAGGAAATGAATAAATGTGTGAAAGGAAAGAATTCTGATATGTGTTTAATGCGTGTTCGTGTCAATAATTTTATATATGAATAGCCCAGACACGCTGAGTATGAAAGAGATTAATACTGGTATGAAATACTTTAAGTGTTTAGTATGATTTTCTTACTGAGCCATAGTCGCTCACTCCGTTTAATTTAATATTTTACAGGTAAAGAAATGCAGCATAGGTTCACGGGGAGCACTAATGAGACATGAGGCTAAGGGAGGAAGACACCATATTTTTATTGATATATATATGTTTTGATGTATATGTGAATATATGCCTATATATATATATATATACACACTTGATGCAGATATTGGTGGATACGTATATATATATATACAGCTAGTTATGAAAATTGGTTATAAAGTTTCTGTGGGTGATAATTTTTATAATTGTTATTATTATGTATTTATTTTACTAATTTAATATTTTACAGGTAAAGAAATGCAGCAAAGGTTCACGGGGAGCACTAATGAGACATGAGGCTAAGGGAGGAAGACACCATATTTTTATTGATATATATATGTTTTGATGTATATGTGAATATATGCCTATATATATATATATACACACTTGATGCAGATATTGGTGGATACGTATATATATATATACAGCTAGTTATGAAAATTGGTTATAAAGTTTCTGTGGGTGATAATTTTTATAATTGTTATTATTATGTATTTATTTTACTAATTGTGATTAAGTTGATGAAAATCCAGTCGATTGGTAGGACTGGTTTGTGTGAATTACAAATTGGGAGTGTTACAGGGCATAATTAAAAAGAGAAAAAAATTCCCCGGGCCCTCTAAAATAGGGGAACTCATGCCATTTTTCTGTAACACACCCAATGGTTAAGAGAGGTTACATTTTTGGTATCAGAGCGCGATTTTGGGCGCTTAAAGGAAGATATAATATAATGTGTGGTAATATAATACAATATATCTATGGTTTTACATTCTAATATTGCACAGGTGCCTCTCATGTCTCACAGATTGGCTCCCGAGAATCGACTGCAGTAAGTTATTTTCTTTACTTGTATTCAAATAATAGAATATTATGTAATTACACTTATGCAGTTATTAGATGATGAGTACCCCAAGACGAGGACGAGGACGGGGTCGTGGAAGAGGTATTCAGAGAGAGACGGGAGAACCGTCTAACCCTGCCCCGTCAGTTGGTTCAGGATTTGGGCTAGCAGAAATAAGAGATATAGTCCGTCAGGTGTTGACTGAGAGTCAAGATAGACCCACACCTGAAAATATAGCCAGAGATGCCATCCGAGATGAGATTAGAAGCGAGATTCGTGAGGAAGTCATAGAAGAAATCAGAAATGAAATGAGGAATGAAGGGAGAGGAGAAATTAGAGCTCAAAGGCGACTTGAGCCCATTTATTCCTTACCTAATTAGCATACCCCTCCTGAATTTAAAGGTACTAAAGATCCTTTAATGGCTGATGACTGGATTAAGCAGGTGGAAAGTACTATAGATTTATTTTCTATGACTGATAGAGAAAAAGTTCGGTATGCCAGTTTCTTAATGAGTGGAGAGGCCCGCGTATGGTGGGACCTAGTTAAAGAAACCAGAAATGTAAATCTGATGACCTGGAAAGACTTTAGAAGGGTATTTGAGGCCCAATACAGAACAGCTGATGTCGTAGCAGTCAAAGTTCAAGAGTTCATTTCTTTACAGCAGGGAGAGGGTTCAGTAAAGGATTACTCTACCCGTTTTGATGTCTTAGCCAGTTTTGCTCCAGGTATAGTGAGTACCCCTAGTCTCTGGTTGGACAGATTTCTTCAGGGCCTTAGACAGGAGATAGCCTTACATGTGCTAGCTGGACCTCAACCTCCTCAAACTTATGAAGAGGCATTGGAAAGAGCATTGAGGTTGGAGGTATATGTTAATAAGCTACCTAGGAATGCACCTTCCATGTCAACACCTCCATCAGTGACAGTACCCCAAACAGTGATGCCAAGTCAATCAGCTTTACCTGTTTTATTGACTATTTCAGCACCAGTTACAACATCTAGGGGTAGCTCAATTGGCTCTAGTTTCAGAAACAATAAGGGAAAAAGAAAATTCCAGTCAAAAGCAAGTAGAAAAGGTTAGAAGAGTGACAAAAGGCCTAGAAAAGAAAATATTCCCCAGTGTCAGATTTGTGGGAGACGTCATAGTGGAGAATGTTGGTACCAACAGAAACAGGTGATTTGTTATAGATGCCGACAGCCAGGGCATATAGCAAAGGATTGCCAAAGTACCAAAGTGCCAGTTCAGATACAGCCACAACAAAGCCTAATTCCGCCAGTGCAACCAAGTAGAGGTACTAATGCACGGGTCTATACAGCTACCCATAGTCAGGCGGAGGCTAGTCCATCTGCAGTTACTGGTCAGTTCTTTTTCCACTCTGTTTCCTTATATGCATTGATTGATTCAGGAGTTACACACTCCTTTATTGCACTAGGGGTTATTGAAAGGGTAGGTTTAGTGCCTGTTAGATTTACCCATTCCATTAGAATTGAGATGCCAGATGGGGGGAGTGTGATTACAGATAAAATGCTAAAAGACCAGAAGGTAGTGATACATGGGAGAGAGTTAAAGGTGGACTTGATTGTCTTTGATATGCCTGATTTTGATGTTATCCTGGGCATAGATTTCTTAGAAAGATATGGAGTTGAGATTGATTGTAGAAAGAAAAAGGCTCGATTCCTACTTGATAATGGGGATTACTTTAATTTCGGAGAGGGTCATCAGCCTAGTATGATGATCAGTAGTGTAAAGGCGCAAAAATTATTGAAAAAGGGGTGTACGGGATATTTAGCTCATGTGATACATGAGCATGATGTTCAAAGATTGGGTGTTCAGGATGTTCCCATAGTACGAGATTTCCCAGATGTCTTTCCTGATGAGTTACCAGGTTTACCTCCAGAGAGAGAGTTGGAATTTAGTATCGAGTTAGAACCTGGCTCAGCCCCAATTTCAAAAACCCTTTACCGAATGGCTCCAGCTGAATTACAAGAATTAAAGAAACAGTTGCAAGAACTTTTAGATAAGGGTTTTATTAGACCTAGCCACTCTCTTTGGGGAGCACCTATACTATTTGTCAAAAAGAAAGATGGGTCGCTCCGTATGTGCATAGATTACAGAGAGTTGAATAAATTAACAGTGAAGAATAAATACCCGTTGCCTCGAATTGATGATTTATTTGATCAATTGAAAGGAGCTTCTGTGTTCTCTAAAATTGATTTGAGGTCGGGTTATCACCAGGTGAAGATTGCAGAGCAAGATATTCCAAAGACAGCTTTTCGGACTCGCTACGGGCACTACGAGTTTGTGGTGATGCCCTTTGGATTGACTAATGCTCCAGCAATCTTTATGGATTTACTGAATCGGGTATTTCATGATTGCCTTGACAAATTCCTGGTGGTATTTATTGATGATATCTTGATATACTCCAGATCAGAAGAAGAACATGCCGAACACTTGAGATTTGTGCTACAAAGATTGAGAGAAAAGAAATTGTATGCCAAATTCTCTAAGTGTGAATTCTGGTTGGATCGAGTAGTATTTTTGGGACATATGGTTACTAAGGAAGGTATAGTTGTGAACCCCAGTAAAGTAGAAACAATACTTGAATGGGCGAGGCCAAAGACTGTGAAAGAGATCAAAAGCTTTTCAGGGCTAGCCGGCTATTACAGAAGATTTGTTCAAGGTTTTGCTTGGTTGGCCAAGCCACTTACAGCTCTTACCAGACAAGGAACTCCTCTTCTATGGACTGATGCTTGTGAAAAGAGTTTCCAAGAGCTAAAAAGGTGGTTGACTACAGCTCCTATTTTAGTATTACCAAAGGAAGGTGTAGATTATGATATTTATTGTGATGCCTCGCATAATGGCTTAGGAGCCGTGCTGATGCAAAAGGGTAAGGTGATAGCGTATGCCTCTCGACAGTTAAAAGATTATGAAACACGCTACCCTACCCATGATTTAGAGTTAGCAGCAGTGGTTTTTGCTTTAAAAATTTGGAGGCATTATTTATATGGAGTTAAATGTAATATCTACACCGACCATAAAAGTCTAAAATATTTCTTCACTCAGAAAGACTTGAATATGAGACAAAGGAGATGGTTGGAGCTAGTCAAAGATTATGAATGTGATATTAAATATCAACCGGGTAAAGCAAATGTGGTAGCCGATGCTTTGAGTAGAAAGATTGCCATAGCTCACCTCACCATTCAGATAGAGTTACAAAAAGAGTTTCAGAAGGAACAGATTGAGGTGATAAGAAGTCAAGTGGCTAGATTGGAAATTCAACCTAATCTCTTCAATGAAATAAAAGAGAAGCAAGTAGAAGATTTATGGTGCCAGAAAATAAGTCAACAGATATGCGAAGGGAAAACAACTGAGTTTCAAATGATAGATAGAGTGCTCAAGTTCAGAAACAGGGTATGTATTCCCCAAGATCTGGAGTTGAGAAAGAAAATTCTAAGTGAAGCACATGATACACTTTACACTGCCCACCCTGGGGGAGTAAAGATGTATCAGGATTTAAAGAAAACTTATTGGTGGATAAGTATGAAAAAAGATATTGGAGACTATGTAGCTAAGTGCTTGGTATGTCAACAGGTCAAGGCCGAGCATCAGAGACCTTCAGGTTTGCTTCACCCACTTAGTGTTCCTGAATGGAAGTGGGAAGATATTTCAATGGATTTCATCATTGGCCTACCTCGAGTACAAAAAGGCTATAATGCATTATGGGTGATTGTAGATAGATTGACTAAATCGGCCCATTTTATTCCAGTGAAAGATAGTTTTACTTCAGATCAATTGGCCCAAATTTATATACGGGAGATTGTGAGTAGGGATGGCAATTTGGGCCCGACTTTAGGGGCCCCGACCCTCCCCGACCCTAACGGGGAGGGGATTCCCCCATAAAAACGGGGAAAGGGGCGGGGATGGGGACAAAAAAAATCCCCGTAATCGGGGACGGGTCGGGGACGGGGATACATGTGTCCCCGCCCCTCCCCTCCCCGCCCCGCCCCGCCCCTCCCCTCCCCGCCCCTCCCCTCCCCTCCCCACCCCCTAAATCTAATATATTAATTTAATAATTTCTAGAAAATTTTACATTATAATTTATTAAAACTATAGCTTTAATTTACTAATTTTTGAATTATCAATTATTAGCTTTTACTAATTTCTAAACTATTAATCTAATATATTAAAAAAAACCTAGAATTTCATTATCATAAAATGTAAATGCACCAAATTAATTTTATTTCAACTTCAAAACTTAGTTAGTCAATCCACTAGGTTTTACACACAAAAAATAATAAATTATAAACTTAATAAAATCAATTGAAATCAATGAAAAGTGTTAAGTTTAATGTTATTATAAAATTACCCTAAATCACATACATGAAGAGATTGATTATTGCATATTGTTAGATTTTATGAAAACTTTATATTTGAACTAAAATAACAAAGAATATTTTATAGCTCTTGTAGCAAGTGATATTTTGAAAAAATATGATTTATTTTATTTATTGAAATATATAAAAGAATTAAAATTTATATTTATGGGTATGGGGAGGGGATTTTTCCCCGCGGGGACGGGGCGGGGCAGGGATGGGGAGGGGATTTTTCCCCACGGGGACGGGGCGGGGATGGGGAGGGGATTTTTCCCCGCGGGGACGGGGAGGGGATGGGGAAGGGATTTTCCTTCGCGGGGAGGGGACGGGGATTATTTTTTATCCCCGCAACGGGGACGGGGCGGGGACGGGGATTGATATCCCCTACGGGGACGGGGACGGGGATTGATATCCCCTCCCCGCCCCTCCCCATTGCCATCCCTAATTGTGAGATTACATGGCGTACCCAAAACTATTGTGTCAGATAGAGACCCCAAATTTGTTTCAACTTTTTGGGGTAGTTTACAAAGAGCATTGGGTACGAGGTTGGCATTTAGCACAGCATATCATCCTCAAACAGATGGCCAAACAGAGAGGGTGAATCAAATACTAGAGGAAATGTTGAGGGCCTGTTGTTTAGATTATAAAATGACCTGGCATGAAATGATTCCATTGATCGAATTTGCATATAATAATAGTTACCAGTCCACCATTAAAATGGCCCCATATGAGGCTCTTTATGGAAGAAAGTGTAGATCCCCATTACATTGGGATGATATAGGAGAGCGAGATGATTTGAGTCAAGTTCTTGGGCCTGAGTTAACCCAAAGAATGGTGGAAGATATAAAGATTATCAAGACTAGATTGAAGCAAGCTCAGCACAGACAAAAGAGCTACGCGGATTTGAAAAGGAAAGAAGTAGAGTTCCAACCGGGTGATAAAGTTTTTGTGAAAGTAGCCCCTTACAAGCACGTGATGAGATTTGGAAGAAAAGGGAAACTTGCTCCAAGATTTATTGGCCCATTTGAAATTTTAGCAAAAGTGGGCAAGGTGGCTTATAGACTTGCACTTCCACCTAGTATGGATCGAGTTCATAATGTATTTCATATTTCTTTATTGAGAAAATACATTAGCGATCCTTCACATATCTTAAAATCAGACAATGTGGAATTAAAAGAAGATTTAGCTTATGAGGAGCAACTAGTGCAGATACTGGACAGAAAAATAAAAGAGCTCCGAAATAAGACAATTCCATTAGTGAAAGTATTATGGAAGAATCATAAGGTGGAAGAAGCCACATGGGAGGTTGAGCAATAAATGAGAGAGAGATTTCCCAACTTATTTGTTTAAATTTCGAGGACGAAATTCTTTTAAGGGGGGAAGAAATGTAACATCCGAATTCAGGTGTGTCAGTAAACTCCACTTTCAAAATTACCCTTAGAGTTGATTTTATAACTTGTTGTGTAAAGAAATTGCAAAAGAATTATAGAAAACTACTAAATGAGCAATATTTTTCAAAGGGGGTAAAATGGTCATTTTATAAAGATTCAAGGGACAAAGTGGGAATTAAAATTGAAGGGCACACTTGAAATTATATGGTGGTGCTAAGGGTTTTTGGTAATTGGCTAAGGATAAAATAGTAATTTATGGAAAAGGTTAAGGGCAAAATGGTCCAAAAGGCTTATAAATTATATAATCTATTCATCTTCTTCCTTATTGCCGAGAACTCCATGAAATTAAGCTAAAGTTTTTCCCTTAACCAAAATTCGTCCAAAAACCTAGCTAAATCACTTAATTTTCAGAGGCCCCAGTTATAAAAAGTGTAGATCTGTCAATTCTGATCAGTTTTAAGGTAAGAAATTTAATTTTTAAGATATGTGAAATTTGAGAGTTTGATGGATGATCATATTTTTGGTTGATTAAGGTTGCTAGAAAGAAGAAAAGAAGGTGAATAAGCTTAAATAACCTATTTGACAAAGAAAATGTAAGAATTTCATACTTTACATACTTGAAGTAAATTTGAGTTAGGTTATTTAAATAACCTTTACTTATATAAGTGTGTAAGGTATTAGAATTAAGGTGATTTATGCTTAAAAGGATAAAGAAATTCATTAGGATTCATGATGTAATTTTTGGCCAAAAGGGTAAAAAGGTAATTTTGGTCATAAGGGCAAAAATGTCATTTTATGTGATATAGGTTAATTTTGCTTAATTATGTACATGTTATGTGAAATAACCCTTATATTAATCCTATATTGTATAATTGAAATTAATTTGAGGCATGATATATATATATATATAAAAATACATGAGAAAATAATATGATGTTTGAGAAGGAATGAAAAGAATAAGGGAAAATAACAAATGCGCATATTTCATATTATGGGTATATATGCATACATGAGGAATCATAACATATGCATGATTTAGAAAAAAATAAAGAAAGAGGAAAAATATTTTCTAATCATGCATGTTTTCAGAAAATAGAAAATAAGTATTTTTGGTTTTATAATGACTCATATGATACAGGAAAGCAGAAAACATACTAAAAATCCTTACACGCCAGCTGTACTGTGTGGACAGCAAATAAAATAATCGGTTGTACTGTGTGGACAACCAGCTGTACTGTGTGGACAGCAAAGAAAAAAAAAATATCAGCTGTACTGTGTGGACAGCAAAAAAAAAATATCAGTTGTACTGTGTGGACAGCAAAGAAAAATATCAGCTGTACTGTGTGGACAACAAAGAAAAAAATATGCGTGTAAGAGAGAATTATACTTTGTATAGTGACTGCAAGTACTATCATATGTAGTCTAGACCGGTCAATGAGAAAGAGAAAGAAATAAATTAGTAAATATTTTATGAAAGTCATTTGCATTAGAATTATGCATACAAGCCTGTGTGGCTGATAAAGAGCTGAGAAAGATGTACGATCAGAAAATAGAAATGTCATGACACTCATACATGCATAAATCATAACGAGTGAATCATATCTGTATAGTAAGGAAATGAATAAATGTGTGAAAGGAAAGAATTCTGATATGTGTTTAATGCGTGTCCGTGTCAATAATTTTATATATGAATAGCCCAGACACGCTGAATATGAAAGAGATTAATACTGGTATGAAATACTTTAAGTGTTTAGTATGATTTTCTTACTGAGTCATAGTCGTTCACTCCGTTTAATTTAATATTTTACAGGTAAAGAAATGCAGCATAGGTTCTCGGGGAGCACTAATGAGACATGAGGCTAAGGGAGGAAGGCACCATATTTTTATTGATATATATATGTTTTGATGTATATGTGAATATATGCCTATATATATATATATATATATATACACACTTGATGCAGATATTGGTAGATACGTATATATATATATACAGCTAGTTATGAAAATTGGTTATAAAGTTTCTGTGGGTGATAATTTTTATAATTGTTATTATTATGTATTTATTTTACTAATTGTGATTAAGTTGATGAAAATCCAGTCGATTGGTAGGACTGGTTTGTGTGAATTACAAATTGGGAGTGTTACAGGGCATAATTAAAAAGAGAAAAAAATTCCCCGGGCCCTCTAAAATAGGGGAACTCATGTCGTTTTTCTGTAACACACCCAATGGTTAAGAGAGGTTACAAAAAGTACTAGAAGAAGAGACAAAAACAAGATGAGTAGTTGCAATAGAAGCAACAAGAATTATATCGCCTGCGAATGAACAGAGATGAAAATGATAGTCTTGTTTAAAATCAAGTGATAAAACTTTGATTTTCTAGTACTATGATATTAACTAAGTATTATCCTATGTGGATTATGGACTCTGTAGCCACCGACCAAGTAGTTCATGATAGAAGATCTTTAGTAGATTTCTATCAAATTTTGAATAAAATGGATTGGATATATGTGGGCAACAACACAAGGGTTATAGTAAGAGGAATAGACACAAGCAAATAAGTTTTACAGATGATCGAATCCTATACGTACACAAAATCCATTATGCTCTTAATATTCAGCAAATCCTGGTCAAAGTACTTGTTCTTCTTAAACTATGATATAATTTGAATTTCTATAGATTTTGTTTGTTGGTTGAATGGTTATATGGTGTTTGTCACCTTACATTTTTTATGATGTTAAGTTTTTCATTATTTGCTTCTCCTATGTGTATGGATATGAATGCAAATATATGACATGTTACACTTGGGCATGTAAGCTAAGATGGGTTGAATAAATTGGCTTATGATATATAGAATTGTCCATATGTAAGCATTGCTTAATTAGAAAAACTTATAGAAAACCATTTGACAAAACTATATGAGTTTGACTTCCTTTGCAATCTATATACTTAGGTATATATATTTTCCTATGAATGTAAAGTTTGAGAATGTATCTCATTTTTTATTACTAATGATGATAACAATACTTGATTTGGTCTTGTCTACTTGATCTCCCATAAGTCAAAAATAATAGACTGCTTTAGACACTATATATAATTGAGGTTAAGAATCAATTAGACAAAATTGATAAGAGTTTTATGAACTCATCGAGATCCTGAGCATTTGTTCCAACAGTTCAAGGAACTGAGTAATGAAATAAATAGTATGGTAAATAGTAATTCCAAAACTTCGCAACAACCAGTGTAGTGAAGAAGAGTAATTGAACTCTATTGGAAATGGTTAAGTCAGTGAAAGCGCAAGCAAAACGTCAAGTCACTTTGTGATAATATGATATTTATTATTGCTTGAGAACTTAACCGATTGCCTACTAATCTAGTTGTTTCCACTCCCTATGAGTTATGGTCAGATAGAAAATCTGAGATAATTGATTGCAACCTCAGTGGTTAGCAATATCAATCCATAATTTTTCTCATAAGTTAGAGTGATTGGGATTGAGAAGAAATGAATGTATCTTTATCAAATATGTTGAGCACTCCAAAGGGTATGTGTTCATTAGGGAGGATTTTGTTGGAAGATTAACTGAACTTGTATTAGAGATATTACATTCATAGAGGATATTTTTCTTAATAGGGATGATATTGATAAAAGGTTTCATCTAAATGAGATGAAAAAAGAATGAAGATGGGTATATCTTAACGACCATTGGTTGAGTCCTAAGATATAAGACATATACTTGTTCTAGTTAGTGGGAGCAAATGCAATTGAGCTCCAGCCTATTTTGGATAGTGGGAGTAATGATCTTTAATTGTTTGCTTCATTCATCTCACCCTAGTAGGAGCATTGAGATTAAGCTTCAATTTATTTCGGATAGTGAGAACATTAATTCTCAATTGCATTGGAGTGGATGTCCAAAAGTATTCAAGTGACGTTTTTAAAGTGAAAACAAAGTTTTCATAACCACTCCCCAAGATAATAAAGAACCTGAAATAAATGTCTCATCCTTTGATAAGAAAATTTTGAAATGCATTTGAAGAAGAGATATGATACTAAGAAAACAAACCAATTCTAGTTTTTGGATGACTTATCGCCAGATCAAAAATTCATTGGGAATGAATAAGTTTCCTGAAAGTCGTAAGGCGGATGGCTCAATAAATATATATAATTTTGCTTAATAGCGAAAAACTATACCCAATGAGAAGGTATAGATTGTGTAAAAGGATATTTTCGTCATTTATAATATTTACTTCAATGTATTTGGTTCTAGTTATAATAATAACACATTTAAATTTAGAATTACACCAGAGGAATGTCAAGACAATTTTTCTTAATGGAAAACTTGACAAAGAAATCTGCATGAAATGGGATATAGATCTTATTGTTATAGGTCTGAAGCGCAGAATGTGCGAGCTTCAAAGACATTGAATGTCCTAAAACTGTCATCTAGATGCTGGTACTTAAACTTTAAAATGATTAATCAAAACCGTCATGTCTATGTGCAAAGTCTGATGACAAATTTGTAATTCTATCAATGTGTGTGATGATGTATAAATAGCTAGAAATGATTTGAAGTAAGTGATAATCATCAAAGGATGGTTGTCCATATCTTTGACTTGCAAGATGTAGGAAAACAGAATATATATTGTGAATTTACATTTAGAGGAATTGTTCAAAGAAACTTTTGACTCTGTCATAAGAGCGTAATATTCAAAAGATTCTAGAACAGTCCATTATGGTATATTGTGAACCTGTTGATATTCCTGTGACAAATGACGAATTATTGAGCCAAAAGAGATATGTCCCAAAACTTAAGATAGAAGCAGAGAAATGTCAAAGGTTACCTATTCAGATGCCATCAGATGTATTATATATGTTATAGTACATACATGCCCAGATATTTATTTTGTTATTGGGCTGGTTAGTCGATATAAGTAAATGTTGAAAAGAGCACTGAAAGGCTGTATGTAGAATTGTTGATATTTTTAAGGCTCTGTGGACGATTGATTATGTGATTAAGGATTGAACTTGCGTTTGATTGGCTATTGAGATGCCAGTTAGGGAAGTGTTTTTTAAACCAACGCAAATTATATAACGGTTAAGTTTTTCTTACTCCAAAAGGACCAATATCTTGGAGCGATAAGATACAGAGATGCGTAGCCGTATCCACATTGGAAGCCTAGTATATAGCCTGTTCAGTTAATGTGTAAGAAACTGTTTGGTTAAAAAGATTCTTTGTGAATCTGAGTAAACAGGACAATATTGTTTGTTGAAATGAAAGATCTTGAATTTTTATAAGATAATCAAACATATCGATACTAGACACAACGTAATAAGAGACTCAATTTCCAAGAGGGAAATGAACGTACAATATAATTCTACGCATTGTATAGTCACTGATCCTTTGACTGAGATTCTTCCAAGAAAAGTATATCTTGCACATGTTAAATTTCTTGGATTGCGTAGATAATGATTGATAAGTGTTGAGCTTATATATTGTACTGATGACACAACATCGAAAACCATGAATTTAAGTTCATTTTATGTTTTTGAACTTATGTCCCGAAATTCTTGGGTTTTCACTGCATACACATCGTTTTTAGCTCAACAAGATTGTAATGTCACACAAGTTAGAGATTGACTCCTCACACAAGCAATCGCCTTTGGCGCTAAGAAAGCGAGCAAAGATGAGACATTATTCTTGAGAATTGTGATGCTAAGAGAGCATACCAATGGGAGACAAATTTCTCAAGAAAAGATTTATTGAAATAAAAATGTCACCTTGATGATTGATCAAGATGAGGTCATAAATAGATACATTTGAAAATGACCGATTTGGATTCCCTACGTCCAAATAACTTGTGAATGTCAGATGTGAGTTCTTAATATAAATAAATACCTACAAGTGTGAAGATGATTAAGAACTCAGGTTAGACGCTCGGGGTAGCGACTGAACTAAGATCTGTACAGTGTTGTGAATGACATTTGAGAAAATACACACTGTAGCACATGATTCATACCATGTGTGCATAAGTAAGAGGACCAGTTAAAGTAGTGGAAGGATGAATCCCTGCTCCTTCACTATGTGAAACTTTATGAGAATTAACTCATGTTGGTACCCTTTGACTCTTTACTGTTGTTTGATATTTACTCTTAGTGTTACTGTCTTAACTTAGAACCTATGGCCACGCATGATTCGGTCTATGGAACATGACTAGAAAAACAGCTAAGTTTAAATTAAGAATTTCGAGTAGAAGAGGAAGACTTATATATATTGCGTGTGTCCATTAGCTAGTCGATCATGTCACTTATATGAAGATTGGACTTGATCATGGATACATAGGAAAATAACACAATGAAAAATGAGGGATTAAAGAGAGCTGGTGTTATCGAGTAAGTTTCGGGTGCTGCGAGTCTAACGCTTTATTTTTGTTTTATTCGGGTTGAAGCGACTATGCTATTCCTAACAGATGCATAGTATTTAGCTCTCAAGTGTAGGTTGCTCGCAAGGTCGCACGACACATTTACAAGTATGAAACGTACTGCTATATGAGATTTTTGTGGCTAAGCATTTGGTTTGGGTCTTCCATCATGTGTGAGTGGGAGATTTGGATCCAGGTCCACCCATGACGGGTCGACCCGACCCGATTTGATTAATTACCAAAGGGCAGTTATTAGCGGTTATTGGCGGTTATTATTGGCAGTTGGACTTTTATATAAAGTCTTAACTGCCTCCCAAAGCAAAGTGATAAGAATATGAGAAATGAGAGAGAATGCCATTTTTACAGTGAACTTTTCTCTCCTGCCAAAACCAGTGCACAGTAAATTAGTCTCCCAAATGGAAATCAGTACGTGGGCAAATGGCGTCGTGGAAATAGACTAACGTCAACACCTCACGTAGAATTCGATGACGCTTCATCGAAAACAGAAATGGGTATGCAAATTCGTATTTACAAATTTCACAGATTATGATCCTGGCATGTTTAATTGTTTCTAACAATTTTAAATGGACAAAATGGATAATGTGCCATGTCTAATAATATTAAGCGATAAATGACTAGTCATTAAGAGTGAACAACCATTCCAATGATTATTTGATTTTTGTTTTTTTAGTGACCGGAAAGTTAGGCAAGTAAACCCCATGAGATGCAATGACTAAACCCACAATAACTACATTAAATAAATCAAAATTTTGCTATGTTTTGACCATCTATTCAAGCTTAAGCTAGTTAGCCTAAGATTTTTTTATGCAAAGGATGCAGCTATCTGATTTGCATAACTCCACACCTAAAACTCAATAAACGCACACTCTAAAACTAATATTTGATATTTACAACCATAAAAGCGATAATTCTGGGAAGAAATAAGAATTTGTTATCAAATTCTTAAAGGGTTTATGGTGTGACTGAATGTAACATGTAAATTGGAGATATTATATTTTTAGGAATTAAAATGGCTGAAATATAATGTATATGATATGTTAGAATGGAATATTGTACATATATAAAGATAATTTAAGGGTTTTGCATGATTAATGATTATAGCAATAAAACATTGTGCACAACTTTATACATAAACAATGATGTGTCGTCATGTGATTTGATATTGTTTTATCTCTAATTTTAAAGTATGGAATCATATGATAACACATTGTTGTTTGTTCACATAACACTAGTTGTTAATATAATTGGTGTAGGGTTTATTTGATTATGATCTATTACTTGAATGCATATTTAGTGTTATATATAAGTTAGAAACCATAAGAAATAGATTGGTTTTGGCTTGGTGAGACATCCCAACAAAGATAGTTGAGAATATTTGCTCTATAAACGTAGGGATGATCATTTCAAGGACATGAATGGTTGTGTATTGATATAGATTAGGATTTCATTCACAAGCAAAAACTATATAAAGATCATGCATGATTTTCCATTGATTAGGAAGAGACGTCGATATGTGGGGGCGATCATAGAGAGGGCATGTGCAATTGTTTGTGACATATAGGATAAGATGCGATGAACATTCATGTAGAAGAAATAAATATACAACCGTTCATGTAAGAGAAAAAGCAAAAATACCCCTAGGGTGGTGAACGGTCATAAATGTGAAGTTGATGAGTTATTCATGATATAAGAATGAACGACCATTTAAGGACATGCATGGTCATACATATTGACTAAGACATGAACGATCATGAAGGAAGAGAAGAGTTATTCATGTTGTGTAAAAAGCATACACCTATTCACAGAGGATGAATAATCGTACAATAGACAAAAAGTGAATGAACACTCATTATAGATGAACAATTGTTTGTAAGGTTATCCCACTAGTTTTTAGGTAAGTTAAAGGCTACGTAGTAGTACCAAGACACGCCAAGGGTAAATTTATGATTAAGGGGCATGAATAGACATGAATTTTAAAGGATGAAAGCAAGATGTAAGCCTAAGTTATATGTTTAAGGGGCTCAAGTGCATGCACATGTTTTTCATGAAAAGATATCCCATAAGATGTTTTATGCATGAGACTAGTTTTCTAGTATCATATTTCCCTAGTATTAAAGTGTAAAGCCATGTTTTGGAACTTGATCCTATAATATACATGTGAGACTAGAGCTTCATAGTACATATGTGAGACTTGATCTTGTAGTACACATATGGACCTAGTATACCTAGAGTACATGTGTGGGGGACAAGTTTTGTAGTTTTCATAGTTTTCATGACACCAACGAAAACATATTTTTCTCATGATAGTTTTTATCAATATCTTTGCATAATGATTGTTATGAGGGAACACTCATGAGATTCTTCTTACACATGTCTGCAATAGGGCATAAACTATGTAAATAGTAGTCCAATAGATATGTGTAGGAAAAAAGAATTGTTTAGTTATGTTACTTACATGGTTAGAGTGTCATCAACTTAATCAACATAGAAAAAATGTTTTTAAAGCAAAATGGATTCACCACAACTTATTATGCATTACACAGAGTCATCATAGATTAAGGTCCAAAGGTGTGTATCTTAGATGTCTAAGAAAATGTTCTAAGGCATGTAAAGTCATCAAAGTTCAGGGACCAAGAGTGTTCCTAAGATGAATTGGTATAAATTAAGAATTCCAATCACGTAAGTTAGAGTTTGAAAGTGCACTTTAGATGACTAAGTTTGAGTGGAATATAAGTTATGAAATGGAAATGAATAATATAAAGGGATGTGTAGGATTAGTTTCTCCTACTCATGAGTCATTATTACTCACTTCTTTCTCTAGTCAACTACGCTGAGGCATGAGAGTATGGTAGTCAATTTATGATGTTGGTGTTTTATGTTATGATTTATAATTTGAGTATTATTTTATAGATTGTATAAATTGCACACTTGTGGTATTTTAGTTGAGGACATTTTTGACATTTTTATTGTTGAATGTACAAGAAGATTTTGGTGAATTTAAGAGAAGTTTTATTTCCACACAAATTTTAAGGTTAAATCATGCATATATGAAAATGAAAGTAACACTTATAGAGTAGTAATTTTGAAGATGAATGTTACACTCCTATTATCGGGATTTTTTTGTACTCATACTTGTATATGGCTTGCCGTCAATATAGAAATGTTTGCTTATTAATTAAACTAATCCCTCATACATTGTGTCCATAAGAATTTGTATTTCATTATGTATTTCCCTCCATACCAAATTAAAGTAATAGCAAAACTCAACATATTAATCGATGCCACAACAATATATAATTTCATAAGCAAATTATTGAACAACTAATTTAGTAATAAAAAACTCAATTGTTTCAAAAATTCCCATTTAACCTAAAATTTTCAACATTTTGCACATTCGACACATGATAAAAATATTAATTACCCAATCTATATAAAATATCCATTAAGCCCCATATGATAAAATGTTGATTAACGTCATATGATAAAATTTTATTAAACCCCTATACGGTAAAATGATGTCAGCCCCCAATTATTTTGCTAACTAAAATTATCATATTTCTATCATTCATAATTAAGAAATGTACTTCAGAGTAATAAAATCAATTCAAACACACCAAATAACAATACACAATCATTAAAATAAACTTTTTTAAAGATTTAGAGGCTGATTGTAATGTCGGTTGGCATGAAGGTCTTGAAAATTTGATGCATGCCCATACACACAAAAACATTTATCATGTCTTTAAAGATCAAACTGCACGATATGTTTTGACATTTTGCTTTCGTCTTTTACAAGTTGGAGAACCCTGCTTTCGTCTTTTACAACTGGATATTCATTCGTCCAATTCAAAACTCATTCAGGCACAATACTTTTGGGTGATGGAAATAGGCAAAAAAAATTGAAATTGTCTAAACCATAACAAATATCAATATCACGGTGAGATAAATGTTGATTGAAAACCAGATAAGGGACAAAAAGCTCCACCATATTGGTGTCAACAGAGGTACCTCAATTCAACCAAGAAAAGGACTTGCAGCCACCATTTTGTGTAGCTTTCATACCTGTCTCCAATTCTCTTCACCTATCGTTAGTTAGGAGCAGCCATCTCCCCACCTGATACCCTTAAGTTTTCTTTACGAACAGCTGGGATATCCCAACTTCCTACAACTTCATTTGACCAAAACCTCCCTTGAACGAACCATAAAGAGGTTGTGATCTTCTGAAACAGAAAATATCATCAATATGAATGATGGTAGGTTCAGCTGATTCACAGTTTTCTGATGTGTACTCAGATGCATGTAAGCTCCCATAAACTCTAACACTTAGTGTCTTCTTCTGAGGTGCACCAATTTTAACATATTCATTGAAAAAATCTATCAATTCTTCTTGTGTAAGCTGCCTTAAAGCTGCAGCCTGTTTCAGATTCAACAATAATTGTAAAAATCAACTATTTCATGAAATAACAAGTCCATGTCTATAGATGGAAAAAATATTTTTAAATTTTGCATGTTCTTCAAAATCAGAAAGAGTTCTAACAGTGCAGAGGCTACGTTCTTAAGGCCCCTCACTGCATTTTATTTCTCTAGGAAAAAAGAAAATAAATATCCAAAGATGAAGAATCTTATCTTGAATATGTGTAAATATATGAGATTCCTTTTCATACCTCAGCTTCCCTCCTATCAAATTTGAATGTCCCATCAGAAATCTCTCGCCAGTAGAATCCAGATTCTTCCCTTAGATTCTTGTGCTTCTCAAGTTTCATATCAATCAATGCATTCACGTTACTCTGCGTCACAATTGCTATGTTATCCTTATGGTGCCAAGCCGTTAAATCTCATGTATGGATCTAATGTAATTTACCAATTAAAATCATGTTACCCAATGACTTGATTGAATTTTCTATTTGTAAGAGATTTGAACTCTGGAACTAGCACCCCCCCACAAAAAGAAAAGTAAAAAAGCATAAAAACCTACCAATGTTTTCGTAAAGAATAAATAATTTAAATTCTTCCATTGTGATCATAGAAACATTCTCATCACCAGAACACCAAGAAAGAAGTTAACTAGAAGTGTTATCTCACCTTGAATTGTTCACTAGTTATCTCATAAAGTTTACTTTCAAACATCTTGAGGAATGATTCAACTCTTGTATCAATACATTTTGGACCCTGTGAAAAAATTAACAAACAACTTGAGGCACTGACGCAGTGCTGAAAATTACAAGTGGAAAACTACGCCATATACCTTCACTGAAGATTGGATGATGAACTGCAGCCCACGGATACCAGAATCATTCCTACATCAAAAGAGATAATTAAAATTAAGTTAAAATGCAAATATTCCAAGTGCAATGTTGAACCAGAAACTATATGTTCTTTCTTTGTACCTCTGCATAAGCACAGTAATGTACCCAAGTTGCTCCACTGATCTAAGCTGGTGGAATGCTGCTTGTTTTGCAATGAGAGCAAAAAGTTGAAGTTTTACATTCATTTGGAAATTATCTTGATGGACCTGAAATATTGACAGGACCTGATGTCAGAATTGCAATAAACCTCCAACAAAGAAAATTCATCCAGTTGAATCAACAATGTAGAAAATGTCATATAGACATCATTAGTACTTTCAAGTTTCAACCCACAAAGCTTTGAGAATCATATTTAAGTATCATTTTTTTCACTTAACATATTAAATTTAAATTAGTACATTCAAGTTTCAACCCACAAAGCTTTGAGAATCATATTTAAGTATATCATTTTTTTTTCACAACACATTAAATTTAAATTAGTACTTTCTCAAAACACACAACCTTTTGTCTCTTCAATGATACAAAGGGTCAGGATGCATATATATGATTTTGTTGGATGGATAAATTTATTGCTCAATACCTTCGAAGATCAAAGGTCACAAAGCATTGTAACCTCCAAGTCTGGTCATGTGTCCAGGATTAGAAACAATGCTTAAATGCAGCATATAAATTTACAAAATAATGAACCAATTCATTTTCTTCAGAGCTTAATTTAAGAACCTCATTGGCATGCAATGAAGTAAGAAACATTGCCGCTGTTGATTTGCAATTTGCATAAAATAACAAAATTTACCTATCACATTTTATTCTATCTTTGTATGACCTAAGCTGAATAACTTAGTTATAAAGCACAGTACACGGGAACGCCAGTTGTGGTTACAAATCTGGGCCTTGATAAAAGCAATAATCTATATCAACATGTTTCAAAGAAGTTGAAATTTCTTTAAGATTGTAAATTGTAGAAACACGATGCTACAAACTAGGGGAAAGACATTAAGTAGCATTAGCTGAAGAAATTGACTATCAACTATGGGGAAAATAATCTTTAAAAGACGGTTCATGATCATGTAATGGATTTTCTATTCACAAGGTTGTGACACTTTATAGCTCTGAAAATTTTGTATTGAGTTGGAGATATTTAATCCATCTATCAAAGAACCTTTTGGCTTGAACTTTCTTCCATATGTTGCTTTAGATTTTCAGTACTTTATCAAACAGTTCTACATTACAAACTTCTTTGCTATTGAAACTAAGATATATAGCACGTGCTTATAACCAAATAAAGGTAGAAAAAAACAAAAATGGTTACTTGTGACGCTTTTTCTACAGCTTCCCTTTTAGATTATAATAAATGTGCCAAAAGGGTGAGTATAAATGTAAACAGTAAGTTGAGATGGAGTGTTAGACTAATGAATTTTCAAATGAAATTAATCTAAGAGTGTGTAGAAGCCAACTGAAATACGAAAAACAAAATTAAACCTAAATTGTTTATTTGACACAGAGCTAACTTTTGAACCAGTGGGAAGGCTGAATAATTCTCTGTCAAAGGGAGACAAGGAAAAGGCCCTAAAAGAACATGTTTAATACTGGAAATGACAAACTATCCAAAATATATGATCCTAAAAGGAACCCACATTAGCCAAAAAGATATACAGAAATAACAAAATCATAATCCTTTTGTTTTGTATTATTTTTTTTTTTTGGGGGGTGGAATAAAACCTCCAACATCCAAACATGTCATAGCATGATGAATAAAGAATATTAATGTTCATTCAAATAGAGAGAAATAAAGAATATGTTAGAATATAAATGATCCTAAATAGCAATCAGGAGCCAAATCTGACCAAAAAATCTTGCCCTCTATCCTAATAGCATGTTCAGATCTTCTAAGCGTCAGAATAAATTCATTTGAAGGTAACAACTACTAACCTTGACAAGAAGTCACTATATTTTATTTTTATAACCAATAAAACTATGTTTACACACTTTTTACACAAATGGATACAGACATGATGTGTCATTATGTAATTGAGTGATTTTAAATTAATGATAAAGTAATACTCAATCACATGATAACATATCATATCTATACTCATTTGTATACGCAAAAGTATGTACACATAATGTTACTCTTATATAACAAGTGTATTGAAAACTATTCCACAATGAGATCTCCCCGTTCTTTTCATAAACGCTAGTACCTGAATATAGTGGACTAGGCAAGAATTCTCATCATTTGAGTTCAAGCCATGCTTGGAGTACACATAACTGTTCCCCCTATCAAGCTTAACAATTCGATTTGTCAAATGTTGGGATGGGAACAAAGGTTGGCATATTGGGTTTGAACCATTAAAGAAAACATCTTCAATGTGCTTGATCATTGATCCTGCTTCATTTGATTCAATGTTTCCTAAAAAAAGATAGAAAATATTAGACGATGATTAGAAACCACAAAACAAAGACTGACATGAATTTAAAATAATTAAGCACAAGAACCTGCTATGTAACACTCTAAGAGGGCCCTGGAGAGCATCATGGGAGCAAATTTAGCAAGATCTTCAGCTTCAAGATGAGGAAGAACTTCAAGTTCTTCCATCCAAGGCCACGTCTGATCCTGTAGGATTAGCGAGCAGTAGTACATAGCCTGCTGATATGGTTGTTGAAACTTGAAATTTTGATATTCCTTTGTCACCAATTCCTGACAGAAAGGTAATAATAGGCGCACTAGAAACATTATACTTGCATAACTGCTCTGGTTAATAAATGATGTTCCTAGATTATATGCTCTAATAAGAACCTACGAGATCAGTCAAGGCAGAGAAACAAACTGGAGTAAGGAATCCAGGAAGGTCTCATTGATGTCAATGATGAACAGATATATAAGAACTATAAGCTCAGCCTCAAGGAATGAAGGTGTCTCCTGGAAAGCATGATTACAATATATAGCCAGGGACTAAATATTGAAAGGAAAAAAAATAAGTCCTCTAAGAATTCAACCCATTAAGTAATCCACAGGGGCCAGTTTGTTGGCTACCTGTGACAAGATCATAAATGAACATACAACCAGAGGCCTGATAATTTGTGGGACAGAGCAATCATAGTCCTGGATGAACTTTGAATAAATAGAACAAAGTTTGCTTGTAATAGCATATGAAATTTATGCAAAAGTGTAGTCCATATAATCAGAATAAAGAAGTGAAAAATAAAGATAAAATTACACATTCTTGCCATAAGACACGCAATTCATTAACAGCTCAATATAACAAAAGCAAACTATACTTTGGAACAACACAACAGCACAAAATAATTTCACAACCATTCAGCTGTCATTACCTTAATAATTCAACCAGAGCACTAATAACCATCACAACACAACAGCAAAAATAATTTCACAACACAGCAGTACTTAATAAATTAACGCTCAACATTATAAATGTAACATAGTTTGATCATAATAACCATCAGTCATTACCTTAACAACAGAGAATCTGTCAGGTTTCACCTTAAATTCTGCAATTTTTTGAATAACAGTTTCCAGTAAGATCCTCAATTTGTGGTTATACCCGACCAGAGTCACCTGATGAAGCAACAACAATTTATGACATGAAAACAGATGTGTCCCACAAAGAGTTTCAAATATGCAATAACAATTTTACCACAGATATTAATGAGCCTAGGAAACAATTAGAAAAGGTTAAATGCCAAAAGCAAAATATAGGGAAAAAAAAAAAAACAACCAAAGACAAAATTCATCGAAGTTGCATCTATGCAATTCAACAAAGTTTCAAAAAATGGTACAAATTGACTAAATAAATAACAATTTACAGTCGTGCATAATAACAGTGTCACATCCTCCCTTGGAATGTCCAAGGATAAACTCCCCAGTTGTGCCATAAGAACAGAAAATTCAGAAGTTCCTATATTGTTCAATTCCTCAAAAATTCAATGTTCCACCCAGGGGAATAAATGAAAATTACACCTTATGCTTGATCAAAATGAAATCAATAAATAAACAGTGTTTTATACAAGCTGTAAAGTAATGAGTGCTTGATGCATTACTGACGTTGGTCAAAAAGACATCTAGATCATTTCTGAGGACTTAGCTTAGGTTGGAACAGCTGTACGCAATGGCCTCTTTATTGAAAATAGTAACATGTGTAAATGTATCGACTTTACAATAAAAATGCAAGTCTGAACTGTTTTATGCAACAAATCTTTGTTACCCAAAAAAAACAATTTTTCTTTGATTCCTATCAAAAAGAACAAAAGAAGGATCATGCAAGAAGGCGCATTTTAACTAGAAAGCTGCAACTTAAGCTTTCTAAGGCCTTTTTTGTGCTTTTTTTTTTTAGGAACTCCAAACAACCCCTGCCATAGCACCAAGTGACAATTCAGCCTAAAGAGTTCCTTGAATTCATAAATCTCACACATAAATCCCATCCAAATGAAACCACATATTGACACTTCCTTGAAATCATAACTCAATCACCCAGTTCTTTACTGACAGATTTTCTTCAAGACAAGGAAAATAGGAATCAGAACCTCTTGAGAGCAAAAAAATTCCTTATAAACACAATTATCTTAAAATATCTATTTAATTTAATCATATGATTATCTGCACAGTAAGAACCTCAGAGAGTAAACTGGTATTTAAATTGCAATTATCCAATAGTTAAATAGAAATTTGATAAACCATCTAATGTTAAACATTAGACACATTAAGTTGCATTCCCCTACAACTGTATATACACAAGTATTGAGAAAGAGTGGACAGAGTGTCACATCCTCAAAAGTCTGATATAACAAGTCTTTCAAGACTTACTGCATCATAAAACAACTACCAAGCTAACAAGTCTTGCACAAATTTTATATAGCACCATCATTGGTGCTATACATATTCTCAAAATGGAAATCTTATGATTTTTGTACATGTATTGATTTTTGGCGGACACAAGTGTCATCCATAGGAGTTCGATGAACCAAATTTACAATACAAACGTATAGAAAATAAAAGCTCTCTGAGACTGCTTCAACTGATCTGTTTTCTTCATTGTACATTAGATCTTATTACTTCCCCAGCAGCTTAAGGAACAACAACTGATCAAAAATTTTGAGATTCTGTTTCACAAATTACCCACCCATGGATGACATGATCAAAAGATTAGTCAGAGCACCGTGGCATAACTACTTTCAAAAATTTTTCACTTCAAATGAAATGTAATATGTTTCATCAATTTTTCTTGACCTATATTTATCTCCAGAGGAAAATAAAATTTCAAAAAACCATTGCAAGGTCAAGTAAAAGAGATCAAAAGGGAGTTTACTACCTTTTACTAATATATAAATCAAGAAATTGTACATAAAATCAAAGGGAGTCACAAAAGTTGAAGCAAAGTAAAGATAATACCTGAAAACCATGATCTGTGTGGTGTATGCTGTAATAAAGACCAGCAACCTGAGCGTAGTAAGCTGAAATTTACAAGATATGGGTTAAGCAATATATGCACTCAAACTCACTACAAATAGAAATTGATGACAGAAGCTCAAGTAGGAAAAACATCATCAAAGTGCAGATTTATGGACTAGAATGTATAACTATGCAGTACTCTTCTGTCATTCATCTATGGTCAAATAGAGAAGATATTCAATGGTCATTCATCTAATCCTACTTCAACATCCTAGCACATTCATTCAACATCTTACCATATTCATTCAAATAGTCCATTAGCAACCGAGTAAAAATATCAGTCAGAACTTCGGCTTCAGGAGAACTGCTAGAGTAGGGGCAGTTGAAGTATATCCTAACAAATGCCTTGGGAGAGGAGAACATTGTGTCAGGCTTGTACCATAATCTTGAAAATGATGACGTTCTTAACAAAACTGGAAATTTGGCCTGTTACAATGATCATTCAAATCAGAACAATTACTTCAGAGAATAGTAGATTTAAAAAAAAAAACTAACCTTATCTTGTGATTCCTTAAGCGACAAGTCAGTGGGGATGAAGATATTAGGTGCTGGCAGATCAAGATCTTCATTAGGAGCAGACAATATCCATTCCTACAATCAAGTAAGGCTTTTAATAGTCATTAATTTCTTTCTGTTCAACCCCAAAAAAGAGCAACCCCAAAAAAAATTTTGGGGTTACCCTGCAGCCTCACCCTCAACATCATTTCTTTTCTAATGCTTGGCTTCAAGGCTAATTGCCACTGTTGCATTTAGTGTCACTAATACATTGAAACTTATCACAGGCAACATCAAACAACAAACCTGAATCACAGAGTCATTGATTTTCTCAACAGAATATGCTGTGCCATACCATGGCTCAACCATGTCAGTGTGTCCTTCAAATTTCTTTGACTCCCAAAAAATTCTGAGAACAGAAAGCTTATTAGAAAACTATCACCTGTCAATCACATGCTCCAAATTTGATTGCAAGATAGAGAATTGAACAGTACAATAGATAATAAGATATAATAACATTTCTAAACATGAAAACCAACTGCCAAGATGGAAAGAGGAATGAGTCCAGATGGTAAAAAGCAAATTCTGCACCAATAAATCTGACCCTTCAGTAAAGCTAAAATCTTAAGCTCTTTTACTTATTTTCTAAAAGTATGACAGCTTACAAAAGATGTGGAAAGCAATTAATTAAACATGTATCTGCAAAGAAGTAAAAGAAGACGATAAGACATTATTTTAATAAATTCATGTCAGAAGCTTCAAGCCAGTATAAAATTCCAATCATATACAACATAGGACATTGGGACTTACTTTGGTAGTAAAAATGAATGAGATAAAAAACCTATCATCTTGTCAGAATATTTTCAAATAACAAATGCTTCATTAAAAGTGAATGCCTCACAATTCTACACCCACTGAAAACCCTTGCAAGTGACTTGAAGACTAGATACTAGTAGGTTCTGGTATCACAAGATTTCTTAGGTTACACCAACAAAGCCATAAGAAGGTGAAGGACAACACAGTGAACCGAAATAATTGAAAGTCAATGAAATATTCACACCTAGGACAATATTTTACAATGCCCGCAACATTTTATTCAAAAAAAGGAAGAACGAACCAAATTTGAAATTTAAAAAAAAGGAAGCACAGAGAAAGAAGATTTGAAAGTCAACCAAATTTTCACAATGGCATGTGGAAATTTAGGCTATACGCTAATTAAATTCTTTTTATTTACATAATAAAATTTGAGGGAAATATTATATGATGTTTAATTTATAGAAAAACACAATGTTTGAGTAGAAGATTGGATGTTTCATGTCCATTATCATAGAAGAAGAAGAAATAGAAGCGATAAAGGCCACCCTACCCATTTTCCTATTCAATATAGTTTAGAAAAAGAACTACTGAGGGTGGTTGGAATCCTATATCAACTTAGTGAATCGATATCTTCCTTGGATTTGCATGGATTTTCATCATATAAAGGGGAATTACTTGGTTCTCGTACACAGCCAAGGTAGAAGAAAAAAAGGGAGAAGCACTGGATAAATTAGGAAAACTAAGTATTTCCCCTATTTGTTTAAAAAAAACCTTAGATTTTGTAACCAAGAAGAAAAAGTAATATTGGATTTTGAATGTCAGGAATGAAATCAGAGGTATTCAAATGTAATCCTCCAAGAATTATGTATTTTCTATAACAACAATTACATTATATAATTGATGGACCAAACGGGAAATAAATCATCCTAGGCATTATTCTAGGAAAATAACAATTAATCCTATCAAAGCTTTATCCTGGGCACAATTCTTGGAAAATAACAATTACTCCTACCAAAACTTTTGGAAATAATAAAAAATAAATGTAAAGGATAGAAACAACCAAGCTAGAAAAGTTTGACTTGAATCTGAATCCTTTAACTTCAAGAATTCTTGTCAACTTTCCAACAACAACCACACTAGAAAGTTTGATTTGAATCCCTTAACTGTAGGAATCCTTGTCAACTTTCCAACACTTCCCCTCAAGTTGGTGAATGCATATCAACCATTCCTCGCTTGCATACATTTGACTCAAACCCGAACTTAAGCAAGGCTTTCGTGAGGACGTTTGCTTCTTGTAGCTTTATCAACACACAAATCAAGTTGATTTTTCCACTATCGATCTCAGATTTGATGAAGTTTCTATCAATCCATACATACTTCATCCAGTCGTGTTGTATAGGGTTGTAAACAAATGCAATGCCTAATTTATTGCCACTATACAACTTCATAGGATTCTGTAGTGAAATATTTAGATCTGATAGAAATCAATCTAGCCAAATCAATTTGCAAATACCTTATGCAATAGCCCTGTATTCTACTTCACCACTACTCCTTGCTACAACTGTTTGTTTCTTGCTTCTTCATGTAACAATGTTTCCCCACAGCTTGGTACAATAACCTGTGGTTGACTTTGTATCCTCAACTGAATCAACATTTGCAAATCCATCGACTTCTCGATTGTCATTCCTCCAAAACAGTAGACCTTTGCCAGGAGTTCCTTTCAAATACCTAAAAATTTGATCAACAGCAACTTGGTGTCTTTTTGCAGGAGCATAAATGAACTGACTGACAACACTAACACTATAGGCAATGTCAAGCCTAGTAAGTGATATCCTCCTTTGTTCACTAAAGGATCATCTTCAAAGATCTTATGCTTCCAATTTTTTTCCAATGGTGTACTAGCTGACCGACATCCAAGTTTTCCAATTTCCTTAAACAAATCCACGTATTTCCTTTGGGAAATTGAAAATGTCAGTCTTACTTCCAGCTATTTCCATCCCAAGAAAATACTTAAGCTTCCCTAGTTCTTTGACCTCGAATTTAGACTATAGTAAACTAAACAAAGTATGATCAACTTGCCTTTGCTTGTAGCCAAATTTCTTCATGGTTGTACTAAATCAAGTAAACCAAGCTTTGAGACACTGTTTTAAGTTGTATAGAGACTTCTTCAGCTTACACACTGATCCTTTTTTTCTTTATCTTCGAATCTAGAAGGCAACTTCATGTATACTTCTTCTTCAAGAGTTTCATTCAAGAATGCGTTTGATACATCCATTTGATGCAACTCCCAATCTAAACTAGCTACCATAGATAAGAGAACCTATATAGAATTCAACTTTTCCACAGGTGCAAAAGTTTCTTTATAGTTAAGGCCATAGATTTGTGTGTACCTTTGAGCAACTAAACGTGTCTTGTCTCTCTCTATTTTTCCATCTAAGCCTACCTTCACAGTAAAAATCCACTTGCAATCCACTAACTTCTTTCCTTTAGGAATGTCAACAATATCCCATGTGTCAATGTCGTTCAAGGCCTTCATTTCTTCCATGATTGTCGCTCTCCATCTTGAATCTTTCAAGGCATCACACACATTTGTAGGCACTTCCATAACATCAAGTTGAGACACAAAAGCCCTATAGGTGTTAGACTGTCGCTCTCCATCTTGAAATTGAATGTTGAGTACAAGATCTTAACCCTTTTCTAATAGCAATGGGAACATCAAGATCATCTATCGTACCAGTACCTCTCTATGGAACTTGTGGTATTGGATCCACCTTAGATTCTGATGTTTGGTTTTGTTGAACAACTCAAGGTCTCCTTGAGTAAACACATAGTTCACTCTAATGTTGGGCTAGTTCTCCCCCTTGACCTATGTCACCTATGGACTTGATGTGTTTTGTGAAGGAGTTAGAGATGACACAGACAATGGGTATGTTGGTAAAGAAATAGGGCAAGAGATAGAAGGATTCCAATGGTTTTCTTCATTGGAATTTTCCCCCTAAAAAGAAGCATGGGAATAGAATGGTCGATCTTCAAGGAAGGTGACATCATAGGAAACATAAAATTTCTTTAAGAATGGATTGTAACATTTATAGTCTTTTTGAGTAAGAGAGTAACCCACGAAGATACACTTTACGACTTTGGGATCTAGTTTTCCTCGAGCAGGATTGGTTTTGTGAATAAATGCAGAACACCAAAAAACCCTAAGAGAGAGAGATTGGAGTTAGGGCTGGATTCGAACCGAACCGAGCCAAGCCGAGCCGAGCCGAGCTCGTAGCTAGCTCGAGCTCGGCTCGGTTCATATATGGGCGGCTCGAGTTCGATTTGGCTCGGCTCGACTCGTTTTTCGTTATCAAAACGACATCCTTTTTAATATATATTGATCAAAACAACGTCATTTTGTATAAAAATTTTTTTTTAAAAATCTAACGAACCAGCTCGAGCTTGGCTTGAGCGAGCCGAGCTCGCTCGAGTCCAACACTAATTGGAGTAGATGGACATAGGGAAAAAGTTTTTGGAGACAACTAATTGGAGTACAAAAATTTTGATATTTGGATGGAAGCCTGCAGATTAGATAAGAAGTAGTTAACACAGACTCACCCTAATAGCGATGATGTACATGGCTAGCAAACATGAAGGGACCAAACCATTTCCAAAAGATGACAATCAACTCCATTTTGTTGATGAGTATAAGCAGATGAACTTTGATGAAAGATGTCATTATCAATGAGGTAATCTTTTAGATCATGAGCAAAATATTCCCTTTTATTATCTATGTGGAGCATATGAATAGTAGATTGAAACACAATTTTTATCATTTTATGAAATTATTGGAACACACAATTTACATTAGTTTTTTTTTTTTTAAGAGATAGACCTAACAGGCATGTGTGATCATCTATGAATATGATGAACCATCTTATACGAGTTAGATCTACAACTCGAGCTAGTCCCTAAATATCAATGTGAACAAGATGAAAAGGTTTGGAAGGTTTATAACTATGAACTAGATAATTTTGTTCATTGTGCAAGTATACATGATTCACAAGAAGAAACATCTTTATTGATAAATAACTTTGGGTACAAATGCTTCAAATAATGAAAACTAGGATGACCAAAATGTTTATACCAAAGACATCAAAATTAGACGAAATAGACAAAGAAAAAGATGTAGGTGTTGTTGGTGCTAGAGAAGTACCAGTGAGATGGTAGAGACCATGTTATTCTTCAGCATTCCCAATCATTTTCCCTCAAGACAGTTCTTGAAAAATACAACGATCACAGAAAAAAGTTATTGTACAATTTTGATCTTCAGTTAACTTACTAATAAAAAGGGATTGTATCTTAAACTGGGAACATGAAGAACCGATACCAATTCTAGCAACTCTAGACAAACTCCCATCAGCCACCGTGACTTTCATATCATCAACACACTTTTGATACTCGAAAAACTATTACATGACCCTGTCATATGATCCAATGTCCTAGTATCAATGATCCACCCATCAAAAATATCCTTTTGAGACAATAAGGATGATGAGATGATACCTCGTTGAGCAATAACAACAGTAGACGTTAAGGCTAAAGGTTCAACGGTCCTTGGTGGGTTGAGGAGAGTCCTCAAAATCTTCATTTGTTCAAGAGTAAATGCAGGTGTGCTTGCTTTCTTGGTCTCAACAGTAGCTTCGGCCACATGTGCAATTGAGATGTTTTTTCTCTGGCTTCGTGGTTTCCAATCTGGAGGCTTGTCATGTATGTCCTAACAAATCTCCTTGGTATGGTACAATTTTTTGCAATGTTCACACCATAACCAATTTTCCTTTGGCCGAACTTTGTGGTTGTTCTTCTAGAATTGCATTGGAGGAGGTATTCAATATAAATTTGTTCTAGCTTTCCTCTCGTCGGACTTCTGCAAAGGTTTCACATAGTGATGGCAAGAGCTTGGCTTTGAGAATATGGCCTCAGACTTCATCCAAGTTTTTGTTTAGTCCTTGAAGAAAATCAACAACTCGGTCTTTCTCAAGTACTTGATGGTAGAGTACTCCATCATCTAGACATTTCCATAAATTGTGTAAAACAAGTCTATCCCTTGCAGTTCATTTAATCTATTATAGTACTTTGTGACACATTTGGTTCCTTGTGTTTCAAAGGGTAGATCAAATTTTGAAACACTGAGATATGAATACATCTCTTAGATAGCCTTTTGTATCTCGTGTCGTTTTGTCAAACAAATACGTGCGTCCGATCTATGGCTCCATGGAGTTGACTAACCAAGCCATGTGACACAGGACAAAGGCTGATGGGGTTATAATATCATTCATAAGAACGTTTAAAATTGATATCGTTCAACAGACGCAAAGGAATAAACAAGAATTCAATGCAATTTGCAAAACAATTCTTTAAAAAACAAAACTCAAACTGAATTTTATTAATAATTTGATAAATTGATTTTTTTTAATGATAAGACTCATGTCTTTATATAAACTTATTTTCTTAACTAGACTAAGAAAACTTATTGATATTAGTTTAATTGGAATTAATAATATCAATTAATTCCAAATTTTAAGAAACTATGACTCTTAAGAAATAATATTAAAAGACTCATAACTAAAATTGAGTTTTCCTAAACAAATATTTTTAAAAACTCTTTATTATATATTTAATAACTTTCTAAACTCAAATTACGACTCTTTAAGGACTAAATAATTAAACCCAAAATAATAGGAAATTGACTTTAAATTAAAGACTCAATAATATTAGGAAAGTTTAATTGAATTAAACTCCCTATAACTAAGAAACATGCCACCTCATGCTACATAAGCAAGCCACATAGCTTTGTCATGTCATTCTTTATTGTCACATCATCCATTCATCCTCTCTTTTGTCTTTGACTCGTTTCTTTAATGTTCTCATTCACTTTTTCCACCCAACCTCCCTCTTTCCTCCGATCTTTTGTCGATCTCTTTTCCCTCCATAATTTAATCTTATTTTTTTTCATGATTGGAATGCCTTGGTCCCCCATCACCATGATGATGGAATTTTTTGCTTCCCAAGTTCTAAAATTTGCATCGCCCTTTGGTGGAGTAGTGACTTCTCCAATGAGATAACCTATCTTTCCTTTCCCTCATACAACCAACAACACAGATTGAAACCACTTGAAGAAATTTGACCCATTCAATTTGTGTTAGCTAATTTGTAGTGAGTGATTGATCTCCGCCAAAGAGAAGGGGGTGATGTTGGGTATCAAAGAAACATTGGATGACTCCTTTGTTAAAAAGGGTTGGCTGGACATGATGACAATGAACGAAACTTAAATGAAGGAGAATCATGGAGAAGAACAAAGATTTTTTTTTTTTTTATGATCTCATGCTAGGAGGAGAGACAAGCTTTGATACCACAAAATCAAAACAAACTGAAAACTAAAACATTAGAAAAGAATAAAAGAAATATTTAAATGAAGTTTGGATAAGTTCTACCCAGTCACCAGCACCAGGACCAAAGAAAAACAAGAAAGAAATTGAGAATAGTAAAATCAAAGCATAATTAAGAGAAAGCAAAATGTAATGATGCAAAGTAGATAGTGTCCTTTCCATGTACCCACTCAAAATTCTCTAGCACTTACTAACTTACCGAACTTTATTTGGAGAAAGCTCATTCAATATCTTTTCAATGGTCTCTGGACAGAAATGTGAAGGCAAGGATGATCCCACTAACCAATCTTTTGGGGGATATATCTGAAAATAATTTCAATGGATCAATTTCAGAAACAAAAAAAAGGGCAGTAGTTATGATTCATTTCCAATGAACAAAGAACTATAAAATAATCATATTAATCAGCTAAACTTCATGATTTGTAAGCCATGAAATGTTTATCCCAGAAATAGGAAAAATATAACTACAGCCAAATATTCAGACATTCTATAATAGTAGTTCAAGGACCAATAATAAATTATAAAAGCAGTGAAGAAACTACATATACAAAGCCCATTTTCCCAGAATATAGCAAAAGAAAATAAAATTTACCTACCTTATCACTAATTCAAGATTATATAAAAGACATATAGTAAGAATTAAAAATTTTATACCCCAGGCAAAGGAATGAAAAAAATAAATCTCTAAATTCTTACAAAAGATAAAAAAAGAAAAACTTTGGAGCAAAAGAAGATCTAGAATAATTTTTAGTCATTTACTGATTGAAAATATGATGCCAACACCACTTTTCATTTATTCAAACATAAATTAAAGGTGTTTCTTGCATGTTAACTGATCTTGTCCATAACTGTGGTGATTCAGACTATGACAATCCAGTTTTTTCTTTTTTTGGCATTTTCAAAACAAAAAGAAAACCCTTTAATAGAGCAATTTCTGCAACTAATTATTTCAACTAAACCTATAAAAAAAATGGTCAAATTATAAGGAAAGAAAGAAAGAAAGAAATTATTTATAAATGCTGAAGGGAAACTTTATAAAGGTAGAACCTTTCAGATACCTGCATATTAGAAGCAATATTAACCACATAGTCACTTGGGGGGATTTTATCCTGATAATGAAATGTTGTCTCGGAAACAGCTGAAAGCTTCATAAAAATAAATAAAATGTCTGAAAGTTGAAAAACCAGGAAGGCAACATATAGAAATATAGATTATATTAATGTAATAGGATATACCAGAATTCATCAAGCTAAACAATATCTTGGCAACACTAAACAAATTTTGTGGGAAAACAGCAAGACATTTTAGTGCACAATGTGCAAGATTTAATAGAATTCCCGAAGTATTTTGACTCATTACTGACAGCTCCAACAAATAAGTTCATAGCAACTTCATTTTTCCTTCATTGGCATCTTTTGTCAAGATTTGAAGAATTCACTAATACAACTCCGATTGGCATTAATAATTTGGAATGTTTTAACTCAACTTTCTTAGCATTGCATATCATTTTTGGGCATGTTACATTGTTGTTTTTCCCATTATAGGCGAGTAAATCCTATAGATTGTTGGTAGCTACAGACACAGTCATACCTTTGGAATTCTAACATTTTGTTTCTGAAAACAAGGGATACAAAAAATTTTATGAAAACACTTTTAACAGAAATAAGTTATAAATTTTCCCAAAAAAACAATTAAGGGCCATGTTCACAGTGTTCCATTATTTTTAATTCGAAAACAATTTGTGAATATTATATCAAACAGATTATCAAATATTAAAAATATTAAGACACAACCCACAAATTTGAATAGGTATTTAATTTTAGAAAAATATTTTTCTATCATAAATCAGACACACCCTAACTATTGACAATATATAAGAATTTAAGTAAAGAAAAAAATACTATTCCCCATATGAACTGTTGGTCATAAAGTTATAGAACCACTCAAAAATCAGACCAACCTAACTCCAAAGAATCTATGTAGATGAAATCAATGACAAATTAATTATCCTGGTAGCTAAGCTTTTCTTTCAAGGTGTTCAATGTAGATAATGAACTATAAAAATGACAGAAATACCTCATCAAATATCCATTTGCAAGCACCAGACTTTTGTAAGAGGTTAATGTACCTAAATAACAACCCCACTATATTCTGCATGTGCTCTGTAATTCATAAAGGAAATGTGAATTCTTAGTCCAGAAATCTAGAAGCTGTGGACATGACATCCTCTTATCAGGACAATATTATCAAATCAGAAAATAACTCAATATCAAGTAAAATCTACAAGTTACTTACCATGACCAGCATCAGTTAGTTCAATTACAACATCAAAGAATGAATATTCTGAAGTCCAATCCCCTTCACCTGCAAATAATCCTGTAGCCCATCCTGAAAATATTGGAATGAAAGCAAACACCATCAATTCGCCTAGCAAAGATTAAAAGTTGAGTGCTGGTAAGAAAATGACAGCACAGGTAAAAAATTTTTACTATTTTAGCCAAGTGAAACCAATCAAAAGGGTATCACTTTATTGTTGTTACTGTTGTTGTTCTTATTATTATTATTACTTTGCAAGAAGCTTTTAGGATTATTATTATCTTCTACCACATAAGAAATAGCCTTTATCTCATTGTGTTTAACTTTCTCTCAACCTCATTAGAAGTTATCTAGGCAAAAGTATCCTATTCAAAGTAGCGTTACTCTACTATAGTTACATGGCCTTGCAATATTTGGGGACACAGCTGTTACCTTAATAATAAGTATATCCTCATAATTGAGTTCTTTTTCATTGCTAATGTATTCTTAGTACTTATAAAAGCCAGCTCATATTATTCTCATAAAAATAAAGTTTCCCAAAGAGATGTGCATGGTCTGGTTTTAGGCAGTTTAAGAAATTTTTAAAACCAAACCAAACTAAATTAAAAAAATACAGTTTGAACCAACTTAATAAATAATATTGAATTATAGTTCTCTAGGAGAGAAATAAATAGGCAAAATAAACATGAAATATATATATGATAAACCTGTAAAAAAAAATGATGAGATAAATATAAAAGACAAGTGATATAAACCCCTAATTTATTGTATTATGAGTAATTCTTTGTAGGTGTAATTGTTATTTTTAAAACTATTGAAAAACATTAAAATTCAAAAAAATTCAAAAATATCTCTAAATTTCTTCAAATTTTCAAAATCCCCTTGAAAAAAAAATTAACATGCCTAAAATTTCCAAAAATTACAAATATCTCCTAAATATACAATTATATGTCATTCACACCCCTAATTATAATTGTACTTGCAAATGTTTTTCTATTTTTAATCAAACCGTTTTAAAAATCAAATCAAACCATAATTTTCAAACGGTTAGGTCTAGTTTTACAATTTAAACCGAATTATTCACACCAAGAATCGAAAAACTAAACTGGACCGGCCAATTGAATTGGCCAAACCGTGAACCAACCCTTTAGGCGGTTTCTATTGTAAGCAGAACCGTTTTATAACTATAACCAGATTGAACCATGGCCAAACCGACGGTTCATTGGTGGTCCGTGGTCCAATCCGGTTCAAGCGGTTCCCGACTTAGTTTTTAATATAACTTGTACGCACTGTGCAGATAAACGCATGATAAGCGTTGATGGGGTTGTAATACCGATAGCCAAGAACACTTAGGTTGATATCATTCAACAGACGCAAGAGATAAATAAGAATTCAATGCAACTTGCAAAGTAATTCTTAAAAAAAAACTCAAACTAAATTTTATTAATAATCTAATAAATTGATTGACCTACAATGACTTGAAATCTTTACAGAGGCTAATAACTCTCCTCATTAAAATAGAAATCTTAAATTTACTAAAATAGAAAAATTATTAAATTAGGATAATAGTTTAACTAGAATTAGGAATATTAATTAATTCTAAATTCTAGGAAACTATGATTATAAGAAGTAATATTAATAGACTCCTAATTAAAATTGAGTTTTCTTATACAATAAACTCTTAAAAGCCCTTTATTACCTAAATTAAAATAGGATACTTAAAATATTAAAAAAACTAAAATTAATTAAAGACTTAATTAACTAAATTGGATTAGAAATCTTTATTTCACATGTTTAAGGCTTCCTATATGACTCCCACATCATCATGCACATCCATATGATGTGCCACGTCATCCTCTTGCATTTGGCTAGCTTCTTCATGCTTTTTACGCTTTTTACCTTACCACCTTCCTTCCATGGTCTTCCATTAACTCCTCTTCACTCGTCTTTTCCACCTAACCTCCCCCTTACCATCCTTTTGACATTTTTTCTCCCCATATTTCAACCTTATTTTCCTTCCACAAATCTAATGTCTTGATCCCCCATCACAAACTCTTCCCCAGCTCCTTCTAACACGTCGTTGTTGTTGTGCCTTATTACATGTGACGATAACGATGATTGACAACAACTATTTTTGCTACAGTTGATGACGATGGGTGACATTGCTATAGAACCTTGAAAATGCGACGACACCAGGTTTCTAGACTTTGCATTGCTACCAACACTATTGCTCCAACTCTTCTCCATTGCCACCGATGACGACGTTTCTCCAATCCCTCTAAGTTGCCACCAACACCACTGCTGTAGCCCTTGTGTGTGCAATACTGACATTGCTGCTGAACTAAACAGCAGCCAACCAATACGGTTTGAGGATTAAACCCAAGGTAGCTTGATAAATTTGACTCATCCTCATTTTGCAAATTGCATAGTAAATTAAAAGCTTGCTAAATTCTGTAACATTCATACGTTGGCAATTTACTAAATTTTGTAACATTGCTTATGTAAATTTTGTCTATTCTAAAACATTGTAAATTGAGTGTGTAAACTCAGTGTGTTCAGATTCTGAAACATTGAACCATAAAAAGTTTTAGAGGATTATAATTAAATCATTCTCCAAGTCATGACCAAAGAAATTTTATTGCATGATTATCATTAATCAATTATCATAAAAAATACAATAAATAATTTAAATTAATGCAAACCTTCGTATGAATTATCTACATATGATAGTCATTATGATTATGCCTCTGTACGATTTGATCTTCTTTATTAATTATGCATTATATGATAGTCATTATATGATTATGCCTCTGCACAATGCAATCTTCCCTATTAAGTATGCATTATATGAGAGTTATCATATGATTTTAAATTATTGCATAAATTACATACATATGTTAGTCATTATATGATTATGTATATATATTTACAAATCATATAATGCATGATTATATATTTACATACAATTCAATCTTCCTATATAATCATGCATTATATGATTTGTAAATATATATATATTTAATTGGTACTTTGATTTTTATGGTTCTTTTTATTTTATGCAATAGACAGATAAAGTGGAAGAATGTCATCATCCAAATTTAGGGCTTCTTCGAAACCATGTTGAGTGAAAGGTGATATTGTTTAGGCACATGTTTCTGAGAGTATAGATGAGAATGGAAGGAAAATATTGAATTGTTTATATTGTGGTAAGACAATTAGAGGAGGTGGTATATATAGAATGAAACAACATTTGGCCAAGAAAAATGCGGATGTTGGTCCATGCATTGAAATTCCTCATGATGTTAGATATCAAATGGCAAATGCATTAGATGAGATTGTGACAAAAAAGACAAGATTTTCGTAGACATGCGACTCCTTATAGTGCTAGTGTACCTCAATTTGAGAGTGATATTGTAAGTGAAGAATGTCAAGGGTTGTCTCCTCCAATAAACATGAATGAAGGTTATTGGGTCTTCTAGAAAACAAAGTAAGCTTACAAATAATTCAAAAAGAAAAAGACCGATTGGGGTTGGTATTTTTTCACTCCAAGGACTACTAGTAGATTTTAATCATCAAGAAGAAGTGTTTTGGCCGGAAAATAAGCCAAATGGAGAGCTAACATAGCTATTGTTAGGTTCTTATATGATGTTTGCATCCTTTTTAATATATTAAATTCTATTTTTTTTCAACCTATGTTGGATGTCATAACTGCAATTGGCCTTAGATATAAGCAACCGACATATTATGAATCATGAGTGAATTTGTTAAACTACGCAAGGAAGGAAGTTCAATACTTGTTGATAGTTACAAAAAAATTTAAGAAGATGTTAGTTGTACACTTATGGTTGATGGTTGGACAGACATTTCAAATAGTTCATTAATAAATTTTCTCATGCATTGTCTTAAAGGGATTTGTTTTATCAAATCAGTAGATACATTTGTTGTTGTAAAAGGAGCTGACACATTGTTTAGATTGTTCGAGGAAATTGTTTAATTAGGCCTAAGAGCATTGTCCATTTTGTGACTGATAATAAAGCTAATTATAAAGCTACTAGAAGATTGTTGTATGAAAATTATCAAAATATTATTTGGTCGTCTTATGCAACACATTGCATCAATTTAAATTTAAGAGATACTAGTGAAATCGATCACATGGTTAGAATTTCCGAAAGTGCATATCTTGTTACGAAGTTTATTTATAATCATAAATTATTCATAGCTTGGTTGAGAAAGTGAGAAAGATGGAAAGAAATCGCCCGAAGCAACCTAGTTTGCTTCGACTTTCATCGCAATGAAAAGCCTTTTCTAACATAAACATGACTTGTAAAAGATGGTCACGAACAAGTTTTTTATTGATTTTATATATTCAAAAAATAATAAGGGCAAAAAGGTTGTGACCATAACTTTAAATAATGAATTTTGGAACAAAATAGATATAATTGTAAAAGTTATGGGTCCATTGAAGCATTTACTTCATATTGTGGACTCAGATGAGAGGCCTGAGTTTGGATACGTCTATAATGGCATGTACAGAGCTAGGATGTGGATAAAGAAACTGTTCAAGAATAAAAAGAAATTCTACAAGTCTTATACTCAAATAATCAAGTTGAGGTAGGACAGGACATTACATTGCGGTATTCATGCAATTGCGTATTACTTGAATCCAGCCTTTCAATATGAGCGTGAATCTTTCTGCATAAAACCAAAGGTATTACAAGGTTTCCTAGATGTTGTTGAGAGCAAAACACCAATGCTTAATTTTAGTAAGGCCAAGTTAGCGGAAGCGAGTGGAATGTTCCATGATTGTGATGAGAGTTTTTCACGTTAGCTTGCTATTAAAACATGCAAATTTAAACGACCTAGTATAAATTAAATTTATATATTTTTTATGTATCAATTCTTTTTTTAAGTTGTGAAATTCTATTACATAATTATTTATGCGTCATTTTGCATCAAACGAATGGTGGAGAACATTTGGGCACACTACTCCCAATTTACAAATGTTTGTAATTAAAATTCTTAGTCAAACTTCAACATCTTCAGACTATGAGCGTAATTGAAGTGTTTTTGAACGCATACATACTAATGGAAATCTAATCACAAAAGTCTACCATTATAGGCCCAAAGGGAAGATTCCAAGAGGCAATCCAATGTGTGCAAATGTTGGCCCAACTGAGAGCAAAAGTAATGGCCAAGTGTGTAGAGGCAATTTGGACAGTTCACCAGAGCAGTTGAAATTAGTTGAAGCTTTCCTTCAAAAATTCAAAGACAAGAATCCTTAATGGTGGGATCCATTTTCAGTTAGAAGGGTTGTGCATATATTAAGGAGTGCATGCCAAAGGAAGCAAAAAAGGTATTATTCAGTTATTACTATTTGTAATTAGTGAGAATTTTGGAGAAGGCTAGCTCTCAAAACTCAGCTATGTTAATTGTTCTTTTACTATTGCTCTTTGAGTTCTTGCTTTTCAGCATGACCTGTTGTTACAAATGTGGATCATTGTTGTAGCTATTTTCTCATTATGAATATGGAATGAAATGTTATTGCTACTCTGTTTCTAATCTCATTACAATTTTGTTCAATTATAAATGATGAAAGGAACATTGAGAGTGAATTTGTACCTGCGACTTATACCGAATTCCTTGTTTGTTTGTGAGTGATTTAGGGTTGTTGATTAGGTTGTTGATATGAAAAAACTAAGATTGTTGAACCTATTGGAAGAAGCTGTGCTTGGAAACTGTTGGAGGAGCTTTTGAGTGCTATTGGAACCAATAGCAAAGAGGATTGTTATCGATTCATTCAAGTTGCAATAAACTTGGTATTAGAGCTGTCGGAACTGGGTTATGGTAACAAGAAGAATGGAAGGGAGAGTTGAAGAATTAGAAAAGCATTACAAGAACTTGGCCAAGAAGGTGGCGACAATGGCTGAAAAATTGGTGCAATTTGAAGCTCTCTCAACCTCACGATTTGACAAAATAGATGGGAATTTGTATAAGATACGAGATTTGTTGACAAAAGATATCAAAGGAAAAGAAACTGAAATAGTGTCGACACCTACTATTGCTCATTCACAAGCACCATTCCAACCAGAGAAATGTTGTCACAGGAGAAAATTTTGACCAAGCTATCCCACCATTGTCGCCTTTATTTCCTGAAACTAGAGCAGTTTATGGAGAGGCTTCCAAAAATAGTTGTGTGCCATGCTATGCCTATGTTGAGCATGGAAATCAACGAGACCACCACCACTGGAGGATGGAGTTTCCCATGTTTAATGGAGAAAACCCTTGGGGCTGGATAGCCAAGGCAAAGCGATACTTTCAGATGAACGACAAGGATGAATAGGACCGCCTACCAACAGTGATCCTCTATTTCGAAGGTGAGGCTTTGAGTTGGCTGTAATTCCGAAAGTTATGACAACCGTTTGGAGAATGGAGAAAGTTGAAGGAGTTGTTTCACTGCTTTAGGTCGACGTAAAACCGTACTCCCTATGAACAAATCATCCTTCACCGACAAATGGAGACGATGGCAGAATGTCGAACACGTTTTGAACAACTAGTCACCATGCTGTCAACGGTGTCCATTGAATGGTTGAGAGGCGCCTTCTTGGCTAGCCTGAAACACTATATCTACGCGAAGCTGTGACTACTAGCACCGGCATACCTCCAAATTCTGATGTCATTGGCAGTAGACATTGAACAACACAATTGGGCAACATATGGGGCGAGTTAGCTTCTAGGAACAATGAAACAGTCCATTTTGAGTTGGTCAAGGTAATTTTTCATTAAATGCACCACCAAGTTATTTATGCACCCACAGAATGCAAACCCAATGCCTTACAACCCCGCCTCTTCCCCAAGCGCATGTTATAATTAGGCTAGCCCACCCCAACCCCATTTAAAACCAACTGCAATCAACCCAATCAACCTACCACCAGCCTAAGCCTAGAATTAATATCCATTATATAACCCAATATCGATCCAGCCAATTTCCCCGCCGAACCATATAAACCCAATCCAATCCGTTTACCTCAAAGATCCCGCAGCCTAGACCCATATCCCTTATTCACATCTCACCTAAGCCCAAATACCTAACCCAACCCAAGCCCAATCAAATTACCCAAGCCCATATCACTTCTCCATCAAATATCACCCACTCAACTCCTTCACTAGCCAATATCAATCCTTTGATGAACCCTGTCGCTAATTCAACGGCGTCCACAGCAACCGACCACCCAAAACCACCAACTTCCATTCTCGACCACTCAAACCTATTATCCCATCCACCAACCACAAACTCCTCATCTTTTTCACACAGACAACCAACATTTCCTTCCATTCCCCATCAATTGTCTCAACCAAAAATCCAAGCCAGAAATGCACAAGCTCTTTGCTTCAAGTGTAGCAACAAGTACAATTCCATTCATCAGTGTCGATTCAGACAACTCCGGTTCATGGTTTGTGAAGGCAAGGACGTAGAAATTGACGATCCATCTGAAGAAGCAATAGAGGTACAACAACAAAAAGGGGTGGTTATTGAATTACCTAGACATTCAATGGTGGGCATCAACTCCCCTAAAATAATGAAGATGTTGGAAACAATTTCTGGAATATCTGTGGTTGCATTGGTCGATTGTGGCGCCACTCACAACTTCCTCTTTTAGCAATTGGTCACTAATTTAGCTTTTCCTATTCAACAAAAGGCCTTTACAGTCACTATCAACAATAGTCAAAGCATCAAAGGACGAGGAATATGCAGGGTAGTACAATTGCATTTGGGTTCTATTCATTTTCTTCAGGACTACTACATGTTCTATCTTGGTAATGTAGATGTAATTCTTGGGATAGATTGGCTGTCAACACTAGGAATTGTTCACAATGATTGGCAATCTTTGACTATGTGGCTTGAATGGCATGGCCAACAAGTGACTCTTTAGGAAGCCCTTCATTAATTACCAAGGAGACTTCGGTTCATGGGATCTGCAAATCTTTATAAAATTGTAGTCTTGCTTATTAGGTTGAATTGGCATTCACTGTTTTTGAGGACAGAATAGACCAACTAGAAATTACTACTGTGTTGTAGTGTTTCCAACACCTATTTGAAGAGCCTATGAGTCTCCTTCCACATTGAGCTCATGATCATGCTATTTAGTTAATTGAAGGGGCCAATCCACCAAGCATTCGACCGTATCGCTATCCCCATCATCAAAAAAATGAGGTAGAGAAGTAAGTGTGGGAAATGTTAAATGCCAACATTATCTGCCCAAGCATTAGTCCATTCTCTAGCCTGATTCTACTTGTTCAGAAAAAAGAAAGTGGCTGCTACTTTTGCATGACTACAGGGCCCTCAATAAACTCATTATACCAGATAAGTTTCCTATTCCAGTTATCCATGAATTATTAGATGAATTATTTGGCGCCACTATTTTAGTAAATTAAATTTGAAATCCAGATACCACTAGAATCGAATTATTGATAATGATATAGAAAAAATGGCTTTGCAGACCCATAATGGACATTACGAATCCTTGGTAACACCATTTGGATTGTCCAATGCGCTGACCACTTTCCAATCTTTGGTGAATAAGGTCTTCTGAGAACACTTTGTATCATTTTATACAGGTATTTTTTGACAACATATTAATTTACAATAGAGACCTCTCAAACCACATCAGGCACTTAGATACAAGTTTGACCTTGCTCTCAGAGCACCATTTGGGTTTTAGCAGAAAGAAATGCTCCTTTGTCGTATCACAGCTTGAATATTTAGGCCACATTATTTCAACCACAGGGGTTGCTGCAGACCCTAAAAAAATTTAGTGTGTGGTTGATTGGCCACGCCCTAAAGATATTAGTGAACTTCATGGATTTCTAGGCGTCACGGAGTACTATCGACAATTCATTTACAATTTTGGTCAAATCGCCGATCCCTTTACCTAATGAAAAAGAGTTCTTTTGTTTGGTCGGATGAGGCCACATGGGCATTCAAGGCTCTTAAAAAAGCTATGACTTCGGTCTCAGTATTAGCGATGCCTAATTTTACCTTTATGTGATAAGGTCAAGCAAAATCTATATATGAGCGGGAATTAATGGCTATAGTTTTAGCCTTACAAAAATGGTCGCATTATCTATTAAGTAAACATTTCATAGTCCGCACCAAGCAGAAAAGCCTCAAACATTTAATGGAGCAGACAATTGTGAGTGGTGACCAAAAATGCTAGGTGACGAAATTGTTCGGATTTGATTTTGAAATCCAGTATTGATCAGATTTAGAAAACAGAGCTACAGATGCCCTTTCCAGATTACCTACTAACACCATCAATCTAGTAACTATTTCTACTAGTTTATGGGTTGAGGGTGATATTGTGGCTAAAGAGGTTCACTCTGATTAGCATTATTGAGGCATCATTCAAGATTTACTTCAGGACCCAACAAGCCAATTTTTTGTTGAAAAATAGGATCCTTTTTTATAAAGGCTGATTAGTGCACATTTCACAATCTACTATCCTCCCTATTGTTTTGTTTGAGTTTCATACTTCCCTTTTTGGTGGACGTTCGTGGTTTTTTCACACATAAACGAATTGGAGCAGTATTCTTCTGAGTTGGCATGAAAAAGTCTATTAAGGATTTTATGGCAGTTGTGAGACTTGTCAAAAGAATAAATATCAGGCTATTAGTCCAGTTGAGTTACTACAACCTATACCAATACCTGATAAGGTCTAGGATGACATTTCTATGGATTTCATTGGAAGCCTACCACAGACGAGACAAGGTGACAATATATTGGTCATAGTTGATAGATTGACGAAGTATGCTCATTTTTGTTGCTTCCACACCTGTATACTGCAAAAGATGTGGCTAAGGTATTTGGGAAGGAAATTGTACGACTCCATCAGTATCCTTGCTCCATAATATCAAATCATAGCCTTGAGACTTACCTCTGTTGTTTCTGTGTTCAGTGGCCACGTAATTGGACTAAATGGCTTCCTTGGGCGAAGTATTGGTATAATACTTCCTTTCAGAGGCCCATAGGCATGACACCTTTTAAAGCTTTGTATGGTTGAGACCCTCCCACACTACTTCGATTGGGTTCTGCAGTATCTAAAATCGATGAGATGGGTACTTTGCTTTAGCAACGTGATAATATTTTGACAGAGTTAAAACATCACCAAAATTGTGCCCAAGAACGTATAAAAAGACAAGCAGATCTGAAAAGGAGAGAAGTCCAATTTGATACTGACAATAAAGTATTTCTTATATTATAGTCTTACCACTTCAAAAAATTAGCCAAACTACCCAATGAGAAATTGAGCCCTAGATTTTATGGGCCTTTACAGAGAAGATTAGATTGGTTGCGTATTGCCTACTATTACCACTAGGTACTAAAATTCACCCCGTCTTCCATGTCTCTCAGCTAAAGAAATTAATAGGTTTTGTAGTTCAATCCTAGCCATTACCTGCATGCCTCTCTGACGATTTGGAGTTTCAGCTGCAACCCGAGGCCCTGTTGGGAACCCAATTCTCTAAGAATGGCCATTTGGATGTTCTCTTGAAATGGCATCTCTTACCTATATATGAAAATTCTTAGGAGGACTATGCAAAGGTTAATGAGCAATTTCCCTCCTTTCACCTTGAGGACAAGGTGCGACTTCATAGGAGGATATTGATGGAAATCTCTATCATCGCAAACCCAAAGGGAAGGTTCCAAAAGGCATCCAATGGGTGTGAATGTTGGCCTAACTAAGAGCAAAAGTAATGACCAAGTGTGTAGGGGCAGTTTGGACAGTTCACTAGAGCAATTGAAATTAGTTGAAGGAAAAATTCAGAGACAAGAATCCTTAATGGTGTGGTCCATTTTCGGTTAGAAGGGTTGTGCATATATTCAAGAGTGCATGCCAAAGGAAGCAGAGAAGATATTATTCAGATATTACTATTTGTAGTTATCGCTACTCTATTTCTAATCTCATTACAATTTTGTTCAATTATAAATGATGAAAGGAACATTGAGAGTGAATTTGTAGTTGTGACTTATACCCAATTCCTTGTTTATTTGTGAGTGATTTGGGGTTGTTGATTGGGCTACTGTTAAGAAGAAACTGAGATTGTTGAACTTATTAAGAGCTGTGCCTGGAACCTGCTCAAAGAGCTGCTGAGTGTTGCTGGAACCAATAGCAAGGAGGACTGTTATCCATTCATTCAAGTTTGCAACACATACTAAGAAAAATATATTGGAGCATCGACATTTAAATGATCTTGTTTTTATTCATTATAACTTACAGTTGCAAAATAGGTTACAAAATTATCAATTATGCATCATTAAATTTCTGAATATTTCTATTTAGACTATTTTATCATGTTTATTGATTATCTACTTAATGGCTATTGGTATATTGCACTTTTAATTATTTACTTTTTATCATTTTGGTTATTTAGGTTATGTTACAAGAAAACAAATTTTGATCCAATTGATTAAGAAAGTAATGATAAAACTAACTAATGGATAGTGGACAATGAAGAAGAGTTTAGTAAACTTAATGCAAATGAATTGGAATAAATGTTCTATGAAGAAGGATCTATTCCCATCAATAATTATCCAACCGATCATGATTTGTCATATAATTTCCTAGGTCAAAATAATTTTTTTTGACACTTACATAGTTACAAACATTTACACATTTACATAAATGACTGATTTTTAGATTGAAAGAAATTGAAATTTTTAACTGTAAGTTTTGTAGATGATGCTATTGAAAAAGATGGCGTAGAAGATTAACAAATAATGGGGGGTGCAATAGAAGCGATGTTAAGATCTTTTACCATTACTGATCTTAAAGAATAACAAATTACTCATTTATTAAATTTTATGTTAGACTAATTATATTTTGTTGAATGTTAATTTTAATATATTTTGTTAAATGTTGTATTAGATATTATTTGTTCAACAATGATTATGTTGATTGGTTGGTGTTATGTTTTGCTGAATGCATATATTGTCAGATTGACGTTTAATGATATGTTGAATGGTTAATGATTTGTGTTTTGTTTAACGTAGTAGGTTTAATTTTTGTTCTGATTTGTGTTGTAATGGTTATGTTACATAATTAATTTCTTAGTTTTTCAATATGTGTTTTGCAATAATTGAATTGAAAATTATGCATAAATTAAAATTCAGTATGTGAATAACATGTAATCTGGTTGGACTGGCCGATCAAAACAGTCCAACCGGTTCAACTAGAACCAGCACATAAAACAATTCATGCTCTGGTTCGATTCTTAAAACCTTGATTCACGCCCCTAGTTTCCCTCCCAAATATCAAAGCACTTAATGTAAATTATGGTCAAAATTTAAAGAATGTGCAACAAAAAAACTGCCACTAAATTCACTAGGCTATAGCATAAAAGAACTGCAAAACCTACCCAATGTCTTCAAGACGTAAAAAAGTGACCCTTCTCCTTCATGACCAATAAGATGACTAAGATACCTGCATGGTGCTTCCTTGTAATGGTGAATGCTTGGAGTTATTGGCCATACAATTCTCAATTTGTGACCTTGTTTGATTGGAACAGCTCTAACAAGGATCTGAAGCAAAGATTAAATAAGAGAAATAATTAAAAAAATAAAAACAAAGAAGATAATCTCTCTAAAATAATAATATAAAAGGGCACATTTAGTATGGCCTCTTCGAGGGGAACTTGTAGATGCAAATATTATAAAAAAAGAACTTTCATGAAAAATTAGTTGCTTGGTTGTATAAATGTGATAGAGCTTTCTAACAATAACCACCAAAAAGAGTTATCATACAAAGGAAGATCAATAAATTTCTAGAATAACACAAGAATATTTATGATATTTCAAGCTTAAAAAAAAATAACTCAAATGATCTTATAGGAAAAACACAACTTTTGAGATTCTCCAAATAAACGTAAAGAAACTTATTTAATTGCTTGAAAGCTTTTCTTGGTTGCAATACCAAAAGGAAAAGAAAACAGCTTTCAGCTAACAAATAAACCAACTTAAGTCATAATTAAAACCATTTCACACAGAATTTCCTTACTACTTTGATGCAGTGTCACTTCAGGCCTTTCACTCTGCATATAAAATTCACTAGGACCATGCGTACCTGTAAATGTGCTGATCCACAAGGCTGGCCAGGAAAGTGAAAACAGCTCCGATCCATGTTCCGAATTTCCTGGAACTTATCCTCCACTAGGCGGTGAATTTTATCCAAGCTTTCTAGAACATCAATCACAGAGATTAAGTGAAATTTCAGAATAGTTTAATTCAACATCAATGCATAGCAGAAAAAAATAGTTACTAACCTTTTGAATACACAACCAGATGCATGAGGTTTGCTGAGTAATTTGCATCGTAGAACTTAATAAGCTCGTCTCTTGTATCCAGTCCTTTAGCCTTTGGTTGGACTGCCAAGGTATCCCAGTTCCCTGTACATCCAAAAATTCATGAATAAAAACACCAAAATCTGTAAAATGAAAAAATAAATGATGGAAATCTGGAAAAAGAAAAAAATATGACACAGAAAAAGAAATCCAAAATAATGCATACTGGCATGAAGATTTGAAGTTCCTCAAAACCTGATTTCAAATGAAATCCTTTTTTTTTTTAATTTTATCATAATTATCTATTATTTTTTAGAAAGGCACGTATTTACATCATTGATTAAAATAATTACAGAATGGTGAAAAAGATTTCCACAAAAGATAACATCCATCTAAAGGATCACAAAAATATCTATAGATATACAGAATGATCAACACAAAAAAGATGACAAGTAGTCAAACATCAATGCCAATATTATTTCCTTCCCTATCTAAGCATAGAAAGAAAAAATGAAATATCTAGAAAGCTTTTAGAGATAGATGCCAAAGAGAAGTGAAAAATGAATTGTGTCCCACAAAATAATTGTCTTCCTCTCATCTATTTCCAAAAGATCCTTCTTTTACTTTCTCGCCAATCATCCAAAATAGCACAATTCCATAAGAATTTGGCCTTATCTCCTCTACGAAACCCAAATATATGTTCAGAAAGAAAATCACCACAAAAGTTGGAATCACCCACTATATTTTTGCCACCTGGAGCAGTGTGTAAACTTAATTTTGATGAAATCCTGAACCATCAAGAGTTGGTATTTTAGGTAAATGAATGGAAGGTTAGAGAAAGTTTCCATAAACTTTTAATATTAAAGTAGATAAAATCATAAACAGCATAAACCTCACATATGCTTAACACAAAATACTTGCAAATTATTATAATCACATGCTAGGGGAAACTTATAATGAAATACCACCTGAAATTTTTGCAGAATGAAAAATGTTAATAGAACTCATATTTGACTAAATAAACAATTTGACATAATCCCGAGCAAATACACCTAAATGCATTGGATATCCAAACCATATAATCAACTAACTTTCTAAAGGAGTTCTGTGAAATAACTATTAGAAAATAGTTGTTGAAGTAAAGGTAATTTGAAATTTATATGCAATATGCTCATAGCTGAATCATCAACTAGATAAATTTCCAGAGTGTGAAAGAAACTATTTCATATTATGGGGAAAGGAAAGGAAGAGCAATAAAAGAACATTTTGTTATGTTTGTACAAAAGTACATAAAGGAACAGACAATCAAAGAAGTGCTCTTCTTGAACCCATCAAAATAAATACTTCGAAGATTGGATGGAATGATGGAAGGAGGAAGAGAATTGCTTTGGAAAATTTTGGTTTACAATTTTAAAGACATGAATTCATCCATTTAACAAGGAGATAATTTGATCATATATTGCTCCATCTTCTTTTCCTCTCTTCCCCCAAAACCCAACAACCAGAAGGGAAGATAACCTTCTTCTCTTCACGTTATATTTTCCATTATCCAGCCATCCCCTTCCAATCTTAAAACCCTCCTAATATACATATTGCTGAAAAAATTGAAGCAGCAAACACTGTATTATGCGTATACATTCTAATACTTAATGACCAAATTGATCTGAGGATAGGCAGTGCACATGGCAACAACCAGCTTGCATGTGACTATAAAATAAAGAACTGGTCCTTCACCCAAAATAACAGTGTCAAATAAAGTGCTGACCTGTGCTGAATTTATGATACGGATGGCCTTCCAAACTTACATGTTTCTGAAGCTGCATAGTTTAAAAAACATTTTAAAAAAAAGAGAGAGCAGCAAGAAGTATTTCTCACTAAAACACTAGTGCATCAAAAATAAATTGGTAAAACCAAAAAAAAAAAAAGATGATACAATAATCACAATTGGAAGGACCATTATAATAAATCAATAATAATAATAATTTCAACAAGGAAAGAAGAAAAAGAAAATGCTAGCTTAGTAAAGAAAATCTAGGAAAATAACTAAACACCTAGGACTTACCCCAAAAAAAAAAAAACTAAACACCTAGGTAGCCGTGATAAACTGATAAAGACCTGAAGCCTTTAGCTGGACAAGAGCTGCTATTGTTCAAAGATAATCGGAAACTGAAGGTTCCATTTGAGCTATTGTATTGTGAATGTAACAATTTGCGAAATAATGTAGAACACAGCAAGGAAATGTAATAAACTTGCATTGATATTTTTGTATTTGACCATTTTTTTCCAATAATAAAAGATTTAGCAAATCAACTACTTCATTTACAATCTACTCGCAAAATATTCATAAGGCTAACAAAGAAATCAACATTCAAACATAACTCCAATGCCAACATTCAAGGGTTCGTTCTCTCCCATTCTTCCACTATCACTCTTCACTTGCTACCATTTTTCTCCTCTTAGGTCTATATCTCTCTTTCTCCTCCCACAACCATTCCTCCAACCCTATGGTGCCACCTCAGCCAAGGATATCCCAATGGTCCCAGGAGTTGGTTGCATATTTGCTGTTGCAGTGTTTGCTACTTGAGTGCGTATTGCTGGTTCCAAAATTCTCCCACCTGTGCTCACTGCTTCCCTTTCTGCCCTTCTTCTTGTACATACCTGGGACCTAACATTGCCCCTCCCATTGAGAGGCACCTTGCCCTCAAGGTGCAATTGAAGGAAGAGACATTTAATGCTTTCATATCATTCCCAGGAGCATTCTGTTAGGATCCCAAATGCAAGGTATGAGACTTGGATCCCACATTGGAAAGTATGGGCAACTAGTGTGGGGTTTATATGGTCTTGGGCTCTTCCATCTCAATAGTTAGCTTTTGAGGTGTGGTTCTCCTAAGGTTCGTATCATTTGGTATCAGAGCCAGGTTGATACGAACCTTAGGAGAACCACACTTCAAAAGCTAGCTATTGAGATGGGAGAGCCCAAGGCCATATAAACCCCACACTAGTTGTCCATACTTTCCAATGTGGGATCCAAGTCTCATACCTTACATTTGGGATCCTAACACATTCACAGTTAGGTAACCTGTCCCATTTGATAAATATCTCTAACTCCCCTTGAGAAGAATACCTGTAATTCAAAACTACTTTAGCATAGACTTTCAACTCCAATTTTTCACTCAAACCTTTTGGCAGTGGCTGACTAATCACAACAAGCCCTAAATGCTTCTTTAGTTGCGAGATGTGGAAAACGGTATGAATTTGAGCTATCTCAAGCAACTTCAATTGGTATGCTATAGGTCTCACCATCTCTAACACCTCATATGGCCCATAGAAACGGAGGCTTAGTTTTTCATTTAAGCATGATGCCAACAAACAAAAATGGTATCGTTGTATCTTGAGGTAAACCTAGTCCCCAATAGTAAATTCGACTTTGAATCTACTTTTTTTTTAAGTAATTAACTTCATGCCTACTTTGATCAACCAATCTTTTCATTCTTTCTTGGGCTCTGTGCAAGTTTGCTTTCAGCTCATCTAGAATGCAGTTTCTCTCTTGAATCCTAATGTTGATATCCTCAATTTTACTGTCTTCTTCAACCAATCTCAAAAGTGGTAGGGATCCCTCTCATAACAACACAGAAAGAAGTCATACCCAAAGAACTCTTGATAAATGGTATTGTACCAAAACTCAACCCAAGCCAACCATTTTAGCCAACTTTTTGGCTGCTCGGAACCAGAACAGAAACAATGCAGATACGTTTCCAACCCTCGATTCACAACCTCCGTCTACCCCTTGGTTTGTGGGTGATACGTCATACTATATTTTCACGTAGTCCCCACTGTTCAAAAAAGCTCCATCAAAAAATTATTATAAAAATCCTATCCTTATCCAACACAATGGTAGAGGGAAACCCATGGAGGCGAACCGTCTCTCTAATAAAAATTCTAGGCACTCCCTTAGTTGTTATTGGGTGGCATATGGTCATGAAGTGACCCAATTTAAATAACCTATCTACCACTACCAAGATTGTATTGAATCCCTACACCTTAGGTAGTCCCACATGAAATCAATCGAAAGATCTTCCCATATTTTGGAAGGAATGGGTAGTGGTTGCAACAACCCAACAAGTGAAATCGTTTCATATTTGGCTCTTTATAAAGTCTCTCATTCAGCGACAAACCTCTTCACATCATTCTTCATTCCTTCCCAATATAATACGAAGGTTATCATCTTGTACATACTAAAGAAACCCGACTATCCTCCATCTAGAGTAGAATGAAACTCAACCAAAAATAATGGAATAAATCTGGAACTCTTTGCCACCACTAATTTGTCATTATACAGTAAGTCGTCTCCCCTTAATGAATAGCCCTTATGAGAAGTTAACTTATACAAAAAATCCTGAATAATTTTCCACAATTTCTTATTTTCCCTTACCTCTATTTGAACCTCTTCTCCTAGAATGTGTGTCATTGTCACTGCCATCAATTCACTCTTAAATTGGGGTTCTGAGAAAAGGCGTCTACTGCCCTATTTTCACACCCCGGTTTATACACAATGTCAAAGGCATATTCTAGCATCTTAACTAGCCACCACTGTTACTCCTATCCTACTACTTTCAGGTCTGTCAAAAATTTCAAAAATTTTTTATCAATGCAAACTTTGAAATGTCTTCCTGATAGGTAGTGCCGCCAGTCTTGGGATGCCAAGACCATATTATCAACTCCCATTCATACTAATTTACTTCTATTCTGTGGAGAAAATGTCATACTTAAAAATGCTACTGATCTTCCATCTTGCATGAGGACCGCACCCAACTCAGATCCTAAAGCATCGATTTCTATGATGAATTCCTTTGAAAAGTCAAGCATTGCTAGCACAAGTACATTTACCATGGCTGTTTTCAAAGATTCAAAAGCCTATTGTGCTTCCTGTCCCCACTGAAATGAATTCTTCTTCAACAAATTAGCCAATGGTTGTGCTATCTTCTCATACCCCTTTACGAATCACCAATAAGAAGCACCTTAAATTTTGTATATCACATGGTATTGGCCACTACTCCATATCTCAAATCTTCCTCAGGTCTATCTCTGCTCCATTTTTTGATATAATATGTTTTACATAATCAATTCCACTCTACCCAAATAACCACTTTTTCCTTTTCACAACCAAACAATGGTCTCAAAGAAGACACAATACTAGCCATAAGTGATACAAATGATCTTGAAGTGCCCTATTGTATATCAATATATTATCAAAGAATATTAGCATAAACTTATGTAGATAAGGTCAGAAGATCTCATTCATTAAGTTTTAAAAAGGGCCAAAGAACTATTTCACCCCCAAGTTTAAGTGTTATCCCAAAGTCACACCAATGAGGTTTGAAAAAACCAAAATCCCACCCATCCACTAAAAATCTAAAATTTCTCCCCTAAGGTTTGCAAATCATGGTCGGAGTTGCTAGAGATGGCCGTCTCCGATGGTGTTGGCTTTCTTTTTGGGCTCAGCTCTCCTTGCCAATCATTTCTCAGCCACCGACGTAGGCTATTTCCTCCGACGAAGACAACCATCAATGGTCTCAGACAACCACGTCGTGTCCATCTTCGACCTCCAACGAAGACAATTTGTCAGAGTAAATGGCCTACGCCAATGGCTGGAAAGTGATCAACAGGAAGAGTTAAGCCGGGAGGGAGAGCTAACGCCATCGAAGACGGCCATCACCGGCAACTCTGACCATGATTTGCAAACCCTAGGAGAGAATTTTGATTTTTCAAACTTCAAGAGGCGGGGGAATTGTGAGTTTTCAAGCTGAAGGGGGTCAAACGTAATAAAACTTTAGTTTTTTTATTAAAAGACGGTTTTATCTTTAACCTTAACTGAGATTTTTAACGGATGAGTGAGATTTTGGGTTTTTCAAACCTCACAGGTGTGTCTTTGGGATAGCACTTAAACTTGGGTGGGAAATAGTCCTTTGGCCTATAAAAAGTCTTCAATGTGTTGGATAAGCCAAATGGCATGACCAAGAATTCATAGTATTCATTGTGGGTTTGAAACGTCATCTTCTCCACATCTTCTTCTACCCAAATTTGACAGCATCCCGACTTAAGGTCCAATTTAGTAAATATCGCAATCCCCACTAGTTCATCTAGCAACTTATCAATCACAAGTATCAAAAATTTATCTGGAACAATGATTCAGTCCAACACTGTATAGTCGACACAAAATCACCAACCGACATCACTTTTTCCTCACCAAAATGACAAGACTAGAAAACGGACTCACATTGGGATGGATTATGCCAACAATCAACATCTCGCACAGGATCTTCTCAATCTTGTTCTTTTGGTAGTGGGGATAGCGATAAGGGCAAACATTAGCCAATTGAGCTCCTTTGATCAAACAGAGAGCATGGTCACATGCTCTTTTGGGTAGAAGTCCCTGTGGCTCGCCAAGCACCCCTTCAAATTCGAACAACAAAGCGTCTTCTTCAACTAGTTGTCTCCCCACTTTTATCTAGAACCCTTCTTCTCCATCACTCATGGTTTTCATTAATGTACTAAGTGAAGACTGTAATTTAGAAAGCCTCAAGTCCCCCTTAATTTCCACTCTCTTCCCAGCGCATGAAAACTTCAAAGACTAGTCTCTCCAATTCGTTTTAACTTCATCTAAGTTACTCAACTAATCAAAACCCAAAATGACGGCTATACACCCTAGCTTGAAAGGAAGAAAATCTTGAACAACCATGATACCCTAGAAGGCAACTGCAAGTCCTTCACATTTTCCCAATCCTTCGACTTTTCTATCATTGCCTAGCACCACCACAAATTTAGCTACCCATATAAGAATCCTTAATTCTTTCACCAAGCTATCGGATATGAAATTGTGCATGGCCCTGTTGTCCAATAATACTATCACCTCTTTTCCCATTAATTTCTCCCTCCATTTCATTTGTCTTTGGGGAACCCAAACCTACCACAGAGTTGGTTTATAAACTCACCTCCACTTCCCTTTCCTTGGTCTAAACCTGTTCCTCCACCACCATTTCTTCTTCCTTCGCTTCATCTTTGCTCGATATTATCACCCAGTGTTGCCAAAATCGACAACGATGGTCGTGACTATACTTCTCGTCACAACAAAAACAAAGTCCCTTTTCACACTTTAGGCAATACTCTTCATCGAACAACCTTTGGTAGCCACCATCTCGCACTAGTTGGGAAAATGAGGCAACAAAGTTGGCTAGTGCTCTGAAAGAAGACGTAGTTGTCGTATTTCGAAAACGGGTGTCGTTGCAATTTTGGGGTGGGATTTATTTTCATTAAAACTGTAGTTTGGGTCAACTAGTTGATTTTCGAGTAGGTTAGTAGCAGTTCGGATCGGGGTGTGGTTAGTAATATTGGTTGAGCTAGATGTTGTTTGGCTTAAGGTAGGTTGGGTTGGGTTGGGTTGGGGTTCAGTGGACCTATGGAGATGGGAATTGAGCTGGAATAAGCAACTGGGTAGGCAAATCAGGTCAAGTTTACCAAGTGTTTCAGGTTGGATTTATTAGGTCGAGGCCCCCACTTCCCATCAATTATCATTTCTTCTCTTTTACCTCAAACGCCTTCTCCATGCTTCTTCCAACAACGTCGGGTGGAACAACTTGACCTCAGTGCAAACTTCATCCACCAATCCATTCATGAATAGCCCCGTCAACGTCTCTTCTATCAACCCTTCCACCGCAAAGGATTGTAATTCAAATTGACACTGGAAATCATGAACGATGTCAGTTTGTCGAAGTGACAACAATTCCTCATAAGATGTCCTCTCAAATCCCAATCAAAACAACGTAGACAAGGATTTTGAACTCCTCCCATCCCAAAAAAGCTTGTCAATTCTCTCCTCACCTTAGACAACCATGTGCGATACCTTTCATACAAACCCTTGTTATCGTCAACCACTCCCTCTCAGTTAGATTGTTCACATCAAAATATTGTTTACAAAGGAATATCCATTCAAGCGTATCATCATCGTTAAATACTAAGAGGTCCAACCGTCAATAGGGTGTATCTCCCTATCTCCTCCGGATAACTCCCCACACCTCTCCCTTGAAATAGCCTCTTCCTTCTATCATCTCCTCATTCCCTATCGATGGAGGCATGGTCGTCTCCTGTGGTTAGGGGGAATACAATGGTAAGGATGCCAAGCCTATCAATGTCTTGTCCCTATCTCCTCCTTTTCCAATTACGGCCTCTCAGAGTTTCCATAGGTACCTGTTTAGTGACTCCATGTTTCCTATTCTATTGTTCATGTCTCCTACTTTCTCACTCGTGTCACTATTCATCTCCATCAACTATTGGCTCACCTCTGCCATTTTTTCTTTCATCCCTACCATGTCGGCCTCCAATGCATCCACTTTTGCTTCCATTCTAGTCACGTTTTAATACCAAGTGATATAGAACTAGAGCCTTTAGCTAGACTGGAGCTATTACTGTTAAAAATGATTAGAAAACTAAAGGTTCTTAGAGAGATTACTTTTGAGCTATTGTATAATGAATGCAATAGTTTGCAAAATAATATAGAACATGACAAGGAAATGTATTAAACTTGTATTTGAGAAATTTTTCCAATAACAAAAGATTCAACAAATCAACTACTTCATTTACAATCTACTCACAAAATATTGATAAGACTAACAGAGAAATCAACATTCAAACATAACTCCTAAGCAAACATTCAAGAAGCTGGTTCTCTCCCCTTCTTCCACTATCTTCACTTTTCACTTACTACCATTTTTCCTTTCTCCAGGTCTATATCTCTCTTTTTCCTCCCATAACCTTTCCTCTAACCTTGTGGTGCCACCTCAACCAACGATATCCCAATGGTCCCAAAAGTTGGTTGCGTATTTGTTGCTGTAGTGTTCGCTACTTGAGTGCCTATTACTGGTCCCATAATTATGCCACTTGTGCTCACTACTTCCTTTCTTCCCTTCTTCTTTCTCTTTTTCTCATATATACCCAGGACCTAATATAAACACATGGCCTTGCCCATTGGACTAGTCTTACAAGGCCTATTGGAGCCTATCTCAGGTCTTGCTATGCAAAAGTTATCATTTAGCCTTATTTATGTTCCATGGAATTAAAAATCTAAAAGTTTGGTCTTCATTTGAATTTCTTATATTTAAGGAGTTTAATAAGAAAATTTTATTTACATATCTATGTTTCCTATAATATAAAATTGAGCAATTTATTACTTTCTTGGTATGCTAGAATTGGCAACAACCCATGAATCTTTGATGTGTTTGTGTTTTAGTAAACATCACATATATGCCTTGAGAGATCCACTAATAAAGGACTATGGCTAGAGCGTGGAAGGGTGGAAGATATTAATGTCTTTAAAGTCAATCAAATTATCAAATCATTAATAAAATTCAGTTTGAGTTTTCCTTAAGAATTTCTTTGCAAATTATATTGAATTTTTTGTTTATCCCTTTACGTCTGTTGAAATATATTAACCCTAAGTGTCCTTGTAAACAATATAACAATCCCATCAATGTTTATCTTGCGTCATGCACTAATTTCGAATAACCCAATATAGTTGAAAACTATTGGAAACCCCCTGAATAGAATTTTTTTGGCAAAAAAATAATTGAAAACCCTTGGTAAGGTGTTCTTCACATATATGAAAACATTGGGTTTGATTAAGATCATCACTCAGTGTGATGATTTCCCCTTTTTATATATAGAAAAGAATGAAAAAATTCTTCAAAATGGACCTCTGCAAAAAGCCTATAATGAATGAAATCAATGATGTGATATACCTTAAACAAAAGTAATTAGGAGAATATAAATCCGTAAAAGTCAGTTAGGAATATATGCAGCAAATATACATGGCAGAGATTCATAGTTATCCATCTACCCAAACAACCTTCAAAGTTCCCATGCAATGTCAGGTATCCCTAAAATTGGAGTTAAGCCAGATCTTATACTGCATTGCCCTGAACAATTTCAGCTAGGCACCCCTAGCTTCATTCCTTGTGGCATTAAAGAACCACAAATCTCCTAAAATCTAGAACATTGAGACAGTATTAAGGCTCCAACCTAAAATTTCAATAAAATCCAAATTTTTTAGAATGTTTCAGAACCACGACTAGCAGAACTAGTCAATTCAAAAGAATTAATTTACAAGAATATAAAAAATGATCACAGAATTCCTGCCAACACAACATATTGCAAGGAAAAACTTATATGAATAAGAATTCATAACCATCTTTCTTACAACATATGGCATCTTATGGCAAATGGGATGCTGTCCAGATAACTGACCAGCACCACATTTGAGATTATTGTATTAATTGGCAAATACTACTAATTGGAAAAATATAAGCAAACAAAGTAACCAATACCTGATGCATTCTCCATGAATCAGAGAGTAAGTTCTTTTGGTTCTCTGGATAAGTGGAGAGGAAGAATAGAAGAACGGAAGAATGAGGGATGGCAAACCAAGATTCAGAAAATAATGTAATCGATGCACAAGAATAACTAAACAATGTAACTAACCAGAATCAACCGCTTTAATCTCCCTAATTGTAGCATCAGCTGACATCAATGGTTTGATAAAGAACTGCGCAAATCTGATTGGTAAATCACAGAAAAAAAACACATAAACCCACAAACTTATGAAACAAATATATTAATTTAGAAAAATGGATAAGAAACATGTACCTGTCCAGAGCCTCTTCAAAAGAATCAGTGGTAATATCAAAATAGTAGTTGGTATGCTCAGAAGCTGTAAAAGCATTTGTGCTCCCTCCATGCTGTCCATCAGAAAGATAAAGCAGAAGAAAAAAGTGGATCAACACAAATACAGGTAAAACTTGTAAAGATTAATCACAAAATGAAAAATGGAACAATTAATATGCATCAATAATCACATAATTTAAAATGGAGATGAGAAAGACTGTCCTCAAGAAATTCCAGGTCAAAAAGGTGGGAGAAATCCTAAATGCCTGAGAACAGTCTGCACAACATGCTGTTCATCTTAACTCATTACTAGCGCCTCAAAAATTTCCAAAGAGACATATCCTTCAAAGGGAACAAAAATGCACTCTCCAAACAGACACCTTAAGGGAGTACATAAAAAAACCAATAAATGACATATAATTCTGTCCAATCGCTAATAAAAAAATAATAAGGGATAATTATAAAACATGTTTGTTTCTACAAGTAGTTAAAAATATCAACAGATAGATTCTTATAATAACAATTTACAATACAAACATATGGTTAATTACAACAATCACCCATCAAAGGAGGCAAAGTCCACAGCATGTCTAAGAACAGTAACAGCAGAACTTTGACAGCTTAGATATTTCTTCCCAGCAACATTACCAACTAGTATCAAGATGTTAATTTCCAATCACATGAAACAAAAAGATAGAACATCAAGGTGGTCATAAAATAAATTATGTACCTGCTACAACTAATTGTAGGTCACTATTTGAACCACAAATATTCAGCTTAACAAAGTGGGTGAAAGCATACATCAAAACAAAGTAACAACCAAAAAATTGGGCAACTGTAAAGTATTCATTTCAAGCTTTTGTTCACCATATGCTTGATTGACTTCCCAGCAGACTAATCTCCTCAAAAAAGATGGCTGACTTATTTACTTATCTGCTTTTTCTTCAACTTCAATTGCTTCCATTGAAGTTCCATAATTAGAAAGAAAAGAACTTGCCAAACATCACTGTAAAAGAACGTCACAAAAAAATATAAAAGAAATAAAAGAAAAGGTCGTACCTCTGCAATGTACTTTGAATAGCTATCCTCTAATGGATATTTCTCGCTAGCATAGAACAGCATATGCTCTGAAACAATCAAGAAAAAATTCACTAAAAAGGCAGAAACTTGTATAAAAAACTAGTAATAAAATTGAAACAATATTACGAACTTGTACACGGTTATTAACTCATTTAATTACTAATTTAATTAAACACAAGAAAAATACCAAGAAAATGGGCAAGGCCTTCGAGGCCAGCAGGGTCACTGAAGGAGCCAACACTCACATTCATTGAAGCAGCACACTACAACACAAACAAAACAGTAAATTCAATACAACAAAAAATCAACAGATAATCAGATCGAATCAATTTCAAATTCAGACGATTGAATGCCTTATCGGTATCAGGATCGCTGATCAACAGAGCTTCAAGAGAGTTTCTAAGAACAATCCTCCGGTAATCTCTCTTGTCCGTACGCGGTTTCCTTATCTCTACATCGTCTTGACCAACAGCCATTTTTGAAGTCAGAGAGAGAAATGATCGCTTTTCTGGTTTGCAAATGATCGATTGATTCTCTTTTACATAAAATCAGAAGGGAAGACTAGTCTACAGCGGTCCTTTTGAAATCAAATTATAGTGAAAACTCCTATTTTTTTTAAATTTATTTAATTAAAAATAAAAATATTATTTATTTAAAATTGTTTATATAAATTAAATTTTTTTTCTTAAATTTAAAAATTAATAATTTTTTATCTAAAATTTAAAAAATGATAATTTTTTCTTAGAGTTTCATTTTTTTTCTCTCCTTCTCTAGCAACTGTTCTCTGATTAACCTCTCACATCGACGCACCCATCAATCTACTAAAAGAAGATAAATTATCGACCAACCGAAGGTCGACCGACAATTTATTGGTCGAAGTTTGTGCAGTGCACTAATCATCAACTGATCAATGATTTGTCTTCTTCTGATAGACTAAAGAGCACACTAGTATGAGAGATTAGCTAAAAAATATATGCTAGAGAAGAAAAAGAAGAAAATAAAACCCTAGAAGGGATATTGTCACTTTTCAAACTTTGAGTAGAGAAAAATTATTAATTTTTTAAATCTAAAGAGAAAAATATAATGAATTTTTAGCTTTTTAATAATTTTAGCTAAATAATATTTTTACTTTTAGCTCTATCAATAAATTTTAATAGAATGATAGGTTGTTAGATTTTAAAAAATAAGCAAATATGAGTTTGAGTTCTCACCGTCCCTGAAGAAAACAAGCATTTTTCAGTAAGATACTAATTGAAAGGCATGCTATCACGGTGAAGGTTTTTAATTTACAAAACGTATTTTTCAGTGGCATACTAATTGAAAGGCAATCTTTTGGGTGTATACTATTCTTATGTTTATATTTGATATCAATGGACAATTATAAATAATTATTATATTTAATTAAACATAATACAAAGATATTAATAATTTAATATATTATTTTTTAAATATTTTTTATATAATTCTTAAAAAATATAAAATAAATTAAGGTAGTAGTTTTACATTACTGAAAATCAAATTTATAAATAAGTCTAGTAACTATTTTCTATCCAAACTTTAATAAAACAATTTCAAATTGAAAATTTTGATAGGAAAATATTCATTCAATTTATAAAAAAAATCGACAATCTCAATTTGGTGCTAATTTAACCAAGTAATTTAATTAAAGATAATTTTACTTTCATCTCTCTTTTTTTTTTCATAATCAAACCCGTCAAATACAAGATGAATTAATTCTTCATAATCAAAGTAAACAACCTGTGAAAGTTTGGTTGAACAATTGCAATGGTAGATTTCTCAATCCTTGATTGTGTTTATATGCATCTTAAAGTTGTTAAGATATAAATCAATGGAGATTATGTTCCCTAAAATGCCTCCCATATAACTTGTATTTTAATCAATACTCAAACTTGTGTTTTTATGAATGTAAGAAACAAAGTTGTAATACAAGATTTTGAATCCTACTTAGTGGGAGAAATAAATCATAATGATGATGCCATAAACTACGAGGAAGCTATATTGGATATTGATTCAAGTAGATGCTTAGAAGTAATGAATTCTAAAATAGAATCAATGTATACTAATCAAGGATGGACACTTATCAATCCACAACAAGGATTGTTCCTATTGGTTGTAAATAGGTCTTTAAGAGAAAAATTGGCAAGGATGGAAAAATGGAGACCTATAAAGCGCGATTAGTAGCAAAAGCTTATACTCAGAAACAAAGGTTGGATAATGAGGAAACTTTTTTGCTCGTAGCTATGATTAAATCAATTTGAATAATGCTAGTTATCATAACATACCGTGATTATGAAATTCGGCAAATGGATGTCAAGATCGTGTTCCTCAATAGATTCATTGAAGAAAACATATATATGGAATAACCTATAGGTTTTGTATCCGTTTTTGAAAGGCATAAGGTATGCAAGTTGCATCAATCTATTTATGGGTTAAAACAAGCTTTCAAAAGTTGGAACATTCGATTTAATGAAATAGTGAAATTGTTTGATTTTAAAAAGAATACACATGAGCTCTATGTTTACAAATGGGTTAAGAATTATGTCATTACATTCCTCATATTGTATATATATGACATACTATAATGGGTAATGACATTAGCATGATGAATGAGGTGAAAATCTGGTTACCCAGAACTTTCTTGATGAAAGACTTAGGAGATGTGACATATGTCCTTGAAATTCGTATTTATAAAGATCGAATGAAAAAGATAATTGGATTATCTTAAAAATTGTACATAGAAAAATTGTTGAAAAGGTTTAACATAAAAAACTCAAAAAAAGAACTTTTACCCGTCATTCATGATGTTTATCTTTTTAAAGATATCGGTCCAAAGACTAATAAAAAGCGACAGTGGATGCGTAATGTGCCCTATGCTTCAGCTGTAGGTGGACTCATGTACACAATGCTATGTTCAAGACCTGATGTATCATTTGTTGTAAGTGTTATAAGTAGATATCAAGATAATTTAGATGAGAAACATTGGTCAACTATGAAATCAATTTTAAAATACTTAAGAAGGACTAAGGATCTTATTTTAAGTTATGGGTGTTTGAAGTTAAACATTTAGGGACATTCAAACTCTGATTTCCATTCAAACGTTGACGATAAAAACTCTACATTAGGGTTCATTTTTATTTGTAATAGGGGTGTGGTTAGTTAGAAGAGTTCCAAACAATCAACCACTGTTGACTCTACTACATAAGTTTATTGCTTCAAAAACTGCAAAAAACGTTGTATAGATGTGCAAGTTCATATTTAAACTTGGTGAGTTTCCAAACATAGCTTATTTGATAACCATGTTTTGTGATAATACCAGTGTTATTACATAGGCAAAAGAACCAAGAGCGCATCAAAGGTCTAAATATATTCAACGAAAGTATCACATTTTGAGAGAATTCATTATAACTAGAGAAAGAATAATACAAATGACATCGAAAACTAAAAATGCAGTTGACCCACTAACTAAGTTAATGACACTGAAATAGCAAGACCATTATCTTAAGAAGATGGGTATACAATACAATAACAAATGACTCTAGTGTAAATGAAAGTTTTGTTAGTGTATGCCCTATCAACCATTCATGTTATCGGTTCTAGGGGCATTTTAATCTTATATGTACATTTATGTGAATTATTAATAAAAGAAGTAGTTTTTTTTCATATGCATAAGTTGTTTCCTTTATTTGCAATAATATAAAGTATGTATGTGAATTGTCTGAATAACTCACTTAATATACAAACTGAGTCATCGAATTGTTCCTACGAACGTGACATAACTTAGGCAATTATATCATATAATAGGCATATCGAATACCTTTGTTAAATATTATGAGATGATGTTAGTTCGGATGACAATGATGGTCATGTTATTACGATATTGATATGGATTAACAGTTAGAGAATCATTTTTCAAACATGACCAAATAATGATAAGTCACACGGTCATTAAATTGTAGTTAATGACTTATTATAAGTTGTACTAGTGTATGAAATAATCTTTTGACCTGATACGTCATAGTCAGATCTAATATGGATAAGTGTGATTTATGTGGTGTATATATACAAGGTTAACCACATCTCATAAGATAAGTCATACTAGTTAGGTCTTATTTGTATATGGAGAAGAATGATGGTTAAGATGGGATTCATTAACTCAAAAAGTATTGACATCTGAATATCTGTTAATTTGACTTGGATCTGAGTTCTAAAATGAACATCGATAAATATTGAAAATCGAATCTCTAGCTAGAGTATAATGTAAGTCATATGAAGGATATTCGTTATGACATTTTTCGAATATTTAAATTAATGATTCGTAAAGAATCAAAATTAGGACTTCGATAATCTATGAGTCCAAAATTGATTTAGATTAGACAACAGGAGGATATTGCCTACATGGAATGTATGATTGGAGATTTCTTTATTCTGGTTGAGGGGTTATGACACATTATTAGATGTTTACTATTGTCATTGAGTTTTCGGTGCACTTTCGAATCATCTAAACAAAGACTCACAATTACACCACGGTAAACCTAAAGTGTCATACCAATAAAGCAAGCTTTTGAAAAGGAGGATTAATTATCCAATGATGGTAAGCACCTTCCAAAGGATAATGAAAATCATATAAATTGTTATATAGATGTAAAAATAACATTTTAAAAGTTAAAATGTTAGTGAGATGAAATTAAGGTGGCTAAGGTATATATTTGATATACATATATAGTAAGACTTCAAATTATGATTTTTTTGGGCCAAATAAGAATTTTGAAATTGCAAAATGGGTCATCATTATATAAAGTGCATTTTAGTTCATTCTGAACTAACACAAACATTCTTGCACTTTACTTTCTCTCATAAAACAAACTAAAAACTCTCTTCTCTTTCCAAGATTTGGCTTGGAAGGTGCAGTCTTTTGGATGTTCTTTAAGTAAAAAGCTTAATCCATCATCCTATATCTTTATAAAAGGCAAAGAAATAGGTAAAACTTTCATTCTTCTTTTATATGCCTTAATCATGGTTTGATTCTTGTTCTACCTATATGCATGACATTTTTTACATCTTCTTCTTCACCTATTATTTTTACCGTATCCATGCATTCTATCCTCTTTCAATACTACTTGTTTATTTCGGATTTTTTTACTACCTGCAAACTATTTGGTTTAGTCTACTTTATTTCCTGGTTTTTTGTTATTTTTGGTCCTTAACTGTTGCTCTAGGTTTTCTCTTTTTTGCTACATCATTCTTTGTGTTCTAGGTTTTTATACTCCTGTTAGAGATTTGATTTTTTCAAACTCAAACTCTACCTAGGTTTTTACTTCTGATATGGCAAAATTTTGGTTTTTATGTCTAGTTGCACCTTCCGTTTAAGATTTTATTAAGCCATCCTAGCATTTTCCTATAGTCTAATATCCTCTCTACTAAGCTAGTGAAGAAGTTTCTTTTTGTTGGATTTTTTTCAGCCTACCTTAGACTTTCTATTCACATGCATTCTTCCTTGCTCTAGGCTAGTTTTGCAACAGTTGTTTTGTTGTAGCTCCCTTTATTCTACTTCTATCAAACAATCTTTAGTTGTTGTGTTTGCTTCATTGTTTCGGTAGCCCAGAAGCTCCATATTAACTCCTTTTTCCTTGCCTTCTTAAGTGTTGCCATTCATGTCTTTGCACATGTTATGACTTGTGTTGTTTCCACTGTAGTTGCTCTTGTTTGCTTGGTATTCTATATTATGTATTTTTTATGGTGATCTCATGTATAGATCTTACATGGTGGACAAGTCTACTTGTTTGCTTTAAATTATAGATATATTAAGTTAGGTTCAATTCCTCTTGAACTTTCTTACAGTAAAAACCATGATAGACCTTCAAGAGAAAAAGATGCAGTCTTCTTTTGTTGTTTCTCAAACCTATCTTGCCCTGGCTTGTTTTTGCTAGTTTTTTATTAAGTTGGTCAAGCTTTGATTGTTCCAAGACCCTCTTTAAAGGTTCATTGCTATTTTTGTTAAATTACCAAAAGAAAATCTATCAATTTTAACCTATAAACTTAAAATCGTAACTTTTTCAAAAACCATAAATTTTGGATTAACACAAGCATTTATCATAAATTTTGTACAATGTAGTGAAAAACCAATCATAGCGAAATTTTTTTCTAATGTTTTAAAGTAAATCACTTCAAATTTTCGATATAACAAACGAAACAAAAGATAAATTTTCAAAATAATGAATAGAATGGAAGATAATATTTTATCTCTAATTCAAAATTACTCAATCATATAATGACATATCGTTGTTTGTATACAACTTTGTATTTATTACTTGTACACATAATTTTTTTTATAAAAAGAGTAATGTTATATGTATCTACTTTTAAATACACAAATGAATATATATATAATTTGTCACTATACGATTAAGTGCTACTTTATCCTTAATTTAAAATCATCATATTATTTGATAACACGTATCAAATATATACTTATTTTTATACTTAAAGTGGGTTTATATAATTTTATTATTATAAAAAATAAAAGAAATAGTTATCGATGTAATTTGATTTACTTCAAATATATATGATATTAAAATAATGAGTTTTAAATAATAATTTTTAGAAAATAAATAGGTCTTTTGAAAGATAAATTTTGTTATTTTCACAAATGAGTTTAGATAGGCTGTTATTATATTTTTTTTCAAAATAAAATAAAAAAGTCCAATTTTTATTTTTAAAATCTAAAAATGCATTTATTGTTGCTTTCTTTAAAAAGTTGAAGAAGAAAATTAGGATTACGAACCTGTAGCAATGATATTAAATTTTACATTTTTTAAATGGTAATTTATTGTACCTTATATCAAATCCAAAAATAAAAACAAAAAAGGCCAAGGGACTTATTTTCGTCCAAAGTATATTCTTTTCTCAAGTTCTTACCTATTATCTTTCAAAAACCTAAATACACACATATGAACTGTTAAGTCTATTAGTTTTAAAGGTAAAACCATTATTTTTTAGTAATATTAAAAATAAATTAAAATTTAATCTTATTTTCTCTCATAAACCCTAAAACTAACAATGTTTTCCTTACGCTAAGTTTTAAAAAAAAACAACATTTTCTCTTCTAGGATTTATTTTTCATTCCCTCTTCCTAATTTATAATGGTCACTTTCTTCCTTTATCTCTAGCAGCTCTTCATACCTGAGGTCGAGCCAATGTCGGTCTTACCTTGCATTATAGACACTCTCTCTTCTTAACAACTAGCATACGATATAGTATTCTTTTTCATTCATATCATTTGCCACAATCACTTTCTCCTGCTCTTGAGAGTCATCGGTTTCCCTGTAAGATCACTTATCTGTTTATGGCCATGGGAAGAGATTGTTGTCTTTGGGAAGACAATCATCTATTGGGGTTGGTGTCTTAGAGTCAATCCCCATTATGATACAAGTTCATTAATAAAAGTCATGTTTATAACTTACTATGACATTCTTTGTTTATAAAGTATATTAATATATGCTCAAACAAATGTCCTAAGAATGGTTGAACCATGATAAAACGATCAATGCTAGACATCTAATCATGAGAACCCTATGTGCATATTAGGTGATTGTTCTTAAAACATTTGTAACTCTGATATTACTATGACTAATAGCACAGGTAATAGTGATAAAGTTATTATAGTGTTAAACAACCTCACCGAAAGATGATGATAGTTTTCAAGTGTCAAGTTGTTTACTAATAACTTGGTGCAACACATGGGTGCAAGTTATAGATGTATTCACCAAACTGACTCACTAAGAGGATTCCATATGGATAGTTGCTCTAGTGTCTATGGAATATATCATTTTAGTGAATGGAGGTACATGTGATCTTTAGACTTGAGGTTATCAAACCATTTTGTGTAAGGATCAATATGGTTTTACGACAAACCAACGTAGTATGGCTAGAGAATTACCAAAAAGTTTGTGATTGATCATATCAAGATCTATACGAAGGCTATAATGGATCAATAGAGGATTCATTACTTCGAGTAGAGGAGTTAATATCTCAGTTAAGACCCTTTGATGGATGACAATAACAAACTAAATCTATGGCCATAGTGTGATTGAGTTGATGTTTGATTCGATTTTTTTTTAATCATTGATAGTTTTCGGTTTATGTAACTCAAAGATCCTTGAGGAAGACACTTCATTTATACCTTAACCTCGAAGAGATATCATATGACAAAATGATTGAATTGTACGAACGACAGTATCACTGATAGGTTAAGAAGTCACATGTTGACATTCCATTAATTAGATGACCATGATATCTTGCTAAAAGCCACTCTTGATCTTTGTTCGAAAGAATACTAGGTTGGGAGCCTGACATGGATCTTATCACTACCGATATAGTGCAAAGCCTAGGGGTCATATATAAAATAAATGGATCAAACTCTAGAGGTATAGGATTTTTCAAGTTAAATTAGAGTTGGATCTAAAAGTCTTAGAAAGGCTTTTAGACCCGAAAGTATAGTTTATGATACTAAGGGACTAAAGTGAAATAATAACAAATATATGTATGCATGGTGCCCAGTTCACAACGAAAGAACCTTTGTAAATGTTTTTTAAATTTTCTATTTCATTTTTGGGTTGTAATTCCTAAATAGGGTTATGCACTTTGTCTTTATCCCATTTCTTCTTTTAGATTAGATTGTTTTTATTTTCTTAGAATTTTGTAACTAGGAAATAAAGTCATGTAATAATTGAAGATTGGAGACAAAAGAACAAGTGCGAAGACTTGAAGATAAAGATTCACCTAGGTTAATTAATCAAACTCCTTTTAACTCGAAGGGTTTGACATTAGTTATGGTTATGTTCTAACACGTTTTTATTTTACGCTGTAGAATGTATGTATAGGTTTTATTTTACAAATATCACCTAATATGTGGCTAAAAACTTGACGAGACTAAATGATAAAACCTTGAACTTAAATATTAAGTCTAAAATTTAATTGATGTCTTCAAATATGACACCCTAATTGAACACTTGTTCATTAGAACCTTGTTCGCCAAAGTAAAATGTATGCTTCTAGCAAGTGAAAAATTAGATGATGCTCATGTTTGGTTGATTTAACTAATATATTTTGCTTCTTCACCAAAGTGAAGGTGAAATATGTTAGAGGCATGAATAGGGAATGCATTTGTTGATGTAAGGAGATATGTAGTATACACCCTAGTAATATCGAAAGTCACATTTAAGGTCACATGATTTGTTAGAGTAACACTTGGCTTGAGATCGTGATGTTTTGGTGATTAATTTGAATTTATCTATTCAATTAATTCAAATTTGTTCGCTAAAATGAAGAAGAAAATTAATGCGATGGGCTCTTGGTCTACTAAAAAGTTCATTGGAATTTCCTGGGTTCAATAGTAAGGGCTATTGATTTAAGAAAATTAGTAGGAGTATTTTAATGATAAAATCTGTAATTAAAATAAATACTGATAATTAAATAAAATTACTGATTCTTTTATTTGTAAATTATAGATCACTTAATCACTATGTTAAATCTAACATATCGATCAATTCTCAAAAAAGAAAATACACTCACTAAAAACAAGTTCACTGATTAGTATATAAATCTTATAATTATTTTACGTCAAGAGAACAAGTTTATGTCTTTAAGGGGTCGTATCCCCCTAAACTTGGTCCCGATGCCACCCAAGAGTAAAATGATACTTTTAACAAGTATTTTGATGACTCTATGGAAGTTTAGTGCCTCATGCTGACTTCCATGTCACCTGAGCTTTAAAAATAACATGAGGAAATGGATACGCAATCCATACTTGCACACCTTCGAGAGTTATATAGTGCTTATGTGAGGGCTAAACGATATGAGGTGTCAAGTGTGCTATTTGATTGCAAACTTTTTGAGGGAGGATAAGTTAGCACTTATGTGGTTAAGATGTTTGGCTCCATTGAACAGTTGGAGAGCTTGGGCTTCATCATGGATAATGAGATTGCTATTGACCTGATGCTGAAATTCCTCCCTAAATTGTGGGCTAATTTCATCATGAATTTTAACCTAAATAAAAAGGAGAAAACCTTTAAGGAATTGTTGTATATACTCAAATAGGCTAAACAAGAAGTACGAAAAGTAGCTTCAACTAATCTACTTGTGGTTAAAGCTCAAGCATCAAAGGTCAAGGCTAAAGGCAAAAGGCAAGGAAAGGCTATGCCCAAGCCCAAAACGAAGAAACACCTGGTACTGCTTACTAAGCCTATAGGTAGTGTAAGGAAATGAAAGGTTATCTACTTCTGTTGTTGCAAGAAAGGTTACTAGAGGAGACATTACAAAATCTTTCTAAATAACATGGAAAATAAGGTAGTTAAAGCCTTTACTTCAGGTATGTTTGTCATTGAGATAAATTATTCTCCTTGTTCATCCTGGCCTATAGACACAAGATGTGGTACTTTTTTTTTTTTGATATGCAAAGACTGTGGTAGAGTAGATAGTTTTCCAAAATAGAAGTTGATGCATTAGTCGTAGGTGTTTATTATCGCAGGTTGCCCACTAGACTAGTTTTAGAATTAAAATATTGTTATTATGTTCCTTCTGTTTCTTGAAACTTGGTTTCTGTATTTGTTTTTGACAAAGAATGATATTCAATTTTTATTACTGATGGTATTATAACTATCAACTTAAATAATATTCTCTATGGAATAGCTGAATTGTATAATGGCTTATATATTTTAAAATTGGATAATGGAATTATCAATGTGCAAAATAATAAACAATTGAAATCAAATGATCTGAATACCACATATATATGGCATTGTAGGCTGGGCCACATAGGACCGAAATGTAAGTCAAGACTTCTTGAACAATGAGTTATGTAATCATTTGACTTCCAGTCATATGATGAATGCAAATCATATGATGGCAAAACACTTTTCACTAGACATATTGAAATGGCGTCTAAACTGTTAGGGATCATTCACAGTGATGTGTGTGGGCCTATGATAGTACATAACAGATATAAAGAAGCCTACTTCGTTACATTTACTAATGACTTCAATAGATATGGCTATATGTTTTTTATGAAACATAAGTTTAAATGCTTTGATAAATTCAAAGAATTCAATAACGAAATGGAAAAGCAACTTGGGAAACAAATTAAAATCCTCCAAAGTGATCGAGGCAATGAATACCTAATGCTGAATTCAAACAATACCTAAAGAAAAATATGATAGTATCTCAACTCACTCTTTTTATTACTCCATAACATAATAGTGTATCTGAATGGAGGACCAAGACCTTGATGGAAATGGTTAGGACCATAATGAGTTTTACCAATCTATCCATATCTTTCTAGAGTTATGCCCTAAAAACTGTTGCCTTTACACTAAATCATGTCTTATCTAAATCTGTGGATAAAACTCCATATGAGTTGTGGTCTAAGTGAAAGCCCAATCTCGGTTACTTAAGGATTTGAGGCTATGAAGCTTATGTCAAGAAATTGATTTTAAACAAGCTAAGCGCTAAGTTCAAAATGTGTATCTTTGTATGGTACCCAAAAGTCACTAAAGCATATCGCTTTTACACCTAGAGGAGTAAAACATCTTTGTTGCTCATACTGGTGTGTTTCTTAAGAAAGAATTTATTCTTAAGAGAACCAGTAGGAGGGGGTAGGGCTCAATGAAGTTTTTATATCTCAAGATACCATAGATATTAGGTAGGACAATGTGTCATCATAGATGGTTGATCATGATGAGGAAGTTCCTTCATTTAAGGTGGAATAACCTTAATGCACATAAAAATTACATAAGTCTACACAAATATACACGAGCCAGAGAGATTTGGTTTTCTGTTATCTCAGCACAGTGACGTACGGGTTATCAATGATAACAAACCTAAAACCTATAATAAGGCCAAGTCTAGATTCTAATAAATGATTGAATGTCTTGAAATCCAAAATAGACTTTATGTACCATAACTAAGTATGTATTAAGATAGATGCCCTAGAGCCAATTAATTTGATATTTGTAATTGTAATTTATCTCATTAATTAATAAAATGACTTATAATCATTTAGTTAATATGCTTGTTTATTAGATGACTGTGAGAATAACATATCTTTATAATGGTAAAACTGTGACGAGGGGATTAGTCGACTGATCGTGGGAACCTTATACATATATTAAGTGGTCATTCTAGAAATGTTCATAATCCCGACATTACAATAACCGGTAACACATATAATGGTAATAGAATTATCATAATGTTAAGTGAACCCATCAAAAAGTGGCAACAGTTCTTATGTGTCGAAGTTGTTTGTTAATGGCTCGATACAACATATTGGTACACATTGTAGACATATTCATCAGATTAACCTTATTAGAGGAAATTCGTATGGATGGTTGCTCCAGTGTCTATAGAACAAATTCTCTGAACATTACGAATGCATGTGATCCTTTGACTTGAGGTTGCCAAATCATCTTGTGTAAGGATTGATATGATTTGGTCCTATCCAATGTATCACTATAATAAAGGTATCATAAAAGTAATGATTGGCCATATCCTGAGATGCATGGAGACTATGATTGATCAATAAAGGATTCATCACTCTTAAACATAGAAGAAAATACATCATATACGAATGGTAAAAGACATTCATAACTACTTAAATCTGTGGCCACCGTAGAATGAGGTTGTAGCCTAATCCTTGTAAGTCATTGATGTATATCAACTTATATTAAAGAACTACTGAAATAGACACACCTCTATGTCTCAGCCTCGAGAGATATCAATTAACAAAAGGATTGAATTGCATGTAATTGTAATATTGTAAAGGCTTATAGAGATATTTGCTAACACTTTGTTGTCTGGGCGGCCATGATGCTTTACTAGAGGCCAATCTTGGTTTGTATTTGAATTCTACTCAAATTTAGACACTATTATTTTGATAGAGAGTTTATGGATCACATGCATTAAGGGGTTGATACGAACCAAGAGATAAGGATTGTTTGATGACAATTTTTAGATCATGGAAAAAGAGAAACGTATGAATGTGTTTTGATTGGAATCATTTGGTGTGCACGGTGCCACATGGCATTGTTTAAATGCACTGCATGGTTTTAACTAGACCCACTTAAGAGTCCAACTAAGCAAAGCCAAATCATAGATGCGAGTTAACTAGCTAAGTTAACTCGTGGGTAAGGTGTTTTAGTTAAATAAAGATTATTCAAAGTCCTTGTAATATAGAAAATTTAGGTTAATCCTAATTTAATTAGGATTCCTATGTATTAAAAGTTTCAATAAATTTAAAGTCCTTATTTGATAAAATTTTTAGGTTGAGTTGGAATTCTAATTTAATTAGGATTCCTATGCATTAGAACTTTCAATAAATTAAAAAATTTAATCTAATAAGAACTCTCGAACACCTTATCACATAAGTAGTTAGAGTTCTAACTAACTTAGGATTCATGCATACCTTATAAATAAAGATGTTTAGTTTGAGTCAAATTTTTACACAACAATCCTAATCACACATCTCCAAGCCTAGAAAATTGTTGATGTAAGCTTTTATTACAGTGATCTAATTTCTAAGATCTAGTCAACAGAAACCCTGGCAACCTTCTTTTTAGATTGTTTTCCATTCATGCCCCCGTATGGATACCAAGGCGTCGCCTCAAGAGGGTCGGATAACTATCTTTACAAAGCCACATGAAATCTTAGAGGAGCCAATAATGTATGTTAATTTCTAAATACCCTATGTTTAATTAACATGTTCATGAATCTATGCATTAAAATGGGTATCTTGGATAAGTTTTAAGATCTTTGATAATTTTAAATTTTTTAATTCTACTGCGTTACTTGTTAACGATGCCCTAAAACCTTATAGTGGTATCAGAGCCACCATTTAGACATTCATGAAAAAATACCAGTAAAATTAATAAAGAATCAAAACCCTACAATTAGTAAAATTGATTCGCAATTATGTTGTTACATGATTTGTTGAGTTCAAGAACAATGTAAGGATGTGTTAAATTTATTGAGCGATTATTCCTAAAATTTTCTTAAATTTAATTATTGATGCAGGATTGAATTTAAGGTTGATAACCGATTTTTCACATGAGCGTGGTTTACTTATTGCTCATACGATGATTGACTTGTCTTTATAGAATGGCTCCAAGATTTCCTATCACTAGAAAGTCCATAAACGAAGGCTGGAAACATCACCCTGCATAATTGTAACGAAAAATGAATAGGGTGGTGCCATGAACGACAAGACTATTCTACACCACGATGCACTCCTAGACTGAATATGTTCTGTGGGAGAATGAGGGTGATAACTTAAGCTCTGACCATTTGGACTTGGTAAGGTAGGCTCTGCCCTATCCTGTTACTGAGGTATGGGTTGGTACATTACTAGACAATACCCATTTAGGCAGTTTTGTCTAGGCTACACATTGTTGCTAGTGCACTCGTTGCATCTTGAACTTGGACATGGCTAGACAGTTTTTTTGCCTAAGTCATGATTGTTTTTGGTGCAAATCGTGTACGATAGTCTTCCATCATTCCTTCAACATGCTTCTCGAGATGTTTATATTCCTTTCGAGATTAGAAATTAGATTTTAGTTCAAGTATCGTTGAATTAAAACCAAAACTGAAATTTCCTTGAATCTTGGGGTTGACCAATTATTTTTCAAAGATTTAAGGATAAAAATGTAATTTAACACTTGACTAATTAATTATTAAAATTTAATTTAATTGCATGTGTATGTATGCATGTATGGTGCCTAATACACAGCTAATAAACAGATGAAAATGTTTTTATTTTATTTACTTTTATTTATTTTCTTTAGGTTGTAATTCCTAAATACGATTGTGTGCCCTGCCTTAATTCCCTTACTTTTTTAGTTTAGGTTATTGTTTTATTTCTTAAAATAATGTAACTAGAAAATAAAGTCATGTAATTACTGAAAACTAGAGACCAATAGGACAATTGTTAAAACGAAGACCCGAAGATAAAATATTCATCTAGGTTGACCAGTTAGACTTATTTTGGCTCGAGAGGTTTGATATTAGTTATGGTTGTGTACTAACAAGTTTTAATTTTGCGTTTTTGGATGGATGTGGATGGTTATATTTTTCTAAATATCACCTAACATGCGACATAAAATCTGATGAGACCAATTAACTAAAAACCCTTAATTTAAATATTAAGTTTGAGATTAAATTGGTGTCTTCCAATATGATGCCCTAATTAAGCCCCTGTTTATTAGACTCTTGTTCACCAAAGTAAAGGATATACTTCTATTAAGGGGAAAATTAGGAGATATTAATATTAGCTCCGACTTAACTAGTGTACTTTGCTTATTCGTTAATACGAAAGTGAAGTATATTAGAGGCATGAGTAAGGAATGCATTTGTCAATGCAAGGTGATATGTAGCATCCACTATACTAATATCAAGAGTCACATTTGAAGTTACATGATTTTTTAGGCCAAAACATAGCTTAAGATTATGGGCTTTTAGTGATTAATTTGAAATTTTCCTATTTGGTTATTCATACTTGTTCGCCAAAACAAAGGGGAGAATTAGTGTGATAGGTTTCGATCCATTAGAAAGTTCATCGGAACTTTTCAAGTACAATAGTGAGGACTATTGGCTTGAGGAAAATAGTATGAACATTTTAATTAATTAAATTTGTAATAAAACTGAATATTAATTATGAACAAAATTACTAATATTTTTATATGTAAATTATAGATCACATAATCACTATGTCAAACCTATTGTATTGATCAATTCTTAAAAAGGAAAATAAATTCATTGGAAACAACATAGCTGATCGATACAAAAATCTTTAGATTATTCTATGTCAATAAATAAAGTTGTACATCTTTAAGGGATTGTTGCTTCGGGAGCTTGGTCTCAATGCCATCTAGGAGGAAAAAAGATACTTTTAATAAGTTTCATAATGACTCCATGGAAGTTTAGTGCCTCACACTAACTTCCATGTCACTTTAGCTTAAAAAATAACATGAGAAAATGGATGCTTTATCCATACTTGCGTACTTTCAAGAGTTATATGCCACTTGTGCGAGAGCTGAATGATATGAGATGTCAAGTTCATTGCTTGATTGCAAACTCTCCGAGGGAGGACAAGTTAGCCCTCATGTGGTCAAGATGATTCGTTATATTAAGCGGTTGACGAGTTTGAGTTTCATTATAGACAATGAGCTTGCCATTGATCTGGTGTTAAATTCTCTCCCTAAATCATGGGTTAATTTCATCATGAACTTTAACCTAAACGAAAAGGAGAAAACTTTTGAGGTAGCTTTAATTAATGTGCTTGTGGTTGAAACCCATACACCTAGATCCAAAGCTAAAGGTAAAGGCAAAGCCAAGGCTAAGCCTAAACCCAAAAGAAATAAGCAACCAAATATTGCTACTTAGCTAACAAGTGGTGTGGGGAAGGAAAGGTTGTCTGCTTCTATTGTGGCAAAACTGGTTACTAGAGGAGACATTGCAAGGCTTTCCTAAAAAACAAGAAGAAGAAGGCAACTGAAACCTTTACTTCAGTTATATTTGTCATTGAGACAAACTATTCTTCTTATTCATCCTAGGTTATAGATACAAGATGTGGTACTCATATTTATTATGATATATAGGAACTACGACACAATAGATTATTTGCCAAAAGAGAGGTTGCCCTAAAAGTTGGAAATAGAGCAAGTGTTACTACATTAGCCATAAGAATATATTATCTTAGGTTGCCCACTGGGCTTATTTTACAATTAAACAAATGCTATTATGTTCTGTCTATTTCTAGAAATTTAATTTTTGTATCTATTTTAGACAAAGAAAGATATTCATTTTTTATTACTGGTGGTGCTATAACTATTAGCTTTATTAATATTCTTTATAGAATGACTGATTTGCATAATGGTTTATACATTCTAAAACTAGATAATGAAATTCTCAATGTGCAAAATAATAAATGTTTGAAAATAAACAAACTGAATGCCACATATTTATGGCATTACAAGCTAGGCCATATAAGACCAAAAAACATATCAAGGCTTCTTGAGCAAATAGTCTTATAATCATTTGACTTCCAATCTTATCATGAATATGAATTATGTCTATTAGGTAAGATTACCAAAACACCCTTCATTTGATATAGTGAAAGTGCAACTGAACTGTTAGGGATCATTTACAATGATGCGTGTGGACCAATGACAGTGCATTCTAGATATAGGGAACTCTACTTCATCACATTTACTGATGACCTTAGTAGATTTAGCTGTGTTTTTGTTGAAACACAAGTCTGAATACTTTAATAAATTCAAAGAATTTAAGAATGAGGTAAAAATACAACTTGGGAAACAAATTAAAGTCCTTTGTAGTGATTATAGAGGTGAATACCTAAATGTTGAATTCAAAAGATACCTAAAGGAACATAAGATAGTCTCTCAACTCATTCTTTTTGGTACACTACAACATAATAGTGTATTTGAAAGAATAGGACTTTAACAAAAATGGTTAAGTCCATGATGAGTTTTACTAATCTACTATGTCTTTCTGAGGATATGCCCTAGAGAATGTTACCTATACACTAAACCGTGTCTCATCTAAATTTATAGATAAAACTCTATATGAATTGTGGATTGGGTGAAAACCCTATTTATAATACTTGAAGATTTGAGGCTATGAAGCTTATGTCAAAAAATTGACTTCAAACAACCTGAACGCTAAGTTTGAAAAGTGTATCTTTGTAGGGTACCCGAAGAAAACTAAGGGATACTACTTTTACCACTCGGATGAACAAAAAGTTTTTGTTACTAATACCAACATGTTCTTTGAAAAAGAATTTATTTTTAAAAGGACTTGTAAGAGAGGGATGATACTTGATGAAGTTCTTGTACCATAAGATACCATAAAAGTTAAATAGGACGATGTGCCATATGAATAACTTCAAAGCACATAAAAGCTATATAAATCTACACGAGTATGTCGTAAGCTAGAAAGATTTGATTTTCTTATGACTCAACACAATAACGTAATGGCTATATCTAATGATGAACTTAAGGCTTACGATAACATTGTCTCGAGTCCAGATTCTGATAAATGGTTAGATGCCATGAAATTTAAAATAAATTTTATGTACCAGAACCAAGTATGGACTCTAGTGGGTGCCCTAAAAGAGTAAAACCTATAGGGTATAAATGGATTTTCAAAAAGAAAACTAACATGGAAGGTAATATGCATACCTATAAAGCACGATTGGTTGTCGAAAGTTCCACATAAAAACAAGGCATTAACTATGATGAAACCTTTTCACTAGTTGTTATGCTTAAGTTTATTAGGATTATGGTTGTTATTGCTGCATACCATGACTATGAAATCTTTCATATGGACATCAAAACTATTTTCTTGAATGGTAACCTTATAGAGGATGTTTATATGGTGCAACCCAATGGTTTCGTTTTTGTTAGATAGACTAATAAAGTATACAAGTTACAAAAGTCTATTTATGGGTTTAAACAGGCTTTCAAAAGTTGGAACATTCATTTTGATGAAGTTGTATGAGAGTTTGGTTTCATCAAAATGTAGACGAGATGAGCGGGTATAAAAAGGTTAATGGGAGCATAGTTGCATTTCTAGTATTATATATCGATAACATCTTAATTATTAGAAATGACTTACCAAACTTACAATCAGTAAAGGCTTGGTTATCCAAGTGTTTCTCTATGAAAGACTTAGTAGAAGCAGCCTATATTTTTAGGATTAAAAATTACAAAGATAAAATGCATAGACTATTTGACCTAAGTCAAAGCATGTACATAGACAAAGTATTAAAAAGATTCTGTATGAAGGAATCCAAGAAAGGATTTCTACCCATGTCTCATGGTGTATATATTTCAAAAGAGATATGTCCATTTTCACAAGCTAAAAGAGATAAGATGAGTAGGATCTTATATGTCTTGGCTATAGGATCAATCATGTCAATCATGTTATGTACGAGACTTGATGTTTTATATGCTTTAAGCGTTTGTAGTAGATATCAATCTGATCTAGGTGGAAAACACTAAATGGTTGTCGAGATCATCCTGAAGTACCTAAAAAGGACTAAAGATGCTTTCTTGGTTTAAAAATAGGAATTTGAACTCACTATAAGAGGTTACATGTTGCCAATTTCAAAATTGATCGAGATGATTACAAATTCCAATCAGGGTATGTGTTTTGTTTGAATGATGGTGTAGTTAGTTGGAAAAGTTTTAAGTAAAGTACGATGGTTGATTCTGTAACAGAGTTTAAGTACATTGCTTTTTTAGAAGCAGTAAAAAAGGTTGTATAGATAAAGAAGTTCATAACTGAACTTGGAATGGTTTTGAGTATAACCAATCCAATTGAGCTCTACTGTGATATTAATGAAGTGATTGCTTATCAAGGTTTCATCAAAGATCCAAACATATACTTAGACAATATCACCTCATTTGAAAGATTGTACAAAAAGGTGACATACAAATAACAAGAATGGATTCAAATGACAATTTGGCTAACTCACTGACAAAACCTCTATCACAATAGAAACATGATAGACATGTAGTTGTGCTCGACATTAGATATATAACCGATTGACTATAGTACAAATAAGAGATTGTTAGGATAAGTGTCTTGGAGCCAATCGAATTTAACATTTGTGGATGTAATTTTATATTAATAATTAATAAATGATTGATTGCTATTCAATTAATATGTTATCTATTTATATGATTGTGTGAATAACATGCCTTTAATATAGTAGAACTATGACAAATAGATCAGATGACTGATTATGAGAAATCTATGTACACTTTTTGTGGTTGTTCTAGAAACGTTTCTAATCTTAACATTACAATGAATAAGGGCACATGTAATGATAACAGGAATATCATAGCGTTAAGCAATCCCACCAAAAGTGGCGATAGTTTTCACATGTCAAAACTATTGTAAATAACTTGCTACAACATATGGGTGTACGTTGTAGACGTGTTTATTGGAATGACCTGACTAAAGGACATCCGTATAGATGGTAGCTTTATTATCTATAGAATAAATCATCTAAACACCACGGGTGCATGTGGTTCTTTGATTTATGTTTATCAGATCATCTCATCTAAGAATCAATATGGTTCAATGTTATCTAACGTGTCATCATAATTAGGGTTACTATAAAGGTAGTAATCGGCTATATTGTGAGATACATAAATGTTATGGTGATCGATAATGGATTCGTCATTCTTGAGCTCAAAATTAGATATCTCACATGAGAACACTGAATGACATCTATGACTTTTTGAATCTATAACCATAGTGAGATGAGGTTATTGTCTAATTCATGTTAGTCATTGATGTATATTAGTTCATATTAAGGAACTACTGAGATAAACACTTTTTTATGTCATAGTTTCGAGAGATATTGGTTAACGAAATGATTGAATTACACATAACTATAATGTTATAAAAACTTAAGAGATGTCTGCTGACACTCTGTCGTCTGGGTGGTCATGATGCTTTGCTAGAGGCCAATCTTGGTCTGTGTCTAAATTCAATCTGAATTTAGACACTACTAGTTTGATAGAGAGCTTATGTTTCACACACATACAAGGGTTGATTTGAACCCAAAGGCGAAAATTATTTGGTGATATTTTTAGTGTTTATGGAATGACCATATTTAGTGTGCATGGTATTGGAAGTACCATGCAAAATTATTAAAACATGGCATGACTAGATAAACATTGCCTAGTCGTGCAATGTTTAAAATCATGCTAGGTAGAACACTTTTGGTGCCACTCGTGCATGGCTTGAAAACTTGTCAAGAGACACATTTGTGTGTCTCCTATACAAGTTGTGAAACATGCCAACTATACATGTGTGTTGATGGTACTAGATTTAGATGAAATCCTTGTTAACACTTGGACACCTACATATATTTAAAACATGCATTAGAATTAAAAAAGGAACAATACATATAGAAAAGAAATCCTATCCTTTGGTTTATGTTTTCTCTGCTTCTTCCTATGAATAGAGTTAATCTAGAAAAGAAACCTTAAAACACTTTTCTCTAGATTGCCTCTTATGTGTTTGTGATTCGCATGGATATAAAGACACTGCCTCAGAGGGTTGGATAACATTCAGTTTCAAGCTATATGAAGGTTTGGAGGAGCCACTAACGCAGGTATAAACCTAAAACACCTTATAAGTGTTTTGCATGTTCATAAATATATGTTAAAAAAGAGGTATCCTAGTTAGGGTTTTTTAGGATTTTTTGATTTTTAATTTTTTAATTTCACTGTGTTGTTGGTTCTTGATGCCCTAAAAACCCTACGAAAAGATATATAATATCCACCCTACTATAAACTGAAAGTCACAATTGAACTTGCACAATTGATTCATACTAATTATTGAATTAGAGAATGTGGATCTTTGTAATTGGTTTGATTGGTCTACCTAATAATTAATTCAAACTTGTTCATCAGAGCAAAGGGGAAAGTTAATTTAATGGGTTTTTGTCCCACTAAGAAGTCCATCGAAAGTTCCTGAGTCCAAAAGAGAGGGATGTTGGCTTAAATAAATAGTGGGAGGATTTTTTTGATAAAGACCGTGTTGAAAAATTAATTAAAATCAAGATTATTGATATTTACTTTTCTGCACATGTAGATAAAAAACGTACCATGTCGAACAATATTAATCTTCAATCGGTTTTGGAAAAAGAAAAACATGTTTAAAGGCAATAACTTCAATGAATGAGACCAAAGCCTACAGATCAAACTACATCAAGAGAAGAAACTGTATGTTCTTAGATGAGCAATGCCTCCCAAGCCTAGTCTCGATGCCATCCAAAAGTACAAGGATACTTATAGTAAGTATCTGGATGACTCTAACGATGTTGAGTGTTCAATATTGTCTACTATGACACTTAAGCTATAAAAATAACATGAAGACATGGATGCCCAATCCATTTTTGTTCACCTTCACAAGATGTTCGCAACTCATGTGAGTTATGAGATTTATGTAGGGTTTTAGGGCATCGTTAATTGGCAGTGTAGTGGAATTAAAAATTTTTAAATCATCAAAGATTCTAAAACCTATCCAAGATACTCGTTTTAATGCATAGATTTATGAACATGTTAAACACATATAAGGTGTTTAGAAATTATACCTACGTTGTTGGGTCCTTTGAGACTTCACTTGGCTACGTAAAGATCGCTATCCAACCCTTTTGAAGTGATGCACCTTGTTATCCATGCAAAGCACAAATGAGAAGTGATCTAAAAAGAAGTTTGTTAAGGCTTCTATTGATTGGATCTTGGAAATTAGATCATGATGATGAAAACTTGTGTCAACAAGATTCTAAGTGTAAAGATATGTGTTTAAGATATATGTATTTACTTGTTGTAAACAATTTTGGCTCAACCTAAACACCTTTATTTATATGGTGTGCATGACTCCTAAGTTAGTTTGGACTTTAACTATTTATGTGATAAGATGTCCAAAAGTTCTTATTAAATTAAGACTCTTGAATTATTGAAAGTTTTAATGCATAAGAATCCTAATTAAATTAGGTTTCTAATTCAACCTAAACTTTCTATCAAACAAGGACTTTGAATGCATAGGAATCCTAATTAAATTAAGATTTCAACTCAACCCAAACTTTCCATTAAACAAGGACTTTGAAAAATCTTTGTTTAACTAAACACTTTACCCACAAGTTAACTTTGCCAGCTGACTCGCATCCATCATTTGGCCTTACTCGGTTGGACTCCTAACTGGGTAAAGTTGAAACCATGTAATGCATTTGCATGATGCCATATGGCACCATGTACACCAAATGATTCTAGTCAAAACACATTATATGTTTTTCTCTTTCCATAATCCTAGAATTGTCATCAAATGATCCTTACCTTTTGGTTGGTATCAATCTCTTAATGTATATAACCCATAAACTTTCTATCGAACCGATAATGTCTAAATGCAGGTCAAATTTAGACATAAACTAAGATTGGCCCTTAGCAAAGTGTCATGCTAGATGACAGAGTGTTAGTAAATATCTTTATAAGCTTTTACAACATCATAATTATATGCAATTCAATCCTTTCTCAACTGATATTTCTCGAGGTTGAGACATGAAAGTGTATCTATCTCAATAGTTCCTCAATATGAGCTGATACACATTAATGACTTACATAGAGTAGGCTATAACCTCATCCCACTATGGCCACAGATTCAAATAGTCATTAATGTCTTTTAATATTCATATACTTGTGCTCAAAAGTAACAAATCCTTTATTGATCAACCATAACATCCATATATTTCATGATATGGTCATTTACTAACTTTATGATGCCCCTATGACAATGATCTCTCAAACCATACCAATCCTTACAAGTTAAAGGATCACAAGCACCCATAGTGTTTAGAGGATTTGTTCCATAGACACTAGAGTAGCCATCTATATGGATATCCTCTAATGGGTCAATTTGATGAACACGTCTATAACATACACCTATGTGTTGCACTAAGTTGTCAGCAAACAGTTTTGACACATAAGAGTTGTCACACCTGTTGGTGGGGTTACTCAATACTATAATAATCTCATTACTATTACATATGGCTTTGGTCATTATAATGTTAAGATTATGGGTATTTCTAGTATGACCATTTAATGTGTGCATAAGGTTCCCATGATTAGTCATTTGATCCTTTCATCATAATTCTACCATTATAAAGGCATATTATTCGCACAATTATATAATAGACAAACATATAAATAGAATAACTATAAATTCTTTTATTAATTAATGCAATAAATTATAATTACAAATGTGAATCAATTGGCTTTAGGGTATCTGCCATAACAATTTACGAGGTGTCAAAAGCACTTTATAAGTGCAAGATATTAAAGGTAAAACCAATGGGCCTTCATGTAATCAAAATAATTGGCTATATATAATGGTTGGCATCACTGGGAATGATTATGGATAATAACTTGACCATTGACCTTGTCTTGTGGTCCTTTCCTGACTCATATGGGATGCTTATTATGAATTATCTTATGAGTGAAAAGGAAAAGTCTCTCCCTGAGCTTCTAGGGTTGCTTAGGACTATTGAGTAAGAGGTAAAAATTTTGCTAATGTGCTTCTGGTAAATGCCAAGGACATAAAGGCAAAGGTAAGGTTAAGGCTAAGGCCAAGTCTAAGCCTAAAGCCCAAAAACAGGCTTCTACCCCTATGCAACCTAGAGGTGGCACTAGAAAAGGTAAGATTGTTTAGTTCCATTGTGGTAAGGCCAGACATTGACGGAAACATTGTAAGGCTAACCTTGAGAGCAAAAATAAGAAGTTGACTATTTTAGCTTCAGGTATATTCATTATTGAAATAAACTTCTTAATATCTATGTCTTGGGTTATAGACACTAGATGTAGTTCTCACATATGTTTTAATATCCAGGAACTAAGGGAGAGTTGATTACTCACCAAAGCAGAAGTAAACTTATGTATTGGAAATAAAGTTAGAATAACTACATTAGCCATAGGAAATTGTTTCATCAATTTGCCTTCTAGGCTTGTTTTGGAACTAATATATTGTTTTTATGTTCCTAACATTTCTAGGAATTTAATTTCTTTGTCCACTTTCGGCAAGTTTGGATATTCTTTCTTAATTGCTAGTGGTGTTATAACCATTAGCTTGAATAATATTCTTTATGGAATTGCTAGTTTAATAAATGGTCTTTATGTTATTGATTTGAGTGATAAAATATATAATATCAAAAATAAGAGAACTAGACATTCTAATCTGAATGTCATATATTTGTGGCATTACAGGCTCAATCATATAAAACTGAAACACATTTCGAAACTTCACAAATATGAGTTTTTATGATTATTTGACCTAGAGTCATATGATGAATACGAATCATGCCTTTTAGGCAAGATAAGTAAGTCACCCGTCGCTAGACATGGTGAAAGAGCAACTAAACTATTATCATCATTCATAGTGATGTGTATGGACCTCTAACAGTGCAAGCCAATAATGGATATTCTTACTTTGTCATATTTACTGATGATCTTAGTAGATATGACTATGTGTATCTAATGAAACATAAGTCTCAATGTTTGAAAAATTCAAAGAATTCAAAAACAAAGTAGAAAAATAGACAAAAAATAGTATAAAAATCATTTGAAATGATTAAAGAGGTGAATACTTGTCTATTGAGTTTAGAGATTACTTGAAAGAACATGGGATAATATCACAACTAACTAATTTTGGTATACCACAACATAATGATGTATCTGAACAAAAGAATAAGACTTTGATGGACATTGTTAGATCCATGATAAGTTTTACAAATTTACCCATGCCATTATAGGTATATGTTCTAGAAACAACCACGTATACACTAAATCGAGTTCTATCTAAGTCTGTAAATAAAACTCCTCTTGAGTTGTAGATTAGGCAAAAACCCAATTTAAAGTATCTAAAGGTTTGGAGTAGTAAAGCTTATGTTAAGAAATTGACTTCAAAAAAGTTAAGTTCCAAATTTGAAAGATATATCTTTGTGGGGTATCTTAAAGAAACCAAAGGATACTGTGTCTACCACCTAGATGAGTAAAAGGTCCTCATTGCTCAGATCGAAGTTTTCCTGGAAAATGAGCTCATTTCTAAAAGAACAAGTAGGAGGAAGATTGAACTTGATAAAGTTTATACATCACCAGATAACACAGGTATAAGACAAAAAGATGTGTCATCTTAGGAGGTTAAACATTATGAAGAGGTTGTTACATAACCAACTTAACATACACATGAGTTGTGTAGGTCCAATCTAGTTCATCATGAGCCAAAGAGGTTTGGTTATCTCTTGACTTAGTATAATGATATACTAGTCATTCAAGATGATAAATCTAAGTCTTACTAAAATGTTATCTCAGATCTCGACACTACTAAATGGCTTAAAACCATAAAATCCAAAATAGACTCTATATACCAGAACCAAGTATATACTCTACTAGATCCACCTGAAGGGGCAAAACTTATAGGGTGTAAATGGCTCTTCAAAAGGAAGGCTGACATAAAAGATAACGTGTTTATCTATAAGACACGATTAGTTATAAAAAGTTTCATGTAAAAGCAAGGCATAGACTATGGCAAAATTTTTTCATTGATTGTGATGTTGAAGTTTATTCATATTATGCTTGCAATAGCTACATACCATGATTATGAAATCTAGCAAATGGATGTCAAAACTATTTTCCTGAATAAAAACCTAGTAGAGGATGAGTATATGGCATAACTCGATGGTTTTGTCTTTGATGGACAAGCAAATAAGGTATATAAGTTATAGAGATTCATTCATGGACTCAATCAAACTTTTAAAAGTTAGAAAATTCATTTTGATAAAGCTATGAGAGAATTCAGTTTCATCATAAATGAAGATAAGCCATGTATTTATAAGAAGGTCAATGGGAGTAAAATAGTATTTCTAATATTATATGTTAATGACATATTAATTATTAGGAATAATATACCAAAGTTGCAATCAGTAAAGACTTAGTTATCCAAATGTTTCTCTATGAAAGACTTAGTAGAAACAACTTATATCCTTGGAATAAAGATCTACAAATTTAGATTACGTAGACTGCTTAGACTAAGTTAAAGCGTATACATTGACAAAATGTTGAAAATATTTGGCATGGAAGAATCCAAGAAAGGATATCTTCTGATAAGTCATGACATATATCTCTTTAATGATATATGTCCTAAAACACAAGAAGAGAGAGATAAGATGAAACTAATCCTTTATGCTTTTGCGATAGGATTAATCATATATATCATGTTATGTACAAAGATTAATGTCTCATAAGTTTTAAGCATTTGTAGTAGATATCAGTCAGATCCAAGATAATGTCACTGGATGTTTGTCAAGAACATTCCTAAGTACCTTAAAGAAACTAAAGATATGTTCTTGGTTTATAGAGGAGAGTTTAAGCTCATATACAAGGATTTGTATTTTGCCTAAATGGTAAGCAGTTAATTGGAAAAGCTCTAAGTAAAACATTATAACTGATTCTATAACTGAGTTCGAGTATATTTCTTTATCATATGCGATAAAAGAAATAGTGTGGATCAAAAAGTTTGTCATCGAACTTGGTAAGGTTCTATCTATAGAAAATCCTATAAAACTTTATTGCGACAACAACAAAGAGATAGTGCAAGCAAAGAAGTCATGGTCTCACTAATGATCCAAAAACACACTCAGGAGATACCACCTGATTAGAGAAATCATTCAATGTAAAGATATGTAGATAGGAAGAGTAGATATTAATGATAATTTGGCTGACCCATTGATAAAGCCTCTGTCGCAACATTAGCATGATAAACATGTTGCCTAATATGACATTAGATATATGTCTGATTAGCTATAGTGTAAGTGAGAGATTGTTAAAATAGTGTCTTAGAGCCAATCTTCACAATTAATGTTTAATGTAATCTTTGATATTTAATTAATAAAATGACATTTATATTATCTATAAATTATATCAAATAGATAATTATCCTAAAAGTAATTGAACCCTGATGACGGTATCCGTGCTCGACATTTGATTATAAGAACCTTATGAGCATATTAAGTGGTTATTCTTAAAATGTTTGGAACTCTGATATTACCATAACCAAAGGCATGAGTAATCGTGATAGAGTTATCATAGCGTTGAATATCCCATAAAAAAATGATGATAGTTCTCATATGTCAATGTTGTTTGTTGATGACTTAGTATAACGCTTAGGTGTATGTTGTAGACATGTCCACCAAACTAACTCGCTAGGAGGATTCCATCTGAATGGTTGCTCTAGTATCTATGGAAAATGTCCTCTTAATGAATGAAGGTACATTTGATCTTTAGACTTAAGGTCACTAAACCATCTTATATAATGATTGATATGGTTTGACACTAGCCCAATATAGTCTAGTAAGAGGATTGCCAAAAAGTTGGTGATTGGTTGTATCGAGAATTATACGAAGGTTGTGATGGATTAATAAAAAGATTCATCACTCCCAAGCATAGGACTTGATATCTCAATTAGGGCCTACTAATGGATGCCATGACCAATTAAATCTGTAGCCATAATGGAATAAAGTTAATGCTCGATTCAATATTATTCGGTCTTTAATAGATGTCAATCTATGTTATTTCAAGAATCTTGAGGGAACACTTAATTTGTACCTTAACCTCGAAGACAAATCATATGATAAAATGATTAAATTATACAAGTAACCATATTACTAAGAGGTTAAAAAAAGTCATATGTTGATCTCTACTATTTGGGTGGTTATAATGACTTGTTAAAGGCCAGCCTTGATCTCTATCCAAACGAATGTTGGGTTAAGAGCTCGACATGAATCTAGTTACTACTAACTTAGTAGAAAACCTATGGGTCATACGCAAAAGAAGTTGATGAACTCTAGAGGCATGATTATTGTCTAATTTAGATTCAGTTCGAATTTTGAATGGAGAATCTAAAGCCTTGGAAAGGTTTGAAAGCCCGAAATATATTTTATTATATTTTGGGACCCTAATGCAATAATCCTAAAAACTAAGGGTGTTTGGAGAATCGATAAGGTTAAGTTTATCTAGTTGGATAAATAATATACTAGTCAAATATTTCAAAATTTAAATTAAAACAAGATAGGATCTTATCCCATCCAAAATTGTACCCATCATTTTAGTTGATTACTAAAATCATGGGATTGAAATATTTGGAGACTTTATTCCACCCAATTTGTACCCATGATTTTAGCATTTAAATCATGGGATTAATATATTCTAAGTAGAATATATGCCTAGATTCTTATAAAAATTTGTGTATGTATTTGGCTTGCATAAAACAGTTAATTTACATAAAAAACCTATCTATTAATGAAAACCTCCACCCTTCTTTGAAACATAAGACTATTCTTAAGCTTTGACAAGTTTTGAGTATAGTCAAGCCTCTTTCCAAGTTATTGCTTTATGTGGATAGCAAGGAACAAGTCTATACTTGGTTTTGAAAACATGACTTCATAACCTTTCACTATCAAAGAAAGACGAAAGAACCATTAACACAAGTATATCCTAAACACTTTATGTCTATTATGTACATGTTTGTAAATTAATCTTATTACAAGGATGATCTAGAAAAAAGGTTTTGCAGAGTTAATTTTTATCAAATTAAAATTTTAATTTATTATTCTACTGCCAAAGATTGCAAAATCCTAACATCATCCTTATCCAATAGCATAATATTTTCTCCCTCTTTTTTTACTACCTCATATTCTTGTTCTTTCATTGCTTCTTTAAGCTTATACGTTTCTTCTTCAATTGTGGGTTTGAGATGCAAAGAAACCTTATATTTCCTTGGTTACATTTGGCTAGGAAGAATTGGAACCCTCCTTCATAGATTAGGATTGGTTTGTGTAAGTTGTGATGTAGATAGATTGGCTAGTATCTCATCAAATCATGTAGTCATCATCCTTCTTCAATACCATAATCTTTTCTCCCCTTTTTTCTACTACCTCATACTCTTGTTCTTTCATTACTTTTTTAGGCTTACAGGTTTCTTCTTCAATTATGGGTTTGAGCTGTAAAGAAACCTTCTCTTTCCTTGGTTACATCTGGCTAGGAAGAATTAGAACCCTCTTTTATAGATTATGAGTGTAAGTTGTGATGTAGATAGATTGGCTAGTATCTCATTGAATTGTATAGTTAGTCCCTCTATAGATCTAATGACTTTTGCAAGTTATTGCACCAAACTAATATGCTTCTTGATTTTCTTTATGCCCAATTATCTCAAGACAAGGCTCTTATACCATTTGTCATAGGACAAACGTAGTGGGCTTATGCTCTGATGCCACCTGACGTAAGGCAAACATTGTTAAGGTTATTATATGTAATACCCCTCTAAAAGTACTGCAATTCGAGGGAAGAAGTCATCAAATTGTTTATTTTAAGCATGCATTAAAAAAACAATAATAACTCAAAAACATTTAAATAAAATCTCATTTATTAAAATTTATGAAATTATTAAAGGGAAAAGGACTATTTCTCGACCAAATTTTAGCCCAGTTTCAAAGTCACACCCACGAGAGATGAAAAGTCTAAACTTTCACCCATGACCAAACTGTCGCCTAAAGTTTCAGTTAGAGATTGGGCAAAAATCATCATTTTACCTATGAACTTTAAAACTTCAAAATTTTATCATTTCCCCCTCCAGGTTTCAAAAACTAACATGTCAACCCATCTTCAAAGTTTGAAAAGTTTAGATTTCACCCCTAAGGTTTGCTTCCTTCTTTGGCCACCACTGATAACCGACGTTTTCCACAGATCTCTCTTCTTCGGCTACAAAGGATAATAAAGGACGAACCTTCATCACCCTATTATCCAGATCTTGAAGAATAGACGAAAGATGACGTTTTTCATCTTTCTTTGTTATGTCTAAACGATATGACGAGCAATGAAAGACGATGAAACATTGTCCTTCTATGACGAAGAGAGATTTCTTCGCCGCACCATGCGACGAGGAGATGAAGATCTCTTTGTTGCACTACCGTCGTCGCCCTAGGAGAAAGAAGAGGTTAGAGGTGACATTGGGAGATGAAGTTGAAAAGTATGGCTAAAACTACTTTTTTTGAAAGTTATGAAGGGCGATTGAGTTTTGAAAAATATGGAAACCTTAGGTTTAGGGGTGAAAATGTTACTTTTCAAAATTTAAAAACTTTAGGTAAAAGTGAAATATTAGTTTCTAAAACCTTGGGGGAAGGAAAAATAATAAACTTTATAACTTTTAATATAAACAGTAAAATAACTATTTTACCCCACATTTTAATAGAAAAAATTAACAGAAGTTTGATTATGGGTAGGAGTTTAGATGTTTCATCTCCTATAGGTGTGACTTTGAAATTGGGCTAAAATTTGTGTGGGAAATAGTCCTTTTCCCATTACTAAAATACATTTTTTCAAAAGCTAAATCAAAAGCGTACAAAAGATGTTAGATCATAAAATGTCAATTGAAAAACATAAGCTGTGTAACCTGACACAAAAATAAAATCTAAATAAAATAAAGTTGAAAAGACAAAAATGGCCTTATTGCTTTATGCTCGTTGACTACTACCTGTCCTGTAGCCATTACGATAACCTGTACCTACGCATATAAAAGTGGGGTAATAAATGATAAAACACTAAGTAAGTAAGAGACTTTGCTGATAATTTTTAGTGAAATCCCCAAAATGGTAGTAAACTTGACCTATGCTAGCCTTATTATCCATAATCGATATTAAACGCCTCTATAGATGATGACGGGTCTTATGTAATGTCTCTATGCTCATACTGTACTCTGTGGACTATCTAGATTGTATATCATTACTTTTGGGTCGAATTATGTCTTTCTTAGTCATTAAGGAACTACTCCCGGAGATTTCTATCTGGCTTGACCCTACTGAACTTGTTGAAGCATCTAAAGCTGAAAGTTGTAACTAAAGTTGTATACTAGGCTAATCAGTCTGGATCAAATACAGGGATTTGACATGTTGGCCATGTGAGTTATCTTTCTGTTTCACTACATCAAATTTTATCTTAATAAGGCTCAACTACGAGCATGTTACCATCTGTGGGTTTGTTATCCTACTGCGGAAGTACCTTACTACAGGCAGAGTAGTGAATGTGTACTTATGATGCCTTTTTACAATGATCTTATGATGTCTAACATGCATGCATCTCGAGCCTTTACTTAACTTAGCTTGTTCTCACTTTTACCTAATAGTATATATAGTGTTATGATATGACTTGACTCTTAAGCATGTAAGATATCATTGTATACCTAGATTATTTGTATTGTTACTTTGGACAACTCTTAAATCTCTAGCCTAGCTTTCTTAGTCTTTTCTTTCTTTTACCTTAAATAGACAGGCATGTACATTTAAACACACGAGGGTGTGTCACTTTGATTAACTTGTACACAACCACCTTCCTATAACTTTTCCTCTTGTGCTATTATTAACATATACATGAGCATGTATCTTTTAGATATTTATTTCACTTTTCTTTTTTTGTTCTCATCTCGATCGTTTTTCTTTTCAAGGGCATTACAGTCATTTCACCCTATATACGGTCGTGTTTAAACTATACACAAGAACTCCACGTGTCCTAGTTGACTATTCATTGGTCAACAACTTCCAATGATCATTGGATCACTGCGAAACGTAACCCAAATTCTATAGATCACGTACACAACCGTGTGTCCTATACCACATGGTTGTGTATCGATTTTAGAATTCAAAATAATAGTCCTAAAAAAGCACTTTAACTAGCCTCTATGCATTTTTTTTAATTCCAGACATACTAAATATATTTATAATCCATTTATAATGAGTTCCAACAATTTTATCAACACCAAAACATAAATTGTCTCAATATAAGCCAAAAAATACAATCAATATGAACTTTGTTGCTATAGAGTAAAACGACATACATAAAAACCCTAAAATCACCTATACTAAACTCCAAATCTTGGCATCTTTGATCTGTATAACTTTTCTATCGATCTTGGGCCTGTTTCATTCTCTATCTGATCAACTTAACATTCTTATTCATTTTTTAAATTAACTCAAGTCTAAGAGATTGAATCAAAACATCCTTCTCACCCAACTCATCTTAATGTAGAGGACAACAACACTTCCTACCATAAAATGCCTTATAGGGCACCATTTGAATCGTTGTGTGATAACTATTATTATAGGTGAACTTTACTAAAGGTAACATCTCAACCTAACTCACTATATGGTTCAAACAATAAGTTTTTACATATCCTTTAACACCTCAATTGTCCTTTCAGTTTGGTTATCTATCTACAAATGATAAGCTATATTGAATGCCAAATTAATGCTCAATGATATATGTAAACTTCTCTAGAAGGTTAACATAAACCTCATGTCTTTATCTGATACTATCGTCTTGGACACTTTGTGTAACTTGACAATCTCTCAAACATATAACTTATTCAACTGATCTGTAGGGGTGGTGTCCTTAATATGTAAGAAATGTACCATTTTAGTCAATCTATTATGTCCATCTTGAATGCTCAGGAGCCCAACAATAAAGTCTATGAAACTATACTCCCATTTATACTCTAGTACATTCAAAGGCTGAAACAATCCTAATGGTCTATAGTGTTCAACCTTAATCTATTAGCAAGTTTGACACTTGGCAATGTACTCACCTATCTCTCTTTTCTTGTCGAACAACAGAGACTCCTCTATAAATCTTGATAAATCTTTACACCCCCTAAGATAGACAGTGTAAAGAGAATTAAGAGCCTCTACAATAATCTTTTACCTTAACTTTGACGCCGGTGGAACACAAACTCCACTTTTGAACTTAAGAACACTATTTATCACCTGAAAGTTTATCTTAAGTCCATCATGAATTCTTTAAATCCTCTACTTGCACTAATCATACTAAAGCTGAGATGTCTTGATCTTCTCTACTAACGAGGATTTGATCTTCAATCTAGTTAAAGCTTTAATTACTAACTTAATCTCCTCTCTATCTAGATCTATTAGAATCTCCTTCTAAATAGTCAATTATGACAAGAACACTTTTCTACTAAGGGCATCTGTGACTATATTAGCTTTGCCCGAATGATATTTGATATCACAATCATAATCTTTCATTAGCTCGAGTCATCTCCTCTATCTCATATTGAGCTTTTTATGAGTAAAAAAGTATCTGAGACTCTTGTGATCGATATTGATATTGCATCTTACCTTATATAAGTATTACTTCTAAATCTTAAAGGCAAACACTTAAATTGCTAACTCTAAATCATAAGTAAAGTATCTAGTCTTGAAATCTTTCAATTGTCTCAAGACATATGTTATAACCTTTCCTCGTTGCATTAATATTGCTCCCAAACTACTGTAAGATGAATTAGTGAATAGATCATACTTGACTTTTTGTAAGGTAAGACTAACATTGGAGTATAAGTTAATCTCTTTTTTAACTTTTGGAAACTTTTCTCACAAGAATTTGACACTAAAACTAAATTTCTTTCTTAATGAGAGCTATGAGAGGTTTTACTAACCTGACAAATCCCTTAACAAACTTTTTGTACTATCCAACTAAACATAGAAAAATACAAACCTTTTTAATTATCTTTAGCCTTTGCCAATCTAGAATTACCTCAGTTTTACTCGAGTCCACTTATATACCCTCTACAAAACTATATGACCCGAGAAGGTCACCTTATCAAGCCAAAATTTACACTTGGAAAATTTTGAATATAATTGTTTTTTCCTTAACCTTTGCAAAGTAAATCTCAAGTGTCACTCATGCTCCTCATAACTCTTAGAGTACATTAAAATGTTGTCGATGAAGATCACTATGAACTTGTCTAAGTAGTCATGGAATACCCTATTTATCAAATTCATAAATACTACATGGCATTGGCTAGTTTGAATGACATCAACACAAACTTGAAATGGCGATACCTAATTTGGAAAGTTATCTTTGGTATGTCTAGCTCAACTACCTTTACAAGATAATATCCTAACCTCAGATCGATCATGAAGAATACAACTGATCTTCTTAATTAGTCAAACAAATCATCTATTCTAGGCAATGAGTACTTTTTCTTCACTGTTACCTTATTCAACTCTCTATAATTTATACACATTCTCATGAACCGATCTTTTTTCTTGGCAAATAGGATTGAAGCTTTCTAGAGAGAGTGACTCAACTTGATGAATCCATTCTCAAGTAATTCTTGGAATTGCTTCCTTAATTTATGTAGCTCGGTTAATGCCATTCTATAGGGTATCTTAGAGATAAGTGTTGTGTCTGGTGTTAGTTCAATGCTAAACTTTATCTCTCACTAGGAACTAATCCCAGCAACTCTATTGGGAACATATCTGAAAACTTCTAAACAATTGACGTCTTTTCAATATTTGGGTTTGACTCTACCTTACTCCTTATATAAGCTAAGAAGCCTAAATGCCCCTCACCAAACTCAAATTGATCTCTATTCTTAAGGTTGAACTAGACTTTCTTATGCTAATAGCCAATCTCAACTTAATTCCTCCCTAGGAAATCTATTCCCAAAATCATGTCAAAATTTGGCATTTCAAATACTATGAGGTCCATAAAAAATTATCTATCATGTATCTTAACAACTTGTCATATTATTATCTCATCATTCATTATTAATCCATCATCTGGCAACTCTATCTTAACTTTTTAGGCTACTTTGATTGGTTGTACTTCTAATCTCTTTATTAGACTCTTAACTATAAAATAATAAATACCACTATAATAAATCAAAATGTAAATAGGAGTACTGAGATAAGAGATATGACTAGTAACTACTATTAGGTTGGCCTTAACTGACCTATAAGTACTAGTAAACACTAGGGTAATAGTTCCTCGTATTGGCTACATGGGTCAGGTTGGAACCCTTCGAAAAGATCTAACCATATGCCTTGGCTGGCAGTATCTGTAGCAAACTATTTGCCCTATTAAGCACTTTCCTTTATGATGTCTACCATATCTCTGACATGTTAAAATCTATAGCATTCTCTATTTCTTATTACTCTTCTAGCCTTTCTCGTACCCTTGGGCTAGAATGATTACTTCCCTTTCCTCTCTAAAGGAAGACTTTTTTGAATTAAGGCACTATTACTGTGTGACTATGGTACTGGTGTTGGTATTGGAATTGGAACTGGAACTAATACTGGTAAGGGCATTGTCTGGGTCGAAGTCTAATCATACATCCTTATCACAAATACCTTTATTCTTAAAACCCTTATTGTAAATCTGGGTTGATTATATACCTATCATGATGTCTCAAGCTATAGTTGGATCGAGCCCATATGCAAATTTCTCTATCTGCCTTTTCTCTATGTAGGTTATTTTAGAAGTATACCTTATTATATGATTAAACTTGGTAGAGTATTCTTTCACTGTATCTATACCATATGTCAAGGTGAGGAACTTCTAAGCTCTGATGTATGTCACATCTGTCCCTTTGTACTCAGACTCAAATATTTTCTTAAACTCTGTCTAAGACATCTAAGAGTTCTTAGGCATCTCTCTAACTAGGTTCCACCATGTTTTTGCATTCGACTTGAAAAAATAGGTGGCATATCTGACTCTCTTCTAGTCTATCAAGTTAAACAGGACAATAACATTCTCCACTAACTTTAGTCGCTCCTCAGTTGTAATTGGATCCTTAACACAATTAAATTTCTAGGGTTGGTACATGTTGGGTAGATTGAAGATAGGGTACAACTGAGTCTTGGATAGTGTTATTGTCAACATTGCTGATAGTGTTGAGGTTACCTCTACTAAGCCCTATGTCTATGTCAATGGTACCTAAGTTAACTTACTGGCCTAAGTTAGAATACCTCTCTACTCTATGAATATCTCCCTAAATATGTCCTGACATCTTAAACACTCAGACCTGTTTAGGGAACTAGAGGTATTGCCTCATCATTTTGGCTTCTCTATGGGTTCTCAGTCTAAGTATTCCTGGTTTTAACATTTGTTCTCCTTATTTTTCCTAAAAACCCATAACTATGAGTCCCTAAAAAAACTTAGCAAGTATAAATAAAACTAAGCTAATGGTGATTGGCTGTGAGTGAGGTTAGTATGGCATGAGGGACTTAAATTCCTGCCTAATTTAACTACACATATTTTAAAACATTTTTTGAGTACTATAACCATGCTTTGATACTAACTTGTAACAACTTCTCCAGAAGTATTATCGTTTAGAGGAAAGAGTCATCAAATTGTCTATTTTGAGCATGTAGTAAATAAAAACAATAATAACTCAAAAATATTTGAATAAAGCCTCGTTTATTAAACTTTATACAATTACTAAAATACCTTTTTTATAAAGTTAAATCGAAAGCGTACAAATGTGTAACCTGATACAAAAATAAAATTTTAATAAAGTAAAACTAAAAAGACTAAAATGGCCTCACTATTCTACATCTGTAAATTGTTGCTCATCCCATAACCATCACGATCAACTATACCTACATACATGAAAGTAGGGGTATGAGTGATAAAACACTCAATAAGTAGGAAACTCTACTGATGACTTTTACTTGAATCCTCAAAATTCTCTTAAACTGAACCTATACTAACTTTGTTACTGGAGTTAGCATTAAACTCCTTTATGAATGATGACAAGTTATATGCTCATATAAGACTCTATAGATTGTCTAGGTTATATATGATAAATCTCAAATAGAACTATATTCCTCTCAATCACTAAAGAACCATTCCTTCGGATTATTATCTAATATGACCTTATTAAACTTGTTGAAAGCATCTGAATTTGAAAGTTGTAACTGAAGTTGTATACTAGGCCAATCTGTCTAAATCAAATATAGAGATTTAACACCTTAGCCATATGAGCTATCTTTCTATTTCGTTACACTAAATTGTATCTTAACTAGACTCAACTACATTCATGTAAATGTTTGTGGGTTTGATATCCTATTATAAAAGTGCTCAGTTGCGGGCGATGTAGTGAATGTGTACCCATGGTGCCCTCTTGTAACTATCCAGTGATGTCTAGCTTGCATGTATCTTGAGTCTTTATTTAACTTAACTTGCTCTCGCTTCCACCAAATGGTATATCTAGTGTCTCTTTGATTTAACTTAACTTGAGTCTATATTTAACTTAACTTGGGATAACCCTTAAATTTCTAGCCTAGCTATCTTACTCTTTTCCATCTTTTACCCTAAATATATGAGCATGTACATTTAGACATATGGAAGTGTGTCTCTTTGATTTACTTATGCACGACCACCTTTCCATGGCTTTTCCTCGTACGCTACTATTGATATATACATCGACATGTATCCTAAGTAATATGGGCATGTATCCTTTAGATATTTATTTCACTTTCTTTTTTGGTTCTCATCTTAATTGTTCTACTTCTTAAGGGTATTATGGTCATTTCATCCCATACATGGTTATGCTTAAATTATACACAGGAAGTTTACGAGTCCTAATTGATAGCTCATAGGTCAGTGGCATCTAACGGTCATCAGATAACCAAGAAACTCAACCTAAATTATGAAGATCACATACATAGGCTTGTGTTCCATATCATACGATCGTGTATCGATTCTAGAATTTGGAAGAATAGTCTTGAAAGTGCACCTTAACTGGTGGTCTCTATGCATTATTTTCAATTCTAAGCATATTGAATATATGTTTTATCCGTTCATAATGCGTTCCAACAATTTTATCAACATCAAAACATAAATCATCTCATTATAAGCTAGAAAATACAATCAATATGAACTTTGTCGCTATAGAGTAAAGAGGCATACATGTTAACCCTAAAATCATCTAACTATATCGATCTATCATTATTAACAACAACCATTAAAATCAACATACTACCCAAACATATATTATATACCATGGCAGAGCCTCAATCATCTAATATTAATATTTGAATCTTTACTATTCATAACAAAATCATCTGGATGCCAAATATCATAAGACAAATTGATTTCATACATCCATAATGTTTTAATCACAATATTAAATGCCCTCAGATACTCATACAATCCTCATGATTAATTTAACATAATTATGATCAAGAAAAATGAATCTTACCTCAATTCGTGAATCAAGAATACACAAATAGGTTTCCTTCTCTCTTCTTTTCTCATCACCAAAAAAAAGTCGTCAAAAGTTACCCACGAAAAGCTAGAAGATCAAGCATCAAACTCTTTCTCTTTTTGCGAGTTTCTTTCATTTAGGGATCATGAATCATGATCCTTAAAATGTAGCAATGTGTCTTATATAAAAATTGAAATCTCATTCAGCACACATGAGCATGTGTCTAGGGCACATGGTCATGTGTTACTTAAATTTGAAATTTACATGGAATCAATCTTATTCGGCTGACTTGACATGACACACAGGCATAACCCCTACATACATGACCATGTGTCTCCTAAAACTTGCACCTTGATTTAGAAATCACATTTAATCATGCTCATATCATAAAGTCATGAAAAAATACTATTTTGCCTTCAAGACGCACTTGCAAGTATTATATCATATCATTCACAAGGATGCTTAAGGTTAATATCATTCAACAAATGCAAAAGTAAGAATTCTTGCAAGTTTTGCAAACGAATTCCTAAGAAAACTTAAGCAAGAACTTTTATTGATAATTTGATAAATTAAATTGATTTACAAAGCTTATGCCTTTATATAGGCTACTAACTCTCTTAATTAAAATAGAAATTAGAATTATACTAAAATATAAAACTATTAAATTAGGACACTAGTTTAACTAGAATTAGGAATATTAATTAATTCTAAATTATAGGAAACTAAGACTTTAGGAAATAAATTTAATAGACTCCTAATTAAAATTGAGTTTTCCTAAACAATAAATGAAAGGGTAAGTGTCGAAGAGCCAATCGAATTTGGCAATTTTGGATGTAATTTTATATTAATTATTAATAAAAGGATTAATTGTTATTCCATTTATATGACTGTATGAATAACATACCCTTAGAATAGTAGAATTATGACAAAGGGATCAGATGTGTTCATAGGTACGCATTATAAACATGTTCATCGGATTGACCTGACCAGAAGATATCTATATGTATGGTTGTTCCAGTGTCTGTGGAATAAATCCTCTAAACACCATAGGTGCATATGATTCTTTAACTTGAAGTAACCAAACTGTCTCATGTGAGGATTGATATATTTTGACAATATCTAACATGCTACCATAATTGGTGTAACTATAAAGGTAGGAATAATCCATATTATGACATACATGAAGGCTAGGGTTGATCAATAAAGGATTTATCACTTTTGAGCATAGAAGAAGATATCTCATATGAGATACTAAATGATATCTATGACACTTGAATCTGTAGTCACAGTGGAATAAAGTTATAGCTTAATCCATGTTAGTCATTGATTTATATCAGTTCATACCAAATAGCTATTGAGATAGGGACATTTCTATGTCTTAAACTCAAGAGATATTGGTTAACAAAATGATTGAATTTTAGGTAATTATGATGTTATGAAAGCTTAAAAGATGTTCACTAACACTCTATCGTTCAATTAGCCATGATGTTTTACTAGAGGCTAATCTCAGTCTGTATTTAAATTTGATTCGAATCTTGACAATATTGGTTCGATAGAGACCTCATGGGTCACATACATATAAGGGTTGATTTGAACCTAAAGACAATGATTATTTGGTGATAATCCTAACATTTAGAGAGAAAGAGAGAAATCATTAAAAAACTAGGTTTGCCTATCGTGTTGAAGAACCTAGTTGACTATGCTTTGACCAAGGTACACTTGAGGTGCATGGTGTTGACTGGTACCATGGAAAATAGAAAGCATGGCACGACTGGATAAAAGATTGTCCAAACATGCAAGACTTAAAGATATGTCAAGTGACACATTTGTAATACAACCCATGCATATATGTCTTAAAGGTGTTGGGCTTGGTTGAAATTCTTTTCATACTCAGACACCTACAAATATATAAAGTGTGCGTTAAAATAAACAAATAACACAAAATTAAAAAAGTAGAATAACTGCGAGTTTTTTGTTCTTCTCTCATCTTGTGAACACACAAGTCCAGTTAAAAAGCCCTAATAGCCTCTTCACCTAGATTGTCTTTCTCATGTTCATGCTCTGCATAGATACCAATGCACTACCTCTCAAGGGTTAGATAACATTCAATCTCAAGCCACGTGAAAATTTGAAGGAGTCATCAAAATAGGTATAAATTCTAAAACACTCTACAATTGTTTTGCATGTTCATGAATATATGTCTATAATGGGTATCTTGTTTAGAGTTTTTAGGATTGTTTAATTAGAAAATTTTTTAAATTTTACTACACTACTGGTTATCGATGCCTTGAAAACCTAACTGTGGTATCAGAGCTACCATTTAACTTATTTTTATGAAATTTAATACTTGTTAGTTTTGGTTAATTTTATATGTTAATTGCATATAATTGAATTAATCAGGATCGTTAAAATTCGTAAAGATGATGTGTAACCGTGTTTTTGCATGATTTGTTGAGTATTATGTATAATGTAAGCTGTGTTAAATTATTGAGTTATGATTTTTGAAATTTTGTTTGAGTTTTAATATGTGCAAGTTTAACTTATCTTGATTGTTATCGCTTTCATGTTGTTGGATGAAAGCACTATCAAATCTTGCTGATTATATGATCTAATGGTTACTACCAATGTGAATACAGTTCACATGTCGTATTCCCTTACCTCGATGATTGGTTTGCCATGAACATAAAGTTTCTTGGATTTTTCGTTTTTGGACAAAATCTTAAGAATTGGTTCTGGAAAACCCCTCTATATGGCTTAGTTCTAGCATTAGTGCTAGGTAGATAATTCTACGCACCATGAGTAGTGCATGGCTGGACCAATTTTCGGTCTAAGCATGACTTTTTCTTAGTTCTTGGAACCATGTGTGTACATTGGTCATTGTTGGACAAAATTTGGTCCAACTATGCCTCTTTCTTGGTGTTTGGCTCCATATGTATACATTAGTCATGGCTGGACAAAATTTGGTCTAATCATGCCTCTTTCATGGTGTTTGGCACCATGTGTTATGCATGGTTGGACCAATTTTTGGTATAGTCATGACTTTATGTTTAGTGCTCCACTTTGGTTGCATTCTAGCCATGTAACATTCTAAAACTTTGTTGACTTCCAAACGCACGATTGGACTTTACTACACGCCTGGCAAAGTTAAAAATTCTAGTTTAGTCATGTTTTGTTGAATTTAATCTGAATTGAGATTTTTTAAGCTTTGGGGTTGAATTACCATTTTGTAAGGCTTTGTGGACCAAAAGTAATTTGACATTTGGGATAAAAATAATTAAATTTTTTTAATTGATATGTATATGTGTGGATGTATGTATGTATGGTTCCTAGTATACAGCCAAAGAACTTTGTAAATGTTTTATATTTTATTTTATTTTTCTTTTTTAAGTTGTAATTCTTAAATAAGGCTTGCACGCCCTACTTTTATTCCCTTTCTTCTTTTAGATTAGGTTTTATTTTCTTAGAATTTTGCAACTAGGAAATAAAGCTATGTAATAATGGAAGACTGAAAACGAAAGGACAAACGTGAAGACTTGAAGATGAAGATTCACCTAAGTTGACCAGTCAAACTCCTATTAGCTCGAGAGGCCTGACATTAATTATGGTTGTGTACTGACACGTTTTTATTTTACATTGTAGAATGTATTTGTAGGTTTTATTTTACAAAAGTCACCTAAAATGCGGCTTAAAATATATTGAGACTAATTAATAAAACCCTCAATTTAAATATTAAGTCTAAGATTTAATTAGTGTCTTCGAATATGACACCTTAATTAAGCGCCCATTTGTTGGAACCTTATTTGCTAAAGCGAAGGGTACACTTTTACCAATTGGAAAATTAAGAGTTGTTTATATTGAGTCCAACTTAACTAATATACTTTGCTTGTTTGCCAAAGCGAAGGTGAAGTATATTAGAGACATAAGTAGGGAATGTATATGTCGAGGCAAAGAAATATATAGTATCCACTCTATTGATACAAAGAGTCATATTTGAAGTCGTATCATTTGTTAGGGTAATACTTGACTTAAGATTGTGGGCTTTTGGTAATTAATTTGAAATTTACCTGTTTAATCTATTTAAACTTGTTTGCTAAAATGAATAAAAGAATTAATATGGTGGGGTTTTAGTCTATTTGGAAGTTTATCAAAACTTTTTGAGCACAATAGTGAAGGTTATTGGCTTAAAAAAAATAGTTGAAACATTTTAATTATTAAATTTGTAATTAAAAATAAATATTAATAATTGAATAAAAAAGTGAATTCTTTTATCTGTAAAATGTAAATCATAAAATCATGATGTCAAACCTAACATATCAATTAATTCTCAAAAAAGAATTTAGGCATTCTAGAAGCAACTTCACTAATTGATGCATAAACTTTAGATTATTTTGTGTCAAGATAAGAGGTTGTAGATTCTTGAGGGGTCACTGTCCCTTAAGCTTGGTTTTGATGCCACTTAGAAGGAAAAGGATACTTTTAATAAGTATCTTAATGACAACGTGGAAGTTCAATGCCTTATACTAACTTTTATGTCACATATGCTTAAAAAACAACATAAGACACTCGTATGAGGGTTGAACGATATGAGGTATCAAGTGCATTATTTGATTACAAACTCTTTTAAGGAGGACAAATTAGCCTCATGTAGTCAAAATGATTGGCCATATTAAGTAATTGGTGACCTTTAGCTTCATCATAGGTAATAAGTTTGCTATTGACTTGGTGCTGAAATCTCTCCCTAAATTGTGGACTAATTTCATTATGAATTTTAACCTAAACGAAAAGGAGAAACCCTTGAGGAGTTATTGTGTATGCTTAGCCAAGCAAAACAAGAAGTACCAAAGGTAGCTTCAACTAATCTACTGTGGTTGAAACCCAAACATCAAAAGTCAATACCAAGGGTTAAGGTAAAACGAAGGCTAAGCCCAAGCCCAAAACGAAGAACCAACTTTATATTGCTATTTAACTTATAGGTGGTTTGGGGAAAGGAAAGGTTGTGTACTTCTATTATGGCAAGTTAAGTTATTAAAAGAGACATTATAAGGCCTTTCTAGAGAACAAGAAAAAGAAGACAATTAAAACCTCTACTTCTGGTATGTTTGTCACTGAGATAAACTATTTTCCTTGTTCATCCTAGGTTGTAGATATAAGATGTGGCTCTTATATTTGCTTTGATATACAAGGACTATGATAGAATAGACTGCTCACCAAAGGAGAGGTTGACCTATGTGTTAGAAATGGAACACGTGTTGCTATATTAGTCGTAAGAGTTTATTATTTTAGGTTGCCTACTAGGCTAGCTTTAGAATTAAAATATTGTTATTATGTACCTTTTGTTTCTAGAAACTTAGTTTCTATATCTGCATTGGACAAAAAAGGTTATTCATTTTTTATTGTTAGTGATATTATAACCATCAGCTTAAATAATATTTTCTATGGAATAACAATTGTATAATAGTTTATATGTTCTGAAACTAGATAATGAAATTCTCAATATACAAAATAATAAATGATTAAAATTGAATAACCTGAATACCACATATATGTGGCATTACAGGCTAGACTATATAGGACCAAAAAATATATTAAGACTTTTTGAAAAAAGAATTTTGCAATCATTTGACTTTTAGTCATATAATGAATGCGACTCATGCTTATTAAGTAAGATGACAAAAACACCTTTCACTGGACACAATGAAAGGCGACTAAATAATTAAAGATCATTCACAATGATGTGTGTAGGCCTATGACAGTGTATAACAGATACGAAAAAGCATACTTTGTCATATTTAATAATAACTTTAGGAAAAATGATTGTGTTTATGATGAAACATAGGTCTAAATACTTTGATAAATTCCAAGAATTCACGAACAAAGTAGAAAAGCAACTTGGGAAACAAGTTAAAGTCCTTCAAAGTGATCATGAAGGTAATACCTAAATGTTGAATTCAGACAATACCTGAAGGAATAAGGGATAGTATTTTAACTCATTCTTCTTGGTACTTCATAGTATAATAGTGTATCTAAACGGAGGAATATGACATTGATGGAAATTGTCAGGTCCATAATGAGTTTTACTAACTATCCATGTCTTTCTAGGGTCATGCTCTAGAAACTGTTGCCTATACATTGAATCGAATCCTATCTAAATTTATGGATAAAACTTTATATAAGTTATGGACTAGACGAAAACCTAATCTAGATTACTTGAAGATTTTGGGCTATGAAAATTATGTCAAGAAACTGACTTCAAACAAGATGAGTGCTAAGTCCAAAAATATGTCTTTGTGAGATACTCGAAAGTTACTAAAGGGTATTACTTTTGCCACCTAGAGGAGCAAAAGGTTTTTGTTGCTCACACTAACTTGTTCCTTGAGAAGGAATTTATTCTCAAGAAAACCAATAAAAGAAAGATAGAACTCAATGAAGTTTTTGAACCGTGATACCACAGATATTAGATAGAATAATGTGTTATCATAAATGGTTGAGCATGATGAGGAAGTTCCTCAACCTCAAGTGAAACAACTAAACGTACACAAGAATTATGTAGGTCTACACAAATATGTCACGGGCCAGAAAGATTTAGTTTTCTCTTAACTCAGTATGGTATGGTAACATACTGGTCATTAGTGATGATGAACCTAAGACCTACAACGAGGCTGTTTGAAGTCCAAATTCTAATAAATGGTTAGATGCCATGAAATTTGAAATAAACTTTATGTACCAAAACCAAGTATGGACTCTAGTGCATTATTTGTCTATAAAGGGGATGCCAGTTTCCAAATTAATCAAGATGATTATAGATCTCAATCAAAGTTTTTACTTTGTTTGAATGTGATGCAGTTAACTAGAAAAGCTCTAAGCAAAGTATATCGGTTGATTCTATTATAGAATTAGAGTATATTGTCTTCTTAAAAATGGAAAAAGAAGCTGTATAGATCAAGAAGTTCATAACTAAACTTGGAGTGGTTGTAAGTATCATCAAGGCGATTAAGCTTCATTGCGACTATAATAGAGTAATTGTTCAAGTAAAAGAGCCACGATTTCATCAGAGGTTCAAACACATACTCAAATGATATCACTTTATTTAAAAGATTGTATAGATGATAATTTGGCTGACTCATTGACAAAGCTACTATCACAACAGAAGTATGATAGGCATGTAGCTAAGCTCAATATTAGATATATTACCTATTGGCTATAGTACATGTGGTAAATTGTTAGAGTAAGTGCCTTAGAGCAAATCGAATTTGGCATTTGTAGATGTAATTTTATATTAATCATTAAAAAATGATTGATTGTAATTCAATTCATATATTGACTATTTATATGACTGTATGAGTAGCATATCACTTAAAATAGTGGAACTATGACAAAAGGATTATATGACTTATTATGAGAACCTTATGTATGCATTAAGTGGTTGTTCAAAAAGCGATCGTACTCTCAATATTGTAATAAATAGAGGCACATGTAATGATGAAGAGATTATCATAATATTGAACAACTCCACTAAAGTGGTAATAGTTCTCATGTGTTAAAGCTTTGTAGACAACTTGGTGCAATACATGGGTACACATTGTAAACATGTTCATTAGATTGACTTGACCAGAGGATATCCATATAGATGGTTGCTCTAGTGTTTATGGAATTAATTAGAACATTGCGATAGCATGTGATCATTTGGCTTGAGATTGCTAGACAGTTTTATATGAGGATCGGTATGGTTTGATGCTATCTAACGTGTCGTTGTAATTGGGGTAACCATAAAGGTAATAATCGGCCATATCATGAGATAAATGGAGATTATGGTTGATCAACAAATGATTTGCTATTTTTGAGCACATGAGAAGATATCTCACATAAAAATACTAAATAACATCTATGACAAATTGAATTTGTGGCTATAGTAGGATGAGGTTATAGCGCAATTCTTGTTAGTCATTGATGTATATTAGTTCATACTAAAGAACTACTAAGATATGCATAATTTTGTCTCAGCCTTGAGAGATATTGCTTGATAAAAGGACTGAATTGCACGTAACTATGATGTTGTAAAAGCTTAAGAGATGTACACTGACACTTGATTATCTAAGTAGCCATAATGTTTTACTAGTGGCTAATCTTGGTCAGTATCTGAATTCGGTTTGAATCTAGACGTTACTAATTTGATAGAGAACTTATGGGTCACACGTATATAAGGGTTGATTGGAACCCAAAGACAAGGATTTTTTGGTGATAATCCTGGTGTTCAAGGAAAATAATAAATCATTGAAAAACCAGGTTTGACCATTTAGGTTGAAAAACCTAGTTGATCACTCTTTGACTAAGGTACACTTAGTGTGCACTATAGAAAATTAATAGCATGACACGACTTGACACAAGAGTGTCCAGCTGTGTAAGACTTAAAAACATGTCAGACAGTATATTTGTGATGCCACTTATGCATGTGTGTGTTGATGGTGTCGAGCTTGGTCGAAATTCTTGCCATACTTGGACACTTGCACATATATAAAGCATGCTTTAAAACAAACAAATAACACAAAATTAAAAGGCAGAAAACCCTAGTAGTGGGTTTTTCTTCCGTGAATACACAATTCCAATTGGGGAGCCCTACTAGCATCTTCACTTGGATTTCCTCTCTCGTATTCATGCACTGCATGCATACCAGGGCATTGCCTCTTAGGGATTAGATAGTGTTCAATTTCAATCCATGTGAAGATTTGAAAGAGCCATTAAAGTGTTTTGCATGTTTATGAACATATGTTTAAAAGCAATATCGTGGTTAGGGTTTTTATGATTGTTTGATTTGAAAAATTTTTAAATTTCATTGCACTATCAGTTATCGACACTCTAAAAACCTAATAATAAAAACATAAAAGCTTTTTATTCCCTAAATTAAAATTGGACTGTAATATTAAGTAAGGATTCACTTAACTATTTTAGACTAGGAAATTTGATTTAAACCACAAACTTGATTTAAATCAAAAGTCCACGTAACTATGAATCATTATTTGACATGTATTAGGCTTCTTACATGGCTTCATATCATCTTGCATGCGTATATCATCATGTCATGTTGCCAAATAAGTTGCCACATCATCATAGGCTTTCATGTCATGTGCCATATCATCCTTTTGCGTATGACTTGTTCTTTCCACATTTTTTATGCTTTCTACCTTGCCACCCTCTTTCCATGGTCTTTCTAAAAGATTAGATGAAGGAAAAAGATGTAAAACCAACATACATGTAGAAGAAAACAAGAATCGAAACATGTATGAAGAACATAATAGAAGGTTAAGTTATTTCACCTATTTGTTTGCCTTTTTTATGGATATATGATGATGGATAAAGTCTTCCACTTGCAAGACCTCTAAAAGATTGTAGCACCTAGCAAAAATCCTTCATTGGCTAAGAGGTTTAGAGAGAAAAGAGAAAGTTTTTTTCTTTTGTGAGAGAAAGAAAGACTTAAAAATGATATTAGCTAGCTCAAAATGAACTAAAAAGCTTTTTTTTTTTTTTATAATGGTGGCCTAATATGCAATTTTGAATTTCTATTTTGGCCGATCAAATTCTTAATTTGAAGTTTTGTTATGCATATATATCAATTATATACCTTAACCACCATAATTTTATCTTACTAACATCTTAACTTAAAAAATGTTAAAATGTTATCTTTACACCCATATAATATTTTATATGATCTTTTTTATCTTTCAGAAGGTGCTAACCAACCCTAAATAATTAATTCTCCCTCTCAAAAGCTTGGTTTATTGGTGTGACCTTTTAGGTTAATCGTGGTATAGTTATAGGTTCTTTTTGGATGATCCAAAAGTGCATCCAGAAACTTAACAACTGTTTCTTCATCGAATAATTAATTCTCCCTCTAGCAATGTGTCATAACCGCTAAATCATGATGAAAAAAATACTTCATCAAACCTAATACCTCTAATCATATGTTTCGTGTAGGTAATATATTTTTGTTATCCAATCTAAATTGATTTTGGACTTATGGATCATTAAAGCCCTAATTTCAGTTCTATACGAATCATTGATTGAAATATTTGGAACACATCATCATGAATGTCCTTTTGTACGACTTACATTATACTCTGGCCAAAGATTTTGATTTTTAATACTTACTAATGTTTGTTTTGGAACTCAGACCCATATCAAATCAGTAGATATTCATAACCTAATACTTTTTGGGTTAATCCCATCTTGATCATCATTCATCTCTATATGTGGCTTTTGTATGAAATATGGTTAGCCCTGTATTTATACACCACATGAATCACACGCATTCATATCGGATCCAACCACGACATCTTAGGTCAAAAGATTACTTTGTACAGTAGTATATGTAGGATCGAATGGTCTAAGAGGGGGGGTGAATTAGGCAATTTAAAACAATCTTTACCTAATTAGAGAATTAGAACAATTTATTCAAATAAATTAATATTGCCTATTCTTAATCCAATTTGTGAGAATAACTAAAAATATTTCAAATAACCAACACAATCAAAATAACATAACATAAAGTATGAGTTTAAGGGAAGAGAAAATCAAACACGAAATGTATAGTGGTTCGGCTCAACCCGGCCTATGTCCATTCCTTCAAGCTTTCTCCCTTGGAGTATTCCACTAATTCTTGGTTGACTAAACCTCAATCAAGCTTTTCTTCACAACCAAAATAGCTTCCAAGGTGCTATTAACCTTTACAAATGTTAAAGCTCAATTTCTCTCACTAGAAATTTGCTAATCTCTCCAAGAGTGAACCTCACTCTTTTATAGCACGAATTTTAGTATGAAATTGAAATATAACCTCTCTCAACAGTGTATATGAAAGTTAAAGCTTAGTACAACCCAATGCAAATGAAATTACAAAGTGTATGAACAAGGGTTTTGATTAGAGAGAAGAGTTTGCAAGTCAATAGCTCAAAACAAATTTGCTCTCAAATATATGAAAATTTTTGGTGGCAAAAGTTCTTTTCGAACGAAATTGATTGGGTTTATATAGGGGAAAATAAGGAAAGTTACCGTTGTGTACAAAGATAGCCGTTTTAATTTTCCAGAAAACGCACAATTTGGTCGATCGGATGGAATTCAGTCAACCGGATGTGACGTGGCACTTCCGTGTAGCTTATGTGGCACTAGCTGTTGGAAAAATTCAAACCAAAATTCGGTTGACCAAATTTTTGAAGCCAAAATACATGGCTTCTGGACAATTCGGAAGCTGATTCGGTCGGTCAAATTCGGTCGATCAAATTTTATTACATTTTACCCCCTAAATTTTTAAAAATCGTAATTTAACCCCTAAAACTTTGAAAAGTGACAATTTAACCCATTTTTGAAAATTCTTTCAAAACCAACTTTAAGATATGAAAATATAGTTCACAAAACTTCATCACTTTAAAAGAATTAATAAACTTTAGTGACAAACTTGGCTTAACCCAATAAGTTTGAAAAATGACATTTTAACCCAAAATGTGAAGGATATAAAAATGAGTTTTCAAGTGAGCTATGTCATGCAAATAAATATTCTAATCAAAATGAATGCTCTAAATTACAAATATATCTACCTAACACTTGAGTTTTTCTTCAAATCTTCAATAACTCTTCAATTGACTATTCTCTTTCATTGCCATCTTGAAACTCCTTCAAGTGCATTAGATAAATCCTTGCAATCTAAGTTCACACTCAATTAAAATCATTAGTCAATATGTTTAGGGACATATTAGTTTGTTATCATCAAAATAAGGGCATAATGACTCATTGAGTCAACAATCTCCCCCTTTTTGATGATGACAAACACATATGTACTTCAAGGAATTTTATAAAATATATCAATGAATATATTTCCTTGAAGTTAAGAAACACTTGATTTTTAAAAAATTTTGCAAGAATTTGTCTTAAAAAATCAAGTTTCCTCCCCCTGAATATATGCAAATAATAATATGTTCAACATCAATATCCTTATCAAAATATCCACAACATATATCTTTATCAAGATATCCACAATAACCACAATATCAACGAAATGAAAGTATCAATCATCAATCAAACTTTTCTCCCCCTTTGTCATTATCAAAAAGAATAAGGCAATGGATAAAATGAGAGGAGCAAAGAGATAAAATAAGGGAAAAGCAAATGAGCACCAAAATGACCCAAAAATAATCATCAAGACATAGTGCATGAATATAATGTCTAAATAAGTATGAGCATCAAAATAAGAGCATTAACAATTCAAACAAGATAAAACATAAAAGCATGTGGAAAATCCATGGACATTAAATATCACATCCATAATCATAATCAAATGTATCCGTAATCAAATATAGAATATAACATGTATAACTTCTCCCCCTTTGTCATTATAAAAAGGAAAATAAGCAAGATATATATCCACAAGGCAAAGAAAGACTAAAATACCTTAACACATACATAGAAGATATGATTATCAAGGCTAAACCAATAAAAAAAATCTAAACAATCATAATCATCCAAGTAAGAGTATTAATGCTTAGACAATGTAAAGTGTAAGTTCATGTAAAATACACGAATATATCACATAAACTAACAAGTGCTTAACTATGCACAAACTAATCACATAAGTATCAACTTAAATAAAATGAACCACAAGAGTAAGTTTTCAAATGGAAAATAGAGAAGAAGTATAAATGCCATATTGAGTGCAATAAAATGAGATGAAATGCACCATGGCTTCAAATGTATGTACAAGGGCAAAAATGTAAATGAACATTCACACATTTGAAATTTGAATACACACCCAAGTTAAAAATGGTGAGAGAAATCTAATGGTATAGTTGAAATCCAAAAAGGATAACCAAAAAAGGTATTTTAAGACAAAAACCGAATTTTGGATGAATTGGAGCAAAATTCAAATTTTTTAGGGTCTAAAATCTTTAGAGATTTTGTTAAAAATTTAGGTGAACTATGATGTTTTTGAAAGATAATTTTGGTTAGAAAGTATAGAAAAAATGTTGGGAACCAATTTGATAAAAAAAAAGTTGAAGAAACATGATGTAAAAAGGTGGAGAAACATTTGCCCTTATACATTGCAGAATCACTGTAGCAAACGGTCGACCAAATTTTCCAATTCGTCAGCCGAATTCTGCAAAATTCTGGTGTATATTTTATGCACTTTGTTGTCCCATATTGAGTATAAACAAGCCAAAATGATCCAACTATGCAATTTTGACTCAATAACATAAAGTACAATGAAATTTGATGCTGAATATGAGGAAAATTAAATCAAACACATTAAAAATCAATGCAAGAATAATTGGTACAAGAAAACTATCAAGGATGGTCAAACATGAAATGATGCATAAAACATATATTGATATTCTCAATTAATCCAAAACACCACAACCACAATGATATTTAAGTGCAAATGCTAATGTGGTGATTCCATGATCCCAAGCTCACCTCTAAGTTTGCAAAAAACGTTCTTCCCCAAGAGGTTTTGTAAAAATATCCGCAAGTTGATTTTTTGTGGATACAAAGTCAAGACAAATATCACCCTTTTGAACATGATCTCGAATAAAATGATATATAATTTCTATATGTTTGGTTCGAGAGTGTTGAATGAGATTTTTGGATAAGCTAATAGCACTTGTGTTATCACACAAGATTGGAGTTTTAGATAGGTTAACTCTATAATCCCTAAGAGTTTGTTGCATCCACAAGGCTTGAGCACAACAACTACCGGCGGCAATATATTCCGTTTCCGCGGTTGATAAGGCTATGAAGTTTTGTTTCCTTGAAAACCATGAAACTAATGCATGACCTAGAAAATGACAAGTACCACTAGTACTTTTTCTATCGACTTGGCTTCCGGCAAAGTCGGCATCCGAATAGCTTACTAGGTCAAAAGACGTTTCTCTAGGATACCACAACCCCAAAAATCTAGTACCATGTAAATATTTGAAGATTCTTTTAAGGGCTTTTAAATGAGATTCCTTGGGACATGATTGGAATCGAGCACACAAGCACACACTAAACATAATATTGGGTCTACTAGCGGTTAAATATAAAAGAGAGCCAATCATACCTCTATACATTTTAACATCAACATTTGGCCCACTCTCATCTTTGGTGAGCTTGATAGTTGAACTCATTGGTATGCTTGAAGCTTTTAGTCCTTCCATGCCAAACTTCTTTAATAAGTCCTTGATGTATGAAGATTGGTTGATGAAGATACCCTCTTTGCTTTGTTTGATATTAAGTCCAAGAAAATACTTGAGTTTTCCCATCATGCTCATTTCAAATTCTTTGCTCATGAGGTTAGAGAATTCTTCACACAAAGAGACATTAGTAGATCCAAAGATGATATCATCAACATAAATTTGAACCAAAAGAATATCATTTTCTTTTCTCTTAATAAACAATGTAGTATCTACTTTTCCAATGCAAAAGTCTTTTTCAAGCAAGAATTTACTCAAACGTTCATACCATGCTCGGGGTGCTTGTTTTAAACCATAAAGAGCTTTTTGAAGTTTAAAAACATGGTTTGGGAAATCATGACTTTCAAACCCAGGAGGTTGTTCAACATAAACTTCCTCCATGATAAATCCATTTAAGAAAGCACTTTTGACATCCATTTGATATAAAATAAAATTTTTGGAACATGCAAATGCCAAAAACATCCTAATGGATTCTAGTCTAGCTACCGGTGCAAAGGTTTCTTCAAAATCTATTCCCTCCTCTTGGTTGTAGCCTTGAGCCACTAATCTAGCTTTATTTCTAACAACCACTCCGGATTCATCCATTTTGTTTCTAAAAACCCATTTTGTGCCAATAACGGATTGATGATCTAGACGAGGGACTAGTTCCCAAACATTATTTCTTTCAAATTGATTTAGTTCCTCTTGCATGGCTAAAATCCAAAATTCATCATTTAATGCATCATGAAATGTTTTTGGTTCAAATTGTGAAAGAAATGCTAAATTATTACAAAGATTAAAGGATGATCTTGTTTTAACACCTTGATTTTCCTCACCAATAATTAATTCTTTAGGATGAGCATTTGCATACCTCCAAGCCTTAGGAAGATCTTTATCTTTATCTTCTTCATGTTCTAGCTCTTGTTTTGCTTCATCCTTATCATCATTTGGTGAATCATGAATTTCCGTTTGGTCACCATTTTTAACTTGATCATCATCAATATCAACTTGCACACTAGTTAAAGGATTAGATTCATCAAAAATAACATGCATGGATTCCTCAACTACCAGTGTCCTTTTGTTAAACACTCTATATGCTTTGCTAGATGATGAATATCCAAGAAAAATGCCAATGTACGATTTTGAATCAAATTTTCCTAAGTTTTCTTTTGTGTTCAAAATAAAGCATTTGCATCCAAAAACTTTAAAATAATCAATATTTGGTTTTTTTGTTTTTCCAAAGTTCATATGGAGTTAAATCTAAAGATGGTCTTATTAAAACACGATTTAAAACATAGCATGCGGTGTTTACGACTTCCACCCAAAAATATTGAGGTAAAGCCTTTTCATTTAACATGGTTCTAGCCATCTTTTGAATTGTCCTATTCTTTCTTTCAACAACACTATTTTGTTGGGGAGTTCTAGGACAAGAGAATTGATGTTCAATACCATGCTCATCACAAAAGTTTTCGAATAAATGATTTTCAAATTCTCCCCCATGATCACTTCTAATGCAAGAAATATGCATTTCTTTTTCTTTTTGTATTTTCTTGATAAATTTTGAAAATGCATGGAGGGCTTCATCTTTTGATGCAAGAAAAAGTACCCAAGTGAATCTTGAAAAATCATCAACAATAACAAAAGCATAATGTTTTCCACTTAGGCTTGCGGTTCTTGAAGGACCAAAAAGATCAATATAAAGAAGTTGTAAAGGTCTAGATGTAGAAATATGAGTTTTACTTTTAAAAGAATTTTTTATTTGTTTACCAAATTGACATGCATTACAAATTTTATTTTTAATAAAATCTATTTTCGGAAGACCTTTTACAAGCTCCTTCTTGGAGATTTTTGAAATCAAGTCCATGCTAGCATGACCTAATCTTTTATGCCACAACCAACTATTTTCATGCAATGCAGAGTAACATAGATTTTCATGAGATGCATTTTCTACATTTATAGTGTAAACATTTCTATCTCTATTTCCTACACAACTTGTTTTTCCATCATTCATATTTTCTATAGTGCAACTATTTGGCTCAAAAATGACTTTAAATCCTTTATCACATAGTTGACTAATACTAAGGAGATTATGCTTAAGACTATCTACCAAAAGAACATTTTCAATGATAATATGAGAGTTGTTACCAATATCTCCAATGCTAATAATTTTACCCTTCGCATTGTCTCCAAAGGTGACATGACCTCCATCTTTCTTGCTTATTGTCGAGAAAAGTGAGATATCTCCAGTCATGTGTCTTGAGCAAGCGCTATCGAGGAACCATTTGCTTTTCTTTCTTTTATTTTTAGGTTCCTAAACACAATGGAAGATTCAAGAATTTGACTTAGGTACCCAAATCATGTTGGGTCCTTGGTGGTTAGTTTTTGTTCCCTTAGGAACCCACACTTTCTTAGTGCCCATATGATGTTTCTTTTGAATTGTGCAAGATGATGAGATATGACCTTTATTTCCACAATAATTGCAAGTTATATTTGATTCACTTGAAGTTGAAGCTTTAACAAAATAATTTTTTAAATATTTTGCCTTGATAAAAGGTTTATAACCAAGTCTTCTTTTGTTTAAAACTCCTCTTTGCACACCAAGCATTTTATCAAGAATGTCTTTTCCATTTTTAAATTTTAAAACTATTTCACTTAAATCCTTTGCTCCCCTTTTTAAAACTTCAATTTCATTTTCTATAATTTCTTTTTCCTTTTTAGCTATGCAAAGATCATTTTCAAACTTTTGTTTTTCTTTTTCAAAAATGGAATACTTGTTTTCTTCATTTTCTTTTCCTTTAAGCTTAAGGATTTTTTTGTTAAGATTTTCATTTTCTTTCTTTAAGGACTCATTTTCTTTTTCCAAATTAAAATTTTTCTTTTTAAGGGTTGCATTTTTAGACATGCAAAGAGCAAGTTTTTCATTCATCTCTTCAAGTGTATCATATAACTCTTCATATGAGGGGTTTTCATCTATCTCATCATCTATGTCATCTAAATCATCAAAAGTATTAGATGAGTTAGAGTTAGTTACCTCATTATTTGTAGTTGCCATGAAACACATGTTGGCCACTTCATTATCCTCCCTTTCGGATTCACTTTCATCGCTATCGTCCCACGTAGCTTTCATTGCTTTCTTTTTCGATCTACCAATTTTGAGGAGAGGGTAATCATATTTGATATGTCCCGGCTTCTTGCATTCATAGCACACAATTTGTTCCCTCCTTTGTCTTTCTCCCCTTTCATCTTTAGAAGCATCCCTTTTTTATGAAGTTTCCATTTCTTCTTAGCTTTCTATTCTTTAGAAGCTTTCCAATCTTTCTACTCAAGAGTGCAATGTCTTCATCTTCATCATTTGATGTCTCCTCTTCCTCTTCTAGGAACTTTTCATTCTCTTTGATTGATGATTTGAAGGCAATACTCTTTTTCTTCTTTTCCACTTCTTCAATTTGTCGTTGTTTCATAGTAAGCTCATGAGTGAGAAGTGAACCTAAAAGTTCTTCAAGAGGTAGAGTCTTGACATCCTTTGCTTCTTCGATTACCGTCACTTTGGGATCCCAAGAGGGAGGCAAACATCTAAGAAGTTTCTTGACATTTTCTTGGTTAGTATAAACTTTACCAAGATTTTTCAATTCATTCACAATAGTAATAAATCTATCAAACATGTCACTAATGGTTTCATTTTCATTCATCCTAAATA